>NC_037335.1:75828680-76453680 GCF_002263795.3 Bos taurus | reverse complement strand
TTCTGGATATTTCATATGGAGATAAATATGTTATGTGAGGTTCTGTGATATCTACTTTCACTCAGCATATTTTTGACATTCATCTATGTTGTCATACATCTACAACAATTGAATAATAGTCCATCATATGAATAAGCCACATTTTATCTATTCATCCATTTATGGACATTTGGATTGTTTCTGACTTTTAACTTGAATTAGTGCTGCTTTGAACATTTCTGTACAAGTATTTGGATACTTGTTTTCAATTCTTTGGAGTTATATATACCTGGGAATAGAATTGCTGGATTGTATGGTAATCATCTGACTTAAGGAACTGTCAAACTGCTTTCTATGGCAGCTAAACCATTTTAAAATCCCATCAGCAATGTTCAAGTGTTCCAGTTCCTCCTTACCCTTAACCAACACTGGTTATCTTCAGATTTTAAAAAATAATAGCCATTCTAGTGGGTGTGAAGTGCTATCTTATTGTGGTAACGATTAATGACATTGAACATATTTTCATGTGCTTGTCGGCCTTTTTATTTTGCTTGCATGTTTTATGGTATCTTTCGTCTAAGATGTTCAGTACTGTCATATCAGAGCTATCAGGAAATAGCTCCTGATATTTCAAAGATAAAACCATTAATTCAGTCCTGCACATCATCTTCCCCCAGTTTTATTGAGATATAATTGACATACATCATTATATAAGCTTAGGGTATACAGCATATGAATTTGAGTAAACTCCAGGAGTTGGTAATGGACAGGGAGGCCTGGCATGCTGCAGTCCATGGGGTCACAAGGAGTTGGACACGACTGAGCGACTGAACTGACTGACTGATACAGCATAATGGCTTGACTTACAAATGTTGTGAAATGATTACTGCACTACCTTTAGTTAGCATCCATCATCTCATATAGATACAACAAAAAGAAAAAATTTTTTCCTTGTGATAGGGATCTTAGGACCTACTCTAACAACTTTCATATATATCATATAGCAGTATTAACTATAGTTACCATGTTGTACATTATATTCCTAGTACTTACTTATAACCAGAAATTTGTATCTGTTAACTCTTCCTCTGCTTCTCCCTCATTACTCCCTGCCTCTGATAGTCACAAATCTGATTCCTTTTTCAATGAGTTTTTTTTTAATTAGATTCTTTATATACATGAGATCATATAGTGTTTGTTTTCCTCTACCTGAACTTATATCATTTAGCATAATGCATTCCAGATTCATCCATGTTGTCACAAATGGTAAGATTGTCTCATTTTTTTGGTGGCTGAATCATATTCTAGTGTTTGAGTGTGTGTGTGTAACTGCTTTTTGTATACGTATTCACAGATAAATGGACACTTAGGTGGTTTCCATGTCTTGACTATTGTAAATTATCCTGCTTCAAACACAGGGGTGCAGATGTCTTTTCAAGTCAGTGTTTTTGTTTCTTTCTGATATATTCTCAGAAGTGGAATTGTTAGATTGTATGGTAGTTCAGTTTTTAACTTTTTGAGGAATCTCTGTATTATTTTCTATAGTGCCTGAACCAGTCTACAATCCCACCAACAGTGCACCAAGGTTTCCTTTTCTCTGCATCCGCACTAGCATGTTACTACTTGTCATTTTGATGATGACCATTCTAAAAGGCATGACATAATATATCATTGTGGTTTTGATTTGCATTTCCCTAATTATTGATGATGCTGAACATAGTTTCATGTAACTGTTGGTCTTTCGTGTATCCCCTTTAGGAAAAAAAAAAAAGTCTTTTGAGACCTTTTGCCCATTTTCAAATCAAATTATTTGTTCTTTTACTATTGAGTTGTATGAGTTCTTCGTATATTTTGGATATTAACTCCTAAATCAGATATAGGTTGGAAATATTTTTCTTCCCATTCCATAGGTTGTTTTTCACATCGTTGTTTGCTTCTTGTTTCCAGGAGCTTTTTAGTTTGGTGTAGTCCCACTTGTTTTTGATTCGGTTGCTTGTGCTTTAGGTGTCATATATAGAAAATCATTGCCAAGACTTATGTCAAGGAGCTTTACCCTCCCCCCATCACCACCACGTTTTCTTCTGGAGTTTCACGGCTTCAGGTTTTACATTTAAGTTGTTAATCCAATGCAAGTTAATTTTTGTGAGTAGTGGAAGCTCTGGGTGTAGTTCCATTCTTTCACATGTGAATAGCCAATTTTCCCAGCACCATTATTGAAAAGTCTTTTCTTCACTGAATATTCTTGCCTCCCATGTCAAATATTATTTGAGTAATATGCTTGGGTGTATTTCTGGGCTCAAGATTCTGTCCCACTGATTTGTCTGTCTTTATACCAGTACTATACCATTTTGATTATTGTAGTTTTATATATAGAACAGCTTGAAATCATAAAGTGTGTTGCTTCTGCTTTGTTCTCCTTTCTCAGGATTGCTTTGGTATATATTTAGAGTCTTCTGTGGTTCCATATAGGGGCTTCCTTGGTGGCTCAGATGGTTAAGAATCTGCCTGCAATGCAGGAAACCCAGGTTAAATCCCTAGGTCGGGAAGATCCCCTGGGGAAGAGAATGGCAATCCACTCCAGTATTCTTGCCTGGAGAATCCCATGAACACAGGAGCCTGGCAGAGTGGTTTTTTCTACTTCTGTAAAAAAAAAAAAAGTTCATTGGAATTATGATAGGGACTGCACTGAATCCAAAAATGGCTTTGATAGTATTGACATTTTGACAATATTAATTGTTTCAATCCATGAACAAGGGATACCTTTCTATTTACTTTGTCTTCTTCAGTTTCCTTAATTAGTGTCTTACAGTTTTCAGAATAGAGATCTTTCACCTTCTGGCTAAGTTTACTCCTAAATATTTTACTGTTTTTTATACTGCTTTAAACAGGATCATTTTTTCCAGGTAATTTGTTGTTAGTATGAAGATACACTACTAGTTTTTGCATGCTAAATTTGTATTGGGCAACTGCACTGAATTCATTGATTAGTTCTAATAGCCTTTGGTGGAGTCTTTAGGATTTTCTGTGTATAAAAACATGTCACCTGCAAATAGAGATAATTTTACTTCTTCCTTTCCAATTTTGATGCCTTTTATTTATTTTTCTTGCCTGACAGCTCTAGCAAGGACTTCCAGTATTGTGCTGAATAGGAATGGTAAGAATGGGCACCCTTGCCTTGTTCATGATCTTGGAGGAAAAGCTTTCAATCTTTCACCATTAAGTATGTTAGCCATGGGCTTATCATATATGGCCTTCTTTATGTTGAGGTACATTCTTTCTATACCTAATCTGTTGAGTTTATATCATATAAAGAGATGTTGAATTTTGTCAAATGCTTTTTCTCCATCTATTGAGATGATCATATGATTTTTATTTCATTTTGTTAATTTGACATATCACATTGATTTGCATATGTTGAACCATCCTTGCTATGCCAAGTATAAATCCCATTTGATCACAGCACATGATTCCTTTCATGTGTTACTGGATTCGGTTACCTAGTATAAAGAGTTTTTGCATCAATATTCATGAGGGATATTGGTCTATAGTTTTCTGATAGTGTCCCTTTTGGCTTTGGTATCAGGGTAATAAGGGCCTCATAAAATAAGACTGGGAGTGTTCCCTTCTCTTTGATTTTTTTGAAAGAGTTAGAAAGGGTTGGTGTTAATTCTTCCTTAACATTTGCAGGTGAGGTGATCTGGTCCTTGGTTTTTCTTTATGGGGAGATTTTTGATTACCAGTTCAATCTCCTTACTAGTAATTAGTCTATTCAGACTTTCTATTTCTTGTTTCAGTCTTGGTAGTTTGCATGTTTCTGAGAATTTTTCCATTTTTCTAGGCTTTCCAGTTTGTTGGCATATATCAATATTTCTTCACAGTAGCCTTTTATGATTCTTTTTATTCATGTGGTATCAGCTGCCGTGTTTCTTTTTTTCATTTATAATTTTGTTAATTTGAGTCCTCTATCTTTTTTTCCTTGGTTATCCAGCTAAAGTTTTGTCAATTCTGTTTATTTTTTCAAAGAACTAATTCTTAATTTGGTTAATCTTTCCTATTTTCCTGTGCTCTATTTTATTTCTGCTCTAATCATTAGTTTTTACTTTCTGCTGTTAATATTGTGCTCAGTTTGACCACCTTTTTCTAGTTCCTTAACCCACAGTGTTAGGTTTTTTAAAATCAGTATTACTTCTTCTTTTCTAATTTAGATTCCTTTCATTTTTCCTCTTCTGATTGCCATGGCTAGGAATTCCAAAACTATGTTGAATAAAAGTGGCTAGAGTAGACATCCTTGTATTTTTTTAAAAGATATTTTTCTTAATTTTAATTTTTTAACACCAAAGCACATGTATTGGAGTATAACTGATTAACAATGTTGTGACAGTTTCAGGAGAATAGCGAAGGAACACAGCCATACAAAAACATGTATCCATTCTTCCCCAAACCCCACCCCCATCCAGGCTGGCACATAATCCTTATCTTGTTCTTGATCTTAGGGGAAATGATTACTTTTCATTGTTGAGTGTGATGTTGGCTATAGGTTTGTCATATATGATCTTTATTATGTTGAGTTATGTTCCCTCTGTTAGCCTTTGCCCTGCTTCATTTTGTACTCCAAGGCCAAATTTGCCTGTTATTCCAGGTATCTCTGGACTTCCTACTTTTGCATTCCAGTCCCCTATAATGAAAAGGACATCTTTTCCCCCACTGGTCATAGTAAACACCCTCTTCCAACAACACAAGAGAAGACTCTACACATGGACATCACCAGATGATCAATACCGAAATCAGATTGATGATATTCTTTGCAGCCAAAGGTGGAGAAGCTCTATAGAGTCAGCAGAAACAAGACTGTGGCTGACTGTGGCTCAGATCACGAACTCTGTATTGCCAAATTCAGACTTAAATTGAAGAAAGTAGGGAAAACCACTAGACTGTTCAGGTATGACTTAAATCAAATCCCTTACAATTATTATACAGTGGAAGTGACAAACAGATTCAAGGAGTTAGATCTGATAGAGTGCCTGAAGAACTATGGACAGAGGTTCATGATATTGTACAGGAGGCAGGGATCAAGACCATCCCCAAGAAAAAGAAGTGTAAAAAGGCAAAATGGTTGTCTGAGGAAGCCTTACAAATAGCTGAGAAAAGAAGAGAAGTGAAAGGCAAAGGAGAAAAGGAAAGATATACCCATTTCAATGCAGAGTTCCAAAGAATAGCAAGGAGAGATAAGAAAGCCTTCCTCAGTGATCAGTGCAAAGAAATAGAGGAAAACAATAAAATGGAAAAGACTAGAGATCTCTTCAAGAAAATTAGAGATACCAAGGGAATATTTCATGCAAAGATGGCACAATAAAGGACAGAAATGGTATGGGCCTAACAGAAGCAGAAGATATTAAGAAGAGGTAGCAACAATTCACAGAAGAACTATACAAAAAAGATCTTCATGACCCAGATAACCATGATGGTGTGATCACTCACCTAGATCCAGACATCCTGGAATGTGAAGTCAAGTGGGCCTTAGAAAGCATCACTATGAACAAAGCTAGTGGAGGTGATGGAATTCTAGTTGAGCTCTTTCAAATCCTACAAGATGATGCTGTGAAAGTGCTGCACTCAATATGCCAGTATTTTTTGAAAACTCAACAGTAGCCACAGGACTGGAGAAGGTCAGTTTTCATTCCAATCCCAAAGAAAGGCAATGCCAAAAAATTCTCAAACTACTGCACAATTGCACTGATCTCACACACTAGCAAAGTAATGCTCAAAATTCTCCAAGCCAGGCTTCAACAGTACATGAACCATGAACTTCCGGATGTTCAAGCTGGATTTAGAAAAGGCAGAGGAACCAGAGATCAAATTGCCAACATCTTTTGGATCGTTTAAAAAGCAAGAGAGTTCCATAAAAACATGTACTTCTGCTTTATTGACTATACCAAAGCCTTTGACTGTGTGGATCACAATAAACTGTGGAAAATTCTTCAAGAGATGGGAATACCAGACAACCTGACCTGCCTCCTGAGAAATCTGTATGCACGTCAAGAAGCAACAGTTAGAACTGGACATGGAACAACAAACTGGTTCCAAATCAGGAAAGGAATATATCAAAGCCATATTATTGTCACCCTGCTTATTTAACTTGTATGCAGAGTACATCATGCAAAATGCTGGGCTGGATGAAGCACAAGCTGGAATCAAGATTGCCTGGAGAATTATCAATAACCTCAGATATGCAGATGATACCACACTTATGGCAGAAAGCAAAGAAGAACTAAAGAGCCTCTTGATGAAAGTGAAAGAGGAGAGTGAAAAAGTTGGCTTAAAGCTCAACATTCAGAAAACTAAGATCATGGCATCCGGTCCCATGACTTCATGGCAAATAGATGCGGAAACAATGGAAATAGTGAGAGACTTTATTTTGGGGGCTCCAAAATCACTGCAGATGGTGGCTGCAGCCATGAAATTAAAAGACCACTTGCTCCTTGAAAGAAAAGTTATGACCAACCTAAACAGCATATTAAAAGGCAGAGACACAACTTTACCAACAAAGCTCTGTCTAGTCAAAGCTATGGTTTTTCCTGTAGTCATGTATGGATGTGAGGGTTAAACTACTAAGAAAGCTGAGCACTGAAGAATTGATGGTTTTGAACTATGTATTGGAGGAGACTCTTGAAAGTCCCTTGGACTGCAAAGAGATCCAACCAAGCCATCCTAAAGGAAATCAGTCTTGAATATTCATTGGAAGGACTGATGCTGAAGCTGAAACTCCAATACTTTGGCCACCTGATGCAAAGAACTGACTCACTGGAAAAAATCCTGATGCTGGGAAGGACTGAAGGCAGCAAGAGGAGAAGGGAACAACAGAGGATGAGATGGTTGGATGGCATCACTGACTCTATGGACATGAGTTTGAGCATGCTCCGGTAGTTGGTGATGGACAAGGAAGCCTGGTGTGCTGCAGTCCATGGGGTTGCAAAGAGTTGGACACAACTGAGTGAGTGACCTGATGTTCCCTCTATGCCTACTTTCTGGAGAGTTTTTTTTTTAATCATAAATTGGTGTTGAATTTTATTAAATTTTTTTCTGCATCTATTGAGAAGATCATATGGTTTTTATTCTTCAGTTTGTTGACATATTTATATCACACTAATTGACTTGTAGATACTAAAAAATCTTTGCATCCCTGGGATAAATCTCACTTGACCATGTGTATGATCCTTTTAATGTATTGATAGATTCAGATTGGTGGCATTTTGTCAAAGACTTTTGTGTCCATGTTCATCAATGATATTGACCTTTGCAATTTTCTTTGCATGTTCTCTTTGATTTTGGTGTGAGGGTATAGTGGCCTTAGAGATAGTGGCCTTCCTCTGAAATGTTTTCGGAATGTTTCAGAAAGACAGGTGTTAACTCTTAAGTGTTCAACAGAATTCACCTGTGAAACCATCTGGTTCTGGACTTTTGTTGGGAGTTTTAAAATCACAGTTTCAATTTTAGTACTTATAATTGGTCTGTTTATATTTTCTATTTCTTCTTAATTCAGTCTTGGGAAGATTGTAACCTTCTAAGATCTTATCCATTCTTCCAAGTTGTCTGTTATATTAGCATATAGTTGCTTGTAGTAGTCTTGCTTGTAGTAGTCTCATGATCCTTTGTATTTCTGTAGTGTCCTTTTTCATTTCTAATTTTATTGATTTGAGCCCTCTCCCTGTCTCTTGATGAATCTGGCTAAAGATTTATCAATTTAAAAAAAAACAGCTTTTAGTTTCATTGATCTTTTCTATTATTTTCTTTGTCTCTATTTTTGCTGTGATATTTATCATTTCTTCCCTTCTGCTAATTTGTAGTTTTGTTTGTTCTTTCCCTAGATGCTTTGGGTATAAGATTAGGTTGCTTTTTGACATGTTTCTTGTTTCCTGAAGTAAGATTGTTATTATAAACTTCTCTCTTATAACTAATTTTGTTGCTCCCCATGGATCATTGTGCTTTTGTTTTCATTTGTCTCTAGGTATTTATTTATTTCTCTTTGATTTCTTCAGTGATCCACTGCTTCTTTAAGAGCATATTGTTTAGCCTCCACATGTTTATATGTTTCACAGTTTTTTACTTGTAGGTGATTTCTAGTTTCCTTGCATTTTGCTTAGAAAAGATGCTTGATATGATTTGAGTTTTTTAAAGTTTACCAAAGCTCACCTTGTGGCCCAGTGTGTGGTCAATCCTGGATAATGTTCCATGTGCACTTGAGAAGAATGTGATTTCTGCTACTTTTGAATGGAGTGCTCTATAAACACCAATTAAGATAATTTGCTCTAATGTGTCATTTAAGGCCTGTGTTTCCTTATTGATTTTCTGGATGATTTGTCCGTTGATGAAAATGGGGTGTAAAAAGTCAACCACCTGTAAAAGAATGAAACTAGAACACTTTCTAACACCATACACAAAAGTAAACTCAAAATGGATTAAAGATCTAAATATAAGAAAACATAGGCAGAACACTCTTTGACATAAATTCCAGCAAGATCCTCTATGATCCACCTCCCAGAGTAATGGAAATAAAAGCAAAAAATAAACAAATGGGACCTAATTAAACTTAAAAGCTTTTGCACAATGAAGGAAACTATAAGCCAGGTGAAAAGACAGCCTTCAGAATGGGAGAAAATAATGGCAAACAAAGCAACTGACAAAGAATTAATCTCAAAAATATACAAGCAACTCCAGCAACTCAATTCCAGAAAAATAAATGACCCAATCAAAAAATAGGCCAAAATTTGGCAAAACTAATACAATTATGTAAAGTTTAAAAATAAAAAAAAATTAAAAAAAAAAAAGAATGCGATTTGGGAACCACAAAAAAAAAAATAAAATGGAAAAAAAAAAAAAGAACTAAACAGACATTTCTCCAAAGAAGACATACAGATGTCTAACAAACACATGAAAAGATGCTCAACATCACTCATTATCAGAGAAATGCAAATCAAAACCACAATGAGGTACCATCTCACGCCGATCAGAATGGCTGCTATCTAAAAGTCTACAAACAATAAATGCTGGACAGGGTGTGGAGAAAAGGGAACCCTCTTAACACTATTGGTGGGAATGCAAACTAGTACAACCACTATGGAGAACAGTATAGAGATTCCTTTAAAAACTGGAAATATAACTGCCATACGACCCAACAATCCCACTGCTGGGCATACACACCAAGGAAACCAGAATTGAAAGAGACACATGTACCCCGATGTTCGTTGCAGCACTGTTTACAATAGCTAGGACATGGAAGCAACCTAGATGTCCATCAGCAGATGAAGGGATAAGAAAGCTGTGGTAGATATACACAATGGAATATTACTCAGCTATTAAAAATGTATTTGAATCAGTTCTAATGAGGTGGATGAAACTGGAGCCTATTATACAGAGTGAAGTAAGTCAGAAAGAAAAACACCAATAGCGTATACTGATGCATATATATGGAATTTAGAAAGATGGTAACAATGACCCTATATGCAAGACAGCAAAAGAGACACAGATATAAACAACAGACTTCTGAACTCTGTGGGAGAAGGCGAGGGTGGTATGATTTGAGAGAATAGCACTGAAACATGTATATTACCATATGTGAAATAGATCACCAGTCCAAGTTCAATGCATGAAACAGGGCACTCAAAGCTGGTGCACTGGGACAACCCTGAGGGATGGATGGGGAGGGAGGTGGGAGCGGGGTTCAGGATGAGGGGCACATGTACACCCATGGCTGATTAATGTCAATGTATGGCAAAAACCACTACAATATTGTAAAGTAATTAGCCTCCAATTAAAATAATTTTTTTTAAGTCCCTCACTCTTACTGTGTTACTGTCAATTTCTCCTTTTATAGTTGTCAGTATTTGCCTTATATATTCAGGTGCTCCTATGCTGGGTGCATATATATTTACAATTGTTGTATATTCTTCTTAGATTCATCCCTTGATCACTATGTAGTACCCTTCTTTGTCTCTTGTAACAATCTTTACAGTCTATTTTTTCTGAGTATTGCTACTCCAGCTTTCTTGTGATTTCCATTTGCATGGGATACACCTTTTTCTATCCCTTCAGTCTGTGTGTGTCCCCAGATCTCAAGTGCATCTCTTATAGACAACATAAATATGGGTCTTATTTTTGTGCCTCTTCAGTCAGTCTGTGTCTTTTTAGGGCTTTTAATCTATTTACATTTAAGGTAGTTAGCAATATATATATTCTTATTGCCATTTTCTTAATTGTTTTGGATTTGTTTTGTTTAGGTCTTTTTTCTTGCCGTCCACTCCTGTTCTCTTGTGATTTGATTTCTAACTTTAGTGTTGTGTTTGGGTTCCTTTTTCTTTTTTGTGTAACTATCATGGGATTTTTGGTATGTGATTACCATGAGGTTTTGATACAGCATTCTCTATGTAAACAATATTAAGTTGTTGGTCTTAATTTTATATTAATTTCTATATCCTGTATCTGTACTCTCTTCTCATAATTGCCAGTTTTGATATCACATTTTTGTGCAGATAATTTCTTGCCTGCACTCATGAACATGAGTTTCACTGGTGAGCTTTTCCATTAGTAATTTTCTTGTTTCTCATAGTGGCCTTTCCTTTTCACTTAGAGAAGTTCCTTTAGCATTTGCTGCACAACTGGTCTAGTGGTGTTGAATTCTTTTTGCTTTTGCTAGCTTTCGATTTCTCTGCTGAATCTGAAAGAGAGCCTTGCTGGGTAGAGTATTCTTGGTTGTAGGTTCTTCCCTTTCTTCATTGTAAATATATTATGCCACTCTTGCAACCTACAGAGCTTCTGCAAAGAAATCATCTGATAACCTTATGGGAATTAACTGTGTATGTTAATCTGTTACTTTTCCCTTGTTGTTTCAATATATTTTTCTTTAATTTTTGTCAGTTTGATTACTGTGTATCTTAGCATGTCCTTCCTTGCATTTATCCTACCTGGGACTCTCTGTGCTTCCTGGACTTGGGTGACTATTTCCTTTCCATTGTTAGGGAAGTTTTCAGCTCTTATCTATTCCGATATTTAGTGTTGTCCCAGAAGTCTCTCAGACTGTCTTCATTTCTTCTTTTCTTTATCCTTTGTCCTGCCACAGTGATTTCCTCCATCCTGTCTTCCAGCTCACTTACCTGTCCTTCTGACTCAGTTGTTCTATTGATTCCTTCTAGTGTATTTTTCATTTCAGTTATTGTATGTTCATCTCTTTGTTTTTTAGTTCTTCTAGGTCTTTGTTAAACATTCCTTTCATCTCCTTGATCTGTACCTCCATTCTTTTCTGTGATCTTAGATCATCTTTGCTATCATTACTCTGAATTCTTTTTCAGGTGGATTGCCTATTTCCACTTCATTTAGTTGTTGTTCTGGGGTTTTGTCTTGTTCCTTCAACTGGGACATATTCTTCTGAAGTCTCATTTTGTCTAACTTTATGTGATTGAAATTTCCATTATGCAGGCTGAAGAACTGTAGCTCTTGCTTCTGCTTTCTGCACTCTGGTGGATAAGGCTAAGAGGTTTCTGCAGGCTTCCTTTCCACTATTGGGTGGAGCTGTGTCTTGTCTCTCTGGTGGGCAGGGCCATGCTCAGGAAGACTTTTAGCAGCCTGTCTGCTGATTTGTGGGGCTGTGTTCCCATCCTGTTTGTTTTTTGGCCTGAGGCATCCTAGCACTGGATCCTCCAAGCTGTTGAATGGGGCAGGGTCTTGGGGTGGAAATGGTGGCCTCAACAGACTGGTTCCAAATAGGAAAGGGAGTACGTCAAGGCTATATATTGTCACCCTGCTTATTTAACTTATATGCAGAGTCCATCATGAGAAACGCTGGGCTGGAAAAAGCACAAGCTGGAATCAAGATTGCTGGGAGAAATATCAATAACCTCAGATATGCAGATGATACCACCCTTATGGCAGAAAGTGAAGAGGAAGCCTCTTGATAAAAGTGAAAGAGGAGACTGAAAAAGTTGGCTTAAAGCTCAACATTCAGAAAACTAAGATCATGGCATCTGGTCCAGTCACTTCATGGCAAATAGATGGGGAAACAGTGGAAACTGTCACGCTTTATTTTGGGGGGCTCCAAAATCACTGCAGATGGTGATTGCAGCCATGAAATTAAAAGACTCTTACTCCTTGGAAGAAAAGTTATGACCAACCTAGATAGTATATTGAAAAGCAGAGATAATACTTTGCCAACAAAGGTCCATCTAGTCAAGGCTGTGGTTTTTCCAGTGGTCATGTATGGATGTGAGAGTTGGACTGTGAAGAAAGCTGAGCGCCAAAGAATTGATGCTTTTGAACTGTGGTGTTGGAGAAGACTCTTGAGAGTCCCTTGGACTGCAAGGAGATCCAACCAGTCCATCCTAAAGGAGATCAGTCTGGATGTTCATTGGAAGGACTGATGCTGAAGCTAAAACTCCTATACTTTGGCCACCTGATGCGAAGAGCTGACTCATTGGAAAAGACTCTGATGCTGGGAGGGATTGGGGGCAGGAGGAGAAGGGGACGACAGAGAATGAGATGGATGGATGGCATCACCAACTCAATGGACATGAGTTTGAGTGAACACTGGGTGTTGGTGATGGACAGGGAGTCCTGGCGTGCTGTGATTCATGGGGTCGAAAAGAGTCGGACACGACTGAGCAACTGAACTGAACTGAGGAGGGCTCACAACCAACGAGTAATCCCCAGACGTGCCACTATCTTTGTCCCCACAGTGAGCCACAGGCACTCCCCACCTCTGCAGGAGACCCTGTAATACTAGTAGTTGAGTTTGGCCCAGTCTCTTATGAGGTCTCTGCTATTTTCCCTGGGTCCTGGTGTACATGGGACTTTTGTAAGCCCTCCAAGAATGAAGTTTTTGTTTGCCCCAGTCCTTTGGGGTCCCCATTGGCCTTCAAATCCAAATTCTCTAAAGGAATTCTCCTGCTGCTGCCAGAACCCCAGTCTGGAAAACTTGACATGAGGCTCAGGACTTTGACTCCTGTGGGAGTATTTCTGTAGTGAAATTATTTTCCAGTTTGTGGGCCACCCATGTGGCAGGTATGGAATTCGATTACACTGTGACTGCACTCCTCCTAGTGTCTCATTGCCTCTTTGTCTTTGGATGTAGGGTATATTTTTTAGTATGCTCAACATTTTTTGTGTTTTGTCCATGGTTGTTCAGAAGTTAGTTGTGATTTGGGTGTTTTTGTTAAGAAGAGGTGAGCTCCGTCCTTCTATTCTTCCATCTTGTTGGTCAGTTTCTTGTTAGGTTTTGATTTATGTAATTGGGTGCACCAGTGGTGGGCACATAAATAAATATGATAAATACACAACTATTATATCTTCTTAATGTATTGACTACTTTATCATTACCTTCTTGGTCTATCCCTACCATTTTTAGGTTACAGTCTACTTTGTCTGATATAAGTATTGCTACTCCTGCTTTTTTTTGGTTGCCATTTCCTTGAAATATCTTTTTCCATCTCTTTTCTCTCAGTCTGTGTGTCTTTATGGCTAAAGTGAGTCTCTTGTAAGCAGTATATCATTGGGTCTTATTTTTTATTTCGCCATTGTATGTCTTTTGGTTGGATAATGCAATCCACTTATGTTTAAAGTAGTTATTGTGAAAAAGGGAGACTTACTATTGCCATTTTGTTAACTTATTGCCTGGCTGTTTTGTAAATTCATTGTTCCTTATTTCTTACCCTGCAATCTTTTTCTTATTTTGATGTTTTGTGCTATCAGTATGCTTGACTTCTTTATCATGTTCCCTTTGTAATTACTGCAGGTTTTCCCCCGTGTAGTTACTGTGAAGCTTACATAAAAATATCTTAAAATTGTAACACTCTAGTGTAAGCTAAAAACAACTTCAATATAGTTCCCGAGCTTCACACTTTTACTTCTCCTCTTCCTCACATTTTAGCTTACTGACATTACAGTTTGCTTATTTTTATATTATATAACTAATAAAAGATTATTATAGTTACGGTTATTTTTACATTTGTTTTTTAACTTGTAAACTAGATTTGTAAGTGAATTATGCACCAGTATTACCATATTACACAATCTAACTTGGACTATGTTTCTACCATTACCAGTGAGTTTTACACTGCCATCTTATTTTTTATGATGGTAATTAGCGTCCTGTTACTTCCACTCAACAGCCTCTCTTTAGCATTTCTTGTAAAGCATATCTAATGGTGATGAATTCCCTCAATTTTTGTTTGGGAAAGCTTCTGAAGAACAGCTTCACCAGTAGTATTTTTGGTTCACAGTTTCTTTCTTTCAATATTTTGAATATGTCAACCCATTCTCTTCTGGCCTGAAAAGTTTGTGTTGAAAAATCTGCATCTTTGGGAGCTCCCTTGTATTACCGTTTTTCTCTTGTTGGTTTTAAGTTCTTTTTCTTTGACTCTTGACAATTTAATTATAATATGTGTCAGTGTAGTACTTTTCAGTTCAACCTTTTTAGGATCCCTTTGGTCTCTTGTATCTTGAGGTCTCCTTCTCTTCCCATGTTTGGGAAGTCTTCAACCATTCGTGCTTTAAATATATTTTCTGTCCTTTTCCTCTGCCCTTTCTGGAATTCCTGTAATATGAATACTGTTTCTTTTCATTGTGTCCCATAAGTCCTATAGGCTGGCTTCACTTTCATTCTTTTTTCTAGTTGCTTCTGATAGGATAATTTCAAATGGCCTATCTTCTGGGTCACTGATTCTTCTTTTGAAAATCTCTATTAATTTCAATTCAGTTATTTTTCAGCTGTAGGATTTCTGTGGTTTTTTTTTTTAATGTTTTCTATTTCTTTGTTGAACTTCTCATTTTGTTTATTCATTGCTTTCCCAATTTTGTTTAAGTGTTGTGTATTCTTGTAATTCACAAAACTTCAAGAGCATTATTCTGAATTCTTTGTTCACAGATCTCCATTTCTTTAAGGCTATTAGTGCCTTTTTAGTTTCCTTTAGTGTTGTCATATTTACCTGATTTTTCATGATCCTTGATGCCTTACATTGGTATATGTGCGTCTGATAAGTGACCTCTTCTTCTAGACTTTGCAGATTCACTTTGGATTCATTAGTCAGCTTAGTTTGGGTTTCTGGTATCTTCTGGCAACATCCTTAGGCAAATGAGACCTACTATTAGCGTCTATTATGGGGCTGCTGCTGCTGCTAAGTCGCTTCAGTTGCGTCCAACTCTGTGCGACCCCATAGATGGCAGCCAACTAGGCTCTGCCGTCCCTGGGATTCTCCAGGCAAGAACACTGGAGCTAGGCAACTGTTAAAGCTCTGAGGGTGTCTATGGCAGGGGGGCGGGGTTGCCACTGGCTGATAACAGCTGGATAGAATTGCTGGCTTGGTTGCATGCCCACCTAAGGCTGTACTATTGGTTCTGTTGCTGTCTGGATTCTCTAGTCAGGACTAGGGACTAAATTCAGTAGTAAATGGGGTATGGATTACCTCCCCTACCCTGGTAGGGCAGCAGAATGGGACCCAGTGCCTGTATGACTCATTGTTTGGGGAATATTGCAAGCAGGGCTGCTGGATGGGCTACACAGGTTTTTGTGCTCTGGTAAGGCTCCCTCGTCAGGTGGACTAAAGGCTATATTCAGCAATGAATGGGGCTATGAATTAGTTTCCCTGACTAAGCTAATTTAGGCATAGTGGTAAAAGTAGCTCCAAGGCCACTAAGGCTGTCTGTCATCATTAATCAAGTTGACCCAGGCCCTAAGTTCTATAGCCAAACTGGGCCACTTGCTTTGCTCTAAAAGTAATGAGCTTTGCCTACCTATTTCTCAGCTCCATTGTTGCTGGGTGATGCAGCTTCCAGGTATTCTTACCAGCCCTTCCTGTCAGATGGAGCTAATAACTCAGCTCCTCCCTGGGCTGGACTGGGAGGGCCCATTTTAGGTAACTTCCAAATTTCCCCAGACTTTCTCGTTGGAAGGGGCTGGGATCTAGACTCCACAGTGGGTGGATCTATGACTCATTTCTTCTCCCTGGATGTGAATAGACCAGACTCCAGGGCTCTCCTAACTCTCCTCTGAGGACTGAAATCAGGCAGTCCTGCACCCTACTGAGTTCCCTGGTCAGGTGCACCATCAACTTGGTTCTGCAGGTGAGCAAAGCCACTGGTTGGGACTAGTACTTGTCTCTGCAGGTATGGATTTGGTCAGCCAAGATCTGAGTGCTGACTGTTGGAAGTCCCTCCCCGCCCCCTTCTCCCTCATAGATTCCTAGTGGTTGAGCCCTACTGAGTCCCCAGTGATACTATGGGATGAAATCCACAATAAGGGCTCCTATAAAGGGACCCACAATGCAGGGGAAGTAGCTGGATGTAACCCCAAGCTCTCTTTTCCCACCGAGGCGATCTCTCAGTTTAATGTGCCAGCTTCGGGAACAGACAATGTGGTCAACATAACTGTTCCTCTTACCCTTCGAATGCAGGGTATCTTGGTCTCTGGTGCAGGAGGATACTTCAGCCTCACTTCCATGTTTTAAGATTTTCTCTGTTGGTGTCTCATTCATGAGTGGCTGTTAGTTGCTGTTCTTGTGAGCTGGAGTGAAGTTAGGAACAACCCATGTTGGCATCTTGGTAACATCATTTCCTGCACATCTTGAAGAGAGGGAAATCCTGAAATGTACCCATTAAAAGCAGGCTTGCATATGTCCGTGATCAATAGTTCAGTTGTTAACCCCATGGAACCTGCCTGCCAGGCTCCTCTGTCCATGGAATTTTCCAGGCAAAAATACTGGAGTGTGTTGCCATTTCCTCCTCCAGGGAATCTTCCAAATCCAGGACTGAACCCGCACCTCATGTTATCTCCTGCATTGGCAAGCAGATTCTTTACCACTGCGCCACCTGGGAAGCCCCAAAGCAGGCTTACCTAGTGGACTTGGCTCCCAACTTGGTATTATACTGTAGATCCATCTTGGGAACATTTCTTTGATTCTTCCTTCCCCACTAAGAACCCAATACTCAAAATCAGGAGAGCTGGCCTTAGGCCTGATAGTAGGTAACTGGATTTCCCATCTATAAAATGAAGGGTTGAGACATACCTCTCCCCCAATAAATTTTAGGAAATAATATTCATTCCTTTAGACCAAGTAATTTTCCTTTCAGACGTCCATCAAATGAACTGAAACAAAAGGGGAGAAATGTAAACAAGAGGCTGTATATGTAACGATACCTCACGGAATTTTTTTTTTCCACAACTGCAAAGCAGTCTAAATGTTTTGTCGTTCACTCACTCAGTTGTGTCCCACTCTTTGCGACCCCATGGACTGTAGCACGCCAGGCTTCCCTGTCCTTCACCATCTCCTGGAGCTTGCTCAAATTCATGCCCATTGAGTTGGTAATGCCATCCAACCGTCTCATCCTCTATCGTCCCCTTTTCCTCCTGCCTTCAATTTTTCCCAGCATCAGGGTCTTTTCCAATGAGCCAGCTCTTTGCATCAGGTAGCCAGAGTACTGGAGCTTCAGCTTCAGCTTCATCATCAGTCCTTCAAACGAATATTCAGGATTGATTTCCTTTAGGATGGACTGGTTTGAGCTCCTTGCACACCAAGGGACTCGCAAGAGTCTTCTCCAACACCACAGTTCAAAAGCATCAATTCTTCAGCACTTTCTTTATGGCCCAGCTCTCACACCCATACATGACTACTGGATAAAGCATAGCTTTGGCTTGATGGACATTTGTTGGCAAAGTAACATCTCTGCTTTTTAATATGCTGTCTAGGTTTGTCATAGCTTTTCTTCCAAGAACAAGCATCTTTTAATTTCATGGCTGCAGTCACCATCTGCAGTGATTTGGGAGCCCCCAAAAATAAAGTCAGCCACTGTTTCCTCATCTATTTGCCATGAAGTGATGGGACTGGATGCCATGCTCTTTGTTTTCTGAATGTTGAGTTGTAAACCAGCTTTTTCACTCTCCTCTTTCACCTTCAACAAGAGGCTCTTTAGTTTCTCACTTTCTGCCATAAGGGTGGTATCATCTGCATATCTGAGGTTATTGATATTTCTGGCAATCTTGATTGTAACTATTATTATTGGGCAACTATTAACGGTTCATATTAACTATTAATAGTTAACTATTAATATTAACTTAATCATATTAGGCAACTATTATTGTATTAACTAAACAGAATATTTGGCAACCATTATAAATACCAGTAGGAGTTCATGTCAACATAGAAAATGTCTAAAGGAGTAAGATGTAAATTTGTTCATACAAATATGATTGCAATTACATGAAATGAGAAACCACAAAATTGTGCCTAAAATGAAGACCAAAAAAATACATAACATAATAAAAGATGCTATTGGATAATAGACTCTTTAATTGACTTACAAAAGACAACACTCAAAATTATAATAGTGATTTCTTGTCATTTTGTTCTTGCATATGTGACCAAAATTGGAGGCTTTTCAGACTATAATTTCACATGTAAATGTTGTAAATATTGCCAACCATTTGAGGCATTTTGGTTATTTTTGGTTTAACATGGTGACCTTAAGAATTTATAGTATAGGATCTATTCCTAAAATGACTTTGTTAAAAGTCAGGATTCTACAGAACAATTTCTGGACTCCCTCTCATTCAGTAATTAGTTTGGGTTTGTTTCCATTACAGATCTTTGTGGAAAAAGAAAACCTGAAATTTAAAATTAAGAAAAATATGTCTCTTTACAGGTGTTCCATTGCCCAAAGAAGATATTTCTGCCCCCTTGATCTCCAGCTCACCAGTGAAGGAATCCCACGAGTATGAAGAGCCGTCAAGTGAAGAGGAAGATAAAATAAAAGAAGAACCCTTGACAATCTCTGAACTGGCATACAACCCAAGTGCCAGCCTACTCCCTACCCCGGTTGATGATGATGAGATTGACATGCTCTTTGACTGCCCATCTAGGCTGGAGTTGGAAAGAGAAGATACAGATTCATTCGAGGAACTGGAAGCAGATGAAAATGCCTTTTTAATGGCAGAAGAGGAGGAGATGAAGGAGGCTCGCCAAGCTTTGTCATGGAGCTATGACATTCTGAGTGGCACTATTCGGGTGAACCCACTGGTCAAGAGTTTTTCCCGGCTCCTTGTGGTGGGCCTGGGCCTGCTGCTCTTTGTATTTCCCCTGCTCCTCCTCCTTTTGGAGTCAGGTATTGATCTCTCCTTCTTATGTGAAATCCGCCAGACGCCTGAGTTTGAGCAGTTTCACTATGACTACTACTGTCCTCTCAAGGAGTGGGTGGCTGGCAAAGTCAACCTCGTACTTTACATGTTGGGTTGCTCATAAAGCTCATTTCTCATATGACTAAGGGCTATATTCAATACTAGTGATTTGGTTTGTTTTTGTTTTTTTTTTCCAGCAAATGCCTGGTTCT
This sequence comes from Bos taurus, assembly GCF_002263795.3. NCBI lineage: Eukaryota > Metazoa > Chordata > Mammalia > Artiodactyla > Bovidae > Bos > Bos taurus. Next base: position 76,434,339 of record NC_037335.1, on the reverse strand, counting down.
GAATGGTCATGGGACCATAAATAGGTGTTCTTACTCATAACTGATTATTCAGAGCTTTAAGTTAGCTTTCCATAATTCACTGCAAGTAAGTTTAAATCAAACACAGTTATTTTAGTTATAGGTCAGGAAGATGACCTCTAAATAACCAAAAATATGTTTATTTTTTATTATAGTACAGACATACTCTTTATCTATTATAATACATTGAGCTGAATTAGATTCTTTTTTTTTTTAATAGCATCATTACAAGCTATAAGGTTCAGAATCAGAGTTTTAGTAAAAACCCAAGGGAAAGTTTTTTGAATATAATCCTTAGTGAAAACAATGTCCTCTAACCAATGCCTATACAACTAAATTTATGCTGGGCTTTTGCTTTTGTTTTTTTAAAAATATTTTTATGTGTTCAAAATATTTTGGTAAATTTTTAGCAAAAAAAAAAAAAAGGAGCTTCCTGGAGTTATTTAAGTGTACAGATTGTAAGACTAATGCACAAAGGGTATGTCAGGAATTTTTAATGTCTTGGCACGGGTTTGTTTTTTAAAATATTTTTGGCTGAACAATCACATAATTGTTATTATCTGCATATGAGATAGAAAAATAGGTAGAAAAACACTGTAGAAAATAAGCTCCTGAAACGGATGATGGAACTGGAGGAAGTAGAAATTGTGAGCATCAAGAGGACACAGGGTGGTCCATTTTTCAAAATATTTGGACAAGATGACTTGTTACTTTCATTTGCATTCTGTCCATATGTGTTGGCTGAGGCAATGGAATGGTTTTAAAAGAAAGTGAAAATTTTAAAGGAAAATAGTTAAAGGAGATGCTAGTTAATTGTGTATTATTGTACATTAACCCAAGAGTGGAAGCAAATGGGAATTGGACAAATGGCAAGTAGCAAAACGAGTTCTGATGAGACTGATAGGCAAGTGGTGGTAGACAAATGATTTTATGAAAGTGATGGTGATGCAAGGTTCTGGATGATGTAAAGAACAGTAAACTCGCTGTCCAAGTGGACAAGAATATGTCTAAGTGGATCTAAATAAAAGTGGAGAAACTTGAAGGCACATTTTTTGATCCCTCATGCCATTCATTGAGATTCTGTGGAAGAAACTTTAAAAGAATTCTGTGTGCGCGAAAGAGAGCAAAAGAGTCAGAAAGAATGTGAGGAGAATGATCTTGGCTTTTTGATAAATGCCTATGATCTTCCTCTGTGGTGGTCATTATACTCTTTCCCTTTCCTGGTTTCCTTAGGATCTTATTCATAATTGGGACTCTAATTAAGAAACTGGAGGGGACTTATTAGATAATATACCATTTCAGCTTGGATGAAGTAGTGAAATGACCCCCTAACTAGATAGTAAGTGGGACAAATGCTCTCGTACCTTCCTTCATACCACTGAATCCATGACAGAAAGAAAGGCTCTGACGCCTTCCATGCAGAGTGCATACCAATACTGTGAAAGAAGAGGGTTCAGTACAGAGCTTAGGGCACAGAGCATAGTGATTTTTCCATAAAATGTAAATGAAGACATGGAATGTTTTCATGGGATGGGCTACCTATAATCTCTCCTAACTTCAGCTCTACCATTAGTATAATTTCCAAAATGGCCATTCCAGTCCTACTCATTCATGGAGCCCTGAGTGCTTTATTAGACATTTGATTTTGTAAATACATTTTTAAAAGTCAGCTCATGAAGACTTCAGTTCAGCAAACTATACTATACTTTGCTATTCAGTTTACAGGGTGGTCTTTCTCATGTGCATTAAGTGACTGATTTTTCTTTTAAATAAAGATTATTTGATACCAATATAGAAATATATTTTCTATAGGTTATTTGGGAAGTTTGCAAATGATCACCTTTGAAATTGAAGTGGTTTCCCCCTTGTTTATGACTTAAAGTCATATCTCTGACATAAGAATGTGCCAGTATAGTCTGCAGAAAATTAGTTCCCTCTTCTAATCATGCTTAATCTCATTTTCTTTGAAGTTCTAACCATAACAAATCATCCAGCCCTTCTCCTTTTACATTAATATTAAATAACATTTTAAAATTATAGAATTCATATATTATACATCATAAAACATTGAAAAATGCTGACAGGATGAGCATCACACATAGTCTAGCCAAGTGGATTTATACTAAGGAGTAATGACTATATAATTTTAACATTTCCAGCTAATATCTCTTAGGCAAAAACTTCACTGTTGAATAAAAATATTTTTAAGTGAAGGATCTGACAGGATAAGGTCTGCTGAATTTAAACAACAGCTACCAAAAGTAAAACTCGGATCCTGAAATGCCATTTTGTCAGGACAGATCAGTCTTTTAGGAATACTCGCTTTTCTTAAACAGTCACCAGTTGCCTGAATCAAAGAGGAGAAGACTGCTTCCAAAGGTAGAAGATATATAATATAGTAAGATACAGAATTGAAAGCAAGTGTGTGAGTATATGTATATTCCATATTATTGGTATATACGTGTTTATATATGAATATGTGTATATATGTGTGTTTGTATACACACAACTGATATGCCCTTCATACACAGATGTTTTTATTTATCCCCAATTGAGGAATTTGTGACATGGTATTATTCATTTTCCCTCTCTGATAACATAGTGGATAAAACCCACAGTCTCAAAGGTTTCAATTTTCCATGAAAATTACTGTGTGTACATTTGTGGTTTTATATACACACACATATGGCAAATACATATACACACACAATCTTTAGTGCTAATGCAAGTTGGATATGAAAAAAATGTAGGTGAAGTATTGTGTATTTCTGTCTGTGCTTGGAACATATTGTAAAATGTTATGTATCTGGAACATATTTTGTGGTTTGTCTAATATAAAGACAACTCTGGGAAGAAGTCAAAATGATTGATTTCACTGAAAAACTAGAGATCTGGGGGCCACGTTACCTATGGTTGGAGCCTTATCTTTGTACAGTGAAATTTGCATTTATGTGTCAACATCCAGATTGTTTTATATGTTAATATGGTGGCAGGAATCCCTAATAAAAATACTCTGGGGAAAAAATGTTTCTGCAATCATTCAGTTTTATTCAAAGTAAAGTTGTATAAATAGCCTGTTGGAAACTACAGAAAGGTGCCATCTGGTGCCATGAAATGAGGTCACCCTTGAATGGTGATACTATGAAAAGAATGGCTAATGGATGGGATTAACACTTAGCAGAAGTCACCCATGCTAAAAGGCAAAATATTGAATGCACTGGAAATGCATCCAAATATAGAAGACAGTATAGTTAGTGGCATCAAGATAGAAATAGAAAAGCACAGGAAAAAAAAAACAGAAAAGGGGTTTTGTCTGTGACAGGTAGGCAGGAGGACTTCAGAGTGCTAGCAGTATGTCCTTACTTCCTGAGCCAAAGAGAGCTACGTCAGACTCGACTCTGCAAGACGTGCCATTAAACGTCTATCAGTTCACAGGCCCTGGAAGAGTTTTCCTATTCTACTCCTGTCTTCCCTGCATGCGTGGCCTAAAAGGCCCTCCTGCTTTGGTTTGGCACAAAGCTAATGATTTCACACCTGACAGTTAAATCAGAAGGTGTAAGTTACTCTGGAGTCAAAGGGACTCTCTTTACAACAGGAACACCATAGGTGTCCAGCTGAATTATACCCTAGCTGTGTGGCCTAGTGGGTTTTTTCTTTTCAGTTTTATCAAGATATAATTGACATATACCAGTATATTACTTTAGGTAGGTAATGATTTGATGTGTGTATATACTGCAAACTGATTACCACCATAAGTTTAGTCACGGTCCGTCACCTCACAGAGTTAATTTGTTTTCCCTTGTGATAGGAACGTTTAAGATTGCTGACTCTCTTAGGAACTTGCAAGTATACAATACAGAATCATAACTAGAATCACCAAGCTGTACATTACACTCCCAGGACTTGTTTATCTTATAACTAGAAATTTGTACCTTCTGACCCCCTTCATCCATTTCACCCATCCAGGGTTCGGGGGTGGGTGAAGTCTGCCCAGTTCTTTCCTCAGCAGTCCTCAGGGGTCTGAGCACCAGAGCACAGGAAAGAAAAGGAATTTGGTGGTCAGTGTTCAGGTGTGAGATGTCGGGAGTCAGTCCTGAATCCACCAGCTCTAGCCAGCACCTGTGTTTGCATCGTGGCTGCCGACTGGGAGGCTCATACAAAATAGCCCCTGGCCACTTGTTCACTGAGCAGTCCAGACTCCTAAGCCACCCTTACCTCCTGGGAGAAACCTTTTTCCTTATTCGTACATTCCTTGCTCAGCCAATCAAGGCAAAGATCTCCTAACTACAGTAGAGCATGGAAGGAAAGTACTGGGGAGAAGCTTCCACCGGGGTGACCTCAGTTGGGATGGTTGTGGTTGATGAACTTGAGACTCTTGGGACCACCTTTCTCTACTGGGTGGAGATAATGTGCTAAAGGACCCTGCTTACTTGTCCTCCTGCTTCTTCTCTCTCTCTCTGTTTCTCTTGGACCTGCTTTGGGGCTTCCAGTCTACCTGCAGTAAACAAACCCAGCGGGACCTGCCCGTGGTGAGCCCACCCAGGACTCAGCTCTCCACGTTCCAGCCTCGGTCTGCGGCGGGGTGGGTAAGTTTGGTTAGCCCCACCCAGTGGGCTCAGCTGTCATCACTTCAGAGAAGATGAAAAAACCTCGCTTGGGCCTCAAATCCCAGCTGTGTTCTTCAATTTGTCAATAAAGCTGATTTTAATCCTCTTCTGGCCATTGTGTATATTGTCTACGGAGAAGTGGGGTGGGCGCTGGGGAGTGGTTCAGGGTGTCTGTCACCTCCAGTGTTGCAAGCAAGGCAGGAGCAGAGGAGGCTGCTCCTGGCTGAACCTCAGACATCAGAGGATGTCTGCCACTGATATGGGCCCTGACAGCCCTTAGAGTTGGGTGAGGAAACTTGGGACATAAGATAGTATGTCCCCGACAGGCTACATTCCAAGAGCCCACTTGTACGTCCAATTTGTTCATAAGTTCACAAAGTTAGCCTAGGTACCCAACTAACACAATCAGCTATATAGTACTGTACTTTAGAGGTTTATAATACTTTTCACACAAATAATACATTAAAAAAAATAAATAAGCAGACTTTTTTTTAATTCTATTTTTTAAATTTACAATATTGTATTAGTTTTGCCAATATCAAAATGAATCCGCCACAGGTATACCTATGTTCTCCACCCTGAACCCTCCTCCCTCCTCCCTCCCCATACCATCCCTCTGGGTCATCCCAGTGCACCAGCCCCAAGCATCCAGTATCGTGCATCGAACCTGGACTGGCGACTCTTTTCATACATGATATTATACATGTTTCAATGTCATTCTCCCAAATCTCCCCACCCTCTCCCTCTCCCACAGAGTCCATAAGACTGATCTATACATCAGTGTCTCTTTTGCTGTCTCGTACACAGGGTTATTGTTGCCATCTTTCTAAATTCCATATATATGCGTTAGTATACTATATTGGTGTTTTTCTTTCTGGCTTACTTCACTCTGTATAATAGGTTCCAGTTTCACCCATCTCATTAAAACTGATTCAAATGTATTCTTTTTAACGGCTGAGTAATACTCCATTGTGTATATGTACCACAGCTTTCTTATCCATTCATCTGCTGATGGGCATCTAGGTTGCTTCCATGTCCTGGCTATTATAAACAGTGCTGCGATGAACATTGGGGTACACGTGTCTCTTTCCCTTCTGGTTTCCTCAGTGTGTATGCCCAGCAGTGGGATTGCTGGATCATAAGGCAGTTCTATTTCCAGTTTTTTAAGGAATCTCCACACTGTTCTCCATAGTGGCTGTACTAGTTTGCATTCCCACCAACAGTGTAAGAGAGTTCCCTTCTCTCCACACCCTCTCCAGCATTTATTGCTTGTAGACTTTGGGATCGCAGCCATTCTGACTGGTGTGAAATGGTACCTCATAGTGGTCTTGATTTGCATTTCTCTGATAATGAGTGATGTTGAGCATCTTTTCATGTGTTTGTTAGCCATCTGTATGTCTTCTTTGGAGAAATGTCTATTTAGTTCTTTGGCCCATTTTTTGATTGGGTCATTTATTTTTCTGGAGTTGAGCTGTAGGAGTTGCTTGTATATTTTTGAGATTAGTTGTTTGTCGGTTGCTTCATTTGCTATTATTTTCTCCCATTCTGAAGGCTGCCTTTTCACCTTGCTAATAGTTTCATTTGTTGTGCAGAAGCTTTTAAGTTTAATTAGGTCCCATTTGTTTATTTTTGCTTTTATTTCCAATATTCTGGGAGGTGGGTCACAGAGGATCCTGCTGTGATGTATGTCGGAGAGTGTTTTGCCTATGTTCTCCTCTAGGAGTTTTACAGTTTCTGGTCTTACGTTGAGATCTTTAATCTAACAGTCCAGTACCTTGAAGAGTACAGTAGTACAGCACAACAGCTGGCACACAGGGGCTGGCATTAAGTGAACAGGCAAGAAGGGCTACTGACAGGAGGAGGCAGAAGAGGTGAGCGATGGCAGAGCCTAAGGACCTTTAGCAATAGGAGGACAAGCTGCAATTTCACTCACACCTGACATTGATGGAACAGATTCTGGTTCCTTGCTGGATTCAATTCTGCCTGTCCTCTTGAAAAAACAATCCAGTGATATCTGGCTAGTAGCTCTGTTTTATTTATCATAGATGACACAGTAGTGCTGGACTGCATTCTGAACGGCTGCTGCAGCCTTCATGTACCATTCTAAGTCCAGGTCCTGTACCTTAAAAACTAACAACGCCTCCTCAAATAAAATCCCCTTGTCATTTCCTGCATCATGAACCTCTTCAGTTCTTCAGTTATTTCTTCCTCTTGTGTCTCTTCGTCCTTTCTCTGGGCCTCCAATTCCTGGCATTTCTTGCCAGTACCAGCTACATCACCACTGCTTTTATGCTTGCTTCCAAACATTCCTGGACTTTATATAAAGATACTGTACTCTGTAAAGCACACAAAAGTACAACCACTTTAGAGGAGGCATGCATATGACAATGTACGCCAGACACATAAGCTAACTTACATGATTGGATATGCAAATGTGCGTTCGAATTTTTGAAAGTTCGCAACTTGAAGGGGACTTACTATATGTGGGGGACTTCCTGTATTAGTAAAGAACAGGAGGTTTCTTGGAACCACACATTCCTCTTCTTTATCTGTAGCTGATGCTGACCTCAAAAATCTCTGGAATGAGAACCAAATCCATTTTTCCTGATTGCAAAGGAAAACTCTTAGTATTTTAAATAGGATAGAGCATATGCTTTGTATGGATACCAAGTATTAAAACCTGTCTTGCAAATTACAGCAGCACTTCCAGCTAACATGGCTCATCTTTTTTTTTTTTAATTTTATTTTTAAACTTTACATAATTGTATTAGTTTTGCCAAATATCAAAATGAATCCATCACAGGTATACATGTGCTCCCCATCCTGAACCCTCCTCCCTCCTCCCTCCCCATACCATCCCTCTGGGTCGTCCCAGTGCACTAGCCCCAAGCATCCAGTATCGTGCATTGAACCTGGACTGGCATCTCGTTTCATACATGATATTTTACATGTTTCAATGCCATTGTCCCAAATCTTCCCACCCTCTCCCTCTCCCACAGAGTCCAAAAGACTGTTCCATACATCAGCGTCACTTTTGCTGTCTCGTACACAGGGTTATTGTTATCATCTTTCTAAATTCCATATATATGCGTTAGTATACTGTATTGGTGTTTTTCCTTCTGGCTTGCTTCACTCTGTATAATAGGCTCCAGTTTCATCCACCTCATTAGAACTGATTCAAATGTATTCTTTTTAATGGCTGAGTAATACTCCATTGTGTATATGTACCACAGCTTTCTTATCCATTCATCTGCTGATGGACATCTAGGTTGCTTCCATGTCCTGGCTATTATAAACAGTGCTGCGATGAACATTGGGGTACACATGTCTCTTTCCCTTCTGGTTTCCTCAGTGTGTATGCCCAGCAGTGGGATTGCTGGATCATAAGGCAGTTCTATTTCCAGTTTTTTAAGGAATCTCCACACTGTTCTCCATAGTGGCTGTACTAGTTTGCATTCCCACCAACAGTGTAAGAGGGTTCCCTTTCTTCCACACCCTCTCCAACATTTATTATTTGTAGACTTTGGGATCGCAGCCATTCTGACTGGTGTGAAATGGTACCTCATAGTGGTCTTGATTTGCATTTCTCTGATAATGAGTGATGTTGAGCATCTTTTCATGTGTTTGTTAGCCATCTGTATGTCTTCTTTGGAGAAATGTCTATTTAGTTCTTTGGCCCATTTTTTGATTGGGTCATTTATTTTTCTGGAGTTGAGCTGGAGGAGTTGCTTGTATATTTTTGAGATTAGTTGTTTGTCAGTTGCTTCATTTGCTATTATTTTCTCCCATTCTGAAGGCTGTCTTTTCACCTTGCTGATAGTTTCCTTTGATGTGCAGAAGCTTTTAAGTTTAATTAGGTCCCATTTGTTTATTTTTGCTTTTATTTCCAATATTCTGGGAGGTGGGTCATAGAGGATCCTGCTGTGATGTATGTCAGAGAGTGTTTTGCCTATGTTCTCCTCTAGGAGTTTTATAGTTTCTGGTCTTATGTTTAGGTCTTTAATCCATTTTGAGTTTATTTTTGTGTATGGTGTTAGAAAGTGTTCTAGTTTCATTCTTTTACAAGTGGTTGACCAGTTTTCCCAGCACCACTTGTTAAAGAGATTGTCTTTAATCCATTGTATATTCTTGCCTCCTTTGTCAAAGATAAGGTGTCCATACGTGCGTGGATTTATCTCTGGGCTTTGTATCTTGTTCCATTGATCTATATTTCTGTCTTTGTGCCAGTACCATACTGTCTTGATAACTGTGGCTTTGTAGTAGAGCCTGAAGTCAGGTAGGTTGATTCCTCCAGTTCCATTCTTCTTTCTCAAGATCGCTTTGGCTATTCGAGGTTTTTTGTATTTCCATACAAATTGTGAAATTATTTGTTCTAGCTCTGTTAACATGGCTCATCTTGATCTCCTCATCCACAAGAACTATGATTTTGATCATCCCAAGGGTTTTGAGCTTTCCAAGGAGACTACACTTTAAGGGAGAGAACATACTAACCAACCAACATTGGTTTCCACTTTGCTAGGCAGTTAGTCTTCGCAGTAAGTTAAAAACACAGCATCCTGGTTTAGGGGTCAGTCTCCCGTCACTTCCATGGTGTGAATCAGCTCCCTTCCATGCTCAGTCAGCCTCAGTGTCCTGAAAACCCTGGGCTTCTGGCTCTGAAGAGTTGCATGCCAGACCCTGAACAGTGGTGGCCATAAAGAGGTACTGCTCCCTGGTTCTAAGGGTTTCTATTTATTGTCCAAACCAGGACTCTTTTTGAGAGTGAAAGGGGGTGTTTTTAAAGAATATGTCACAGCAATGGGTATTAACTAGGACCTTTTCCGATGCTCTGTCTTAGAGTTTTACCTCGTAAGCTAGAATGCCCTCTTTCAACAATTCCTCCAGCTTGTTTCCTCTTAAATATGGATAAGGTAAAACAGGGAAGGATTATTGCCCTGTAGTCATAGATCTCCTACTTGTATCAAGAATCAGATTAAAAATCATGGGTTTTGGTGTGGGACTATACATGAGACAGAAGATTATTTTAAAAGAGGTTTCTGGCATTGAATATTTAGTGCTACACATTCAATTTGTTTACCATTTGTAATGATGAATTTCTTATTTAGTGTGAAACAAGTAGAGAGTTAAAACAATCTCAAGGTTTCTTTTACCTGTGTAGTCATGAATTTGACACTTCTGATCAGCACATACAAGTGATGATGATCAGCTTAACTGTGAGCAACTGAGTCACACTAAGTACACTCAAGACAGTTATGCCAAAACCAACTTGCTCATTTATAACAAGAGGTGTCAGTCATCCTGACACTTGTTTGATGCTAGATACTCCATGCATGACCTTCCGAAAACATTAGCTGTAATGTGAACCAAACACTATTAAGTCCAAGGAGTGACAGCTAGAAAGCTGCCTCTTGGGGAAGTCTTCCCAATAGACATGCCTGTCTCAGGAGGGTTGGGGATTATACACATCTTACTCAAAATCTCCCATTTTTGCAAATCTCTTATGGTGCAGGCTGGCAAGGGATCTCCAAAACCATTTATTTATGCTGTGCACAGAATTAGACTACATTTCCCAGCCCAAGTGTACATGGGTATGGCTGTATTCCCAAGTTCTGGCCATTGGAATTTGAATGGGAAGTGATCTGTATCACTTCTAAGCCCTGGACTAAATGTGAGCCTTTATGAGCCACTGGATGTCAACACTTGCCAGCAACCTAGATCCTTGAATGACCATGGAGCAGATCACCCTATGTTCATGCATGTGTGCATGCTAAGTCGCTTCAGTCATGTCTGACTTTGTGTGACCCTATAGACTGTAGCCCGCCAGGCTCCTCTGTCCATGGAATTCTCCAGGCAAGAATGCTGGAGTGGGTTGCCCTGCAACCAGGGGATCTTCCTGACACGGGGATTGAACCCTAGTCTCATGTCTCCTGCATTGGCAGGCAGGTTCTTTACCACTAGTGCCACCTGGGAAGCCCAGAGCACCCTATGCTGCTGCTGCTGCTAAGTCGCTTCAGTCACGTCCAACTCTGTGTGACCCCATAGATGGCAGCCCACCAGGCTCCCCTATCCCTGGGATTCTCCAGGCAAGAACACTGGAATGGGTTGCCATTTCCTTCTCCAGGGAGCGCCCTATACCTCACCCTAAACCAGACCCATCTTAGACTGTTACTTGGGCAACAAAGTCTTACCTGGCAATTTCCAAGTCCATTGTTGTTACCACTCCTTCTCCCATCACTTAAGTTGTCCAGCTCGCCTGAAGAAGGGAAGGATAGCTGACAGCAGGTATAGGAACTGCCCAGGACAGGAATGACCCAGAAGATTCCATTGGATAATTCCCTGTGCCTAAGAGTACAAAAAGAAGGATTAGGGCCTACTTTTGATGCTAATGTATCTTGTCACTCTTGCTTTCAGGGGCTCAATTGGAATCTCACATAATTAGAACCCAAGGTAGCCCACCCTGAGGAGCAAGATGACACCTGACTGAGAACTACTGGATTCAGGAGTGGTTTCACAGGCACACGTGTGATCTGTGAACTTGAACAGGGCCCTGCTCTCAAAGGTTTGGTTTAATGCTCTGCTTGCACATCATGAAATTCTTAATATCATCCTAGAACTTGTGTTATGTCAGTGTACTCCAATAAGATAACAAAATGTGCAGGAGATCAGTCAGGCAACAGTGGGCACCATGGATACTGAGCATTTGGTCTGAGTGCCAGGAACATGGGCACACGCATGCACACACACACACACACACACACACACACACGGCAGACTGAAACCCCAGGTGTCCCTGAGGGTCTCCTGAGGGGACTCTGTGCACCAGAACCTAAGCCCAGATCATGGCAATGCAGGCAGCTGCAGTGGAAGCTGGCCCTGGGAGACAGGAGGCTTTGCATAGGGACAGCACTACAACCTGTGGTGCGAGGCCAGCTTGCCACTTGGTCCCTGGAGCCCATCTCTGAAGCATCAGCACAGATATTTTTTTAAAGCACTTTACAGTTAATTAACCCTCACAATAATCCTATTAAGCAGGAACTATTATTACTCTTTTAAATTAAAATTTTAAAACTGGGGGAGGAGCTAAGATGGCAGAGGAATAGGACGGGGAGACTGGTTTCTCCCCCACAAATTCATCAAAAGAACATTTAAACGCCGAGTAAATTCCACAAAACAACTTCTGAAAGCCGGCAGAGGACATCAGGCACCCAGAAAAGAAGCCCATTGTCTTCAAAAGGAGGTAGGAAAAAATATAAGACAAAAAAAGAGACAAAAGAGGGAGGCACGGAGCTCCGTCCCAGGAAGGGAGTCTTAAAAAGAGAGAAGTTTCCGAACACCAGGAAACACTCTCACTGCTGAGTCTGTGCGGAGCCTTGGAAGCACAGAGGGCAACATAACAGGGAGGAAAAATAAACAATTAAAACCCACAGATTACGAGCCCAACAGTAACTCCCCCAGCGGAGAAGCTGCGCAGATGCCTGTACCCGCCACTAGCAAGCGGGGGCTGGGCAGGGAGGCGCGGGCTGCATCGCTTAGAGTAAGGAGCTGGCCTGAAGCCCTGAGCGCTATCTGAGTGAACTAACTTGGGCTAGCAAACCAGACTGTGGGATAACTACCACGCGAAAAGCTAGCCCTAACCTAAGACAACGCCAGGCCCACGCACAGAACAAAGGACTGAACAGAGATAGCCGGCTGCAGACCATCCCCCTCCGGTGACAGGCAGCCAGAGCTGGAAGGGGGCAATCGCAGCCCCCAAAAGACATTATCTACAAAACTGTAAGCAGGCTTCTTTGCTAACTAAGACTTCTTGGGGTTCTGGATGGTCAACATCCGCCTGAGAAGGTGTGCCGGTTGTACACCCAGAAAACCGAGCGGCGGGGAGGTGATAAATCGCAGCGACCGCGCTCACCAAATACCTCATCACCTGAGCTGCTCCGACCTGGGAAGAGCACAAAATGCAGGCCCACCAAACCCTGACTCCAGGGAACTCCTGACTCCAAGGAACATTAATTGACAGGAGCTCATCAAACGCCTCCATACCTACACTGAAACCAAGCACCACACAAGGGCCAACAAGTTCCAGAGCAAGACATACCTAGCAAATTCTCCAGCAACACAGGAACACAGCCCTGAGCTCCAAGATACAGGCTGCCCAAAGTCACCCCAAAACCATAGACATCTCATACCTCATTACTGGACACTTCATTGCACTCCAGAGAGAAGAAATCCAGAACCACCCACCAGAACACCGACACAAGCTTCCCTAACCAAGAAACCTTGACAAGCCACCTGTACAAACCCACACACAGCGAGGAAATCACCACAATAAAGAGAACTCTACAAACTGCCAGAATACAGAAAGGACACCCCAAACTCAGCAATTTAAACAAGATGAAGAGACAGAGGAATACCCAGCAGGTAAAGGAACAGGATAAATGCCCACCAAACCAAACAAAAGAGAAGAGATAGGGAATCTACCTGATAAAGAATTCCGAATAATGATAGTGAAATTGATCCAAAATCTTGAAATCAAAATGGAATCACAGATAAATAGCCTGGAGACAAGGATTGAGAAGATGCAAGAAAGGTTTAACAAGGACCTAGAAGAAATAAAAGAGTCAATATATAATGAATAATGCAATAAATGACATCAAAAACACTCTGGAGGCAACAAATAGTAGAATAATAGAGGCAGAAGACAGGATTAGTGAATTAGAAGATAGAATGGTAGAAATAAATGAATCAGAGAGGATAAAAGAAAAACGAATTAAAAGAAATGAGGACAATCTCAGAGACCTCCAGGACAATATTAAATGCTACAACATTCGAATCATAGGGGTTCCAGAAGAAGACAAAAAGACAGACCATGAGAAAATACTTGAGGAGATAATAGTGGAAAACTTCCCTAAAATGGGGAAGGAAATAATCACCCAAGTCCAAGAAACCCAGAGAGTCCCCAACAGGATAAACCCAAGGCGAAACAGCCCAAGACACATATTAATCAAATTAACAAAGATCAAACACAAAGAACAAATATTAAAAGCAGCAAGGGAAAAACAACAAATAACACACAAGGGAAGTCCCATAAGGATAACAGCTGATCTTTCAATAGAAACTCTTCAAGCCAGGAGGGAATGGCAAGACATACTTAAAGTGATGAAAGAAAATAACCTACAGCCCAGATTATTTTACCCAGCAAGGATCTCATTCAAATATGAAGGAGAAATCAAAAGCTTTTCAGACAAGCAAAAGCTGAGAGAATTCAGCACCACCAAACCAGCTCTGCAACAAATACTAAAGGATATTCTCTAGACAGGAAACACAAAAAGGGTGTATAAACTCGAACCCAAAACAATAAAGTAAATGGCAACGGGATCATACTTACCAGTAATTACCTTAAATGTAAATGGGTTGAATGCCCCAACCAAAAGACAAAGACTGGCTGAATGGATACAAAAACAAGACCCCTACATATATTGTCTATAAGAGACCCACCTCAAAACAGGGGACATACACACACTCAAAGTGAAGGGCTGGAAAAAGATTTTCCATGCAAATAGGGACCAAAAGAAAGCAGGAGTAGCAATACTCATATCAGATAAAATAGACTTTAAAACAAAGGCTGTGAAAAGAGACAAAGATGGTCACTACATAATGATCAAAGGATCAATCCAAGAAAAAGATATAACAATTATAAATATACATGCACCCAACACGGGAGCACCACAATATGTAAGACAAATGCTAACAAGTATGAAAGGGGAAATTAACAATAACACAATAATAGTGGGAGACTTTAATACCCCACTCACACCTATGGATAGATCAACTAAACAGAAAATTAACAAGGAAACACAAACTTTAAAAGATATAATAGACCAGTTGGACCTAATTGATATCTATAGGACATTTCATCCCAAAACAATGAATTTCACCTTTTTCTCAAGCGCACATGGAACCTTCTCCAGGATAGATCACATCCTGGGCCATAAATCTAGCCTTGGTAAATTCAAAAAAATTGAAATCATTCCAAGCATCTTTTCTGACCACAGTGCAGTAATATTAGATCTCAACTACAGGAGAAAAACTATTAAAAATTCCAACATATGGAGGCTGAACAACACCCTGCGGAAAAAACAACAAATCACAGAAGAAATCAAAAAAGAAATTAAAATTTGCATAGAAACAAATGAAAATGAAAACACAACAACCCAAAACCTGTGGGACACTGTAAAAGCAGTCCTAAGGGGAAAGTTCATAGCAATACAGGCACACCTCAAGAAACAAGAAAAAAGTCAAATAAATAACCTAACTCTACACCTAAAGCAACTAGAAAAGGAAGAAATTAAGAACCCCAGGGTTAGTAGAAGGAAAGAAATCTTAAAAATTAGGGCAGAAATAAATGCAAAACATAACAGACCATAGCAAAAAATCAACAAAGCCAAAAGCTGGTTCTTTGAAAGGATAAACAAAATTGACAAACCATTAGCCAGACTCATCAAGATACAAAGCGAGAAAAATCAAATCAATAAAATTAGAAATGAAAATGGAGAGATCACAACAGACAACACAAAAATACAAAGGATCATAAGAGACTATTATCAGCAATTACATGCCAATAAAATGGACAACGTGGAAGAAATGGACAAATTCCTAGAAAAGTACAACTTTCCAAAACTCGACCAGGAAGAAATAGAAAATCTTAACAGACCCATCACAAGCACGGAAATTGAAATCAGAAGTCTTCCAGCAAACAAAAGCCCAGGTCCAGACGGCTTAACAGTTGAATTCTACCAAAAATTTAGAGAAGAGCTAACACCTATCCTATTCAAACTCTACCTTCCTCTGCAATTTTCTGGAAAACTTCCAAACTCATTCTACAAGGCCACCATCACCCTAATACCAAAACCTGACAAAGATGCCACAAAAAAAGAAAACTACAGGCCAATATCACTGATGAACATAGATGCAAAAATCCTTAACAAAATTCTAGCAATCAGAATCCAACAACACATTAAAAAGATCATACACCATGACCAAGTGGGCTTTATCCCAGGGATGCAAGGATTCTTCAATATCCACAAATCAATCAATGTAATACACCACATTAACAAATTGAAAAATAAAAACCATATGATTATCTCAATAGATGCAGAGAAAGCCTTTGACAAAATTCAACATCCATTTATGATAAAAACTCTCCAGAAAGCAGGAATAGAAGGAACATACCTCAACATAATAAAAGCTATATATGACAAACCCACAGCAAACATTATCCTCAATGGTGAAAAATTGAAAGCACTTCCCCTAAAGTCAGGAACAAGACAAGGGTGCCCACTTTCACCATTACTATTCAACATAGTTTTGGAAGTTTTGACCAGAGCAATCAGAGCAGAAAAAGAAATAAAAGGAATCCAAATTGGAAAAGAAGAAGTAAAACTCTCACTGTTTGCAGATGACATGATCCTCTACATAGAAAACCCTAAAGTCTCCACCAGAAAATTACTAGAACTAATCAATGAATATAGTAAAGTTGCAGGATATAAAATCAACACACAGAAATCCCTTGCATTCCTATACACTAATAATGAGAAAATATAAAGAGAAATTAAGGAAACAATTCCATTCACCATTGCAACGAAAAGAATAAAATACTTAGGAATAAATCTACCTAAAGAAACTAAAGACCTATATATCAGATCAGATCAGTCGCTCAGTCGTGTCCGACTCTTTGCAACTCCATGAATCGCAGCACGCCAGGCCTCCCTGTCTATCACCAACTCCTGGAGATCACTCAGACTCACGTCCATCGAGTCAGTGATGCCATCCAGCCATCTCATCCTCTGTTGTCCCCTTCTCCTCCTGCTCCCAATCCCTCCCAGCATCAGAGTCTTTTCCAATGAGTCAACTCTTTGCATGAGGTGGCCAAAGTACTGGAGTTTCAGCTTCAGCATCATTTCTTCCAAAGAAATCCCAGGGCTGATCTCCTTCAGAATGGACTGGTTGGATCTCCTTGCAGTCCAAGGGACTCTCAAGAGTCTTCTCTAACACCACAGTTCAAAAGCATCAATTCTGCAGCGCTCAGCCTTCTTCACAGTCCAACTCTCATATCCATACATGACCACCGGAAAAACCATAGCCTTGACTAGATGAACCTTTGTTGGCAAAGTAATGTCTTTGCTTTTGAATATGCTATCTAGTTGGTCATAACTTTCCTTCCAAGGAGTAAGCGTCTTTTAATTTCATGGCTGCAGTCACCATCTGTAGTGATAATTTCATAATTTGTATGGAAATACAAGAAACCTCGAATAGCCAAAGCAATCTTGAGAAAGAAGAATGGGACTGGAGGAATCACCTGCGTGACTTCAGGCTCTACTACAAAGCCACAGTCATCAAGACAGTATGGTACTGGCACAAAGACAGAAATATAGATCAATGGAACAAAACAGAAAGCCCAGAGATAAATCCACGCACCTATGGACACCTTATCTTTGACAAAGGAGGCAAGAATATACAATGGAGAAAAGACAATTTCTTTAACAAGTGGTGCTGGGAAACCTGGTCAACCAATTGTAAAAGAATGAAACTAGAACACTTTCTAACACCATACACAAAAATAAACTCAAAATGGATTAAAGATCTAAACGTAAAACCAGAAACTGTAAAACTCCTAGAGGAGAACATAGGCAAAACACTCTCCGACATACATCACAGCAGGATCCTCTGTGACCCACCTCCCAGAATATTGGAAATAAAAGCAAAAATAAACAAATGGGACCTAATTAAACTTAAAAGCTTCTGCACAACAAATGAAACTATTAGCAAGGTGAAAAGGCAGCCTTCAGAATGGGAGAAAATAATAGCAAATGAAGCAACCGACAAACAACTAATCTCAAAAATATACAAGCAACTCCTCCAGCTCAACTCCAGAAAAATAAATGACCCAATCAAAAAATGGGCCAAAGAACTAAATAGACATTTCTCCAAAGAAGACATACAGATGGCTAACAAACACATGAAAAGATGCTCAACATCACTCATTATCAGAGAAATGCAAATCAAGACCACTATGAGGTACCATTTCACACCAGTCAGAATGGCTGCGATCCCAAAGTCTACAAATAATAAATGTTGGAGAGGGTGTGGAAGAAAGGGAACCCTCTTACACTGTTGGTGGGAATGCAAACTAGTACAGCCACTATGGAGAACAGTGTGGAGATTCCTTAAAAAACTGGAAATAGAAATGCCTTATGATCCAGCAATCCCACTGCTGGGCATACACACTGAGGAAACCAGAAGGGAAAGAGACATGTGTACCCCAATGTTCATCGCAGCACTGTTTATAATAGCCAGGACATGGAAGCAACCTAGATGTCCATCAGCAGATGAATGGATAAGAAAGCTGTGGTACATATACACAATGGAGTATTACTCAGCCATTAAAAAGAATACATTTGAATCAGTTCTAATGAGGTGGATGAAACTGGAGCCTATTATACAGAGTGAAGTAAGCCAGAAATAAAAACACCAATACAGTATACTAACGCATATATATGGAATTTAGAAAGATGGTAACAATAACCCTGTATACGAGATAGCAAAAGAGACACTGATGTATAGAACAGTATTTTGGACTCTGTGGGAGAGGGAGAGGGTGGGATGATTTGGGAGAATGGGATTGAGACATGTATAATATCATACATGAAATGAGTCGCCAGTCCAGGTTCAATGCATGATACTGGATGCTTGGGGCTGCTGCACTGGGATGACCCAGAGGGATGGTTCAGGGAGGGAGGAGGGAGGATGGTTCAGGATGGGAACATGTGTATACCTGTGGCAGATTCATGCTCATATATGGCAAACCAATACAATATTGTAAAGTTAAAAAATAAAATAAAAAATAAATAAAATTTTAAAACTGAAGTATAGTTCACATACAACATTATGTTATTTTCAGGGGTACAAAATAATGATTTGATATGTGTACATACTACAAACGATCACAATAATTCTAATTGATTTTGTCACCATACATGATTTTTTTTCTTGGATTGGCCCAGGTATTAACTCTGGTCTGAGTGATGGGACAAAAGACCTGCCACTTAGGTCGTATACTTTGTCATTAACTAATTATAACATAAAAGTGTATACATGGATATTGCAATAAATTAGATCAGAGACTAATTAGGAGTTTTCAAAGAATTTACAGTCACTGGTATTGAAAATCACTGAACATTGCAAAATAAATATCCAAAGGCTTGGAAATAGAAATTAAATTTAAAGATCCTCACATTTCACCGAAAATGACACTATTTTCATTAAAAAAAAAAAAAAAAAACCACCTTGCATGGGCTGGCTACTAACGGATAAGTGTAACATAATTTTTTCTTGTGACTGAAGATATAATATTAGAACGCATAAACAGGCATTTTAAATTCCATACAAATCATGAAACCACTTTTAGATTCTCATACAATCTCTGCAAGTTATAGGAAAGGTCAGAAAAAACAGGAAAATACCATTATATATATTAACATTTAAACCTATAATCAAACTTACAAAAAACTGATTTGCGGGAAAAGTTAAAACATTTCAGAAAAAATTTTCTAGAAGAACCACCAGTTCTAAGAGATATTTGAATTTCTATTTCAAAATAACGGATCAGAACTATTGTAAAGTTGTTAAAGCCTATGAAATACTCGTAAAAGTACCAATAACAGTTGCATCAACAGAGATCCTTTTCAAAATTAAAAGTTATCAAAAATTACTTGTGATCTTGCATTTGTTAAAAGCTATGATGTTACTTTCAATTATATCAACTGAAAATGAAGTTGCTAAAATAAGTTTTAATGGTTTAATAAATGAATTTGCAGAAAAGTGAAGCTTAAAAAATTATGTTGCAAACAAGATATATTTATATTGATATATAAAGGGCACTGTTATTTTATTATATGAAATCATGGCACCAAACTATTATTTTCCACAATTTGTAATATTACTTGTTGAAATACATAAATGTTGTTACTCATCTATCACTTGTTTTATAATAAAATGTTTTTAAAAGAAAAACTTTTATATTTTGTGACTCCAACTACACTTTCCCCCTGTGTTTTGAACAAGGGGCTCCACATTATAATTTCACACTGAGCCCAGCAAATGTGGGCTCACTGAATTGACATATTGACAAATATGTCACTGAACTTGACTGTGTTAAAACAATGGAGGGAGGAAACATTGGAAGAGAATCCTTTAATGACTAGAACTGAGGTCTAGATTTTAAGTGTGAAAATCAAATGCACATGGGCTAATTTTTCCTTTTCTTTGAAGAATTTAAAACCATCTAATGATAAAGAGTCTATCTTACAGATAACATTTTCTCTTCCTTTATAAAGAAGGGAGGGAGGTATCTTTTTGCTAATATTTTTATTTTCTCAAACTTTGGTGACTAGATTGGGTTAAATACAGTGGCTCTAAGTGAAGGAGAATGTGTAAAAGTTAAAATCAGTATCTAGGATTTAATGAAGCCTTTTCTGTATAATTGAGAAAGTAAATGATCCTAATTACAGTGTGACAAATCTTCTGCAGGTCAGGTCATTACTAATTCTTTGTTTTAAATAAAATTTAAATAATAGCTAGCTGAATTGATGAAAGCAAAAACTGATTCTCTGAAAAGAATCAATAAAATCAGTACGCTTCTAGACATGCTAACTAAAAAAGAGAGGAAGAGAGAATATGCAAATTACTACTATCAGAATCTGTGGACTAAATAACTAATATCAGAATTACTAATATCAATCTGTGGACATTGAAAAGATAACAAAATACTATGAACAACACCATGCCCACAAATTAAAGTAGATGAAATAGACAAATTTCTTGAAAGACACAACCTGCTAAAAATCACAAAAAAATAATCTGAGTAGGCCTGTATTTATTAAAGAAATCAAATAACTAACTAATAACTTTCCAAAAGCGAAAGCACCTGGTCCAGATAGGTTCATTGATGAATTCTACCAAAAGTTTAATTAAGAAATTACATTAATTCTCTACAATCTCTCTCTGAGTTTAGAAGCAAAAGGAATAAGTCCTAAATCATTTTATGTGGTCAGAATCACTCTGATACCAAAACCAAAGGTATTGTAAAAAAACTACTCACCAATCTCTCTCATGAGCACAGATATAAAAACCATCAACAAAATATTAGCAAACTTAATGTAACAATGTATAAAAAGAACTTTATACAAGGGAGATTTATCCTCATTATGGAAAGCTGGCTCAACATCCAAAATAATATAATCTATCACATCAATAGGCAAAAAAAAAAAAAATCACAGTCGTATTAATAGATGCAGAAAAAAATTTTTAACAAAATTCAACACTCATTAATGATTAAAACTCTCAGAAAACTAGAGGGGAACCTCAATTTGACGAAGAATAGATATAAAGAATCTATAACTAACATCATACTTAACGGTGAAAAACTTGAAGCTTTCCCACTGAGATCAGGTGCTAGGCAAGATTATCCCCTCTCAGCACTCCTTTTCAACATCATACTGACAGTTCTAGCCAATGCAGTAAGACACAGAAAAGAAATACAAAGTATACAGATTTGGAAGGAAGACATAAAACTGTCTTTGTTCTCAGGTGACATGATAGTCTATGTAAAAAAAAAAAAAAATCCTGAAGAATAGCCAAAATCCCTCCTGGAAGTAATAGACAATTATAGCAAGAAAGCAGGATACAGATTAATATACAAGTTGATTGCTTTCTTATATTATCAGTGGACAAATTGAACTTGAAATTTAAAATACATTTTTAATTTACATTGTGCTGTGCTCAGTGGCTCAGTCATATCTGACTCTTTGAGACCCTATGGACTGTAGACCACCAGGCTCCTCTATCTATGGAATTTTCAAGGCAAGAATACTGGAGTGGGTTGCCATTTCAGAGGTTGCCTACTCCAGAGGATCTTCCCAACCCAGGGATCAAACCTGCATCTCTTGCATCTCCTGCATTGGTAGGCAGATTCTTTACCACATAGATGATATGTGAGGAAAATTAACAAACTCTGATGAATGGAATCAAGGAAAAAAATTAAATAAATGGGGAGATATTCCATGTTTATGGATGCTGCTGCTGCTAAGTCGCTTCAGTCGGGTCCAACTCTGTGCGACCCCATAGACGGCAGCCCACCAGGCTTCCCCATCCCTGGGATTCTCCAGGCAAGAACACTGGAGTGGGTTGCCATTTCCTTCTCCAATGCATGAAAGTGAAAAGTGAAAGTGAAGTCACTCAGTCCTGTCCGACTCTAGCAACCCCATGGACTGCAGCCTACCAGGCTTCTCCATCCATGGGATTTTCCAGGCAAAAGTACTGGGGTGGGGTGCCATTGCCTTCTCCATGTTTATGGATAGGAACACTCAATTTTGTCAATGTATAAATTCTCCCCAACTTGATTTATAGATTCAGTCAAAATCCCAGCAAGTTATTTCATGATATTGACAAACTTATTATGAAGATTATATGGAGAGGGCGATCAGATCAGTTACTCAGTTACGTCCGACTCTTTGCGACCCCATGAATCGCAGCACGCCAGGCCTCCCTGTCCATCACCAACTCCTGGAGTTCACTGAGACTCATGTCCATCGAGTCAATGATGCCATCCAGCCATCTCATCCTCTGGCGTCCCCTTCTCCTCCTGACCCCAATCCCTCCCAGCATCAGAGTCTTTTCCAATGAGTCAACTCTTCGCATGAGGTGGCCAATGTACTAGAGTTTCAGCTTTAGCATCGTTCCTTCCAAAGAAATGCCAGGGCTGATCTCCTTCAGAATGGACTGGTTGGATCTCCTTGCAGTCCAAGGGACTCTCAAGAGTCTTCTCCAACACCACAGTTCAAAAGCATCAATTCTTCGGCGCTCAGCCTTCTTCACAGTCCAACTCTCACATCCATACATGACCACTGGAAAAACCATAGCCTTGACTAGACGAACCTTTGTTGGCAAAATATGCTATCTAGTTGGTCATAACTTTCCTTCCAAGGAGTAAGCGTCTTTTAATTTCATGGCTGCAGTCACCATCTGTAGTGATTTTGGAGCCCAGAAAAATAAAGTCTGACACTGTTTCCACTGTTTCTCCATCTATTTCCCATGAAGTGATGGGACCGGATGCCATGATCTTCTGAATGTTGAGCTTTAAGCCAACTTTTTCACTCTCCACTTTCACTTTCATCAAGAGGCTTTTTAGTTCCTCTTCACTTTCTGCCATAAGGGTGGTGTCATCTGCATATCTGAGGTTATTGATATTTCTCCTGGCAATCTTGATTCCAGTTTGTGTTTCTTCCAGTCCAGCATTTAAGACCCAGAATAGTCAATACACTATAGAAGCAGACGAAAAAACTTGGCTGGCTGATACTACCTGAGTTCAACTCTTACTATAAAGCTATGGTAATTAAGACTATTTGGTACTGGTGAAAGAATAGACAAGGGGATTAATGGAATAGAACAGAGAGACCCAAAATAGAACCAAATAAATTCACTTAAACTTCTCTTTGACAAAGCTAAGACAATACAGTAGAGCAAAGACAATCTTTTTAACAAATAGTGCAGGAACAACAGGACATCCACTTGCAAAAAAGAACCTAGGCAGAGAATATACACTGTTTACAAAAATTAACTCAAAATATAAATCAGCTCCTGCTGTTAAGTCACTTCAGTCACGTCCGACTCTGTGCGACCCCATAGACGGCAGTCCACCAGGCTCCCCCGCCCCTGGGATTCTCCAGGCAAGAACACTGGAGTGGGTTGCCATTTCCTTCTCCAATGCATGAAAGTGAAAAGTGAAAGGGAAGTCGCTCAGTCATGTCCGACTCTTTGCGACCCCATGGACTGAACCCTACCAGGCTCCTCCACCCATGGGATTTTCCAGGCAAGAGTACTGGAGTGGGGTGCCATTGTCTTCTCCGATAAATCAGCTATATTTCAACAAAATAAATTTTTAAAAATTAACTCAAAATGGACCACAAACCAATATAAAACACTAGAAGACAACACAGGAGAAAACCTACATGAAATTGGGTAATATGGTGATGACTTTGGATACAATACCCAAGGCACAATCCAGGAAAAAAATCCAACCAGTCCATCCTAAAGGAGATCAGTCCTGGGTGTTCATTGGAAGGACTGATGCTGAAGCTGAAACTCCTATACTTTGGCCACCTGATGCGAAGAGCTGACTCATTTGAAAAGACTCTGATGCTGGGAGGGATTGGGGGCAGGAGGAGAAGGGGACGACAGAGGATGAGATGGCTGGATGGCATCACTGACTCGATGGACGTGAGTCTGAGTGAACTCTGGGAGTTGGTGATGGACAGGGAGGCCTGGCATGCTGCGATTCATGGGGTCGCAAAGAGTCGGACAACACTGAGCGACTGAACTGAACTGAATAGTGTATGGCGGTATCTAACTATAGTTTTCACTGTTCATTTTCCTAATGACTAATTGTGTTAAGAATATTGTCATTCATACACCTTCCTTGGTTTAGCATGAATTCAAATCTTTCACCCATTTTTTATGAGGTTTCTTGTTTCCTAATTATTGAGTTTTGAGAGTTCTTTATACATCGTGGACATTATATATCACATATACACCTAGAAATATTTTATCCCAGTCTGTATGTTTTACTAAAAGCCCCATGAGTTATGAGTTTTTTGGTCTTACTTATGGGAACAGGCACTATTGTCTGCCTCGTGTGAGTGCGAGATACTATTTCTTCTCATCTCTTTGGTGGTTCTTCTCCAGTTATGAAATAAACTTGCTCATGCACATGTGTTGTGTTGACCATTACTCTGATGCATCCTTTAGACTCTGCAGATCTACTTCTTTGTGCCATGCTTTTTTTTTTTTTCTGGTTTGTGTTACAAACAAAGAAACTGACACTCACAAATTTCTCAAATGCCCCATCCAAGCTCACATAGGCAGGAAGTGATAGAGCTAATATTTGGAGCCAGATCTTCCTTAGTACATAGCAGAACTTAGCAGCAGGGGTTGGGGAGAATAACTGGTTTCATTTTCAGGGTCACCTGAACAATTAATAATGAGAAGTATGAGTAGAAGGCAGTCAGCTCTCAAATAGTGAGAAGGCCTCCAGTGTTGGCTTTTGATGGTGGACAGGAGGTAATTTTCTTCAAAAGATATATGGTCAGGTAAAACTGTGAGAAATTCATTTTGCTAGAAGCTCAGTTGCAAATAATGGAAAACCTTAGTCAAGCAAAGAGGCAGAGATCAAAGGAAGCTCAGTCCTGCTCATGTAGAAAGAAATGTCTGAGAGAATAGAGGACATGCCTTTCTCTTGTCCTTAGAGCAGATGATGGCACTATTTATGGAATTCTCCCCTGAAGAACACAGACTCTCTCCTTCAAGCAAGAACTGGCATGTTTGCAAAAGGATTTATCCAAGGTTAGAGATCTCCTTTGAGGGGGAGGAGCAGGGGCAGATCATGAGGATTCCAGTGAATGGAGCAGTCTGCACCCAATTTAAATTTGATCTGGATATTACAAGCCAAACTTTTGGAAACTTAATCCTCTGGCAGGACCTGTGGCCTGGAGGCCAGAGATCTGATAGCCATGCTATTTAGAGAAGCCAAAAACCAACACAGTGGAAAAGAGGACCGACTTTTAATGTTGTCAGGCTGGGGCAGTGGACCATGCCAAGTGGCCTCTGGGATGGGCAACAGCGGGTCAGGGACAGAACTGTGAAGCTGTGTATCAGAATAACTGGATGCTTGGAGGCAACACAGAGGCGTGAAATAGTAACAGGGAGAGAAGTCATGTAGCCAGGGAATGTAGGGTGTCCCCAAAATGAGAGCTCAGTGCTGCCAGGAAGAAGGTTAGGGGTGGTCAGACCATGAAGGCAGAAAGCTTCGGGTGATGGTCAATGGGGATATTTTTATTGTGAGAAACCATAAAGCAGAACACTCTGAGAAACCTCCTGCCCAGTACCTTTGCCCCACATTGAAGGATTTGCTACTGCTAAATCACGTCAGTCGTGTCCGACTCTGTGCAACCCCATAGACAGCAGTCCATCAGGCTCCATCCCTGGGATTCTCCAGGCAAGAACACTGGAGTGGGTTGCCATTTCCTTCTCCAATGCATGAAAGTGAAAAGTGCAAGTGAAGTCATGTCTGACTCTTAGCGACCCCATGGACTGCAGCCTACCAGGCTCCTCCATCCATGGGATTTTCCAGGCAAGAGTGCTGGAGTGGGTTGCCATTGCCTTCTCCAACATTGAAGGATTTAGCATTTTTCAATTTTTAAAAAAATTCAGAATTAACATTGATTATTCTTGTATAGTAGGATTGTGTGAGTAATTTTTATTTTGTTCTTTGTAACTTTCTTTTTTAAGCTTTCTTCCATGGGTTTGGATTCTTTGCATAATACTGACGATGAAAACTAGCAGTGTGAAAGCCACAAGGCGGCAAAATAAGGTGGAGCTCCTTCCAAGCCTCATTATCAGAGAACTGTCATTATCTGACCTACCTAGTGCTTCCCTGAACGACTCCCCTTGCAATCCTGTCTTGATGTGACCTGGCTCAGAGCTTGCCCTGAGAGAGAAAAGCTTTTTCCCCCAAGGACACTTGTACAATACATTTAGAGTCAATTGTTTAAAGGCTGCCTGAGGCAGTGAATAATTGTGGTAAACAACAGGCTTATTAAAAACCTGAAAAGAAAAAAAAAAAGAAACTCTGGGGAATGAGATGCCCATTGAGCCTTTGAAAAGCTCTAATATATTACTGCTGCCAAGTCGCTTCAGTCGTGTCCAACTCTGTGCAACCCCAGAGACAGCAGCCCACCAGGCTCCCCCGTCCCTGGGATTCTCCAGGCAAGAACACTGGAGTGGGTTGCCATTTCCTTCTCCAATGCATGAAAGTGAAAGTGAAGTCGCTCAGTTGTATCCGACTCCTAGCAACCCCATGGACTACAGCCTACCAGGCTCCTCCATCCATGGGATTTTCCAGGCAAGAGTACTGGAGTGGGGTGCCATTGATATATTACTAGGAATCTAGAAAACCATGAGCTTACAGCATACACAGGGCTGTGAACATGTCCTAGAGAGATCTGAGAAAGTTCTAAATTCTCACCTAAGGCTTTTGGCAAGCAAGAAGTGAAAGTTAAAGCAGAGCTGTCAACTGTCTGGCTGAATGTTAAAGACACACATTCATACAATCATTCACACACACACACACACATTGTCCCTCAGCAAAAAAAAAAAAAAAAACCTGGGAGATTGGTTACCAACATTTAGAGAAATTGTCCAATTATTAGCTGGAACTAACCTGAGCAAGCAGAGATTTCAGTAGCTGACAAAGAATACAGATTTAACATAAGTTCAGTAGAGCCACTAAATAAACAACAAACAGCAATAACAACAGACTATGAGGAGAGGGATTTCTGAATTCCAAAACTTCCACAATATATTATTTAAAATGTACATTTTTCAACAAAA
The DNA here is from genome assembly GCF_002263795.3 of Bos taurus. Classification (NCBI taxonomy): domain Eukaryota; kingdom Metazoa; phylum Chordata; class Mammalia; order Artiodactyla; family Bovidae; genus Bos; species Bos taurus. Next base: position 76,407,217 of record NC_037335.1, on the reverse strand, counting down.
AACATGGCCCATAAACAAGGGGATAAAAGGAACAAATAAACACTGACCCTGAAAGAGGTCAGATGTTTGACTTAACAGACAAAGATTTTAAATCAGCTATCTCAATCATGTCTGAATCATGCCTAAAGAACTAAATAAAAGTATGAGATTAATGTCTTTCCTAAATATCATCAGTAGAGATATAAATTATAAAATGAACTAAACAGAAAATTTGGATTTGAAAAATACAATAACTGAAATGAAAAAATCACTGGAGGGGCTCAAGAGCAGATCTAAACTAGCAGAAAGAATGAGTAAATTTGAAAATACGTTGAGATTAGCCAGTCTAAGAAAGAGAAATAAAAACAATAAATTTTAATACGAACAAAACCCAAGACGTCTGTGAGACACCATCAAGTATACTAACATAAAAATAATGGAATTCCCAGAAGGAAAGGAGAGAGAAAAAGAGGCAGATATTAATTGTAATCCCCGTGTGAAACCACCAAGAAAATGACTCGAAGTCATATGGAAAATAAATGATAGGGAAATTAAAACAGTCACTCGAAAATAAATATTTAGTACAAAGAGATGGTAGTAATGGAAGAAGAGAGAAACAAAAGACAAAAGACATACAGAATGCAAACAGAAACATGTCAATGCAAATATTTTCAGAAATTATATTGTGTTAGTGAACCAAACACTCCAATTAAGAGATAGATATTGACAGAATTACCCAACTATATGCTGTAAACAGGGTACCACAATTAGATATCAGTAACTAAAGGAAATATGATATTCACCAACATGTGAAAATTAAACATACTTTTAAACAACCAGTAGAGCAAATAAGAAATCATAAGGGAAATTAGAAAATACACTGGGATGAATGAAAACAAAAACACAACATATCAAAACTTATGGAGTACAATAAAAGCAGTGATCAGAGAGAAATTTACAGTTGTAAATGCCTATGTTAAAAAAAGAAGAGCTTTTAAATAAATAACGTACTTTCCACCTTCATAACGAGAAGAAAATAGAGCAAAAGTAAATACAAGCAGCAGAACTGAAGAGATAATAAATATTAGAGCAGGAATTGAGAATAGATAAATGATAGAGAAAATTAATAAAAACAAAAGTTAGTTATTTGAAAAGGTAAGACTGACAATTTTCTTAGCTAAAGTGACAAGAAAAGAGATACTCAAATTACTAAAATCAGGAATTAAAGATATTTCTGACCTTAAAAACATAGAAACGATTGAAGGGGAATACTATGAATAATTGTATGCCAACAGATTAGATAATGTGGTCACAATGGGTAAATTTCTAGAAAGAAAGAAACTACCAAAACTGATCAAAAAGGAACAGAATAAATGAATAGGTCTATAGCAAATAAAGAGATTGAATTGATAATCAAAGACCTCCCACAAAGAAAGACCGGGCTTCACTGGTTCATTCTACCAAATATCTTAAGAAGAGTTCATACTAATATTTAAGAAGTTTTTGTAAAAAAAAAAATATGAGTAAAGAACACTCCCAAATCATTAGCCTGGTACCAAAACAAAGAAATCATGAGGGAACTACAGACAAATACCACTTATGAATAGATGTAAAGCTCCTCAACAAAATATAGGCAAAGAGACTCCAGCAACATATAAAAAGGGTAATACACTATGACCAAGTGGGATTTATTCTAGGAATGCAATGTTAATTCAATATAAGAAAAGAAATCAATATAATACACCATATTAATAAAGAACAAAAATTATGATCATTTCAATAGATATGGAGAAAGTACAAGCATACCTCATTTTACCATGCTTCACTTTACCACACTTCAAGATACTGTTGTGTTTTTGTTTGTTTGTTTAACAAGCTGAGGGTTTGTGACAACTCCATGTTGAGCAAGTCTATCAGCACCACTTTTCCAACAGCATTTGCTCACTTCATATCTGTGCCACATTCTGGCAATTCTTGCAATATTTCAAACTTTTTCAACATTATAGTATTAGTTATGGTGATCCATTATCAGTGATGTTACTATTGTAATTGTTTTGGGGTACCACAAACCACACCCATACGAGATGTGTGTTCTGACTGCCCCACTGACCAGATGTTTCCCATCTCTCTCCCTCTCTTTGGGCTTCCCTATTTCTTGAGACACAACAATATCAAAATTAAACAAATTAACAACCTTATAATTGGCCTCTACATCTCTCTCACTTTAAATAAAAAACTAGAAATGATTCAGTTCAGTGAGAAAGGTATGTCTAGAGCTGAGAGAGGCCACAAGCTAGGCCTCTTGCCCCAAACAGTTAGCCAAGTTATGAATGCAAAGGAAAAGTTCTCAAAGGAAATTAAAGGGCTTTTAGAGTGAACACACAAATGGTATGAAAGTTTAACAGCCTTACTGCTGATGTGGTGAAAGTTTCAGTGGTCTGCATAGAAGATCCAACCAGCCACAACATTCTCTTGAGCCAAAGCCTAATCCAGAACAAGGCCCTAACTCTCTTCAATTCTATGAAGGCTGAGAGAGGTAAGGAAGCTGCAGAAGAAATGTCTGAAGCTAGCAGAGGTTTGTTCATGAGATTTAGCGGGAGAAGCCATCTCTATAACAGATAGTGCAAGGTCCAGTAGCAAGTGCTAGAGTAGAAGCTGCAGTAAGTTGTCCAGAAGATCTAGCTAAGATAATATATGAAAGTGCCTAAAAAATAAATTTTCAGTGTAGACAAAACAGCCTTCTATTGCAAGATTCCATCAAGGATTTTCATAGCTAGAGAGAAGTCAACGTCTGGTTATGAAGCTTCAAAGGACAGGCTGACTCTCTTATTAGGGGCTAATGCAACTAGTAACTTTAAGTTGAAGTCAGTGCTTATTTACCATTCCAAAACTCTTAGCACCTTTAAAAATTATGTTCAATCTCCTCTGCTTGTACCATATCAATTAAACAATAAAGCCTCTATGACAGCACATTTGCTTACAACATGGTTTGCTGAATATTTTCAGCCCACTATGGATATCACGAAAAAGATTGCCTTCAAAATTTTACTGCTCACTGACAATGCATCTGGTCACCCAAGAATTCTGACAGAGATGTACAATGAGATTAATGTTTTCATGCCTGCACTCATCTCACACACTAGTAAAGTAATGGTTAAAATTCTCCAAGCCAGGCTTCAGCAATATGTGAACCGTGAACTTCCTGATGTTCAAGCTGGTTTTAGAAAAGGCAGAGAAACCAGAGATCAAATTGCCAACATTCGCTGGATCATCGAAAAAGCAAGAGAGTTCCAGAAAAACTTCTATTTCTGCTTTATTGACTATGCCAAAGCCTTTGACTGTGTGGATCACAATAAACTGTGGAAAATTCTGAAAGAGATGGGAATACCAGACCACCTGACCTGCCTCTTGAGAAACCTATATGCAGGTCAGGAAGCACCAGTTAGAACTGGACATGGAACAGACTGGTTTCAAATAGGAAAAGGAATACGTGAAGGCTGTATATCGTCACCCTGTTTATTTAACTTATATGCAGAGTACCTCATGAGAAACACTGGGCTGGAAGAAGCACAAGCTGGAATCAAGATTGCCGGGATAATATCAATAACCTCAGATATGCAGATAACACCACCCTTATGGCAGAAAGTGAAGAGAAAGAGTGGAAACAGTGTCAGACTTTATTTTTGGGGGCTCCAAAATCACTGCAGATGGTGATTGCAGCCATGAAATTAAAAGACGCTTACTCCTTGGAAGGAAAGTTATGACCAACCTAGATAGCATGTTGAAAAGCAGAGACATTACTTTGCCAACAAAGGTCCATCTAGTCAAGGCTATGGTTTTTCCTGTGGTCATGTATGGATGTGAGAGTTGGACTGTGAAGAAAGCTGAGCGCCAAAGAATTGATGCTTTTGCACTGTGGTGTTGGAGAAGACTCTTGAGAGTCCCTTGGACTGCAAGGAGATCCAACCAGTCCATTCTGAAGGAGATCAGCCCTGGGATTTCTTTGGAAGAAATGATGCTGAAGCTGAAACTCCAGTACTTTGGCCACCTCATGCAAAGAGTTGACTCATTGGAAAAGACTCTGATGCTGGGAGGGATTGGGGGCAGGAGGAGAAGGGGACGACAGAGGATGAGATGGCTGGAGGGCATCACCGACTAGATGGACGTGAGTTTGAGTGAACTCCAGGAGATGGTGATGGACAGGGAGGCCAGGTGTGCTGTGCATTCATGGGGTCACAAAGAGTCGGACACAAATGAGCGACTGAACTGAACAGCACACACACATCCATGCTGCAGCCCATGGTTCAAGAATTTTCAAGTCTTAAGAAATACACTTCATAAAGCTATAGCTGCCATCGGTAGAGATTCCTCTGATGGATCTGGCCAAAGTAAACTGAAAACCCTCTGAAAATGATTCACTATTATAGATGCCATCAAGAATGTTCATGATTCATAAGAAGAGGTCAAAGTATCGACAAAAATTTGGGAAAAATTGACTTCAACCCTCGTGGATGACTTTGAGGGGTTCAAGATTTCATGGAGAAAGTAACTACAGATGTGGTAGAAATATCAAGAGATTAGAATTAGAAGAGGAGACTGAAGATGTGCCTAAATTGCTACAATGTCATGATAAAATTTTATCATGAGGTTGGTGCTTCTTATGGACAAGCAAAGCAAGTGGCTTCTTGAGATGAAATCTACTTCTGGTGAAGATGCTATGAGGACTGTTGAAATGACAACATAGCATTTAGAATATTACATAAACTTAGTTGATAAAGTAGCAGAAGAGTTTGAGAAGATTCACTCCAATTTTGAAAGAAGTGGGTAAAATGCTATCAAATAGCATTACATGCTACGGAGACATTGTGAAAAGAAGAGTCAATTGATGTGGCAAACTTCATTGTTGTTGTTTAAGAAACTGCCACAGCCACCCCCAGGCTTCAGCAATCACCACCCTGCTCAGTCAGAAGCCATTGACATTGAGGCAAGACCCTCCACCAGCAAAAAGATTACAACTAGCTGAGAGCTCAGATAATGGTTAGCATTTTTAGCAATAAAGCATTTTTAAATTAAGGTATGTACATTTTTTAGACATAATGCTATCACACTTAACTACAGTATAGTGTAAACTTAACTTCTCTATGCTCTGTGAAACCAAAATAATTCATGACTCAGTATTGTAATATTCACTTTATTGCAGTGGTCTGGAGCCGAACCTGCAATCTCTCTGAAGTATACCTCTCTTTTGACAAAATCCAACATCTTTTCTTGACAGAAACACTCAGCAAACTAGGAAAATAAACTTCTTCAGCCTTGTCAAGAGCATATTAACAAGAAAAACCTACAGTTATCATCATGCCTAATGAGCAACAAATGAAAACTTTGCCCCAAAGATCAGGAAAATATCTTATCTTACCATTTCTATTCAACATTGCATTGGAGCATCTACCCTGAGCAATTAAGCAGGGAAATAAAATAATAAGCATATATAAATTGGAAAGGAAGAATTAAAACCATCTCTATTCTCATCTGTGAAATCTACAGAACACACAAACTATTAGAGCTAACAAATGAGTCCAACCAGTTTGTAGGATACAAAATCAACTATTTATTTCTATAATCTAGCAATGAGCGATCAAAAAGGAAAATAAGGGCTTCCCTGGTGGCTCAGTGGTAAAGAATCTGCCTGCCAACGCAGGAGACACAGGTTCAATCCATGATCTGGAAAGATCCCACATGCTGCAGAGCAACTAAGCCCATTTGCCACAACTATTGAGCCTGTGCTCTAGAGCCCAGGAACCCCAACTACTGAGTCCACGAGCTACAACTACTGAAGCCCGTGCCCTAGAGCCCATGCTCCACAAGAGAAGCCCCTGCAATAAGAAGTCTGCGCACTTCAATGAAGAGTAGCCCCACTCGCTGCAACTAGAGAAAAGCCCATCCAGCAACCAAGACACAGCAGAACCAAAAACAAATAATTTCTTAAAAATCAATTAAAAAATGAAATTGAGAAAATTCTATTTACAATAGCATCACAAACAATAAAATACTCAGTGATTTAACAAAATAAGAAGATGGCGGAGGAATAAGACGGGGAAACCACTTTCTCCCCCACAAATTCATCAAAAGATCATTTGAACGCTGAGCAAATTCCATAAAACAACTTCTAACCTTGGTGGAGGACACCAGGCACCCAGAAAGGCAACCCATTCTCTTCAAAAGGAGGTAGGACAAAATATAAAAGATAAAAAGAGACAAAAGAGTTAGGGATGGAGACCCACCCATCCCAGGGAGAGTCATGAAGGAGGAGAAGTTTCCACACACCAGGAAACCCTCTCACTGGCAGCTTTGTGGGGAGTTTTGGAATCTTAGAGGGCAACATAACCGGGAGGAAAAACAAACAAACAAACAAACAAACAACCCACAGATTATATGCCTAACCACAACTCCCAGCAGAGAAGTAGCCCAGACGCTCACGTCTGCCAGCAGCGAGCAGGGGCTGAACAGGGAGGTGCAGGTTGCATGCTTAGGGTAAGGATGGGGCCTGAATACCCTGAGGACAATCTGAGGGAGCTAACGTGAGACAGCAACCCAAACTGTGGGATAGCCAGAGAGAGAGAGGGAAAAAAGATAGAGAGAGAGAACTTTCCCTTGAAAAGCTCTAAGGCAGAGCTTGGTCCGCTCACAGAACAAAGGATTGAGCGAATACCAGAGGAGAGCTAGCCAGCTGCAGACTGGCCTATCCCCCCGCCGGAGGCAGAGAGGCAGGCAGGCGACAGCCAGAACAGGAAGGCAAGGGGCAATCAGGGACCCAGAGACAGCATCCTCCACCAAACTGTGAGCAGGCTCCCAGTTGCTAACCAAGTCTTCTGGGATCCTGAATGGTTGACATCCGCCAGGAGGGTCACAGTCAGAGATCAGCTCCCCAGAGGAGACACACGGCACACCTGAGACGGTGCTCTCCCTGTGCACCCAGGAAACCGAGGGGCTGGGAACGGGGAGATGGTAAGACCTGGGGGCTGGGAACAGGGAGGTGGTAAGACTCAGTGCCCACCTGGGAGAGTGCACCTGGTCGCCTGAGCTGCTCAGACCTGGGAAGGGCACAGAACGTACAACCAACTGAGTCTGTGCCTTTGTGGAGTACCCGAGAACCTGAACGGCTTAGACCTGGGAAATGCATGATAGTTCCCCTGCAGAGCAACCTGGAGCCTGAGTAGACTGGGAAAGCACACACGCCATGAGGCGGGCAAACCCAGTGTGGCCCAGGCACTGCGAGCACTCCCCACACACACCGGTGATGTTTGTTTGCAGTGTTCCTCCCTCCCCACAGCACAACTGAACAAGTGAGCCTAAACAAGTGACCACCTTCGCCCCCTTGGGTCAGAATGGAAATTAGACACTGAAGATACCTGCAAACAGAGGAAGCCAAAATAAACAAAGAGGAAACCGCTCTGGAAGTGACAGGTGCAACAGATTAAAACCCTGTAGTTAGTATTAACTACATTGGAAGGGGCCTATAGACCTTGAGAAGAAGCCGGAACAAGGAACTATGTAAAACTGAACTGACCCCACACTACCCTCAACAGCTCCAGAGAAATTCCTAGATATATTTTACTACTATCATTTTTTAATTAAAAAATTTTTTTAAGTTTTTTATTACCCCTTTAATTTTCACTTTTATAACCTATTACTTTGCAAAAAAATAAGATCCTATTTTTAAAGCAAATTTCATTTATATATTTTTTATAATTTTTGAGATTTTGTTTTGTTTTTATAATACCATATTTTTAAGAGTCTAATCTCTATCTAGACTTTTAATCTTTGCTTTTTGGTATTTATTAACTTTGTACCTTTAAGAATCCAATCTTCAAAGTGTGATTACTGGCTTGATTGCTCTCTCCCCTTTTGACTCTCCTTTTTCTCCCCCAGGTCACCTTTATCCGCCCCCCTCCCTTCTCTTCTCTACTTAACTCTGTGAGTCTCTTTGGGTGTTCCGGGCTGTGGAGAACACTTAGGGAACTGATTACTGGCTAGATCTGTCTCTCTTCTTTTGACTCCCCCTTTTCTCCTGGTCACTTCTATCTCCTTCCTCCCTCTTCTCTTCTCTGTGTAACTCTGTGAACCTCTCTGAGTGTTCCAAACTGTGGAGAGTACATAGGGAATTGATTACTAGCTAGATTTTTCCTCTCTTCTTTTGATTTCCCCTGTTCTCCTCCTGGTCACCTCTATCTCCCTCCTCCCTCTTCTCTTCTCCATGTAACTCTGTTAACCTCTCTGGGTGTCCCTCACTGTGGAGAATCTTTTCACCATTGACCTAGATGTTTTATCATTGGTGCTGTATGGATGGAGTCTACTGTAAGAATAAAACTGAAAGCCAGAGGCAGGAGGCTTAAATACAAAACGAGAACACCAGAAAACTCCTGACTCTAGAGAACATTGATCGACAAGAGCTCATCCAAAAGCCTCCATACCTACCCTGAAACCAAGCTCTACCCAAGAGCCAAGAAGTTTCAGAGCAAGAAATACCAAGCTAATTCTCCAAAAACACAGAAACATAACCCTAAGCATTAAAATACAGGCAGCCAAAAGTCACACCAAACCCACAGACACCTCAAAACTCACTACTGAACACTTCATTGCACTCCAGAGAGAAGAGATCCAGCTCCACCCACCAGAACACCAATGCAAGCTTCCCTAACCAGGAAAACATGACAAGTCACTCATCTAATCCCACCCACAGGGAGGAACCTCCACAATAAAGAGGAACCACAAACTTCCAGCATACAGAAAGGCCACCCAAAACACAGCAATCTAAACAATGAAAAGGCAGAGAAATATTCAGCAGGTAAAGGAATATGATAAATGCCCACCAAACCAAACCAAAGAAGAGGAGATAGGGAGTCTACCTGAAAAAGAATTCAGAAAAATGACCCAAAATCTTAAAAACAAAATGGAGTTTCAGATAAATAGTCTGGAGACAAGATTGAGAAGATGCAAGAAATGTTTAACAAGAACCTAGAAGAAATAAAAAAGAGTCAGTCGATAAAGAACAATGCAACAACTGAGACCAAAAGCACTCTGGAGGGAACCAGCAGTATAACCTCAGAATAACTGAGGCAGAAGACAGGATAAGTGAGGTGGAAGGTAGAATGGTGGAAATAAATGAAGCAGAGAGGAACAAAGAAAAAAGAATTAAAAGAAATGAGGACAACCTCAGAGACCTCTGGGACAATGTTAAATGCCCCAACATCCGAATCATAGGAGTCCCAGAAGAAAAAGACAAAAAGAAAGGCCATGAGAAAATACTTGAGATAATAGTTGAAAACTTCCCTAAAATGGGGAAGGAAATAGCCACCCAAGTCCAAGAAACCCAGAGAGTCCCAAACAGGATAAATACAAGGCAAATCACCCCAAGACACATATTAATCAAATTAACAAAGATCAAACACAAAGAACAAATATTAAAAGCAGCAAGAGAAAAACGACAAATAACACACAAGGTATTCCCATAGGATAAGAGCTGATCTTTCAACAGAACCTCTTCAGGCCAGAAGGGAATGCCAGGACATACTTAAGTGATGAAAGAGAAAAACCTACAACCCAGATTACTGTACCCAGCAAGGATCTCATTCAGATATGAAAGGGAAATCAACAGCCTTACAGACAAGCAAAAGCTGAGAGAATTCAGCACCACCAAACCAGCTCTTCAACAAATGCTAAAGGATCGTCTCTAGACAGGAAACACAGAAAAGGTTTATAAACTCTAAAAAACAAAGTAAATGGCAATGGGATCATACTTATCAATAATTACCTTAAATGTAAATGGGATGAATCCCCCAACCAAAAGACAAAGACTGGTGAATGGATACAAAAACAAGGCACCTACATATGCTGTCTACAAGAGACCCACCTCAAAACAAAGGACACATACAGACTGAAAGTGAAGGGCTGGAAAAAGACATTTCATGCAAATGGAGACCAAAAGAAAGCAGGAGTAACCATACTCATATCAGATAAAATAGACTTTGAGACAGATTGTGAAAAGAGATGAAGAAGGACACTACATAATGATCAAAGGATCAATCAAAGAAGATGTAACAATTATAAATATATATGCACCCAACATAGGAGCACTGCAATATGTAAGGCAAATGCTAACAAGTTGAAAGTGGAAATTAACAGTAGCACAATAATAGTGGGAGACTTTAATACCCCACTCACACCTATAGATAGACCAACTAAACAGAAAATTAACAAGGAAACACAAACTTTAAATGATACAATGGACCAGTTAGACCTAATAGATATCTATAGGACATTTCACCCAAAAACAATGAATTTCACCTTTTTCTCGAGTACACAAGGAACATTCTCCAGGATATATCATATTCTGAGCCATAAATCTAGCCTTGGTAAATTCAAAAAAACCTGAAATCATTTCAAGCACCTTTCTGATCACAATGTGGTAAGATGAGATGTCAACTACAGGGGGAAAAAAAAAACTATTAAAAATACAAATGTATGGAGGCTAAACAACACACTTCTGAATAACCAACAAATCACAGAAGAAATAAAAAGAGAAATCAAAATATGCATGGAAACGAATGACAATGAAAACACGACAACCCAAAACCTATAGGATTCAGTAAAAGCAGTGCTAAGGAGAAGATTCATAGCAATACAAGCTTTCCTCAAGAAATAAGAGAAAAATCAAATAAATAACCTAACTCTACACCTAGAGCAACTAGAAAAAGAGGAAATGAAGAACCCTAGGGTTAGTAGAAGGAAACAAATCATAAAAATTAGGGTGGAAATAAATGAAAAAGAAACAAAGGAGACTGTAGCAAAAATCAACAAAGCTAAAAGCTGGTTCTTTGAGAAGATAAATAAAATTGACAAACCATTAGCCACTCATCAAGAAAAAAAGGGAAAAGAATCAAGTCAACAAAATTAGAAATGAAAATGGAGAAATCACAACAGACAACACAGAAATACAAATGATCATAAGAGACTACTACAGCACCTATATGCCAATAAAATGGACAACTTGGAAGAAATGGACAAATTCTTAGAAAACCATAACTTTCCGAAAATGAACCAGGAAGAAATAGAAAATCTTAACAGACCCATCACAAATATGGAAATCGAAACTGTAATCAGAAATCTTCCAAAACACAAAAGCCCAGGACCAGATGGCTTCACAGCTGAATTCTATCAAAAATTTAGAGAAGAGCTAACATTTATCCTACTCAAAGTCTTCCAGAAAATTGCAAAGGAAGGTAAACTCCCAAACTCATTCTATGAGGCCACCATCACCCTAATACCAAAACCTGACAAAGATGCCACAAAAAGTGAAAACTACAAGCCAATATCACTGATGAACATAGATGCAAAAATCCTTAACAAAATTCTAGCAAACAGAATCCAACAACATATTAAAAAGTTCATACATCATGACCAAGTGGGCTTTAATCCCAGGGATGCAAGGATTCTTCGATATTTGCAAAATCAATGTGATATACCACATGAACAAACTGAAACATAAAAACCATATGATTATCTCAATAGATGCAGAGAAAGCCTTTGACAAAATTCAACACCCATTTATGATAAAAAAAAAAAAAACCTCCAGAAAGCAGGCATAGAAGGAACATACCTCAACATAATAAAAGCCATATATGATAAACCAACAGCAAACATTATCCTCAATGATGAAAAATGGAAAGCGCTTCCCCTAAAGTGAGGAACAAGACAAGGGTGCCCACTCTTACCACTACTATTCAACACATTTTTGGAAGTTTTAGTCACAGCAAACAAGCAGAAAAAGAAATAAAAGGAATCCGGATTGGAAAAGAAGTAAAACTCTCACTGTTTGCAGATGACATGATCATCTACATAGAAAATCCTAGACTCCACCAGAAAATTACTAGAGCTAATCAATGAATATAGTAAAGTTGCAGGATATAAAATTAACACACAGAAATCCCTTGCATTCCTATACACTAACAATGAGAAAACAGAAAGAGAAATTAAGGAAACAATTCCATTCACCACTGCAATGAAAAGAATAAAATACTTAAGAATAAATCTACCTAAAGAAACAAAAGACCTATATATGAAAAACTATAAAACACTGATGAAAGAAATCAAAGAGGACACTAATAGATGGAGAAATATACCATGTTCATGGATTGGAAGAATCAATATAGTGAAAATGAGTATACTACCCAAAGCAATCTATAGATTCAAAATCCCTATCAAGCTACCAAGGGTATTTTTCACAGAACTAACACAAATAATTTCATAATTTGTATGGAATACAAAAAACCTCAAATAGCCAAAGCGATCTTGAGAAAGAAGAATGGAACTGGAGGAATCAACCTGCCTGACTTCAGGCTCTACTACAAAGCCACAGTCATCAAGACAGTATGGTACTGGCACAAAGACAGAAATATAGATCAATGGAACAAAATAGAAAGCCCAGAGATAAATCCATGCACCTATGGACACCTTATCTTTGACAAAGGAGGCAAGAATATACAATGGAGAAAAGGCAATCTCTTTAACAAGTGGTGCTGGGAAAGCTGGTCAACCACTTGTAAAAGAATGAAACTAGACCACTTTCTAACACCATTCACAAAAATAAACTCAAAATGGATTAAAGATCTAAAAGTAAGACCAGAAACTATAAAACTCCTAGAGGGAAACATAGGCAAAACACTCTCTGACATAAATCACAGCAGGATCCTCTATGACCCACCTCCCAGAGTTAAGGAAATAAAAGCAAAAATAAACAAATGGGACCTAATTAAACTTAAAAACTTTTGCACAACAAAGGAAGCTATAAGCAAGGTGAAAAGACAGCATTCAGAATGGGAGAAAATTATAGCAAATGAAGCAACTGACAAAGAATTAATCTCAAAATATACAAGCAGCTCAGGCAGCTCAATTCCAGAAAAATAAACAACCCAATCAAAAAATAGGCCAAAGAACTAAACAGGCATTTCTCCAAAGAAGACATACAGATGACTAACAAACATGAAAAGATGCTCAACATCACTCATTATCAGAGAAATGCAAATCAAAACCACTATGAGGTACCATTTCACACCAGTCAGAATGGCTGCGATCCAAAAGTCTACAAATAAATGCTGGAGAGGGTGTGGAGAAAAGGGAACCCTCTTACACTGTTGGTGGGAATGCAAACTAGTACAGCCACTATGGAGAACAGTGTGGAGATTCCTTAAAAAACTGGAAATAGAACTGCCTTATGATCCAGCAATCCCACTGCTGGGCATACACACTGAGGAAACCAGAAGGGAAAGAGACACGTGTACCCCAATGTTCATCACAGCATTGTTAACAATAGCCAGGACATGGAAGCAACCTAGATGTCCATTGGCAGACAAATGGATAAGAAAGCTGTGGTACATATACACCTTTGAATATTACTCAGCCATTAAAAATAACACATTTTAATCAGTTCTAATGAGGTGGATGAAACTGGAGCCTATTATACAGAGTGAAGTAAGCCAGAAAGAAAAACACCAATACTAACACCAAGTATTAACACCAATATTACCAAAACTACCAATAATACAAAACACCAATATTAGCACATATATATGGAATTTAGAAAGATGGTAACAATGACCCTATATGTGAGACAGCAAAAGAGACACAGATGTAAAGAACAGACTTTTGGACTCTGTGAGAGAAGGCGAAGGTGGGATGATTTGAGAGAAAAGCATTGAAACATGTATATTATCATATGTGAAATAGATTGCCAGGCCAGGTTCAATGCATGAGACAAGGTGTTCAGGGCTGATGCACTGGGATGACCCTGAGGGATGGGATAGGGAGGGAGGTGGGAGGGGGGTTCAGGATGGGGAACACATGTACACCCATGGCTGATTCATGTCAATGTATGGCAAAAACCACTACAATATTGTAAAGTAATTAGCCTCCAATTAAAATAATAAAAAAAAATAAGTGCAAGATCTGAACACTGTAACAACAAATTATCATTGAATTAAAGAAGACCTAAATAAATGGAAATACATTCCATGTTCACCGATGAGAAGATTCAGTATTATTAAGATAGCATTACTCCCCAAATTGATATCCAGATTCAAGGCAGTCTTCATCAAAATCCTAGCTGCTTGTTTTGCAGAAATTGGAAAGTAGGTCCTAAAATTTCATATGAAAATGCAAGGCACCCAGAATAGCCAAAACAATCTCAAAAAAGAAGAACAAATTTAAAGGACTCACACCTCTAGACTTCAAAAATTAATACAGAGCTACAGTAATCAAGGCACTATAGTACTGGCATAAGGATAGACAGGTTAATCCATGATATAAAATTGATATTCCAGAAATAAACCCGTATGTTTATGGACAACTTATGTTTGAAAAGGGTACAAGATAATTCAAAGCAGAAATGGCTTTTTCAACAAAAGGGCAACAGGACATCCACACATTGTACCTATTCCTCACACCAAATTAAAAATTTAATTCAAAATGGATCAAAGACCTAAATGTAAGAACCAAAACTATAAAACTCTTAAAAGAAAACATATGCATAATATTTGGTGATCTTAAATTAGGCAATGGTTTTAAAACATGACACAAAGCACTATCAATAGAATTTAAAAATGGATAAATTGGAACTCATCAAAATTAAACACTTTTGTGCTTCAAAGGACTATATAAAGAAAGTGAAAAAACAACCCAGAGAATGAGAGAAAATATTTTTAAATCATGCATCTGTAAAAAGTCTAGTATCTAAAATATATAAAGACATTTACAACTCTGTAAAAACAAAAAAATTTAAATGAGTAACAGATATGAATAGATATTTCTCCACAGAAGACATACAAATGTCTACTAAGCACATGAAAAGATGCTTCACATCATTAGTCTTTAGGAAAATGCAAATCAAAAAGCTCAATGAAATACCATTTCATACCTGCTAGGATGGCTAAAAAAATTTAAAAGATGGTAAGGATATGGAGAAATTGAAGCTCTCATGATTGCTGAAGTATAGCTGCTGTGAAAAACAGTTTGGGAGTTCCCTAAAAAGTTAAATACTGAATTACCATACAACCCAGCAATTCCACTCCTAGGTATATAACCAAGAAAATTGAAAGCATATGTTTATATAAAAAAATTAAACACGAATGTCTGTGACATTAGCCATAATAGCACAAAAAGTGAAAACTCCCCCCAAATGTTCATCAATGAATTAATGGATAAATAAAATGTGGTATATCCATAGAATGCAGTATTATTCAGCTATGGGAAAAAATGAGGTACTGATGAGACATGTGGGACCTGGGACCCTTTGCTACAAGTGCTTGTACCTGGACAACAAACATTTCCTGAAGAAACAGAATACAAAGATAGATAGGTTGATCCAAAAATATAACTGAAACTCCAGAGAGAAACCCATACATTTAGGACAACTGATTTTTGATAAGGGTACCAAGACAATTCAATGCAGAAAGAAAAGCCTTTTCAACGAAAGGATAACTGCATAGCCACACAGAAAATGATGTTGAAACTATTTCTCACACCAAATTTTAAAAATTAAGTCAAAATGGATCAAAGATCCAAATAAGGACTACAAATAACTGCATGCATGCAGAGTTGGGGAAAATTATGAACAAGATATAAAAAGACCAAAAACCCAACTTCTATGTCCCCTACACACAATACCACCAGAGAAGGGGCCTAAGTCACCCCATCCTGCCTGACCCCTGGACCTGCCCCTACCCTCACCGCATGTAAGGCAACAACTCACCTTCACTCAAGGAGTGAACAAAAGAACCTGTTACTTGTTTTGTTCCCTCCTGATGCAGCATGAGTCCCAGTAAAGCCTTGCCTAAGTTTCTTCTCTGGCCTCTTATCAATTTCCATTGATTTTAAGAGTCTAAGAACCAGCTCTGTTACACTGATGTGTGCTACAACATGAAAGAAAAACCACACAGAAAAGGCTATCATGTTATATGATTCCATTTCATGAAATGCCCCCAAACTTTCAAAGAGACAGAAAGTAGGTTAGTCATTTCCGGGGACTTGGGGGATGGGAGAATGGTGGGGAGTGACTGCTAATGGGTACAGAGTTTGGGGATAATGAGAATGTTCTAGAATTATATGATGCTGATAGCTGCACAACTCTGAATAGATTAAAAAGCACTGAACTACATACTGCAAATGGGTGAATTTAAGAAAGCTGAGCACCAAAGAATTGATGCTTTTGAACTGTGGTGTTGGAGAAAACTCTTGAGAGTCCCTTGGACTGCAAGGAGAGCCAACCAGTCCATCCTAAAGAAGATCAGTCCTGGGTGTTCATTGGTAGGACCGATGTTGAAGCTGAAACTCCAATACTTTGGCCACCTGATGCGAAGAGCTGACTCATTTGAAAAGACCCTGATGCTGGGAAAGATTGAGGGCAGGAGGAGAAGGGGATGACAGAGGATAAGATGGTTGGATGGCATCACTGACTCGATGGACATGGGTTTGGGTGGACTCCGGGAGTTGGCAATGGATAGGGAGGCCTGGCGTGCTGCAATTCATGGGGTTGCAGAGTCAGACACAATTGAGTGACTGAACTGAACAGTAAATGAATTGCATCTCAATATTTTAAAAAGTCAGACCACACCATTCTTCTCAAAATGCTCCAACATGTCAAAAGAACACAAGACTCCCCAGAGCCACTGCTCTGACCACTGCTTTTCTGACCTCATCTCCCATCACTCTCCCACCTGGCAGCCCCCACCAGTCACACTGCCTCCTTCTGTTCTTCAAACACACCATCATGCTTCCACCTCAGGGCCTTTGCTTTCAGTTTCCCCACAGCCCTGGATTCAAGCCTCCAACACCGGCACAGTTAACTTCTGCACCTCTTGAAGTCTTTGCTTGAATGTCCCCTTTTCAGTGAGGTCTACCCTAACTGCATGCCTGTACTCCTTTTCCCCAACCCTGTTACTTCTCTTTTGCATTTATCCCTGTCTAAAACATAACATGCTTCTCTTATTTCTTACTTTGTATTTATGGTCTGTTTCCTCCCACTAGAATCTAAGCCATTGTAGCTAGAATTTCTGTCTGCTTCTTCACTGCTCTATGTTTCACACTCTGTGGGCATACAGGAGGTGCTTACTAAATATCTGTTGGTGACCACAAAATAAATGAATGTCTACATGGGTAAACAGGTTTGGAGGACCTGTTCTGAGAATGAAAACATCTTCGCGGACATACAAACAACTTTGGGAATGAACTTTTTTGAAGACTGTCTACTGCTTGTTATCAAACACTTGTTCAAGCCTAAGAGACGTCAGATATTTTCTGACACCTGCTATTTAATTACTGTGACCATGCATGAAAGCAATGGGCCTCAGGCCCTTTTCTTTCAGTAGCTGAGTATGTGAGCCTTGCTCAGCTTCGTGTCTTTGATGCTCACATTTTGCTTGTAGTTCTTCCTTGGTTTCACACAGAGACACGAACTGCCAGGAAACTCTCTCTGCCTCTCTCAGGACATCTGTGCTTTGAGTCTAACTCTGGGCCAGCTCTGCAGACTGAAAACACTCTGGGTGTGCCTGTCAACAGGAAGAGAAGCGCTCCAGCAGGAACCCCACACCACCTGACCGCACAGCCTCCTAAGCTCCAGGCAGCATCTTTGTTGTGCTTAAATGAGCCTTCCATGTGCTCCTGGCAGGAGCACACATAATTAAACGTACTAACACTTAAGAGCAGGCTTAAACCACAGATTTTCTATTATCGTTTTTAACTTTTGATTCATCCCCTCCAGAGATTCAGCCTTTCTTTGATAGAGGCCTAAAACATGAGAGAGAAGTTTCTTGGGTGTCCAAAAAATCATAATGCTTTTGGGAAACTGAGTCTTAGCATGGAGAAATCCCTCTGTATTCTGCCATCTCCATTCTCTATTTTTCAGATAAAATAGCTATTACTTTGTGTCTGTGTGGAGCACAGCAAAAAGGAAACTCGGATTTCAAAGAACCATCTCTATCACCTTCAAAATCTTTTTGTCCTTGGGTATCCTGAAATGTCTATCCTCTCTAGTCACAAAAATGTTTTCTCTGCAGCAGCTGACCCTATCTATGATAATGATTTTAACAACTTACTGACTGGAGATATATGAATATGTCTCTTGTTACCCTAACATTATTGACCAGAGTGTTTCAATATTCACTTCCATAACAAATCGCCAGCCACAGACATTAGTTTCTGCAAAAGTCCTCCAGTCAGTAACATGCTATGTGTTAGCTGCTAGTTGCGTCTGACTCTTTGTGACCCATGGACTGTAGCTCTCCAGGCTCCTCTGTCCATGGGATTTCCCTGGCAAGAGTGGGTAGCCATTCCCTTCTCCAGGGGATCTTCCCGACCCAGGGATCAAACCCAGGTCTCGTGCATTGCAGATGGATTCTTGACCGTCTGAGCCACCAGGGAAGTCCCCGATAATGTGTTAAGTAGCACCTATAATACAAATTCGTATAATCCAGAATACAGCCCCAACACACCTGTTTTTGGTTCATTTAAGTATCCCACAGGTCCTTCAGGTTCTTTCTATCCAAGACTCTTATTATCTCTCCACCAAAACAAAATTTTTTTTTAGTTTTTAATTTTAAAAAATTAATAATAAGAAACCCTGCTGTTGCCAAGCCTTACTAATAGCATTACTTTCTCCCACTCAAGGAAACCAGGAAATTCAAAATCAAGTTTGGCTCTCTGCTCTGGCTCTATACAAATTCTGTCAGTCAATGAGTCACTTGCTTTGACCCCGTTTTAATGAACTTCCAAATTTTTCCTGGCCATGTATCTTCTGAAGAAGGATTACCTCCTGCTCACACTTAAAAGCCAACAGTGGGGACTTTATTCTGCTCACGGTTTGAAAGCTGACTACCCTCTACTCCCAACTTTGAAAACACTAATTACTCAGGTGACCATGAAAATGAAACCAGATGTTCTCCCCAATCCCTGCCATCTGCCCTGGTGCTGGGCCTGGGTTCTGTCTTGTGCTAAGGAAGATCTGGCTCTGTTACCAAACCAAACTTGGGTCCATTCACCCAACATACAACAACTCCAACATACAACAACTCCAACATACAACAACTCCAACATACAACAACTCCAACATACAACAACTCCAACATACAACAACTCCAACATACAACAACTCCAACATACAACAACTCCAACATACAACATATAATGACATGCAACAACTGGGCTGTGGGGAAGGAAAGTATAGTGTTTACTGCAAGGCACCCAAGATGGGGCCAATCAAGAACAGGCAGCTCATGCTCAAAAGACCCAAACCCCCTGATGCCTTTCAGGGTAGGTTTTTTAAAAACGGTGTGAGGGAGAGGATCACAGGGTCTTTCATCAGGTCATGCACAATTCTCTGACTGGTTGATGGGGAAGTTAACAGGGTGATTTCAGGAATCATAATCATCAACCTGCTGGTTCCAATCAGTCTGGGGTTTCTGTGCTAGTGATCAGCATGGGGTTGACTTCTTCCACCTGGGGGGGTTTTAAGTGTCTGCAAAACAACTTAATGATATGGCGCAGGATATTAACTATAGCACTTGAGAAGGAACTAAAGGTCCTTTGTTTTATGGCTGAACTATTATTATTCTGTCTTGCTCAATTGTTTGTTTTTGCATTTTCTCACTTCTCTGATTAAATTGCTCTTTGGAATTCAGGGAAGGTCTAAATGGCTAAAGCTCTTCTACAAAAAAGATGCAGAGACACAGGACATCTGTTCCTGGGAAGGCCCTGCAGGATCCTGCTTAGTTTCAGCCCTATCACTTCCAGCCTATGTGAGCTTGGATGTGATGTTATATGCCATGCATGCAATAACACAACATTCCCAGCTGGCTCAGTGGTAAACAATCCACTGCCAACGCAGGAGACACAGCAGTCTCAGGTTCAATCCCTGGGTGGGGAAGATCCCCTGGAGGAAGAAATAGCAAACCCACTATAGTTCATGGGGTTGCAAAGAGTGGGACACGACTGGACTGAGCATGGTATAAGAGGAGCACATGGTATATATGCAATAACACAGAAATCAGACCTATAAACATAGGTTATCATAAGAAAGTATGGGATATAAATGCATAAGTCAGTAGAGACCCATAGGTTAACCCATTCTATTGAGCTCAGTCTATCTAGATTTCTAAGGAAGACTGCGCAAATTTGGTAGGTTCCATTTTTACTGTCAGGGAGTAACAGTATGGGAATTCCCCACAAGTGTAGCTGCTGGGTTCCTCTCCCATTTCACCTCCATGCTGCCTCCCTCTCCCATTTCACCACCATGCTGCCTCCTGAAAGTGGGTTTATGAGGCTCATGGTTCCCCAAGGTCCAGACCTAACTCTGAAGCCCAGCCAGGGCCGGGGCTGTCCAAATCAAGATGGAGGTCCAATCCCATTGTCCAATAAAGGATAAGGCCCAGAGAGCTGAGAAATCTGTTTTCTGGTGCACATATGTTACTCTCAACAAAAACATTATTTCTTCACAAACACAGATTCATTGTTCTGTACCCTAAGTGTGAACCAGGAATTGGAGCTCAGAGAGTCCTACATTTAGAGCTCTAGGTTCAGCTACTGTCCCACTCCTCCTAAAGAGACATGTCTCTCTGCACCCAAGATTCGCTTTCTATAAAGACCTTACATTACGGAGACTGCAGCCGGAATTAACTGGACTAGACACCGAGGGCCACGCTTTGCCAAATGAATAGGAATGAAGGAAGAGGCTGCCCCCAAGTGGGAAACCCGAAAATTGCAGCGACGCTTCCAATCAGTTACTCATGAGTTCAAGAAACTGCACCGGGTTTCCATTTCCAGCTCGCAGAAATGCCCCTCCTTGAGAACCGCTAGGGAGGAAACTGAGGTGCGGATCCTTTTACTATCACCGCGGCACGCTGAGAAAACAGAACAGGCAAACCCACCGTCTCCCAACCCCCCGACCCTATAAAGCACCTGGTTAAATGCAAATTCTGGGTCCTCACCGCGGACACTTTGATTTAGCGAGCCAGAGGGAGTGAGCGCCTAGAGTTCTGGTGTCTAACCACGTGGTTCGGATCATGTGGCAGATTTGGAGATTGTGGGCTGGGAAGCGACTTTCTCTTACCCTTCCCGGGCCCCGGGCTGTGGGTCCTGGGAACCCCGAATCCGCAGTTTTTCTTGTGGCCTTTCTCGCAGCCCCCAGCCGCCGCTCTATTGTCTCCCCACCAGCCACTGCGGAACCCCACCCACCAGCCGGGTCTGCCCCGGGTCAGCCCAGCCACCGTGGTTTCCATGGCGACCCGGGCTGCGCCGCGTGCCGCTTCCCTCGCGCGGTGTAAGGTGGCGTCTCTCTGACCCAGCGCCCACCGCCTCGACCGAGAAGGGAAATTCTAGTCCAGGACAGTCAAGCTAAGAAGTAACTTTACTACTACTATTGAGTATTTCTTGTGCCCATTTTTTATTTAAAATAAGATGTAAGAGTTTTGTTTTTCCGGGGTAGGGGGTCGCGGAATTCGAGCGACCTGTCTTAGTACCTTTATGTAACATCTCACATTCAGATTCAAACGCTTGGGATAGACTGACCCTCCTCCCCCGCCCAGCTAAAGGAATTAATAATTTCGACTTGCCTTAGAGACTTACCTTTCTTTGCACAGCCCTCCCGTGGTACATGCACCAGAACACTCAGGTGTGTGGTTTTGTCTAGCAACCTCGGGAAACACCGAGGTGATTCCCAGACCGTGGGCCTCCTGTTTCTTCTTTACTCTCCAATCCTGCCCTTCTTGCCAAGGACTGCTGCCTCTGCTGAACCCGATGGAGGAGGTCAGGTTCTTAAGGGCTTCGGCAGGGAATGCAGACTGTATTCTCAGAAGCATGTGGGCTGAGCTAGGCCCTCAGAAGTTCCTCGTTATTCTAATCAAGAAGCCCTGGCTTACTCTAATCAACTTCCATTAGGAGAAGGCCACATCTTCTGGAAGGACCTGGGTATACTTTCAAAAGGTGCTATAAGGAGCATGGTCCAACACCCCAGGTCCGGTCAGCTTTTCTTTTTGGTCATCCATGAGGACTGCTGAGTCATGGTGCTTCCTCGGGGCGTTTGGCAGTTCAAGACGGCTGGAGGCTAAGTGAAAATCTAGGCACCTCTGAAATCCTGTTGGTATGTGGAATAAATGACTTTCGGATGGCCAGCTGTGGAGGACACTGGGAAATGGAGGACACGGTCATCTCATAAACATGGAGATGTGAGGACAAGGTTAGACCACTCTTGTTTTGTCACATAGTAACATTTTCAATAGCTAAGTGTAAGCATTCGGCAATCTTCTGAAAAATTAACTACTTTCAGAGATGGAGTGGATCCCTTTTGTTCAGAGTTTTCAGGGCCAGACACCACAGAAGACCATCTTGCAGTCTCTGTGTAGGGAACTATCCATTCTTCATTAAAGAAGTGAGTATGCGTGCTAAGTTGCTTCAGTCTTATCCAACTCTTCGCAACCCTATGGACTGTAGCCCCGCCAGGTTCCACTGTCCATAGGATTCTCCAGGCAAGAATACTGGAGGGGGTTCCCATGCTCTCCTTCAGGGATCTTCCCAATCCAGAGATCGAACCTGCGTCTCTTAACGCCTCCTGCATTGGCAGGGGAGTTCTTTACTACTAGTGCTGAAGAAGGGAAGAAGCAGATCACCCAGACTGAACTAACTCCATCTTGCACTTTTAATGAACTCTGGCCTACATATCTGGTAACCATGGAGATAACATACCAGTGATGGAGCAGGCCCCCCAGAAGGATAAACACCAGACTAGGCTGACCTCATACCTAGACTCCCTGGAGAAGAAGAATATGATAACTCATTGTGTTATCGAATACCTTCTGTAATCTTAATGGTGCATAGTAATGTGGGCTGCACTGCATAGCTAGTTGACCTTCAGAATGTGAAACATGACTAACTTAATTGTATCTCCTTCTAACATTTTCCAGAGCAGACTTGAGAAAATTGGGAATGTGGGCTTGGGCACGCACACACTAGGTATAACAGGCAGACACAAAAAACAGTCAGGGTGCCTGGCTAAGGAGGAAACTCTGCCTTGGACCCACCAGTGTAATAAACTGCACTCCATTATCTGCACGGTCCTTCTGAGTGAGTTTGTTTCCCAGGGGGTTTGGCTACAACAGCACCACCTGGGGAGCCCCATTAAAGAAGCAGTGCTAGAGAATTTTCTTCAGTCTAAGAGCTGACCAAACTGTACTGTAGAGCTGTGTAAGACTTCAGTTCGGTTCAGTCCAGTTCAGTTGCTCAGTCGTGTCCGACTATTTGCAACCCCAGGAATCGCAGCATGCCAGGCCTCCCTGTCCATCACCAACTCCCGAAGTTTACCCAAACTCATGTCCATCGAGTTGGTGATGCCACCCAGCCATCTCATCCTCTGTTGTCCCCTTCTCCTCCTGCCCCCAATCCCTCCCAGCATCACGGTCTTTTCCAATGAGTAAACCCTTCACATGAGGTGGCCAAAGTATTGGAGTTTCAGCTTCAGCATCAGTCCTTCCAATGAACACCCAGGACTGATCTCCTTTAGTGTGGACTGGTTGGATCTCCTTATAGTCCAAGGGACTCTCAAGAGTCTTCTCCAACACCACAGTTCAAAAGCATCAATTCTTCGGTGCTCAGCTTTCTTCACAGTCCAACTCTCACATGACCACTGGAAAAACCATAGCCTTGACTAGACAGACCTTTGTTGACAAAGAAATGTCTCTGCTTTTTAATATGCTGTTTAGGTTGGTCATAACTTTTCCTCCAAGGAGTAAACGTCTTTTAATTTCATGGCTGCAATCACCATCTGCAGTGATTTGGGAGCCCCAAAAAATAAAGTCTGACACTGTTTCCACTGTTTCCCCATCTATTTGCCATGAAGTGATGGGACCAGATGCCATGATCTTAGTTTTCTGAATGTTGAGCTTTAAGCCAACTTTTTCACTCTCCTCTTTACTTTCATCAAGAGGCTTTTTAGTTCCTCTTCACTTTCTGCCATAAGGGTGGTGTTATCTGCATATCTGAGGTTATTGATATTTCTCCCAGCAATCTTGATTCCAGCTTGTGCTTCTTCCAGCCCAGCATTTCTCATGACGTACTCTGCATATAAGTTAAATAAGCAGGGTGATGTACTATTTGTACTTTTCCTATTTGGAACCAGTCTGTTGTTCCATGTCCAATTCTAACTGTTGCTTCCTGACCTGCATATAGGTTTCTCAAGAGGCAGGTCAGGTGGTCTGGTATTCTCATCTCTTTCAGAATTTTCCACAGTTAGGCTTTGGCATAGTCAATAAAGCAGAAATAGATGTTTTTCTGGAACTCTCTTGCTTTTTCCATGATTCAGCAGATGTTGGCAATTTGTTCTCTGGTTCCTCTGCCTTTTCTAAAACCAGCTTGAACATCTGGAAGTTCACAGTTCATGTATTGATGAAGCCTGTCTTGGAGAATTTTAAGCATCACTTTACTAGCATGTGAGATGAATGCAATTGTGCAGTAGTTTGAACATTCTTTGGCATTGCCTTTCTTTGGGATTGGAATGAAAACTGACCTTTTCCAGTCCTGTGGCCACTGCTGAGTTTTCCAAGTTTGTTGGCATATTGAGTGCAGCACTTTCACAGCATCATCTTTCAGAATTTGAAATAGCTCAACTGGAATTCCATCACCTCCACTAGCTTTGTTCATAATGATGCTTTCTAAGGCCCACTTGGCTTCACATTCCAGGATGTCTGGCTCTAGGTGAGTGATTACACCATCGTGATTATCTGGGTCATGAAGATCTTTTTTGTACAGTTCTTCTGTGTATTCTTGCCACCTCTTCTTAATATCTTCTGCTTCTGTTAGGTCCATACCATTTCTGTCCTTTATCAAGCCCATCTTTGTATGAAATATTCCCTTGGTATCTCTAATTTTATTGAAGACATCTCTAGTCTTTCCAATTCTATTGTTTTATAGAAAGATACAAAGCATGACATGCAGTAGGCACAGCATCTTCATGTTATCCAGGGTCTGGGCAGCAAGCCAAGGGACAGCTCCTTTTGCACTGTCTCCCATATGAGGTGTGCAAGGCTGCTGTGGGCATGAATGAGGACCAAGGTATGTGGCTTACTTGGACACATAGAAGCCATAACTCATCTTCCCCATTCACATCTTTTATGATTCTAGACATGCAGGCCCAATGCCTACGTGCCAACCCACAGCTCCCCCTATCCTGGTACACATGATGGAGTGGGAAAGGCACTCCCCATTTATCTTCACTCTGCTCTTTTCTAAGGTGGTTCTAAGGGAACCATCTGTGGGCCTGAGGTCAACACTTTGCTTACCGTCATGAATTTAACATGTCTCCAGTCAACGCCTGATCCTCTCTACCCTACCTGTCCTTCTGACAGCCTTTTCATCTTGGTCCAGTGCCACCAGCCAGTTGTGCAGACCAAGCACCTTCTCTCTTCCAAGTGCCACACCTTCTGCTACCTCCTGGCCCTGGCCACTGTCATCCCCAGCCTGGGTGATCAAGAGAGACTCCTAGCTGGTCCTCCTGCTTTGGCCCTTTGCCTTCCCACAGCCCATGATCAACGGATGATTTTAAACACAGCAGTCAGAGTGAGCTCTCAAAAAAGAGAGGAAAAGAAAAACCTTCTTCCTCTGCTCAAAGCCATCGACTGACCTCTCCTCTCACTCAGTCCCTGTCCTCCACTCCTGTTCTTGTTCCCTCCCATCTTCACTGGCTCTCTAGCCACCAGCCCTGCCTCTTCAGAGCACTGACAGCCTCCTGACCTTCACACACTAATTTTTGCTTGTCGTCTTTATTCTCCTACAAGTATGTTTGCTCCGTGAGGGCAGAAACTCTGTTTTTGGTTCATCTGTTTTTCCATTACTGTATCACCAGTGCCTAGAACAGAGCCTGGCACATGTAGGAGGTAAATGAGTGTTAGTTAATTAAGGAAACAAAAAAATACATGAATGGTTGACTGACTGACACAACTTAGCAGCACGGCCACAGGGGGCCTCCTCATCCTGCACCCCAAGTGAGGATGACTCCACCCAGTTGTCTGCTTCCTAGACAACCCCAGGCCCTCCTGACAGGGGCCAACGGCAACTGCTGCCCCTACTCTCCTGTTGGGCACAGTGGAGAGAGAGACAGCTCCCTAGGGGGTTGAGCTGACTTAGTTCTCACTTTCAGAACCACCAAGCAGACAATTCACGGTACCTTGCCCAGGGCGAGTAGTGGGTGGAAGAGAGGGCAGGAAAATTACTCAAAGTGAGGCCCCACCACAGAAAAGCACAAAACCCCAGACACCTGACAACCATAATTCAGTAAGAAGATGCCAGAGGGCCAAGACTATCAGTTGCAATGTTATCTCAAAGTGCAAAAACCTACGGCAAACCCCCAGTGCACAGATCTTGTTCTCTAGGACCATCCGGTCATAAAAGGAATCTGGTCTTCTTGGAGAAATGGCTGATTCCAGGGCTGGGACAGTGGGTATAGAAGATGAACTGGGACTATTTTATAGTACACACCAGCAATTAAGGAATTGCTCAGAAAGAAAAAGGAATGGGCCATGCTGAAGGGATGCAGGAGCCATCCTGGAAGAGTTGATCAAAGCTGGAATAATTTAAACAACGAAATAAGTAAGGTAGTATTGGATTTTAACTGAAAGTATAAAATATCCATGAGTCCTTGCTAATGTGATGAATATGTGAATGAATGAATGAATAAGCAGAGGAGATCAATCTTCCTTATAGAAAAATTACAAATAATTTATTTATTATTAATTTATATAATAAGAAGGTGGAGCTTAAGCTTCCCCTGTCCCCCCCCCCCCACCCAATTAGAATAGGTGCTATACTTAGTGATTTATTAGAGTATGGAAAGGGAAAAAAGTGACCTTACAGTGGAGAAACCTGGCAGCACTATCTTGGTCAAGGTCAACATCATCAGTGGTAAATCATGTTGATAGCTTGTGACCCATAAGGGCACTATGCCTCTGTAGTCTTCTTCCCCCAAACCCATAAACCTAGGCTCACCATAAGAAAAACATGAGATGATCCCAAATCACAGAACATTCTACAAAATATCTGACCAGTACTCCCCAAAACCATCAAGGTCATAAGAAACAAGGGGAGTCTAAGAAAACATGATGACTAAATGTAATGAGGTAACCTGGATGGGATCCTGGAAGAGAAGAAAGATGTTAGTGGAAAAAAAATGTTATTAAAATCTGAATAAACTGTGGACTTTGTTTAATAGTAATTTGCCCATGTTGATTTTTGTGGGTTTTTAAATTTATTTTTAATTGAAGGACAATTGCTTTACAATATTGTGTTGGTTTTGTCCATGTTGATATTTTAGAAGTGATAAATATACCATGTTGGGGCTTCCCTGGTGGTCTGGTGGTTAAGAATCTGCCTTCCAAAGCAGAGGACGTGCGTTCGATCCCTGATTGGGGAACTGCGATCCCATATGCCAAAGGGCAGCTGAGCCCGCGAGGCACAACTAGAGAGCCTGTGCACTACAACTACTGAGCCTAGGTTTTCTAGACCCCACACTTCATAACAAGAGAAGCCCATGTGCCGCAAGGAAGACCCAGCACAACCAAAAAAAAGAAGTGACAAATATACCATGGTAATGTAAGATGTAACAGGCAAAATGGAGTGGGGGGTACACAGGAATTGTTTGTATTACCTCTGCAGCTTTTCTGTATATCTGAAACTATTCTAAAATAAAAGATTCATTTTCAAAAGTGATGCTGACTTAGTGAATACTTCCACTTACAGCCCCACTGAGCCCATACAGCCAGGCACTTCAGTAACTGACCCTCCTTGATTATTGGAGGATCTTTATTGGGGATGTGACTGAACAGACCTTAAATATAAAATGTCTTTCAGGGCATCAGGCTTCAGGATACTTTGGCTTCTCTGGTGGCTCAGATGGTAAAGAATCCACCTGCAATGCCGGAGACCTGAGTTTGATCCCTGGGTTGGGAAGATCCCCTGGAGGAGGACATGGCAACCCACTCCAGTATTCTCGCCTGGAGAATCCCCATTGACAGAGGAGCCTGGCGGGCTACAGTCCATGGGGTCACAAAGAGTCAGACATGACTGAACGACTAAGCACACATACTTGTCTAATCTGTTTATGCAAAAACTGTAGCTCTTCAACCTTGCTGATTGGTCTTCAGCCATTTACTGCCTAATTTACTCTCTCCACCCTTATTTTTTTAGACATATGATTCTGCTTGTCTCAGTTGTCACATTCACTACCATAAAGAAACAGTTATTTAGATTTTTAACACGTAACTCCATAAGCATGAGGCCATTTAGATGGAGGAAGCAATCATTTACTCGGTACCTCCTGTGTGCCAAGTGCTGTATTTGGTTTAGTTTCATTCGATGCAAATAATGCAGTGAGTTTGAATTGCACCCACCTCGGAATGGATTCTCTTTCTAGAGCACAGAATGCTTAGAATTACTGGCATACTAATCTTGTGTTTGAAATCCCATTCATACCAGTGAGGGTGGAGAAAAGATATCTCCAGGTGAGTGTCCTCAGTTCTTAAGTTTCCTTATCTCTGATCTTACATAAGTATAGGTAGTTATACCTTAGACAGGACAGTAAACCCCTCCTTGTTCTCTGTCATCTTTCAAAACAGGGATGGTTTCTGTATTGCCCTCCGGCAAGTCTGGCTGTGGAGTGTGATGCTGGTTGACTCATAGAGGCAGGCAGTCTGGGCAGGGGTCTGGGACCAGAGCTGTCCTTCAGGAGTGGGGGAGCATGGTGCTATGGACAAGCCCATGGTTTTGATGGTTCTTTTCTGCCCCACTTTCTGGTGTTGGCTATTACTCCCGCTGCACTTGGACCACAGAAGCAAGAATACCAGCAGCTCTGCCCAGCAAACATGTTCCTTATTCTGTACCTGGAACCTCAGAAAGGTCTAACATACGGTTGGATGCATTTATTTAACTTCTGGAGCTTATTATTTATTCCTCACAGGATTCCTGGGCACATTGTCCAATGAACATTCTTATGTTTTTCCATGGTAAAATCATCTTAATAAGAAAGAGGAATAAAACAGTTTGCTTCACCATGACACATCCGTTTCTTTCTCTGTGGTTAAACTGCACTCTTCATTGCTTCAGTTAACCAAGAGCAATTTGCTTTACTTGCTCCGGATGCAGTCTTTATCATTATTTTTATTATCTAACTGGTTTTTTAACTTTTTAAAATTTGGAGTAATTTTAGATATACTAAAAGTTTCAAAGATAGCACAATGATCTTTGTGTACTTTTCTGTACAGTAGAAACTAACACAACACTGTAAAGCAACTATACTCCAATAAAAATTTACAAAAAAATACTCCAAGGAAAAATGATGACTAAAAATTGTAACCAAGCTGTGCCTTACAATTGTTCAGATGAAATGAGTATATGCACCGGTAGCTTTGCTATTTGCATCACCTAGTACTCTTTTATTTTTAGTCTGTCAGGAAGTAATAAAGGGAAGCTATGAGGTGGAAGGGGCTGTTTCTGCAGGGGGTTGTAATCGGTGCCTGCTGTTTCATCACTTGGTAATAGGACAATATAATCAAACTAAGATGCCCTCTGTGTGCAGAAAGGCCATCATCTTTTCCAGAGCCTTTGTTTGAGATTTGGTTTACCAGGTGATTCAAAGTTCAAAACTCACAGATTTGTCACAGCTTACAGCTGAGGCTTTCCTTTTTCTGAATTAAGTGTGGTTACTTGCAAACTCCTTGAGGCTGTGGGGGTATTTGTTCATTACACTAGAGGAATATATTGCTGTTTGGTTTCCTCTGATGGATCTCATGTGCTGTATTTTTTTCTTCTAGAATCCATTGAAAGAGGCTTTTGTAAGAATGTGCCTCAAGATGTGGAGAGATAAAATGAGGTACCCAGGCCATGCACTGTGTCAATAATCAACCTACCAGTCTCAGTGTTTCTTAAATTTTGAAGAATTCCAAGCAGGAAAAACCTTGCTTGAGTAAGACCGTCTTTTGGTGATTAGATGGGTATGGAATTTGGTGAGTCGCTGAATTATGGTTTTTTCCTAAAGCCAAGTGAGACTCTCAAGAGTTTTTCCCAATAATCATTGCTTTAGCAGAGTTGTGGCAATTGGAGTGAAAATGCCTTTAAAGGGAATGATGTGTAATTATCTGGAGGAGGAAATGGCAACCCATTCCAGTATTTTTGTCTGGAGAATCCCCATGGACAGAAGCCTGGCAGGCTACCGTCCATGTGATCACAAAATGTCAGGGGCGACTGAAGTGACTTATCACTTGCACATGGGTAATTATGTATATTAGCAAATGATTTAAAGCAGGTGGGAGCAAACAGCCACGCCTTCTCCAGGTGTTCTATTCTTATTTTGGCACATTTTTTTCTAATATGTAGTTGTTGTCATTAAACACCAAGATAAAAAGTATAGCTTCACAGAATAAAACTATTGAGTGTTGTGAAATCCATAATCATAAGATGAAAGGCTGAGAGGGTAATAATACAGTGTATTTTTCACATTCTTTTAAAGGGCGTATTTCCCATAGGGCTTGTGTTGTTCATATAGTTCACATGCAAATACTTCATGTAGCAGGGACAACAGATTATAAGTATAGGGCTATTTAGAAGTTAGTGTTGATGATTAGAATATTGTAGGAAAAGTGATGCAGAAAGCCAAATAGGCCCCTGGGATTTTATACCAGAAAGGAATAAAACCAGGGGAAGGGGGAGATAATGAATTCATAAAGGGAGGAGGATGGGAGTCCATTGGATGAGGACAGTTTTGGGGGAGTTTAGAGAAAGAAATATAGTCTTGGGTGGGGAACTCCATGTCGTGAGGAAATTTGAAAGAAAAACAGGGAAGCATGAGGTTAAGACATTTGATGGGAATTGAGTCTCCTTTGATATTTTTAGAAAGATTCCAGTAAATATTTGAATTGCAGGAAAAAAAAAAAAACCTAAATTTTTTGATGGCTAAATTGATGTTTATTTGAATGAGACACACAGAGAGGCTCTAGACGAGACAAGTTACATTTTTGCCACATTGACATATAGGATTCTAAATTGGAGGTAAGTGTCTCAGATTTATTCCAAAATTGAGACAAGAGTACAAATTTATCATGTCTGTCTTACCTATGGAATATATTAGATTATAGAGTAGCAACAATAAGACATGAAATATCATCATTTTTAGAGTTAGGCTGAAAGCCAGAAGGGAATGAAAATTGAAATTGAGATTACAACTTTCCAGAAACTACATGGTTTTGGAATAGATGTTCCAGATGGAGACCCAGTTTTGTGGGATGTTATGAGAGACCTCCAAGATGAGGAAATCTGAAACATTTCCTAATAAAATATAATCTGAAAGTTAGATTTTTATCCAGTTTCAGTAGTAACACACTTTCTAAAGAAACAAGTCATCCATGGAAGAGGATGGAAGGCTGCTGACAGAGACACTTTGATCAGTTCAAGGCCCCTTTCCCACACCTACAGCTGAAGCCACACATGGCCATGGGATTGCAGTCAAACGGGACCACAGAACTGTGGCCGGGGTGTCTCTCTGCCTGCCACCAGTGATATTTGTGAACAACTCCATGCCAGAGACCAGTTAGAAGACACTGCACTGTAGTTAACCAATGCTGATGAGACCCTGCATTGTAGGGAACCTAAAGGAGTTAAAAAGTCTTGGAACTTCCCTGGTGGCCCAGTGATAAAGGCTCTGTGCTTCCGTTTCAGGGAGGCGTGGGCTCAATCCCTCATGCAGGAACTAAGATCCTTCACGTGGCGCAGCCAAAAAAAAAATTTTTTTTTTTTTTGTCTTCTATTGGGTTTCTCTACTGATGCTTTCCAAACTTTGAGGTCTGGGCTCTGTGTTGTACTTTGATGACCTAGGCTGAGGTGGGTAGAAGGAAAGAGGAGAAACACTTGTCTCCATGCAGTATATATACTGTATGCAAATACCAGGCATTTAATTTCTTTTATTTTGAAGATATGTGACCCTTCCTCTCTGTGGTAACCTTTTAGTTACCCATTGTCTCCTGTTCCATTCCAGGAGCACAAAAGAGATGCTGATTCCTCACAGTGGCTACTACTGCCTGAGTAAATATGGATTTGTATGTTTTCCCTTCTGTCTCACCAGGAACTTGCTCTGGTTGCACAAGTGTGTCACCACTTCCACCAACTTGCAAGTGATGAAAGCCTCTGTAGGCAGACATATTTCAAATGAATGGATCATAATGGGGAGGACAATGTCCATTTGGCTTTACAGGTTTGCTTTCTAATTTTTCCATTGTGTAAGGGAAGTCTTTTGGAAAGTCCACTTTCCTGGCCATTGTCATGTTGGCTGGTCTGTACAATACTGTTAGTTATTAATTTATTTATCCCTTCATCCAACCTATAAAATTGGTGCTGTGGTGATGAAGAGGAGATTGAGACATTAGCTCCACCATAAGAGTCCTTTTGTGCTAAAGGGGACAGATCTATTAGCCAATTAACTGAGACACAACAATAATGGCAATAATAATGATAATTACAATTATTTATTGAGTACTGTCTATGTGTCAGGCATTATGCTGTTTCATGCGCTTGATCGCATTGATTTCCTCCAACAATAATGTGACTCAGAACTTTCTCCATCCCCGTCTTGCAGATGAAGAAAGTCAGTCTTGAAGAAGTTTAATAATGTGCCTACATTATCTTGGCTAGTAGATGGCAGAGCCAATTGTTGAACTCTAGTACTGCAGATGAAAAGAAAACTATTGGGTAGCTGTGGAATTAAGGAATAATCCAGGAGGAAATATCATTTGTTTCAAATATTGAAGAATGAGTAGTATTTTAAAAGGTGGGAAAATTTAAAAGGTGTAATATAGAGGACAGAAGGTCATTCTGAAGAGGGTGAATAATATTAAAGCAAACACAGGTTACATCAGTTAGGGGTTACTTTAGGTTACTGGTTTCAGAGACATGAAGTAACAGTAGCTTAACCTAGAAGGGGTTTTGTTTTTTTCTCACATAACATGAAATCTATAGGTAAGTTGCCCAGGACTGATTTAATAGCTCAGTGATATCACAGAACCAGATTCCTTCTCTATTTTTGTTCTGCTATCCAGAGGTCATGGTTTCTATCTTCAAGTTCACTTGATGGCCACAATATAGCTGCTGGCGCTCCAACCATTGCATCAGAGTTCCAGAAAGAAAAAAATAATAGGAAAGGGCAGATTGCTGGGAGAAATATCAATAACCTCAGATATGCAGATGACACCACCCTTATGGCAGAAAGTGAAGAGGAACTAAAAAGCCTCTTGATGAAAATGAGAGTGGAGAGTGAAAAAGTTGGCTTAAAGCTCAACATTCAGAAAACTAAGATCATGGCATCCAGTCCCATCACTTCCTGGGAAATAGATGGGGAAACAGTGGAAACAGTGTCAGACTTTATTTTGGGGGGCTCCAAAATCACTGCAGATGGTGACTGCAGCCATGAAATTAAAAGACGCTTACTCCTTGGAAGAAAAGTTATGACCAACCTAGATAGCATATTCAAAAGCAGAGACATTACTTTGCCAACAAAGGTCTGTCTAGTCAAGGCTATGGTTTTTCCTGTGGTCATGTATGGATGTGAGAGTTGGACTGTGAAGAAAGCTGAGCGCCGAAGAATTGATGCTTTTGAACTGTGGTATTGGAGAAGACTCTTGAGAGTCCCTTGGACTGCAAGGAGATCCAACCAGTCCATCCTGAAGGAGATCAGCCCTGGGATTTCTTTGGAAGGAATGATGCTGAAGCTGAAACTCCAGTACTTTGGCCACCTCATGCGAAGAGTTGACTCATTGGAAAAGCCTCTGATGCTGAGAGGGATTGGGGGCAGGAGGAGAAGGGGACGACAGAGGATGAGATGGCTGAATGGCATCACTGACTCGATGGACGTGAGTCTGAGTGAACTCCGGAAGTTGGTGATGGACAGGGAGGCCTGGCATGCTGCGATTCATGGGGTCACAAAGAGTCGGACACGACTGAGCGACTGAACTGAGAAAGGCAACTATCATCTACATAAACCTCATTTAAAAATTTCTTTTCCTAAAACTTCTTCAGTGATACTTTATATCTCATTAGTCACCTCCTTTTATTAGGGAGAGAAGGAAATTCAGCTTTTTTACATGGTTACATCATCTTCCCCAATGTTACAGGGTTTCTTTTAGGAAGATGAGAAACATGGATAATGGAGAGGTAATTAGTTGTACTTGCTAAAGACAAGAAGAGTGAGCACTCAGCTTGTGGAAAGTAGAGTTGAGAATATTGTGGAGGAGACTGGGGTCAAGCTATGGAAGGAGTCCCTTAAATGCTATATACTGAGTTTGTATTTTATCCTCTAGATAACAGGAAACATTTGAAGGCTTTGGGCAGGGAGTGACAGTTTCAGAAAGAACAATCTGGAATCAATGTGAAACTGCATAGGCAGAGAAAACCCTATAGGTAGGAAGAAAACCCAATATATTGAAGTCTGGAATGTATCTCAGGTAGAAGAAGGTGTCAGGATGCCAATAGTGGGCACAGAGAGGAGAGGATGCCTGCCTAAGACCCTCTTTACTAGAATCAACAGGATCAGGTAGCTGGTGATTGGTGGGGATTGGTATCCATAGCAACTGAGGTTTCTGGCTTGACAGACCAGAAGAATGCAGTGGCTTCCCTCATTGTCTTATTGTGGCTTCATTCCATCATTAGAGAAACAGTGCTCAATAATAAATTGAGAACAACTCCCAGCAGTATAGCCCTGTTATTCAAAGGCAGTTCAGTTCAGTTCAGTCATGTCTGACTCTTTGCAACCCCATGAACCACAGCATGCCATGTCTCCCTGTCCATCACCAACTCCCGGAGTCCACCCAAACCCATGTCCATTGAGTCAGTGATGCCATCCCACCTTCTCATCCTCTGTCATCCCCTTCTCCTCCTGCCCTCAATATTTCCCAGCATCAAGGTCTTTTCAAAAGAGTCCTCTACACATCAGCTGGCCAAAATATTGGAGTTTCAGCTTCAACATCAGTCCTTCCAATGAATACCCAGGACTGATCCCCTTTAATATGGACTAGTTGTATCTCCTTGCAGTCCAAGGGTCTTCTCCAACACCACAGTTCAAAAGCATCAATTCTTTGGCACTCAGCTTTCTTTATAGTTCAATTCTCACATCTATACATGACTACTGGAAAAACTATAGTCTCGACTAGACAGACCTTTGTTGACAAAGTAATGTCTCTGCTTTTTAATACACTGTCTAGGTTGGTCATACGGAGAAGGCAATGGCACCCCACTCCAGTACTCCTGCCTGGAAAATCCCATGGATGGAGGAGCCTGGAAGGCTGTAGTCCATGGAGTAGCTGAGGGTCGGACACGACTGAGCGACTTCACTTTCACTTTTTACTTTCATGCATTGGAGAAGGAAATGGTAACCCACTCCAGTGTTCTTGCCTGGAAAATCCCAGGGATGGGGGAGCCTGGTGGGCTGCCGTCTATGGGGTCACACAGAGTCGGACACTACTGAAGTGACTTAGCAGCAGCAGCAGGTTGGTCATAACTTTCTTTCCAAGGAGTAAGTGTCTTTTAATTTCATGGCTTCAATCACCATCTGCATTGATTTTGGAGCCCAACAAAATAAAGTCTGACACTGTTTCCCCATCTATTTCCCATGAAGTGTTGGGACCGGATGCCATGATCTTCGTTTTCTGAATGTTGAGCTTTAAGCTAACTTTTCACTCTCCTCTTTCACTTTCATCAAGAGGCTCTTTAGTTCTTCTTCACTTTCTGCCATAAGGGTGGTGTCATCTGCATATCTGAGGTTATTGATATTTCTCCTGGCAATCTTGATTCCAGCTTGTGCTTCCTCCAGCCCAGCGTTTCTCATGATGTACTCTGCATATAAGTTAAATAAGCAGGGTGACAATATATAGCCTTGACGTACTCCTTTTCCTATTTGGAACCAGTCTGTTGTTCCATGTCTAGTTCTAACTGTTGCTTCCTGACTTGCATACAGGTTTCTCAAGAGGCAGGTCAGGTGGTCTGGTATTCCCATCTCCTTATGAATTTTCCACAGTTTATTGTGATCCACACAGTCAAAGGCTTTGGCATAGTCAATAAAGCAGAAATAGATGTTTTTCTGGAACTCTCTTGCTTTTTCAATGATCCAGTGGATGTTGGGAAGTTGATCTCTGGTTCCTCTGCCTTTTCTAAATCCAGCTTGAACATCTGGGAGTTCATGGTTCACATACTGCTGAAGCCTAGCTTGGAGAATTTTGAGCATTACTAGTGTGTGAGATGAGTGCACCTGTGAAGTAGTTTGAACGTTCTTTGGCATTGCCTTTCTTTGGGATTGGAATGAAAACTGACCTTTTCCAGTCCTGTGGCCACTGCTGAGTTTTCCAACTTTGCTGATATATTGAGTGCAGCACTTTCACAGCATCATCTTTCAGGATTGGAAATAGCTCAACTGGAATTCCATCACCTCCACTAGCTTTGTTCGTAGTGATGCTTCCTAAGGCCCACTTGACTTCACATTCCAGGATGTCTGAATCTAAGTGAGTGTGAGTGATCACACCATGGTGATTATCTGGGTATTTTTTGTACAGTTCTTCTGTGTATTCTTGCCACCTCTTCTTAATATCTTCTGCTTATGTTAGGTCCATACCATTTCTGTCCTTTATTGAGCCCATCTTTGCATGAAATGTTCCCTTGGTATCTCTAATTTTCTTTAAGAGATCTCTAGTCTTTCCCATTTTATTCTTTTCCTCTATTTCTTTGCATTGATCACTGCAAAGGCTTTGAGCATTTTTGCTTTGAAGCTTTCTTATCTCTCCTTGTTATTCTTTGGCAGAGCTGAGTTTTTAATAAGGGACCAGGGATTAGTGAAGGAGGTTGCTAATTTGGGTCACTTGGCTTTTTTAGATAACTTACTCCTTGGTGTTTGTGGTACGCTTTTCCCTAGACAGCAGAAAGATCAAAAGGATTCCAAAATCAGGGGCTGTAAACTTTGGCCCAAGGGGCCAAATTTGGAAAGCAGCAGTTTTTACAAACAAAAAAATTTGGAATATAGCCATGCCCTTTTGTTGACATGCCTGTGTCGGCTTTCTTGTTACAGTGGCAAAGTTGAGACATTTGACAAAGACTGTATATATGACCCACAAAACCTATTGCATTTACTGTTTAAAGTTTCTTTAAAACTTTCACAGGAAGTTTGTTGGCTTCTTTCTGAAACATTAGACTACCTGATTGCTCCACTTCCAGGGTAATTTATATGGAGGGAGAACACTGTGGATCCTTTTGCTCCTAAGTGTGAGATTAGGGGCTTAATTAGTACTTTTTTTGAATAGCGCTTAAACTTTCTTGAAAAACAAAATAAAAAACTAAATAGTATCAAATAAAACAAAAATAAATTTGTTCTATTTGCCTATTCTCCCAGGTGTTTATGTAAATTATGTGGGAAATTAACGGCAAGCTCATGACAGGGCTTTTTTATGTTTCACATTTAATACATATTGTTATTACCATTTCAAGTGTATATACTGAGTCCTCAAATTTAAATTTTCCTCTGGTGAAGCAAATAACCTGTTAATTATTTGTGGCTCACTTTAATTAAAGGCCATTGTAAGGTTGTGATTTTAGGTGTCAGACTTTCCAACACTGGGACAAATGTTTGGAGAAGGATACCAAGTAACTCTTTTGTGGAGTAAGAGAAGAACTCTTTCAAGGGACCTTTACTCTGCAAATAGTTGCTAAAGCAGCCCCTCTAATTTCCAGGGTAGCTTCATATTCACTAACCTGAGAAGGGGAAAGTCCAGAATTAATAAGGATCCCCTGAGCTTTGGAGCCACGTGGCTGCACCCGAGCAGCCCTGTGTGGCTGCCGCAGTCCAGAGCCTGTCAGGAGTCCCACTGAGAGAAAGCGGCTGAGGCCTTCAGTTCACCTGTTCTTCTAGGCACCCTCAGTCTCTCCCTGATTTACGTTCAGGCATTCAAGAGCTGAGTCTTCCTGCTTTGCATTGTCAGCTCAGTGGAATCTCATCTGGCCTCTGACAGTCATTGATTTCAATTGAGAAACAGCCCTAGGAGACTCGTGCTTTCTGGAAGCTTGTTGTTGAGAACATTATACAGCCTCTTTCTGTGTCTCCCATGGGCAGGTCTTACTACCTGAAATAGTTGTGCTTCTCCTGACTCTTTTATTTTGTCTCATGACGCTGAATTGTATAATTGTGCCACTTTAGCTCTCTAACATGTATAATGGATTTGGTGATATTTGTTGTTGACCCCAAATGTGGCTTAGCAGTAAAGAATCTGTCTGTGATGCAGAAGACACAGATTCGATCCCTGGGTCGGGATGATCCCCTGGAGGAGGAAATGGCAACCCACTCCAGTATTCTTGCCTGAGAAATCCCATAGACAGAGGAGCCTAGCGGGCTACAGTCCATGCGGTCACAAGAGCTGGACATGAGTTAGCAACGCCACAACCACCACCAAACAAATATGCAGACTACCAGGTATTTCTCAACAAAGATGAGTTTATTCGGAATTAGCAGAGAATTGCAGTCCAAGGTCTGCAACCACAGTAAGCCATGTGCAAGTCCCCACACAGCAAGGGGAGGAGACTGCTTTTATAGAGGGAAAGAGAGGCTGGGAGAGCTGTAGTCAACAAAGAGTCTGTGGCTTTTCATTGGCTGAGTCCTTGCCAGAAAAGGAATCTTTTTTCTTCTGGATGGACTCTGCTCTTCTGGCAGGGTGTGAGAGCTCCCCCTTCTGATCTCTTTATCCTATTTAATTGAGGCTTCTGTTTGTTGATTTTTCGCATTATTTTGTCGACCAAGTATATTGCTGGCTCTGGTAAGTTTTCCTATCCTTGTTTTCTCTTTACATCATTTTTTGTTTGTATATAAAATACTTTCTACAATTTAAAATATTTATACCCTATAATGTCTACAAGCCCTTATAAGCTGCCTGAATTTGTTTGGGACTTGGGCTTCGTAAAAAGCAGTGATCTTAAACTTGATCATGGGTTTGACTTAACCTGGTTGTTGTCCAGTCGCTAAGTTGTGTCCGACTCTTTGCGATCCCACAGGCTGCAGCACACTTGGCTTCCCTATTCTACACTATCTCCCAGAGTTTGCTCAAACTCATGTCCATTGAGTCAGTGATGCCATCCAACCATCTCATCTTCTGTGGCCCCCTTCTCTTGCCCTCAGTCTTTCCCAGCATCAGGGTCTTTTCCAATGAGTCAGTACTTCATATCAAGTGGACAAAGTGTTGGAGCTTCAGCTTCAGTCCTTCCAGTAAATATTCAGTGTTGATTTCCTTTAGAATTGACTGATTTGATCTCAATGCAGTCCAAGGGACTCTCAAGAGTCTTCTCCAGCACAATTTGAAAGCATCCATTCTTCAGCGCTCAGCCTTCTTTATGGTCCAGCTCTCACATCCATAGATGACTACTGGAAAAACCATAGCTTTGACTATATGGACCTTTGTTGGTAAAGTGATGTCTCTGCTTTTTAATATGCTATCTAGGTTGGTCATAGCTTTTCTTCAAAGGAGCAAGCGTCTTTTAATTTCATGGCTGCAGTCACCGTCCACAGTGATTTTGGAGCTCAAGAAAATAAGATCTGTCACTGTTTCTACTTTTTCCCCATCTATTTGCCATGAAGTGATGGGGCTGGATGCCATGATCTTTGTTTTTGGAATGTTGAGTTTTAGGTCAGCTTTTTCACTCTTCTCTTTCACCATCATCAAGAGGCTGTTTAGTTCTTCTTTGCTTTCTGCCATTAGAGTGATATCACCTGCATATCTGAGTTAATATTTCTCCTGGCAATCTTTTTTTTTTTTTTTTTTGGCCATATGGCATGCTGGATCTTAGTTCCCTGACCAGGAATCAAGCCGACACCTCCTGTGGCAGGAGATTGGAGTCTGAACCACTGGACCACCAGGGAAGTCCTTCTCTGGGCAATCTTGATTTGAGTTTGTGATTCATTCAGTGTGGCTCACCTGGAAACCTTGTCAAAACACAGTTGCCTGCCCTCCCCCACAGTTTGTGATTCCATAGGTCTGGGTAGGGCCTGAGACTGTGCATTTCTAGCATATTTCCAAATGTTGATGCTGCTGGTCCAGGAACTACACTTTGAGTTGTTGTTGTTGTTGCTTTTCAGTCACTAAGTCACGTCTGATTCTTCGTGACCCACACTATAGCCCACCAGGCTCCTCTGTCCATGGGATTTCTCAGGCAAGAATACTGGAGTGGGTTGCCATTTCCTTCTTCAAGAGATCTTCCTGACCCAGGAATTGAACTCACATCCCCTGCATTATCAGATGGATTCTTTACACCTGAGCTACCTGGGAAGCCCTGAGTACCACTATCAAAAACAGTTTTTGATCATTAGCAATCTGCTAATCAAGTAGTAAGGTGTTTTGAATCTTATTATGTACCTGGTCAACTCTTCACATCAAGTGGCCAAAGTATTGGAGCTTCAGCTTCAGTGTGAGTTCAGGAGTCAACTCATTGGAAAAGACCCTGATCCTGAGAAAAAGCAAAATGAGAAGGGGGTGACAGAGGATAAGATGGTTAGATAGCATCACTGACTCAGTGAACATGATCAAACCCTGGGAGATAGTGGAGGACAGAGGAGCCTGGAGTGCTGCAGTCCATGGCGTCTCAAAGAGTTGGACATGACTTAGTGACTGAACATGGACCAAGTGTTGAACTAGGTATTGTGGGGTAATGG
Source organism: Bos taurus (assembly GCF_002263795.3). Taxonomy (NCBI): domain Eukaryota; kingdom Metazoa; phylum Chordata; class Mammalia; order Artiodactyla; family Bovidae; genus Bos; species Bos taurus. The sequence goes on along the minus strand of NC_037335.1, from coordinate 76,366,443 downwards.
CGCTTGTCTTGAGGAAATTTTCTCATTGGCTGCACAGATGAGAAATATATATAAACGAGAAAGAAGGACAATGTCTAGCCAATTGTTGATCAGGGCGAGAGCAATTCAATATAAATATGAGTCTTTAAGAAGGAACACAGGATGACACAGGGCTTGAACTAGTCTTTCAAGTAAGGATGGGGTTTGAATGGTGAAATAAAGGATGGTGAGGAGGGGCCTTGTGGTTAGAGGATTCACCTGGGCAAAGGGGTAGTACTGGGGAAAAAATAAACCACAGAGCCATGACCTGCTGCATCTCACCGAACAGAGTTAGAACCTCTAACTCTGGAGAGCGTGATGCCCTTCTTGGCCACAGAGAAGAGCAGTCCCCCAAGTTGGAACTACCCTCCAATGTCATCCGCTGCTGCTTTCCATGTGGTCAGATTCCTCACTGTTCCCTGACAACTTTCTCTACTTTGCAAGGCCTTTTCTCATCCTTTGTCCCTTTCCTGGGCTCCTTCACCTGACCTACACTTTTTTTCTTTTTCTACCATCCCATACATGGCACAGCTCAGATGCTCCCAAGGACTTTATTAAAACACTCTGGTTCCTCCCTAAACCCCCCATGAGTTATTAGTGAATAGCTTACATTGACAAGGATATCATTCCTTCCCCCACTTAACCTGTGTCCAACTTGTTCCACATGCGTGCTAAGTCGCTTCAGTTGTGTCCAACTCTTTGCAACTCTGTGTGCTCTAACCTGCCACGCTTCTCTGTCTATGGGATTCTCCAGACAAGAATACTTGCTGTGCCCTCCTCCAGGGGATCCTCCCCACCCAGGGATCAAACCCATGTCTCTTTTGTCTCCTGCATTGTCAGGCAAGTTCTTTACCACTAGCACCACCTGGGAAGCCCATCCAAATTGTACTCATCATCTGTAAATTGCAGTTTTTCTCAGCTCTTCACCTGCAACAACTCCGGTTCTCAAAGTGTGGTCCAGAAACCAGTAATATCAATCGGCCATATCTGAGGACTTGCTGGAAATGCACATACTCTGTGTACCCCACCTAGACATGAATGGGAAACTCTGGGTTGGGGCCCAGCGATCTGAGGCTTCATAGACCTTTGGGTGATTCTGACAAATGGAGGAAAGCTGATTATTGGCAAGTGGCCCCTGAATCCACCCCAGGGGGCTGCCTCCCACTGGGTGAAATCCCTGTTCTCTCATTATTAACAGTCTATTTTAAGAGTTGAGATTTTGCATTTATTAGAAGATGAACAGTTTTGATTTCCTCAACAGTTTGTTTTAAAAACAAAATGAAGCTGTTCTCTTTGTAAGTTTAACATTTCATTGACTTTATCATGTAGTACAAATGACCACTTTTTTAAATGATTATAATTCAACCATAGATAATGAATGCTTTGGAGTGCTATAACAAATTAGATAATAACAATGATTTGACAGAAGTCAAGTTAACAGTAGAAAGAAAAACCCTGCTGATTAAATTCATTTTTTAAAAACCATGTTAATTTAAAGTAAATTATTTCCATATTTAAAATCCTCTAATGCCTTAATTTTTGTCTAGTATTTGTGTACTTTCTCATGAAAAGAATTGAAAAAATAATGAGGAATTCAGTCTAAGATGCTGCATTTTTCAATGATTTGCAGTGCATTGCTTATTGTCCAGTGAAATGGTTAACTGCTTGACCATGCAGATAGAATATGTAAGAATGCTTTTTCTACACAGATTTGTGCATATATGTTGGGTTAGCCAAAAAGTTTGTTCAGGTTTTTCCGTAACATCTTATGGAAAAACTCAAATGAACTTTTTGGCCAACCCAGTACATAATTCAATGAGCTTTAATGGTTATACTCCTGAAACCACCATCACGATCAAGATGTAGAACACTTCTGTTACCTTCCAGAATTTCTTTGCGTACTCTTGCATTCTGTCCCACCCTGTACCCCTGGTCTCAGGGAACACGTTGCTTCTCTGGATAAATTAACGTTCTATAAAAATAGACCCATACAGTTTGTGCTCTTTTGTGTCTGGCTTCTTGAACTTGGCATGATAATTTTGCCATTCATCCATATTGTTGCATGTAGTAGCTACTCATTCTTTTTCATTGCTGAGTCATATTCCACAGTATAGAGGTACCACATTTTGTTGATCCATTTACTTATTGGTGGACATTTTTACTTTTTTAGCTACGGAAAATAATGCCTCAACAAACATTCATGTACAGGGCTTTGTGTGTTTTTATTTATTTTGAGTAAATGCCTGGTGAATGGTAGGTCATATGCTACATGTAAAAATGTTAACATTTTTTTTAGAAACTGCCAGATTTCGAAAGAGTTACATGATTTTAAGTTTCTACCATCACGTGTAAGACTTCAGTTGTTTTGCACTTAGTGTCATCAATCTTTCTTATCTTTGGTCACTCTGATGTGTGTAGCAGTATCTCATTGTGCATTTAATGTGCATTTCCCTGATGACTAGTAATATTGAACAGTTTTTTACATGCTTATTGGCCTTTTGTACATCTTCATTTGTAAATTATTCAAATAGCTTACCCCTTTTTTTTCTTTGAGTTTTTTTTTTATTAAATTGTAAGAGTTCTTTATATTCTGGATATAAGTCCTCTAATGAGATACATATATTACAAGTACTTTCTCCCACTTAGTGGCTTGTCTTTTTGTTTTCTTAATCATGCCTTTCAAACAGCAAAACTTTTTCATTTTGATAAAGTTCATCTTAATTTTTTTCTGTAATATGTGTTTTTTATATCTTATCTAAAAAATTATTGCCTAGTGCTAGGTCACAAAAATTGTCTCTATTTTTTTTTTTATAAAATTTTTGTAGTTTTAGATTTTACATTTAGGTTGTCTATTCATTTTTAGTTAATTTTTGAGTGATGTTCATTTTATTCCCATAATGATATCCATTTGTTGAGAGGACAGTCCTTCTCCCCTGCCCCTCCCCAGTAGCCCCATTATCTTTATCAAAAGTCAACTGACCACAGAAGCGTGAATCTATTTCTATACTCTCCATTCTGTTTCATTAATCTATATGTTTGTCCTTATGCTAATTCTGTACTATCTTCCAACTCACGAACATGGTCTATTTCTCCGTTTATTTCACTTTTTAAAATAGTATTCCTCAGCTATGTTCTCGACATTTTATTGTAGAGGTTTGCATTTGTTGTTATTTAGTCGCTAAGTTGTGTCCAACTCTTTTGCAACCCCATGGACTGTAGCCCACCAGCCTCCTCTGTCCATAGGATTCCCCAGGCAAGAAGACTGGAGTAGGTTGCAATTTCCTCCTCTAGGGGATCTTCCCAACACAAGGATCAAACCTGTGTCTCCAGAGATTTGCATATCTTTTGTTAAATTTATTATAAAATATGTTATCATTTTTGATGCTACTGTAAATGAACTTGATTTTGTAAATTTTTCTAACATTTGCTGTTAGTAAAAAAGCATACAATTGATTTTTAAAGGTGACATTGTGTCTTGTTACCTTTTTAAGTTCACTTTTATATATGTATATAATGCTTGTTTCTAAATTTCTGAGAATATAAATAATGATGTTACCTGAATATAGAGACAATTTTACATCTTCCTTTCCAATATTTTTGCCTTTTATCTTTAGTGCATTGGGTAGGACCTTAAGGACAATATTGACTAGAAATGGTGAGAAAATTCATTCTTGCCTTTTTCCCAGTCTTAGGGGGAAATAGCGTAATATTTTACCATTGATGTTGATTGTTGGTTTTTAGTAGATGACATTTATCAGCTTGAGGAAGTCTTCCATTCCTAGTTCACTAAGGGTTTTATCATAAATTAATATTGCATTTTATCAAAGGCTTTTTGTACATCTAGTGAAATGACACAATTTTCTCCTTTATTCTGTTAATATGATAAATTACAAGGATTTTTAGAGTACTAAACCAATTCTTCATTTGAATATTAAATGTAAGCACATCGTGGTACATAATCCTATCCATTGAGTTCTTTTTTTTAATTTAGATATAATTGACCTAAAAAGCTATGTTAGTTTCAGATGTGCTACATAGTGATTTGTATAGATTATGAACTGATCACCATGATAACTCTAGTAACCATTTGTCCCTATATAAAGTTATTACAAGATTATTGATCACATCCCTTATGCTGTATATTCCATCCCTGTGGCTTATTTATTTTTTAACTGGAGATTTGTACTTCTTAATCCCCTCTACCTATTTCACCCACTCCCTTCATCCTGTCCATTGAGTTCTTAGTATTTTTTCTTATCTTTCAGTTCTAGAATTTGTTTCCTTATCAAATCTGCTATATCATCTTTAAAGTTTCCAGATTCATTCTGAGATTTTATTTTCTGGTTTTTTACAAGGTTTTGTTTGTGTTATCTCCTTATAAGCTTTGTTTTCTTTGATCATTTGTGAAATATTGTTTCTAAAAAGTTATCTGTGGGAAAATTTGAAGCCAGGTACTCTTATCTGATTCTGCTTGACCCCACTCCAGTACTCTTGCCTGGAAAATCCCATGGACAGAAGAGCCTGGTAGGCTGCAGTTCATGGGGTTGCTGAGGGTCAGACACGACTGAGCGACTTCACTTTCACTTTTCACTTTCATGCATTGGAGAAGGAAATGGCAACCCACTCCAGTGTTCTTGCCTGGAGAACCCCAGGGATGGGGGAGCCTGGTAGGCTGCTGTCTATGGGGTCACACAGAGTCGGACATGACTGAAGCGACTTAGCAGTAGCAGTTACCCTCTTATCTGATTCTGCTTGACCCCTGGGCTCACTACTAACACAGAATCAGCTTTATCCAATTGAGATTTTCTTGGCCACCTAGAAAAGTCCAAGTCCTAGACTCACCCTAAAATTCAGATTAAACCCATGAGTGGCTGCCTTGGGGATTTGCCCTGTCCTGATCCTTTCAGGGCTGAGTGCTTTCTTGTGATTCTCTCTATCCCAAGAAACTGAGAAAATCACTGCTTGGCCTCTAAGCTGCCTTTCTTGGATGGGTGTATGCCTTAAGGAAGAAGGAGTTTTAAATGCTAGACTCAGCACACTGGGTTATGGCTTTTCCAGGATTTCAGCAGGTAGTTTCTCACCATTTAGTTAGTTTTTTACCACTTTTGGTGACTTTTTAAAATGGGTTTTACTTAGCTTTTACAATTGTCTTCAGTGGGAGATGTGGTTTAAATTACCCAAAACAGATGCCCTGATGTTGCCTCTATGACCCCTTTGAAAATACCCTTTAGGTGACAGTCACACTGTGGATTCTGTGTCTCTTCCCTAGGTCATGTGCTTTGACCTGTTCTTTGGGAAAGGAGTCATTTCCCAAACATAATTCTCCAGTTTTCTTCAGCCTGTCTCTCCCTTGCGGGCATCTTTTTATTTAGAGTTGAGTTGAGTCAATACAAATCCATCCTGTTCTACACACTCCAGGATGCGCATCCAAGCTCCTTGAGAAATCTTAAATTATTCCTCTCTAGGCCTGAGAGGAGAACTAAGTACATGGTTGTTACCCACAGTACATCAACAAATCTTTCTGAAGAAATTCTCTCAACTCCAACTTCCAGCCTCTTCAACTCCAGCCCTTTGATCCTCTCAAAGTAGATAGATGAGTGGCTAAAGGCTGCAAAACTGGTTTTCAGAAACTCCCCTTAATAAACATTTAGAGTCTGGGTGATTGGCACATATTGCCTTGGTTGCTGAAGGTGAAATATTTCAACATCCTATTATGTATTTTACAAATGTTTTCCCAGTTTATCATTAGCCTTTTGATTTTTCTATGGTGTTGTTTTGATATAGCAATGTTAAATTTTAATGTAATGAACTCTTTTTATGGTTTCTGACTCTGTTCTTTTTTTTAAAACACACACACATTTTGTACTTCTGACATTGTTTAAATATTTACCTATATTTTCTTCTGCTACTCTTATGAATTCCTTTTCTACATTTAAATATTTAATCCACCTGGAATTTGACAAGTTATGGACTATATAATAACTTTTTTTCCAAATGGTAAATCACCCAAATACTTGTATGCATTTTTTTCTGAATTTTTTTATTCTATTCCATTGATCTGACCATTCTCCTAATGATAATGTAATTGATTAATTGAAACCAAAATATGGATGCATTTGTCTAAGTGTTAACACTAATCGAATGATATCATTCTTTGTTAGACAACTGTTTTTAATTAAATAGCCTTATTGAAAGCGTTTCTATGAAATTATTCTTAAAAAGTAAATCACAGATTCCCTTTGATTTGCAATGTAGTTTTGATTGTCCAGGGACAGTTGGCGATGGTATATGTGTGGGAAACTCCCAGTTTTCATGATCCAGCCAAAGGAAGCTTTAAGCTGTAAACAAAACATGTTGAGGTGGTGGCAGTGTCTGGTGATGAGTTGTAATTTCACCTGCAATTAGTCAAAAAGTCTGGTTTCATTCTCACGGTGAAATTCAAAGCTAATAATTAACTGGCTGTGTTAACAAGACTGAATGACCGGAAGCAGCCGATTCTTGTGGCTCAGACACAGTACATTCGTGTTTTAAGCATCAGGAACATTGTTGTTAATAGTGAGCAGGACTCCTGGGCTAAAGTCCTGAAAATGAGCCTAAATGCTTTGAGCAGTTGCATGCTCAGAGCACCCAAGGGGACTGTATGGTCATCTTTGAGCTACATTAGAATCTCCTTCATCTGAAATAGAATTCAGCCTGCCATGAATAAGAGTATAATTCATTTTGGGATATCCTGAACTGGTTATGTTTCCCTGTTTGCAGGAGTGGATAAATATACAGAAAGGAGTTTGTACAATATTATCATGAATTTTCATTTTTGTTTACTAAATTATATAAGAAGATAGTTTTATAAGTACTTAGAAGCATTTTAATAAATTATTTATTTATACCCTACTTTTTCCTAAAATGATTTGAAATATTTATAAAAATGTAAGAAATATGTTTCATTTTGTAAGATAGTAATATCAAAGCAAATGAAAAATAAGGGTCAGACAGAAAAAGTCAAGGGGGAATAAATACAGAGAAATGTACACTCTTTTTATCCTTTCATAATTGTAACATCACTGCACAATGGACTCTGAATTTTACTGGGCCGAGAGAAAAGAGGTGAATGTGCCATATCATAAAATTCTCATTGCTCAGAAAAGAAAAACAAACCAGTTACTTAGAGAAACAGCTTTTCATAGGAGCATACTGTTTGTTTGGGAGACACTTCTGCAGTATTCGTTCGTTTGTTTTTAGGGCAGTGATGTTACTGTCCATGTTCCTTTTTCTGATGCTGTTTAAGTTTTGTGTTTTATAAACACATTTTATCTTATATATGATGAATACATCCATCAGTCAATTTCACAGACACTGTTTCTAACACATACATATTAATCAATTATTTAATAAGTGCCTCTTTGTGCACACTATTGCTTCATACTAAGAGACACAAAGATGAAGACCTCTAGTTATCACGTTGCCTTTTGAAATAAATCTGGATAGGCAAATAATGACAGTGACAGTGATGATGATGGTGGTGGTTATTATGGTGAAATTACAAAGGTAGTTCTCAAATGACTGAAGTTGGAGAATGTGGCTGACAGTGATAGTGGTACAAATGGAAAGGTTTGGGTAAGGGATTAAATAAACAGTTTGTGGTTTAGAAAGATCACTTTGGTTGCCATGTGGAGAACAGATTGGCAGTGAAGAAAGATGGAAGACTGGCCAACAATAAAATCTTGAATTAATGCAAAGACATTATTTGAAGAAAGGCCAGCTCTCAGAACAATTTAATGTGAATCAAGAAGGGAGGAAGACCTGAGGAAAGTCCCTAGATACCTGGCTTGGATGAATAGACCCTTGGATGTAACTAACCAAAATATGGAGTAGATAAATAGAGACCAACAGACTTTGGGGAAAAAGGGAAATTCAGTCTTAGGTGTGTTTATTATTATTATTGAGGTGTTTGTGAGTCATAAAAGTAATGTCCAGTAGGCAGTTGGATTCATGGTACTGAAGTTCAGTGGGAGCAACTGAGGCATGATATATACAGAAAACAAAATGCATAAATGAGATATTGATATAAGATATATAGTAAAAAAAAAAATGTGAATGGATTAAACAATCTAATACAAAGGCAGAAATGTGTGTCAGAGTGGATAAAATAAATAGATCCAACTGTATGTTATCTATTTGACATACTATAAATTCAAAGACATGACATAAAGGGATGGAAAAGATGTATCGTGCAAACCACAGTCAGAAGAAAGCAGAAGTGGCCTTACTCATGTCATACAAAAAGATATTGAAGCTAAAAAATTACTAGAGGTGAAAGGGATGTTTTATAACAGTAAAAAGAGTAACCCATCAAGAAGATATAACAGTTATAAACACAAACACAACAGAGCCACAATAAATAAAGCAAAACCCAGCATAATCAAAGTGAGAAATAGACAGTTTAGCAGTGAAAGTTGGAGACTTAAAAATTCCACTTTCAATAGTAGAATTACTAGGGAAAATATCAACACATAAATAGAAGAATTGAACAACACTTACACAAACTAGATTTCTATAAAGCAGTCTACTCAACGAAAGCTGAATACACATTCTTCTCAAGTGCACATATAAAATTCTCCAGAATATATCAGATATTAGGCCAATAACCAAGCCTGAGTATATTTAAAAGAACTGAAATAGTACAAAGCATATTCTTTAGCCACACTGAAACTAAGTGAATATAGACACAAAGCTTGCAACAAAGTACTAGAAAACCAAGTCCAGTAACATCTAACAAGGATTTTATATCGTGACCAAGTAGGATTTACCAGAAATGCAAAGTTGGTTAACACAGAAAAGAAAAATCAGTTAATACTATATATACTGTATCAATAGAATAAAGACAATAGCCACATGTTCATTTCAATAGATGCAGAAGAGTGACTGACAAAATCCAGTACCCCTCATGATAAAAAAAAAAAAAATCAAAACTAAAACTAGGAATAGAACTTGCTCAATTTGAAAAAAGTGTGTCTATGAAAAGTCCACAGTTAACATAATACTTAGTGATGGAAAACTGAATGGTTTTCTCTATGATAAGGAACAAGCCAAAGATATCTGTTCTCACCACTTCTATTCTAACAACCAGAGCAATGAGGAAATAAAAAGAAAAAACAGGCATCCAGATTGGAAAGGAAAAATAAAAACTATTCACAGGTGACATGCTTTTGAACCTGGAAAATCTCAAAGAATTCACTTAAAAAACTAGTTAATTCTATTAGTAGAACTACTAAATGAGTGTACTAATATAATAGGATACAAGATTAATATACAAAATTTTGTTTTACTTCTATAATCCTACATTGAGTACTCTGAAAGTGAAATTAAGAAAACAATTCCATTTGCAAAAGCATCAAAATAATAAAACATTTGGAGATGAATTGAACAAAAGAAGTGCAAAACTTAGAATATTACAATTATAAGACATTGTTGAAAGAAGTTTAAGAGGATCTAAGTCAGTGGAAAGACATCCCATATTCATGTACCAGAAGACTTAACATTGTTAAAATAGCTGTGATCTCCAAATTGATCTAGAGATTCAATGTAATCCCTGTTAAAATCCTAGCTAGCTTCCTTTTGAAGAAATTAAGAAACTGATTTTAAAATTCATGTGGAAAATCAAGGAACACAATAGCCCAAACCCTCTAGAAAAGGAACAAGGTTGGAGGACTCACACGTCCTGATTTAAAAACAGGTGTCTGATTAAAGAACAAGATGTGATAATGTGATAATGACATGAGGACCGACTTACAGATCAATGGAATCGATTTGAGAGACCAGAAATAAGCTGTTACTTTTATATCAATTTATGTTTGACAAGGGTGTCAAAACAATTCAATGGAGAAAGAATTGCTTTTTCAGTCAATGGTACTGTGACAGCTGAATATCCATATGCGAAAGAATGTAGTTGGACTCCTTCACACCATACACAAAAATTAACTCAGAATAAATCAAAGATGTCACATAAGAACTGTAACTTAGAAGAAAACATGGGGGCAAATCTTCATGACCTTAGACTAGGCAGTGGTTTCTTAGCTATGTCACCAAAAGCACAAACAAGAAAGAAAAAATAGATTAACTTGATTTCATAAAAATTAAAAATTGTTATGCTTCAAAGAGTACCATCAAGAAAGTACAAAGACAGCCAATCAATTAAGAAAAAATCTTTTCAAGTCATTTATCTAATACAGGATTTGTGTCTAGAATACTCAAAGAACTCCAATCACAAAGATATAAAGACAAATTACTCAGTTAAAAATGGCCAAGGGATTTGGCTATGTAAATAGCCAATAAACACATGAAAAGATGCTCAATTAGCCATTGGGGTACTATAGATCAAAACCACAGTGAGATAACATTTCATACCCATTAGAATGGCTATAAAAAAAAATAACAAATGATGACAAAGATGTGAGAAATTGAAACTCTTTTCACTGCTGGCTTCCCTGGTGGCTCAGATGGTAAAGAATATGCCTACAATATGGGAGACCTGGGTTCAATCCCTCAGTCAGGAAGATCCCGTGGAGAAGGGAATGGAAACCCACTCTAGTATTCTTGCCTGGAGAATCCCATGGACAGAGGAGGCTGGTGGGCTACATTCCATGGGGTCGCAAAGAGTCAGACATGACTGAGCAACTAACATACTTCACTGCTGGTGGCAATGTTGGTACAGGCTCTTTGGAAAATAGTTCGGCAGTTCCTCAAATGGTTAAAAATAGTATTAATCTCACGATTCAGTGGGCCCACTTCTACATATATATTCAAGAGAACTGAAAACATACACCCACACAAAAACTTGTGCAGCATTGTTCATAACAGCATTATTCATAACAGCCAGAAGTAGAAACAACCCAAGTGCTCATCAACCGAGGAGTGAGTAATAAAATATAGTGTACCTATACCACTGAATAAAATATTCAGTAATATAAAGGACTCCAATATAAAATATTGATCCAACATGAATGAACCTTGTTAACATTATCCTCCATTGAAGAACCCCAAGGTTAGGACTCTGCACTTTAACTGCCAAGGCTTGGGTTTAATCCCTGGTTAGGTAACTGAGATGCAGCAAGCCACAGTGCAGCCAAAAAATAAAAAACAAAAGAACCCTCTCACAAAAGACCATGCATTGTATGATCCCATTTGCATGACATTTCCAGAACAGTTTAATTTAAAGACAGAAAGTAGATTAGTGGCTGCCTATGGCACCCCACTCCAGTACTCTTGCCTGGAAAATCCCATGGACAGAGGAGCCTGGTAGGCTGCAGTCCATGGGGTCGCTAAGAGTCGGACACGACTGAGCGACTTCACTTTCACTTTTCACTTTCATGCATTGGAGAAGGAAATGGCAACCCACTCCAGTATTCTTGCCTGGAGAATCTCAGGGATGGGGGAGCCTGGTGGGCTGCCGTCTATGGGGTCACACAGAGTCGGACACGACTGAAGCGACTTGGCAGCAGCAGCAGCAGCTTGAGGGAGGTGTGAGAATGGGGAGTGACTGCTAAAGAATATTGGTTTTCTATTTGGGGATGTTAAAAGCATTCTAAAATTGGTTTTGGTGATGAGTGTGTACAACTCTACAAAATTAATAACAACCTCTGAATTGTACATGTTACATGAGTGAGTTGTATGAGAATTATATCAATAGAGAAAAGAAATATAGGTGATGTATCCCCAACATTTATAGAACACTTTTTTACAAAATGTTGCTGTGTCTAGCATCTCATGAGCTTTCATCATCATCTTAGAAAGAGATTGGTTATTGCCAAACTAACCAAGTTGCAAAAAATAAGGCCTAAAGACTTTCGGTGATTTACCTAAGATATTGGCTGGTTTATGGGGAAGCCAGGAAACACCAGCCCTCATCCCTAAAGCCAAGTCCAGTGTTATTTCCACTGTGCTATTTTCTCCCTGGGGTTATCTGCTCACACATTTACTTTGTCTCAATTACCTTATTTCAGTTCAGTTCAGTCGCTCAGTCGTGTCTGACTCTTTGTGACCCCATGAACCACAGTACACCAGGCCTCCCTGTCCATCACCAACTCCCGGAGTTCACCCAAACCCATGTCCATTGAGTCGGTGAAGCCATCCAGCCATCTCATCCTCTGTCGTCCCCTTCTCCTTCTGCCCTCAATCTTTCCCAGCATCAGGGTCTTCTCAATGAGTCAGCTCTTCACATTAGGTGGCCAAAGTATTGGAGTTTCAGCTTCAACATCAGTCCCACCAATGAACACCCAGGACTGATCTCCTTTAGAATGGACTGGTTGGATCTCCTTATAGTTCAAGGGACTCTCAAGAGTCTTCTCCAACACCACAGTTTAAAAGCATCAATTCTTTAGTGTTCAGTTTTCTTCACAGTCCAACTCTCACATCCATACATGACCACTGGAAAAACCATAGCGTTGACTAGATGGACCTTTGCTGACAAAGTAATGTCTCTGCTTTTTAATATGCTGTCTAGATTGGTCATAACTTTCCTTCCAAGGAGTAAGCGTCTTTTAATTTCATGGCTGCAATCACCATCTGCAGTGATTTTGGAGCCCAGAAAAATAAAGTCAGCTACTGTTTCCACTGTTTACACATCTATTTGCCATAAAGTGATGGGACCGGATGCCATGATCTTAGTTACCTTATTTAATTACCTAACTTAATTACCTTATTTAGGGAATCATAAATTAGTCTGACTTTGTACCAGGTAGTTTCTAAGTCCTTCAGGTATGTTAACCACAGTTGTCTTCAGGTATCCATGGGAGAATGGTTTCAGAACCCCAAGTATACCAAAATCCATGGACTTTCATGCCCCTTGTATAAAATGGTGTAATATTTGCATATAAACTTCACACATCCTCCTGTATCTCTAAATTGCTTATAATACTCTAATACAACGTAAATGATATGTAGATAGTTGTAAATACAATGTAAATAGTTGTAAATACGACATAAATGCTATGTAAATAGTTGGTATACGAGGGGACTCAGTCAGTCTGTCAGACTCTGTGACCCCATGGACTGTAACCTCCCAGACCTACTTCAGGTGGTCTTTGCTTCCCAGGGATTGAACCCATGTCTCCTGTGTCTCCTGCATTGGCAGGCGGATATTTTACCACTGAGCCAACTACTTGGGAAGCCCAAATAGTTGACAGTGCATGGCAAATTCAAGTTTTGCTTTTTGGAAAATTCTAGAATTTTTTTCCTGAATATTCTTGTTCCATGGTTGGCTGACTCTGTGGATGCAGAACCCATGGATACAGAGAGCCAAGTATAATTAAATTCTTCCAACAACCCTCTGAAGAAGGTGCTACCTTGACCCCACTTGCAGATTAGGAAATGGATGCACAGAGATGAACTATTCCAGGCCACACAGCTGGTCAGTGGTGAAACTAGGATCTGAACCCAGGGAGTTTGGCTCCAGGCTGCATTGCTCTCAAACCTCTACACTCTGCAGAGACCTGCTCTTCCTTGATGGTTGTATCTTGGATCTAAACCTCAGTTGTAGAAAGAGATGAAGAGAGCCACTCTCTCTGTGCAGGTGTATAGAGCTCTGACCCTGGTAACCCTACTTGAGGGTGCTGGTGGCACTGGCTTCACCAACACTAGAGTCAAAGGCGGGTGTGATCACAGAATTAATAACTTCCAGGCCCAAAGCCTGGAGCAGTGTTTGCTTTGCAACTAAGCAAATCCTTCATCTGTCAGGTGATCCAGCTGCAGTGGGGGTGGGATGGGCAAGGGAGAGGAGGAGCCAGCAGAATTGATAAGTGTGTACTCAATCTTAAGAAAACCCCACCTAGAAACATACCACCACTGAAGAAGAAGCCTGGACAACAGCTATGAGACTCAAATCTTCCTCACTTCACGTATGCGTGTGCCTGCGTGTATAAACACACACACACACACACTTCTTGTGATGGCAGTAATACAGTCCTTACAGCGTCTAACTGCTGACACGGCCACAGACTTGCATATTATTTTACACTCTGGCTCCCAGGATCCTGCGTCAATGGGCAGCCCACAGCTAGTTCCTGGACTTGTCTTTCTGGTTGGTTGTTTAGAAAAGGCTTACGGGTATAATAGTGCTTTTCCTGTGACCTTCATCTCTATTAGCAACTCTGCGTGTCAAATGTAATTATGGATTCTTACCAGTCACACAGTCTGCACCTGACTGTCAGCAGGGAGGCCTAGCCACTCTTGTGTTTGCCTTGTGGACAAGGGCCAGTTTGCCTCTTTCATGATATGATGGGGCACACAAACAGTTAAACGTGCAGCTCCAGGCTTGGCATGGAAGAATGGGCAGTCTCCTGGCACCGACTTGGGAGAGCAGAGCTGCACTCACCTGCGCTAGAAGCTGTCATACTTGCTGTTCAGGTGGTGATTAAATCCAGGACCGTGCTCTTCATTATTCAGGGGACAGTGTGTAGCCTCCATGAGGATTAATAATGTGCCTTTAAGAGCATCCTTTTAGAGACAAGACTTCGTTTCTGTATAATCTGGTGTTTCTACAGTTTGTGTGCTTAGTCGCTCAGTCATGTCCAACTCTTTGTGACCCCATGGAATGTAGCCTGCCAGGCTCCTCTGTCCATGGGGATTCTCCAGACAAGAATACTGGAGTGGGTTGCCATGCCCTCCTCCAGGGGATCTTCCCAACCCAGGGATCAAACCTAGGTCTCCCATATTGCAGGCAGATTCTTTACTGTCTGAGCTACCAAGGAAGCCCAAGAATACTGGAGTGGATAGCCTAGTCCTTCTCCAGGGGAACTTCCCGACCTAGGAATCAAACTGGAGTCTCTTGCATTGCAGCAGATTCTTTACCAGCTGAGCTACCTGGGAAGCCCTTTCCCTTTAATATACCTGAGCATATCGTCTCCTTGATGTCCTCTTTATTCTTTATTTAATTTTGAAAACAACTTAAATTTGAGCTGTGATTTTATTTTAAGAAAAAAAGCGTTTATAAGTGCTTCTGTACTGAAAGTTGAAGAGTAGCTTAGAAATGTTGGTAGAATGAAAGGACCATTTAGTTTTATACTAGTTCTAGTTTATCCTTGTTTCTATTGACTGCAGCTTCCACCACCCTCTTAACTGTTCTCTGCCTTTCATTTAGCTCTTAGTTAGCTAAGAGGAAGAGTAATAAGAGATAAACAGACAGGTAAATTAAGCCAGTTTGTAAAGGTTTTATGACACCGTTATAAGAGCTGTATCTTTTAATGTGGAAGGAGATAAGAAGACATTGGAGATTATTGAGAAGACATATAAAAAACATACTTCTGACCCCATAATCATACCCTACAGATAAACATTAATGGTTATTAATAAAATTATTAATTAATAAATTAAAATTAATAGTAAGCCATTAATATCGTCACACACCCTACTAATATTCATACTTCTAGTTATCCCATGTCATACTTTGAAGTTTTTTTAAAATCAGTATCCAAATAAGAGACACACCTTGCAGTTGGTTGATATGTCTATTAATCCTTTTGAATCCATGGGTTTCTCTCTCTTTCTTTGTATCTGTCTCTCTCTCATTCTCTTTTTATATTCTTAAGCTTTTAGTTTATTTATGGAAAAAATCCAAACTGCTGTTGGATGTGCAGATTCCACATCCTGGACTTGTGATTGTATCTTTTGGTGGACCCTGACATAACTCTTTTGGCTCCTGTATTTCCTATCAATTGTTAATTAGACCTAGAGGTCTATCAGATTCAGGTTCGATTTTTTTTCAGATTGCTTTTTAGATGGTTGCATTATTCCAGCAGGAAATATACAATGTCTAATGTTTCTTTTGTATGTATGATGTTTGTAGCTGTTGATATTCATTGCTTAGATTTGTAAGTCCATTAGGTGTTGCAAAATGGTAATATTTAAATTCTATTAAACTTATCTTTTTCAAAAAAGGATTTCACTCTGAGTTGAGAATAGCTTGGGAGAAACAAGGACAGATGGAATAGAAATGAGAAGTGATGGTGTCTTAGCTTATGGTGCTGGCAGTAGGTAGGTGGGAAGTGATTGGATTCTGGATATATTTTACAGGTAGACCCAAAAGGATTTGCCTATGAATTTAGTGTAGGGTGTGTGAGAGAGAAACAGAGGTTTAAGATGACTTCTAGGAATTTTATAGTTTTGCATTTTAAATTTCAGTCAGATCCATTCTGTGTCCATTTTAAAGAATTATGTAAGATTGTGTCTAGATTTCATCTCTTTGTATCTGGATGTCCAGTTGTTTCAGAACCATGTGTTAAACAAACTGTCTTTGCTCCATTGTATTGCCTTTATATACTCTCCCACCTTTTTTTGCACATGTATCATTTTTAAAGTCTTTATCGAATTTGTTACAGCATTGCTTCTGTTTTATATATTGGTTTTCTGGCTGTGAGAGATGTGGGATCTTAGCTCCCAGACCAGAGATCAAACCCATATCCCCTGCATTAGAAGGCAAAGTCTAAACCACTGGACTGCCAAGGCAGTCCCTGCCTTTGTCCCTTTTTTAAAAGAGATTAGTTGACTATATTTAGGGAAGTCTACTTCTGTACCCTCTAATCTGTTCCATTGATCACTTTGTCTGTTCTTTCACCAAAAACACACTGTTTTGATTAGTGTAGGTTCATAACAAGACTTGAAGTTGGGTAGTAAGAGTCATCCAACTTTGTTCTTCTTCTTCAATATTGTATATTCTATTCTGGGCCTTTTTTTCTCTCCATATAAACTTTAGAATCAATTCATCAATATCATGAACTAGCTTGCTGGGATTTTGATTGGGATTGCATTGAATCTATAGATCAAGTTGGGAAGAACTGACATCTTGACAATATTGAGTGTTCATACTCATGTACATGACATATCTCTTCATTTGTTTAATTGTTCTTTGATTTTGTCCATCAAAGTTTTGTAGTTTTCCTCATACAGATCTTGTATATATTTTATTATATTTATACCCAAGTATTTCATTTTGGGAAGGTGCTAGTACAAACTGTGTGTGTGTGTGTGTGTGTGTGTGTGTGCTCAGTCAAGTCTGACTCTTTGCAACTGCATGGACTGTAGTCTGCCAGGCTCCTCTGTCCATGGGATTCTGCAGGCAAGAATACTAGAGTGGGTTGCCATTTCCTTCTCCAAGGGATCTTCCTGACTCAGGGATCGAACCCATGACTCTTGTGTCTCCTGCATTGCAGGAGGATTCTTTACCACTGAGCCACCAGGATATTATGTTTTAATTTCAAATTCTACTTTTCATTGGTGCTATATACGAAAGCAATTGACTTTTATAATAACCTGTATCTAAAACCTTACTATAATCACTTATTAGTTCCAGGAGGGTTTTTTTGTCAGTTCTTTCAAACTTTCTACATACACAATCATATCATCTTCAAACACAGATAGTGTAATTTCTTCCTTCCCAATCAGATGTGATGCTGCTGGGGCTATAGCCACAATCCAGGATTGTCCTAAGCAAACCAAGAACGTACTAGAGAAAAGGATGTATGATTACCCCACTATCAGATAGTCAAGTAGAGATAGTCATGTAGGCAATTAGATAAAAAAGCCTGACATTCCTGGGAGGCATCTGTTCTAGAACATATTTGGGAATATCTGTGTTTGGGAATCATCAGTATGTAGATCATATTTAAAGCTGTAGATTGGAGGGGTCACCTATGGGAGTAAGTGTACTCAGGGAAGAAGAGAGGCCCAAGACTACAAGCTCAGTAGACTCCGTCATGGGGAAGGAGATGAGGATGAGCAACAGAGACTGAACCAATTGCAGAACGTCACTTATCAGATTTCAGAGAGTGCTTGAATTTCAGAGAGCCAGAGTATTCACTGAGTGTTTGCTATCTGCTTGGAGTTTTCCTATCCTTACAGGGTTGCTGGAGAAGAAGCTGAACTCAGCTATACCCTACAGGCCTGGGCAAAGAACACAAACCCCATTGCAGGTCAGTATTAGAGCAGAGGGAGGAGTGTGAGTGTGCCAGACAGGTAAAAGCAGACTTCTTCTAAAGGAAGTCTTTTACTTTTACTTTTCACAATCTTGAGAATCAGGGGAGTAATGCCTATGGGCCAGATATGGCCCACAGGCCCTACATTTGTGATACCTGCTACGTGTGAAAACTTTTCATAAAGGTATCCCCATGTTCCCACGCAGGGTAAAAGCGTCCCAGGGCCACATAACTATTAACTGGCAGATCCAGGGTTGGAAACTCACGTCAATTGACTGCAAAGTTGGCGTTCTTTTCACTGCACTAAACTGCTATCCTGGAATTTCTGCAAACCAAACTTTGCTAGAAATTGACTGATAAATCTAAGCATCGAGCTGGCTCCATCTGTATGTCTGTTGAGATGAATGCAAAAGTGGAGAAAATTATGTTTTATTTGTTCCAGAATATTTTCATTGATAGCTTTTAAGTATTTCCACTCCTACCCCATCCAAGTAGTAGAAAATGGAGACACTTTATATATATATATATTTCACCAGAAGTCCCATATTTTTGAAGTCTGAAGAAAAGGTATAGAACGTAGGGCCACAGATGTAAGAAAAGGATTGCAGAAGCATCCAGGAATCTTAAGGGCCATACAGAGTACTAATGACTACCTTAAGATGACTCTGAAGGATTGAATGACCCCAAAATGCTGCCCATTGTTCTTGGAGTCAATGACCTTTTTAATTTCCTTTCTGCTTTACCTCTGGATTCCAGCTTATTTCTGGATTCTGGCTGTCTATCTATAACAGAAGGCCCGAGTGTTCGTGCTGGCTATGCCTCTTGTTTTCCCTATGGAACCCACTAGGGGTAGTGGTCAGCATGTTGATTTTGAGTCAGCAGGCTGGTGTGTGAGACCAGGCTTGGCCACATACTATCAATATGGCCTTCAGGCAAGTCACCCAGTCTTTCTGGCCCCTATATTTTTTAATTCTAAAATAAGGATAAAAACACTTTTCTCCATTATTTCCTTAGGTGGTTTGTGATTTGTCTAAGGAAGAACACTTGATTAACTTTGTGAGCACAAGGATTCTTATTTTAAGAGCAAGGAGGGAAAAGGAATATGCTGGTGTGGAGAGAGGAGATTTGGGAGCAAGGGAAGAGAGAAAGATGGCCAGCTTAGATCAAAAACCTCACACAGAATTCACAGAGAGTTAACTCCAAACTTTCTATGCTTTAAAAGTTCTTGAATTTTTAGTGTTTGGAAGGCAATCATGTGTACCCAGGAAGTAAGCACACAATGTCAGGGCAGGGGAAGGGAGATTGGCTTGCTGACTGCACAGCTGTGAGATTTCTCACTGTGACTCTAAAGCAGAGAGGGAGCCAATGTTCTGGGGTTCTCGGTCCTTCCGAAATAACAGGACCGAAAGTGTGACTATGGATGGTAATTTCAGTGCTGTGGGGAAGGGTTCTAGATAGGTTTGAACTTTTAAATGAGATTTTTTTTGTCTTTTTTTAAATTGAAGCATAGTTGATTTACAATATTGTGTTAATTTCTGCTGTACAGCAAAGTAATTCAAATTGACTGAATTTATAGTGATTCTGCTGTACAGCAAAGTGATACATTCTTTTTCATATTCTTTTCCATTATGTTTATCACAGGATATTGAATATAGTTCCCTGTGCTGTACAGTAAGACCTTGTTGTTTATCCATCCTGTATAATCCCAGACTCCCATTCCATCCTTCCCCCACCCTTGGCAACCACAAGTCTGTTCTTTTTGTCTGTGGGTTTGTTTCTGTTTCATAGATAAGTTCATTTCTGTCAAATTTTAGATTTCACAAAAGAGAGTCTTATAGGCAAATGGATAAGGCAAGGAGGCTCTCACTCAAGTCAGTTTGCAGAAGACTATAGCTCATGGGACTTTCCACATCCCATCACTTCTTTCCTTTAGTAGCAACACTATGCAAACAGGGCAGATATAATTGTTCTTATTTTACAACTAAGGCTGCTGAGGCCATATTGACTGAGAGCTGGTAAATGGCAGAATGGAGACAAGAACATGGGTCTGCTATCTTAGTCTACTCTTTACCTACCAAGCCATCTGAGGTCCATATTTGTTGAAGCTTAGAGAAGTGACTTTTAAAAGGTCACAGAGCAATAAATAGCGGAGCCAGGACTTCCATGCAGGCATTCAGACTCTCTATCCCATGCACTTTCCACTATTACTCAGCTTCACTAAGAGGCAGTAGAAAGGTTATCTGACAACATCTTGGCACTCAGCAGGTACTCTCATCCCAGCCTCAGTGAGACGGCATTCCATGACAGTGGGTGATACACCTGGGCCTGCTATCCCTGCCTGGAAACATGCCGCACGGCCTTCACCACATGGTTAGGTGCTGCTTTTGAAGTTGTATCTTTTTATGTCCCATCTTAAGGACTCTGCTGCTAAGGACTAGAAGAGAATGTCAAAAGAAGGTAAATCAAACAGCCTCATACAATCTGTCTGGTATGAGAACACAGTGGTGTGGAGGTGGAATTCAAGAGTTGTAGACAAACAGCTGAATTGCTGGGTTGGAGGAGAAAGGCCTCTGTCTTGCCAGGGGAAGTATGGAAGGCAGCTCAGGGTCCCCATGATGAAGAAATGAAGCAAAAGGGGCCCCGGTAACTTGCAGTGGGTACAGACCTCCTCTGAGATTTTGACAGCATAAAGATGGGGACAATTTCATAGTGCCTTGGAAATTTTAAAGTAAATAGTGGGTTCCCTTGAATGCTCAGGGAACAATAAGTTTCTTATAAGCAATACATAGTCAAACAGGAAATGTCTTTATTGGGGTCAAGATCGTTTAATAAATGTCATGGGGAGACAGTAGGTCTGAAGTAGAGAAAAGGGGGATGGGAGGTGGTAAGGGGTTGTCTAGGATATGTCAGGGGAAGTGATGATGTTCACAATAATATCTCACTGTGAGCGAGTGAGTGAGTGAGTGAAAGTCACTCAGTCATGTCCAACTCTTTGTGACTCCATGGACTGTAGCCTGCTAGGCTCCTCTATCCATGGAATTCTCCAGCTTTTCCCTTCTCCAGGGTCATCTTCCCAACCCAGGGATTGAGCCCAGGTATCCCACTTTGCAGGTGGATTCTTTACCATCTGAACCACCAGGAAAGCCCAATATCTCACTGTAGGAGAGAAAATTGACTGAATTTACAGCAGTTGGGTTAGAATTGATCAAACTTGCTTTTCATTTCCACTGTATTTTATATTGCAAAACAAGTTTTCTGAAGCTGGTTTTGTGTGTATGTGTGTGTGTGTGTGGCAAGATTAAGCAGCACAGAGTCTTTTGATTAGGCTAGAGTAAAAACATTGGTCTATTCCTTTCTCCAATGGTCTGTTTTATTTTGTTCTGAGTGAAGCGTCACTAACTGCAGTGGAAGGAGTGTATGTGGCTAGCAAGGTTTAGTCTTGTTAACAGTGCTGAAGTTTTCTCATCTCTTTGTCACAGCTGACACTTTTAATACTGTGCAAGGGATCGGAAAGATAGACGGGAAGTAAATAAGCAGAGTTTCTGAGTGATGCTTCAGTTACAGTTTCCATTGTGTATGTATGCACATCCATATTCAGAGAATCAAGTGGCCTTCACTGATCGTTTTTAGTTTGTTATAACATGAATGTGGAATTCCCAGGAATGAACCCTAATGACACTTTTAAATTTTTATTCTTAATTGGAAGATAATTGCTTTACAGTATTGTGATTTCTGCCATACATCAAAATGAATCAGCCATAGGTGTATATGTGTCCCCTCCCTCTTGAACACCCCTCCCACCTCCCACCCCATCCCACCCCTCTAGGTTGTCACAGAGCACCGGTTTGAGCTCCCTGTGCAAAATGACACTTTAAAGAGAAAATATTGAGGGTAGGGGGAAGACCTATAAAAACAGTTTCATTTTAGTTCTATGCATGAAGAAAGATGGTGAACTTATAAGATGAATAGTGGTCTTCTTGAGAAGGAGAAGATGTGGATTCAAATCCTGACATCTTTTCTGAAATAAAGGCTCATTTTCAGCCTGGGCTTCCATAGAACAAGGGGAGTAAAGCAAAGAGATGGTGTGTAAGGCCCCTTCAAGTTCTGAATTTTGAATCTGTGATTCATTCTGATGAATGGAGAGCAAAATGCTACTTATCCTGGAACTGTTTACCCTTTCTGTAGAATTTTAGAGCTAAAAGACACTGTTTGGGACAATCTCAGATGAGTTAAAGTATTTGATTGAGGCTGCATGTTTGATTTTTCCTAGAGCTGGATCTAGGTCCAGGTAATTGATTCCTAGCCCAGTGTTCCTTCAGCCCAACTGATTTACCATCATTTTGCAATTATTGGGCACCTAGCAGCAGCAGCTGGAGAAGGCAATGGCACCCCACTCCAGTACTCTTGCCTGGAAAATCCCATGGATGGAGGAGCCTGGTAGGCTGCAGTCCATGGGGTCGCTAAGAGTCGGACACGACTGAGCGACTTCACTTTCACTTTTCACTTTCATGCATTGAAGAAGGAAATGGCAACCCACTCCAGTGTTCTTGCCTGGAGAGTCCCAGGGACGGGGGAGACTGGCGGGCTGCCATCTATGGGGTCGCACAGAGTCGGACACGACTGAAGCGACTTAGCATCAGCAGTAGCAGCAGCAGCAACCATGTGTGAGACCCTGTGTCTAAACACTGGGGATATTAGAAAATCCAGTCCTGTTCTCAAGGAGATCCTGGTCTAACTGGGGAGAAAATACATCTGCCTCAGGAGGGAGCCATTGACACAGTATAGGTGTCCTCTGTCGTGTCTTGGTTATAGTAATACCATGCTCTCCTGTTTTTCTTCTACATCTTCCAGCAGCCTTCCTGGACTTCCTGAAACTGTGCTTAAATCTTTTAAAAAATCTGTTTATAGAGAAAAGAAATCTGCCTTGCTGCCTTCATACCATCTGCTCTTTAAGTCTAAATTCCAGCTGTCCCAGAGACCATGACATCTGTAGGCAGTTGTCCCCTGGTGTGGCAGAGTGACAAGCCCTATATTTCTTTTCAGCATCTCCAAAGGATATTCCTAAAATGCAATTTGGCTGAGTTATCGGGTGCACGTGATGAGTCAAAAATTAACCCTGGGTTTTCTAACTTGCTGTGGAAAAGTGATGGAACCACTTTGGTTTTCCAGTTGCAAACTGGAAATAATATTTAGCAGTGGATCCTCTTCTAAATATTAGAGTCGTCATGATTGAGAACTATTACATGATTGAGAACAAATGCCTCTCCCCAGGCAATGGCATCAATTCTTATGGCTTCAGTCCCCCTCTACATACCAGTGAGACAGCCATCCCACTGGGTATCCCCTCCGAAACGCTAGGGGCTAGAATGCTCTTCTTCCTGCCCCACCTGCATATCCATGTAGTCACCAAGCCTTAACACCTAACACCTACATCTCTCTCAAATTCACCCTCCCAGTTAAGTCTCTATTTTCTCTCCATTGGCTTCTTTCCTAGTGGCCTCCTCCACATCCCTGGCTTTCCTTCAATGCATCTTTCACACCAGTAGTGTCCCGAGCACCGGGGGAAAGGGAAGATCTGCCCAGGTGCAGTCAGTTGCTGGATGATCTGACTGTAAAGGGTTGAAAAGCAAAAATTATATGTATTAAAAGTCAGTCTGTTGTTATCAGCATGCACAGGAAATTCTAAATAATTTCGGCAGTGAAGTACTAATCCCTGAAAAAAATCTTTTTAAGATATAAGTTCAATTGCTGCGGTAGCTGCTGAATTTTAATAATTTTAATAATGATTATATAAGCTTTAGTTAGCCATTTTAATACTTATCCTCTAATAAACATTCCATTCTATTGATACGTGGAAATTACTCAAGAGATGTCCTAGTTACATAGTAGTCTCCTGAAAATAGTGGACACTTCAGACCAATCTGCATTGATTTGAAAGTTGAGTTCTTGATGGATCGGGATCAGAAATTGTGGATTATTTCTAGTTCATGTCTCTAGTCCTTATGTGACTACACATTCAAGCATTTAACCAGTAGATCCAAACTAAACAGTAGCATAGGGATTATGAAGATAAGGAAACAGAACTTGAGTTACTTCAGTTCTATTATTCTATGTGCCCTCATAGACACGTCATAATTTTAACATTTAAAACAGCAAAACGTTGGTGCATGTACTTTTTTGTTCATACATGAAGTGATTTACTACATTTCAAAAGTGTCTTTAAAATGGAAAATACATTTTTAAAGCTATTGGGGCTTCCTAGGTGGTGCTAGTGGTAAAGAACCCACCTGCCAATGCAGGAGACATAAGAGACACAGGTTATGCCGATTTAAGAGATGCAGGTTCGATCCCTGGGTCAGGGAGATCCCCTGGAGGAGGAAATGGCAACCCACTCCAGTATCCTTGCCTGGAGAATCCCATGGACAGAGGAGCCTGGCAGGATACAGTCCATGAGGCAGCAGAGAGTTGGACATGACTGAGTGACTAAGCACAGCACACAGCACAGCCCTAAAGCCAAACAAGTCCAGAAAATAATAATTATTATAGAAAATAATTTTTCCCTATAGAGGAGGGGAGATTATTAAAAATGATTTATAAAACCTCCATGAGGTAGGCAGAGTGATATTTTCTTAAATTCAAATCTGATCCTTGCTTAATCCCATTGAGTTCAGCCTTCATCGTGCCCTGCAAAGCACACATAGTGTGACCTGACCTATCTTAAGCCTTGTCCTGGGTCACTCCTCATCACTGTCTAAATGCTAGTCATGCCTGCCTTTATTATTTTCTCTGTGCCAAGCCCTCTGGCCTCAGAGCCTCTCTCAACTGCCACCCTCCCACTTTGACATGTGAATTCTCATCCTCCTCCACTCAGTATAAATATCTCTCCACCCCTCCTCTCAGTGTAAGTATCTCTTCCTAAGGAAGGCTTCTCTAACTTTCCAATGTCACCTTGTGATATTGTGATTTGTAAGAAATGTATATTTGGTCATTTAGATGGGCAAAAATATGTTTTTTTTAATATATTTTGTCTTTGTCCATGTTCCTGGCTCACAGCTCCCCAAATCCTTGGACTTTCCTGAGCAATAAGAGCAATGGGAGTATATTTTGTTATCATATTTGGTCTCTTGTCTTCAGTTCCTGAAAATGCTTCAGAGCCATAAAGGTGGAACAGGTATCTTATTATTCATAACTTTTCCATCACAACTGGTTTAGTTAATGAGTGACTTTTGAAGACATGTATGGATAGGGCTGGGTACAGAGAAACTAACCGTAGAACTTGGAACTTCCAACTCGTGACCTCTGGAAAAGGAAGAAGGGCGGGACTCTGAACCAGACACCAATGGCCAGTGATCTAACCAATCATGCCCTTGTAAAGAAGCCTCCATAAAAATCCCAAAGGTTTTTTCAGAGAGTTTCCAAGTTGGGGAACTGGAACTCTTCCAAATACCACCTATTGGGCCTCAAACTGCCTGAGGACAGAGCTCCTTTGTTCAAGACTTTGTCCTGTGTATCGCTTCATCTTGCTGTAGATTTGTATCCTTTGATGTCCTTTGTAATAAACTGGTAGCAGTAGCAGGTAATCTAGTGAGTAAAAAGCTTTCCCGAGTTCTGTGAGCTGCTCTAGAAACTTAATTGAGCCCAAGGAGGGGTTCATGGGAACCTTTGATTTATAGCCAGCTGATCAGAAGCAAAGGTAGCCCCTGGCCTTGCAGTTATCATCTGATGTCAGGGACAGTCTTGTGGGACTGAGCCCGTAGGCTGTGGGATCTGACACTGCTCCAGATAGTGTTGGGACTGAGCTGAATTGTAGGACACCCAGTTGGAGTTGGGGAATCGCTTGGTGATTTGGGAACTCTCCCAAACACACAGTAATTGGGTTCAGAACCCTGACACTTCTAATATAATCGCTCAGCGTCTTATACTTTAGCATTTATCAGGGTTGCTAATTCAGTTTTGCATGTGACCACCTGATGAAGGACAGCCTCCCCACTAGCCTCTGAGTGGCGTGAGGGCCGGCACCATTTCTGTGTGGTTACATGTTTCCTGACACATGTTGGCGCTTAGGAAACTTTGTGGCACGAGTAGCCCTTTTCTGTGGTGTTGTTGAAGGGAGGGCTTTAAGGTTTATTTGTTATTGCTCTTTAACCCCCCCTCACCTTCCCAGGAGGAGAAGGCAATGGCATTCCACTCCAGTACTCTGCCTGGAAAATCCCATGGATGGAGGAGCCTGGTAGGCTGCAGTCCATGGGGTCACTAAGAGTTGGACACGACTGAGCGACTTCACTTTCACTTTTCACTTTCATACATTGGAGAAGGAAATGGCAACCCACTCCAGTGTTCTTGCCTGGAGAATCCCAGGGACGGGGGAGCCTGGTGGGCTGCCGTCTATGGGGTCGCACAGAGTCGGACACGACTGAAGCGACTTAGCAGCGGCAGCAGCACCTTCCCAGGGAAGCAGGTCCAGATTGAAGACTGCTGTATCCTGGAGGATCATTGGCAGGTGGCTCTGGTTCACTGCCAGCCCAGCTCTCTCACTCTGCACTGCTGCTGCCATGCTGGCCAGGCTATGACAGACCAGGGCCTAAAGCGACTTTTCCAGCACTTAAGGGGTGTTCTTCAGGTATCACCACAGGCCCCCTTGTAGAACAGTTTTTGCCCTGCAGGGAATTGCATGGATTGGATTCTAATGACTTTCTACCCACTTTCCCACTCCCTCCCCATAAAACAGTATCTCTTTTGTGTGGAATTATATAAAAATGTAATATAGTGAACGTGCCACTACATTCACTGGGTTTAAAAAATGAACATAGCATAAAAAGGCATCCTTTGAGAAGTGTCACTCTCATTCACATTGTATTAATTTGCTTGCGCTGTGTGTGCTGTGCTAAGCTGCTTCAGTCGTGTCCAACTCTTTGCGATCCCATGGACTGTAGCCAGCCAGGCTCCTCTGTCCATGGGATTCTCCAGGCAAGAATACTAGAGTGGGTTGCCATGCCCTCCCCCAGGGGATATTCCCAACCCAGGGGTTCTTACCACTAGTGCCACCCCAGAGGACCATTAATTTGCTTAGAGCTGTCTTAGCAAAGGTCTGTAATCTGAGTGGCTTCAGCCACAGAAATTTATTGTCTTATGGTTCTGGAGGCTGAAAGTCTGAGATCAGGATGTCAGCAGGGATGGTTCCTTCTGAGCCTGTCAGGGAGAATTCATTCCAGCCCTCTCTTCTTGGTTCTGGTGGTTGGTTGATAATCTTTGGCGTTCCTTGGCTTGTAAAGCATCACCCCAATCTCTGTCTTCATCTTCACATGGCATTCTCCCTATGTGCACATCTTCCTGACCCAGGAATCAAACTGGGGTCTCCGGCATTGCAGGAAGATTCTTCACCAACTGAGCTATCAGGGAAGCCTTATACGTATTACATCTTATTATGGGAAAGACACACGTGTATAGGTATATTGTTGGGGATGAAGAAATTTTCCTCTACCTTTCTAAGTTCTTCTGGCTGCTCTAAGAATTAAATTGGCATTAGATAGAGTAACAGGAAGACAATCACACAAAATTATAATAACATGTATACATGGGAGAGACTCAGAAAGACTAACTCACCAAAATGACTAAAACCCTCACCTTAAATACCATCTTCAACTAAAGATAAAACAGGATGTTGAGGGTAGTGGTTTGGGACTTCAAAAGGGGGAAAGGTAAATTCCATAAAGATGGAAAAGCAGATGTTTATAAACAGATGTTTGCTGGGCCACGAGACACAATGGGACACAGAGTGGACTCAGATCTCTAAGAGTCCCCCCACCACACTCAGCCCATATTCATTGCAGATGTCTCTGGTGACAGCTCTATTCCTGTAAGAGATCACAGCCTCTTTCTAAATTCTTCAGGCAGTTAGGTGGAAGGTCAAAGTTTCTTCCTGAGTTTTTTAGACCTTGATTGTTTTCAACTCAAAATAATCTGCAAGCCAAAGAGAAATTTTAGGTGGCAAATTTTGTTGCCCTATAATATACACACCCATACATACATATGTATAAATATATATATGGTATATGTATGATATGTATATAAAGATACATATTTGTGTTATCTGGGAGGTGCTGAGCATAATGACATTATAAAATGACTTGAAGATTCTACTATTACCATTTAAAATTCCTTTTTAGATTATTAATTTTTTTCTATTCTCCCTTCATTTATTCTCATCCAATTACTGGGGGCTTTGCCTTTTCTGCACAATATTGCCCCAAGTTTTCAAAAGCCCAACACATTTTAGTTATGTTTTCAGTTAAGGGTTTTTAATAGTGGAAAACATGCCTGGGAGTTTGAACACAATGTCCATTTAAAACAATGGGTTAAGTGCCTTGTTTAGCATATGCACCTGTGCACAAATTAGTTTGAAAACTTGTCTGACAGAAGCTGTCAACAAAGAGTTTTGAATATTCAATAAGAGTTTCCAGGCTTCATCTAAGTTCAGAGATAAACAGTTTAGAAGGACAGAGGGTGTCTACTCTCTGTTGACTTTCATGGATCATTGGGTGTGCAAATACTAGACTCTTTCTGTCTATTCAGTTCAGTTCAGTTCAGTCGCTCAGTCATGTCGACTCTTTGCGACCCATGAACCGCAGCATACAAGGCCTCCCTGTCCATCACCAACTCCCAGAGTCCACCCAAACCCATGTCCATCGGGTTGGTGATGCCATCCAACCATCTCATCCTCTGTTGTCCCCTTCTCCTCCTGCCCTCAATGTTTCCCAGCATCAGAGTCTTTTCCAATGAGTCAGCTTTTTGCATCAGGTGGCCAAAGTATTGGAGTTTCAGCTTCAACAACAGTCCTTCCAATGAACACCCAGGACTGATCTCCTTTAGAATGGACTGGTTGGATCTCCTTGTAGTCCAAGGGACTCTTAAGAGTCTTCTCCAACACTACAGTTCAAAAGCATCAATTCTTCAGTGCTCAGCTTTCTCTATAGTCCAACTCTCACATCCATACATGACCACTGGAAAAACCATAGCCTTGACTAGATGAACCTTTGTTGACAAAGTAATGTCTCTGCTTTTTAATATGCTGTCTAGGTTGGTCATAACTTTCCTTCCAAGGAGTAAGCGTCTTTTAATTTCATGGCTGCAATCACCATCTGCAGTGATTTTTGGAGCCCAGAAAAATAAAGTCAACCATTGTTTCCACTGTTTCCCCATCTATTTGCCATGAAGTGATGGGATCAGATGCCATGATCTTAGTTTTCTGAGTGTTGAGCTTTAAGCCAACTTTGTCACTTTCCTCTTTCACTTTCATCAAGAGGCTCTTCGCTTTCTGCCATAAGGGTGGTGTCATCTGCATATCTGAGGTTATTGGTATTTCTCCCAGCAATCTTGATTCCAGCTTGTGCTTCCTCCAGCCCAGCGTTTCTCATGATGTACTCTGCATATAAGTTAAATAAGCAGGGTGGCAATATAATAACAGGCAAACAATAGCAAGTCTACTCTTCAGAATAGCAAGATTATAAAATACTCAGAGGGCACGTGTGTCGTGTGTGTGTGTGTGTGTGTGTGTCTGTGTGTGTGTGTGTTTAGAATTCTTTTTATCCAGGAAACAGCACACAGGACACATAGTAGGTGCTCAGTAAGAATTTAGTCAAGAATTACAAACATTTTTTCAGAGCTAGAAAGACATTTCTTAGAGATTATCTAGGTTATTCCATCTCCTTATCAGCTCCCCCCTTTTTGTAAATGATGATCCTGAGGTCCTAAGAGAGTGACTGAGTTGCTGGTGATTGCTCAAACACTTGACCTGTTTTGAGGGATCTTATAAAAAGCAGTCATCTTGCATTTTTGTACCGATGTCTTTAAGGATTCACTTGTGAGTCACTGTGTGGCTCCCCAAGGAGTAGCACTATCAAGAATGCTTTCCTTTTTGATTTTTTAGCACTTTATTTGCCCTCTTCAAAGTTCATGGATTATTAAACTTTCAAGGCAAAGTATTCTTTATAGCTATGTTACAAATTGTCCTCTTTATAAGGGTCCATGAAATAAATTTCTCAAGAAACTCAGACTGAGGAATATTTGTCATTCTTCTGACAACTTGTTTGTGTTTACTTTATAGAAAGTATGATTATGCTTTCTTCTTCAACTTTGCTGTAAGGAAATCCAGACTCAGATTTGTGAAATTAAACATGTTTTTTAATGTAAAAATAAGTATTTATTTTGTGTATATGGTAGTTCTTAGACCCTGAAAGTGAAATCAAACATCTTAATAAGACAGAGCATGTTATGACTTATATTTTGTAAACTACCCTAAAACTTTGTCCTCAGTTTTTTCTGCCTTCTTTTCCTGTTTATTCTTATTTTCTCCCTTCTTGTTTTTATCTTATTGAACTATGGATATTTTTAAGCTGTGTGAGATCTTTTTCAATATTATGCTTAACAAGCATCTTCTACTATTTATTGCACATCAAAGTATGTGAGAAACTGTCAATAGACCCACTGTAGAATTTGTGGTGAGACAAACTTAAAAGATGGAGAATCCAATTACACTGTCTTTTTAGTACTGGAAAAAAATTGGGAGCCCTAATTTGTGTGTCTGCAAAGAGTTGGACATGACTGAGCAACTGAACATAATAGGTGGGGTCACAAAGAAGTGGACACAACTGGGTAACTGAACAACAATGATAACAATAGGCAGAAAGAATATAAAAAGAATAGAGGGTTCTTTCAACTTCAAAGAGGCACTAAATGGGAAAATAAATATTGTATTAAACACATATTTTAAAATATGGTATACCTTACAAATATACGGTTGACTGCTGAACACTGTGAGAGTGTGGGGATGGAGCAGGAAGCTGGATAGTTTGTAGAATCAGGACTCAAACCCTAGTTCTTTTGATTCCACATATTGTGATCTCTAATCAAATATAGACTTCCCCCGCCATAGCCAGTTAGTTAAAGATCTGTAAAATGAAAATACAGGTGCAATATTTACTGGAAAAAAAAATCCTCATGTAAGTGGGCCCATACAGTTGAAACCTGCTTCAAAGGTCACCTGTAATCTATTAAGAGTGAACATAACCCAGGATTCCCTCAAGTGGTTTAGTAGCCCTGAATGGCAGTTATAGGCTTAAGTCTGACCTGAAAATTATATTGTGGGATGACTCAACCCCAGAAATGTGGAATGTTTCAGTATCTCTTCTGTAAGTTTTATAGTCCTTGTTAAAGATATAAATAGGACTCTGTCTCATCTGTTTTTTGAACAAGATTTCAGTCTGCACTTCAGCTAATCATTCCAGTTGTTAAGGATTTTTAGAAAACTGAGGAAGCAGCCCCAAAAATTGATTGGAAAAGTAGTTTGGGATGGTTTAAATTGTTTTCTTTATGAGTTAATAGATTTTCATCTTAGAAGTTAAGACTAAATTGATGACAATCAAGTCCATATTTTGTGTAAAAAATCGGTAGGTATTTTTTCTATAAGTATCTATAAAGTTTAAGAGGATTTGACTTATAAAAATTTTAACAGATGATCTTATGATTCTAACTGAAAATGTATAACTGAATACACATTTTATTAACATAAGCTAGGATTTATATCCTTAAGACTCTGAGGTCTCTTTTTTCTCTGCCTCCTTGCAAATCACTGTAAGAAAATAATTAGTGTAATTCAATTACTCACCAGTTTACAGGTTAATGCTTAATTTCTAGGTGCTGTTTCTTCTTGTGTGCCAGCTGTCTTATTTTCCCTGGGGGTACTGTGCACTTTCACACCTATTGTGTTTCTTCAGGCTGTTGGACACTCCCTGTCCTGTTTCTGCTTGGAAAAACTTAACCCATCCTTGAAGGCACAGTGGAAAAGTCTCCTTGACTGACATCTTCCACCTCCTCCTCTACAAGAAGGATTTTCTACATCCTCTGTGTGTTCTGGTTTCCCTGCCCTGAAATAAGTATGTTTGACTGTCAGTGGTGTGCTCATGCATCCATAAAGGCAAATGTCCGGTCAATAATAATCACTTAATACATATTAAATTGAGCTAACCTAGTGAGTTAGATTGGCATAAGTTAAATATGCTGACCAGCTAGATAACAGACCATTCATTACTCAGCCAACTCTTATTTAGTATCTCATAGAATCACTGGGGGCTTTCCTGGTGGCTCAGTGGTAAAGAATTGCAAGAGATATGAGTTCAATCCCTGGGTCAGGAAGATACCCTGGAGAAGGAAATGGCAACCTGCTCCAGTATTCTTGCCTGGGAAAGCCCATGGATAGTGGAGCCTGGTGGGCTACAGTCCATGGGGTTCATGGAGTTGGACACAACTCAGCGAGTACAAGCAAAATCATAGGTATTTGAAAGATAATCTAGTTCTAGCTCATATTTTGTGTTCTATGGAGAATTTGATTTGAAGAAAGGTTTCTGTAAACATGGAACAACATGAAAGCCACTTATTCTGGACAAACTATTTTCTGATGAATAAACAAGATTTTTAAATATAAAATCTAGGTAGTCTGATTTCTTTTGAAAAATTAAAAGTCCCAGCAACATGGTTGCAGTTTCTCATTCTTGGAAAGTGTCAGTCTTCTTGGAACCCGTGCCACAGTCCTCACCACTCTCTGATGCAGAAGTGAGCTATCAAGAGCAGTACTGAACCCCCAAATGCTGACTCTGGCCCCATAGAAATACACCTGGCTTCTTCCTTCATGTTATTTGACTATCACTGAAGGCTATTGAACTTGAGGCTCCAGAGATTTGCAGTAGATGGGTTTCTATGAAGTATTGGGGGGGATATTGTTTACAAATTAAACTCCTTCTGAAATGCATATTCTCTGCTATTTAGAGGAATCAATTGTAACTGTAAACTAACTCTTCATCAGACGAGCACTGCTGCTGCTGCTGCTGCTAAATTGCTTCATTCATGTCTAACTCTTTGTGACCTCATGGACTGTAGCCTTCCAGGTTCCTCTATCCATGAGATTCTCCAGGCAAGAATACTGGAGTGGGTTGCCATTTCCTTCTCCAAGGGATCATCCTGACCCAGGGATTGAACCCTCAAATAAGCGCACTTGATTGTATTTCTGTTACCTTGACAAGAGCTACGGCTCAGTTTGGCAGACAATTCTGAGAGCTCAATTTGTCCTATTAAAATTCTATAAAATTTTTTTCCTTTTATTATTTACTTTTGCACAGGGGAAGCTTGGGTTTAGTGTGATTGTTCTTCCTGTGCAGTAATCTGTGTGGCTTTCTTTTCCTACATGGATAAGGTCATAGTGCTTATACAGTTTTTGGCATGAGAATAAAATGGTTGGCAAGACAAGTTGGAGTCTGAGCAACAATAATTTCTGCCAGGGGCATGGTGAGCTCATTAGAGTTATAAATTCAAGCTTTTTTTTTCACCATAGGAGGTTTTCCTTTTTATATATGATTTAAAAAAACTTTTATTAGTGTATCAATTTCATATAAAATTTGCACATGCTTAGTGGTAAAGAGTTCAGTGATTTTTGGCTTCAGAACATTTTCATCATCCCCAAAAGTCCCTTTGTCCTCATTTGCAGTTAATCCCTTCTCCCTCCCACTTGCCAAGTCCTAGCAAAGCCTGAGCTAGGAACATACTCGCGCCAGTCCTGACCTCATCACTCCCACCACCAATGCTACTGGACAAGGGTGTTGCCATCCCTCCAAGTGGAGCGAACTCCCTTCCCCCGGAGCACAGCCTGCCCCCTGCCTACTAAGCTGGAGGGGCTCCAGGCAAGAATGCTTCAGACTCCCACTGTTCCTACTTACAGGTCAGCTCTTTTTTTAAGCACAAATGTTTCACAGATTATTGTTTAATGCTGTTGGGGGGAAAGGGTTTGTTGACCTCCTCACTCAGCCTTTAGCCAGAAGGCTCCCTTTTATATTGGTTTTTCTGGATGATATCAATGGCCAGCTGATTGGAACTTTGTAATCTATTGCTGTCTCTTTTTATGTTACCATCTTCATCTGTTTCCTTTGCTCTGCACCACCTTCAAGATGGGCTGTAGTTAGCTATTGCAACACTAGATTTATTTACATTAATGTCATTTCCTTGCTGTTGACTTTTTATATCAGCCTGGTATCTCAGTTCTGTTTTTATTGGGTTTTTTCATAATTTTGTGAAGTTACTTTCTTCTGTGTTTTTGAAAATAGATATGTTTTTAAAATTTTTACTTGATTTTGTAATATTAATAATTTTTCTCTGTATTTTTATAGCAAGAATATTCTTTGGTTTGCAAACGCCCCATGTTATATAACTTTCCAAAGTACTCAACTGAACAAAGAAGAATAGGTTCCATGACATTTGACCGCTGAGAGGACCCATATTCTCTTGTCATCTACCAATGCACCATCAGAATTCCCTTTTGGGAAATATGCTAGAGGCCAACCAGATACACACATCCCTAGCATTTAAGTTTTTAATGTCTAGAAGACATTTATCCTGTTTAATATTACTTTATTGAGGTGTGACTATTTTTGTTCCCATTACCTGGTTTTCTAACTATAGTGTACGTATTACTGAAACTTTGAATCAGCATATAGCTCATGCTTTGTTGGAAGTAGAACATCCAGTACCCCAAGTGGATGCCTTCCTCTTTCTGCCCCCACCTACTCAGGTCTTAACCCGACAGAGTATAATTTTGATGGGCGCTTGAGCTCATGCTGCTGCTAAGTAGCTTCAGTCATGTCTGACTCTGTGCGACCCCATAGACGGCAGCCTACCAGGCTCCCCCGTCCCTGGGATTCTCCAGGCAAGAACACTGGAGTGGGTTGCCATTTCCTTCTCCAATGCATGAAAGTGAAAAGTGAAAGTGGAGTCGCTCAATCGTGTCCAACTCCTAGCGACCCCATGGACTGCAGCCCACCAGGCTCCTCCGTCCATGGGATTTTTGACAAGAGTACTGGAGTGGGTGGCCACTGCCTTCTCCGCCTTGAGCTCAGGTTCAAATACCGGTTGTTGTAAGTTTCCCTAGGAATGAAACACTGAAGAATCCTCCAGGAAGAATTCTTTTAGGGAGGAAGATTCTCCTCAGGAACTAGGTCTCTAATACAATGGTTATTTTTTACATCTGCGTTGCTATCTTTCAGAGACCTTTATATATGAGCTCACCGGCCATGATTTCTCAGTATGACTCATCTACATTACGGTTAGAACTAATTCCTCACGGTGATTTAAAAACATCCTTGATATCACTGATGATTTAGTTTCTACTGCTATTTTATTTTCTTATCACATTGCTATTTTAAAGTTGAAGTGGAAACTTAGCAACCTGCTAGCATGTAATAAAAGTTTCCAAATACTGGCTAAACTAATGAAATGTTCTCTTGTCCAGGGGAGATTTTTTTCTATGACCCTTAATATTTTTAGCTTAAGTTCCTTAAAAATTTGCATTTTCTGCTCTACTTTGTATACAAAGAAGTATCTTGGAGGAGTGTGTACTAGAGCAGCAAATCTCAAATTTTAATATACAAGGCATCTAAAACTTTGTGTGCACAGATCCCCTGGGGGTGCTGTTAAAATGCAGACTCTGCAATTCTCACAAGCTCCCTGGTGATGTAGACACTGCTGTTAAGAGCAGTAAGGTGCTGGGAGGGCTGACCTGATTTGGAGCCAGCTTGGATTTGGGTTACCATTCAGGAAGATACAAACAGGGAAAATCCTGAAATATCTCCATTTCCAGACTCACTGAGGGCCCAGTGTTCTATAACCTAGTGTTCTATGACCTCTCCCCCCAAAGCAGAGACTGTCACCAAGTGATTACTCTGTCAATAATGTGTGCCATTTCACATTCAAATACTCATGGCCTTTTTTTTTTTTTTAATCTGGGAGGGGATTGTTAGAGGACGAATGTGACAGCCACAGATTAGACTTATCATTTCCATGACACCAATCATATGTTATTTATTTATTTAAAATGTCTAAGAGTTTGAGTTTGTTGTGTAGCAAGTGATGTTACAAAAATTCAGACTGTCCTTTGAGGAGCAAGAGATTACGTAGCTTCACAAAAGGATTTCTGAAAAGAATGTAATCTTCCTAGGAAAATAGCCAAGGTTGTGTCTGGAGCTATGGTTTAGAAAGTTGGCCTTGCTCTAGAAGAACTGTGTTGTGGCTGTTGTAACATTCCATAAAAGTAAATACCCTTTTGATCTGGAAGATTTGACAGTCAATAAAATAAATGCCCTTGTCAATTTGGATGATACGTTATAGAAGTCCCCTCAAAACAGATTCCATTGTAGTGTTCTGTTTGCCAAAGGTCCGTCTAGTCAAGGCTATGGTTTTTCCAGTGGTCATGTATGGATGTGAGAGTTGGACTGTGAAGAAAGCTGAGCGCCGAAGAATTGATGCTTTTGAACTGTGGTGTTGGAGAAGACTCTTGAGAGTCCCTTGGACTGCAAGGAGATCCAACCAGTCCATTCTAAAGGAGATCAGCCCTGGGTGTTCTTTGAAAGGAATGATGCTAAAGCTGAAACGCCGATACTTTGGCCATCTCATGGAAAGGGTTGACTCATTGGAAAAGACTCTGATGCTGGGAGGGACTGGGGGCAGGAGGAGAAGGGGACGACAGAGGATGAGATGGTTGGATGGCATCACCGACTCGATGGACGTGAGTTTGAGTGAACTCCGGAGTGAGTGATAGACAGGGAGGCCTAGCGTGCTGCGATTCATGGGGTCGCAAAGAGTCAGACTCAACTGAGCGACTGAACTGAACTGATGGTGTCGGACTTAAGTCAGAGTTAATTTTCAGGGTAAGACTGCTTTGATCCCCCTGCCTACTTGTCATCCACTATTTCCTAGACATCTCCTCCAGCACAATTACTTCCTTATTCTAGTATTTTCTTTAGAGAATCTTCTTCATGACTGACAGTTTCAGTGTATGGGTTATATATACATTTTTTACCAGTAGGTCCTTCTTGGTTATCTGTTTTAAATATAGCAGAGTGTGCATTTCAATCCCAAAGCCCAATTTATTGGTTATGTTGTGGCTGAGCATTACAAGGCTGAGAATTCCATACAAGTTGTATGGAAATGCCTAAATGGATTTGGCTCCTTAGCATCATGTTTTTAAGGTTCATCCACATTGTAGCATGGATCAGTATTTCATTCTTTTTTTATGGATAAGTAACTCCTTTGTTAATTGATGATACCACATTTATTTTATTTTTTAACTTTACAATATTGTATTGGTTTTGCCACATATCATAATGAATCCGCCACAGGTATACATGTGTTCCCCATCCTGAACCATCCTCCCTCCTCCCTCCCCATACCATCCCTCTGGGTCATCCCAGGGCACCAGCCCCAAGCATCCAGTATCGTGCATCGAATCTGGACTGGCGACTCATTTCATATATGATATTATACAAGTTTCAATGCCATTCTCCCAAATCATCCCACCCTCTCCCTC
The DNA here is from genome assembly GCF_002263795.3 of Bos taurus. Lineage (NCBI taxonomy): Eukaryota > Metazoa > Chordata > Mammalia > Artiodactyla > Bovidae > Bos > Bos taurus. Next base: position 76,329,060 of record NC_037335.1, on the reverse strand, counting down.
TCCCACAGAGTCCAAAAGACTGTTCTATACATCAGTGTCTCTTTTGCTATCTTGTATACAGGGTTATTGTTACCATCTTTCTAAATTCCATATATATGCGTTAGTATACTGTATTGGTGTTTTTCTTTCTGGCTTACTCTGTATAATAGGCTCCAGTTTCATCCACCTCATTAGAACTGATTCAAATGTATTCTTTTTAATGGCTGAGTAATACTCCATTGTGTATATGTACCACAGCTTTCTTATCCATTCATCTGCTGATGGACATCTAGGTTGCTTCCATGTCCTGGCTATCATAAACAGTGCTGCGATGAACATTGGGGTACACGTGTCTCTTTCAATTCTGGTTTCCTCAGTGTGGATGATACCACATTTTGTTTATCCATTCATCCATTCATCTGTTGATGGACATTTGTATTGTTCCCACTTTTTGTCCACTATGGACAATGTTGCTATGAGCATTTACTTATGAATTTGTGTGTGGACGTGTGTTTGTTTTCAGTTCTCTTAGCTAGGTACCTGGTCGTCAAATTGCTGTATCACATGAGAACTCTATATTTGATATTTTTGAGAAACTGCTAGAGTCTTTTCCAAAGGAGCTACATCATTTTACTGTCTCATTGCAGTTGGCCTTTCCTTTCCTTTTTCATTTAGTTATTCTTCTATAGTGGGCATATATTACTTTAATAATTAGGAAACAAGATGGACTTTTAAAAATTTGTAAACCCCAATCTGTAGGTCCCAGGCCTGTTGCAACGGGCTTTTAATCCATTTGGGTGCCAGTTTTGTCTTTAAACTGAGCAAAGACCCACTTATGCTGTATATAGAAGCTATTGTGATCAAAAGGAAACAGATTCTTTGTTGGAGGAAAGAATCTGCACCCAATCAGTTTATCCAAAATTACAGACCTGTTGCAAAGAGGTGTGAGCTAAATGTTCTTCACAGGATTCCCTGTGTGAGTTGTTAAGGTCCTATCCTAAGTGTTCTCTGTTACACCTACCTGTGAAAGTGCACTGAAACCACCTCTGCTGATCAGGAAACTCAGGATAGGGAAGGGGAGAAGAGGGATGGGAATAACTGTGAGTGGAAAAAATCCATTTCAGTACATTTGGGATAGGTTGCTTTGTCTATACAACCATCTATCTATATACGTCTGTCTGTATACCCGTGTTTATGTCTGTAACTATATCTGTTGAAGTTGGCTATCAGAATTTGACTCATTCAAAGTATGGAAGTGATTTGCTTAAATAAATACTATAACCTATATGTAAAAGTATGTTTCTGAGTAGTATGGGAGAACCTAAACCAATGTAAGCATCGATTTCTTGTCTGTCACAATCATCATGTGTGAGAAACTGGTGGAGCTCAATTTATGTAACTTTAAGGGCTCGGTAACAGTTCTGTGCTGAGCTATACTGGAGCCTGAGGGTAAAAAGAAAAATCAGTAATATTGATCCTGACTTTGTTGAAGGTTTGATGTTTTGTTCATCATGGATTTTGTTTGCATTAACTTTGATTTTTAAAAATATTGCACTATACTAACGCATATATATGGAATTTAGAAAGATGGTAACAATAACCCTGTGTATGTGACAGCAAAAGAGACACCGATGTATAGATCAGTCTTATGGACTCTGTGGGAGAGGGAGAGGGTGGGGAGATTTGGGAGAATAGCATTGAAACATGTATAATATCATGTATGAAACGAGTCGCCAGTCCAGGTTCGATGCACAGTACTGGATGCTTGGGGCTGGTGCACTGGGACGACCCAGAGAGAGGGTAGGGGAGGGAGGAGGGAGGAGGGTTCAGGATGGGGAACGCGGGTATACCTGTGGTGGATTCATTTCGATATTTGGCAAAACTAATACAATATTGTAAAGTTTAAAAATAAAATAAAATTTAAAAAAAAGAAAAAAAATATTGCACTAAATATTATGTATCTTAATAACTAAGATTTTTGGTATTCTCTTAAATTGTGTGCCCAAGGGGCACTAAGGCTTCACCTTAGTCTCAGCTCTGACACTGACTCTATTTAGAATTCTTTAGGTAAAGAAACTAGAAAACTGAGTGGCGATTTATTCATTGAGAAACCAAGACGTAGATTAGATTATTTGCTGTAGTCATACAGTGACCTAACTGGGGATCAGAAGAATTTCTCCTCACTCCTAGTCTTGTATCAAATCATAGGTGATACTCCCTTGTTATATATTTACTGAAGTCTGATCCCTTCACCTCAATTCCAATTTCACATGTTCGATTAGAAAAATGAAAAATTTCTAACTTTTTCAATATTGCCTCTCCAATTTTTTAATACTCACAAAAGCAGTACAAATTTCCCAATCACTAACAATTTAATCCTCATTCCCGACCTTTTAGAATTTTCTGTACAGGAGAAGCACTCTGTTTTAAAACCAAGAAAGAAATTAATACTACCCTGGAGTGGAATTTGGATTTTTTTTCTGCATAATTCCTTCATTCCTCTCAGAGAGATTAGGGACCAAAATCTCTGAATCTTTCTTTTTAGCCTACTTCTAAAAGCTTTTCAGTTTAAAAGTAAGATAGAAGGGCCAGAGGGTTATGGAAATTTAATGCATCGAAATGTTTGTCAAACCCATTGGAAAAACAAACAGCACATCCTGGAGCTATTATTGGCACAGCAAATAATGAGTGACATTCAGAGTTTATGCTGTTTGCTCTCTGATACTGCTGGAACGAGTGTACGTCACACACGGGAGTTACCAAGTGGTGACTCTTTCTGGGCTGACCAATAATTATTTGTTCTTCAGTTTATTATCACAATGAAATAAAATCTTTATTTTTTGTAGTTCAAATCACTGGGGAAGAAAGAAACAGACCCATGAAAAGAGGGCATCATTTTAGCCCAGCATTTTCCAAAGTTATCCCTTGAGGGTAGTTATAAAAATGGTTTCTTGAAAAAAAGAATTGGAAAACACTGCATACTAAGTGCCAGTCTTGGAAATGTACATCCTCATTAACATAGGGAGGCTCTGAGAAATCCTTCAAGGGGAAACAAAAATCTATAGCATTTTGTTTAACTCAATTTTGCCCAATTTTTGTTATAGAAACTTTTTTGTGAAACAAATGCCCCCAAACTTAAAGTCTGAAAACAATAATCATTTCCTTATTTTTCATAGTTTCTATGAGTCAGGAATTTTAGAAGGACTCAGCTGGGTGGTTGTGGCTTGGAATCTTTCATGTGGTCCAGACAGGTGGTGACTGGTGCTAGAACAGCAGGTAGGAGCAGATGGGAATCTCTCTTCATATCTCATTAGGGCTTCTCCTTGTGATCTTTCCATTTAGGCTCCATTGTACTTCCCAACAGCATGGCGTCCTCAGGGCAGTAGGATTGTTCCATGGAAACTCAGAGTTCCAAAAACGTATTTCAACTCATAAGGTGAAAGCCACCGTGATATAACCTTGACTATAACCTTAGAAATTATGCAGCATTACTTTCACTGTTTTCTGTTAATTACAGGTGAGTTACAAGACCACAAGAATAAGGGAATTCAATTCCACATCTTTCTGAGAAAGTGGCAAAGTTCCATAAGAGCCTGTAGACAGGAGATACTCTTGCTACTGTATTTGGAAAATACAGAACCCTGTTTTTCCTATGGTATCTATTCAATGTTGGTTCCATGAAACATACTTTGTGAATTTGCTTTAAGCAGTAATCACCGGAGCTGTTTCTGGTAGAAGCAGAAGTAGAAAGACAGATTGACTGGTCAGAAACATCTGTCTTCACAAGTTCTGGAGATACCCAGATATACAAGTCACAAAAGAATTACTTGGCATGACTGTACTAAAAGATACCATTATTTAAAATCCTGTATGGATGTACCCACTTAGGTATTTAGATTTCATGACTCAGAAAAAGTTAATACTCTAGCCTTCTTCATTGAGGCCAGTGACTGAATCAGGTTGTATGCAATCTCTTTGCACTTAGATTTTAGACTGCAGTAGGTTCACAAGTGATCTACTATAATCCATAATGGCCCTGGAAAATATTCTGCAAGTAAAGTGGGTCTTTAACAAATTGAATGTCTTTGAGAAAAATACCAATAAGCCACTGGTGTTTTAGAGAGACATACCAATAAGCTACTGGTGTTTCTTGAACCTCCTAACCCTTAAATTCTTGTCCTAGGATCTACTTATGGGGCAACCCAAACTATGACATACCATTGTTAGGAGTGGAAAAGTATTGATACTTAAATATTTGAAATATTGTATATGGAATTGCATCAATACCAATAGCACAGAGAAAATCAGTTGAATTTTGCAAACAGAGTGGGGAGAAAGATTATGAAATGCATTGTTAGAGAAATGGAAGGACCTTGTTGGATTTAAAAGCAGTAATTTACTCAAGAGAGCTAGCTTGAGAACAGTATCCCCCAGCTGGAGGTGACTCCCAAAACATCAGGTACTAGATTTTCAACATTTGAAAGTTGGGGCCTTAGATAAAATCTTAGTCATCACACTAAAACCATCTCCTCAGAAATGGAGGGCTTGGTGATATGTCTCTCAAAACTTGGCTACCCTGCTTCATAAATATTTTTTCCCATCTCAGATGTTCTTCATCAGTTAGTTCAGTCACTCAGTAGTATCCGACTCTTTGTGATCCCATGAATCACAGCATGCCAGGCCTCCCTGTCCATCACCATCTCCCGGAGTTCACTCAAACCCATGTCCATCAAGTTGGTGATGCCATCCAGCCATCTCATCCTCTGTCATCCCCTTCTCCTCCTGCCCCCAATCTCTCCCAGCATCACAGTCTTTTCCAATGAGTCAACCCTTTGCATGAGGTGGCCAAAGTACTGGAGTTTCAGCTTCAGCATCAGTCCCACCAATGAACATCCAGGACTGATCTTCTTTAGGATGGACTGGTTGGATCTCCTTGCAGTCCAAGGGACTCTCAAGAGCCTTCTCCAACACCACAGTTCAAAAGCATCAATTCTTCAGTGCTCAGCTTTCTTCACAGTCCAACTCTTACAGCCATACATGACCATTGGAAAAACCATATCCTTGACTAGATGGACCTTTGTAGGTAAAGTAAAGTCTCTGCTTTTCAATATGCTACCTATGTTGGTCATAACTTTCCTTCCAAGGAGTAAGCGTCTTTTAATTTCATGGCTGCAGTCATCATCTGCAGTGATTTTGGAGCCCCAAAAAATAAAGTCTGACACTGTTTCCACTGTTTCCCCATCTATTTCCCATGAAGTGATGGGACCAGATGCCATGATCTTAGTTTTCTGAATGTTAAGCTTTAAGCCAACTTTTCACTCTTCTCTTTCACTTTCATCAAGAGGCTTTTTAGTTCCTCTTCACTTTCTGCCATAAGGGTGGTGTCATCTGCATATCTGAGGTTATTGATACTTCTCTCAGCAATCTTGATTCCAGCTTGTGCTTCTTCCATCCCAGCATTTCATACAAGCTTGTTTTCAGGCTAATCCTAGTCTAAGGAAGAGCCACACATTCTAAAAATAATGAACAGGCTTCCACTTAATATCTCACTCATGTGAATTATAGGCTTAAACGAGAAAAGGGCACTCTTTTAGGAATAAATACTCCAGAATGATAACAATGTTTGACCGTAAAGCAAGAGCTGTTAAATCTTAATTGACTTTAAGTCAAAGTACTTAAAATTCATTCCCACACTTAGTGATGAATTTTTACTAATTTTATCCAGAGTCCTCTGGGCCCAAAGGTACTATTTGAAAGTCATCTGACAAGAGTTAAGAGTATATCAGATCAGATCAGTCGCTCAGTCGTGTCCAACTCTTTGTGACCCCATGAATCGCAGCACGCCACGCCTCCCTATCCATCACCAACTCCTGGAGTTCACTCAGACTCATGTCCATCGAGTCAGGGATGCCATCCAGCCATCTCATCCTCTGTCGTCCCCTTCTCCTCCTGCCCCCAATCCCTCCCAGCATCAGAGTCTTTTCCAATGAGTCAACTCTTCGCATGAGGTGGCCAAAGTACTGGAGTTTCAGCTTTAGCATCATTCCCTCCAAAGAAATCCCAGGGCTGATCTCCTTCAGAATGGACTGGTTGGATCTCCTTGCAGTCCAAGGGACTCTCAAGAGTCTTCTCCAACACCACAGTTCAAAAGCATCAATTCTTTGGCGCTCAGCCTTCTTCACAGTCAAACTCTCACATCCATACATGACCACAGGAAAAACTATAGCCTTGACTAGACAGACCTTTGTTGGCAAAGTAATGTCTCTGCTTTTGAATATGCTATCTAGGTTGGTCATAACTTTCCTTCCAAGGAGTAACGTCTTTTAATTTCATGGCTGCAGTCACCATCTGCAGTGATTTTGGAGCCCCCAAAAATAAAGTCTGACACTGTTTCCACTGTTTCCCCATCTATTTCCCATAAAGTGATGGGACCAGATGCCATGATCTTAGTTTTCTGAATGTTGAGCTTTAAGCCAACTTTTTCACTCTCCACTTTCACTTTCATCAAGAGGCTTTTTAGTTCCTCTTCACTTTCTGCCATAAGGGTGGTGTCATCTGCGTATCTGAGGTTATTGATATTTCTCCCAGGAATCTTGATTCCAGCTTGTGTTTCTTCCAGTCCAGCGTTTCTCATGATGTACTCTGCATATAAGTTAAATAAACAGGGTGACAATATACAGCCTTGACATATTCCTTTTCCTATTTGGAACCAGTCTGTTGTTCCATGTCCAGTTCTAACTGTTGCTTTCTGACCTGCATACAGATTTCTCAAGAGGCAGATCAGGTGTTCTGGTATTCCCATCTCTTGAAGAATTTTCCACAGTTTATTGTGATCCACACAGTCAAAGGCTTTGGCATAGTCAATAAAGCAGAAATAAATGCTTTTCTGGAACTCTCTTGCTTTTTCCATGATCCAGCGGACGTTGGCAATTTGATCTCTGGTTCCTCTGCCTTTTCTAAAACCAGCTTGAACATCAGGAAGTTCACAGTTCACATATTGCTGAAGCCTGGCTTGGAGAATTTTGAGCATTACTTTACTAGCGTGTGAGATGAGTACAATTGTGCAGGAGTTTGAGCATTCTTTAGCATTGCCTTTCTTTGGGATTGGAATGAAAACGGACCTTTTCCAGTCCTGTGGCCACTGCTGAGTTTTCCAAATTTGCTGGCATATTGAGTGCAGCACTTTCACAGCATCATCTTTCAGGATTTAGAATAGCTCAACTGGAATTCCATCACCTCCACTAGCTTTGTATGACATACACAATAACTTGATTTTTTTCTTTGTTTTTATTTAAAAGTAACTGATCTATGTAGGGATAAAACCATTGATTTTGCTGAAATTGTGATTAACAAATTACTAGGTATGAGTTTGAGAAGAAAATAATATGGAATAAAAACTATTATATTGAACCTGTCATTATTTTTAAAGAGTCTCAGAATTGCTAAGATGTTCCATAATGAAAATATTTTGTCTTTATATAAATAACCACTTCAGTATTCTTGCCTTGAGAACCCCATGAACAATATGAAAAGGCAAAAAGATAGGACACTGGAAGATGAACTCCCCAGGTTGGTAGGTGCCCAATATGCTACTGGAGATCAGTGGAGAAATAAGTCCAGAAAGAAGGAAGGGATGGAGCCAAAGCAAAAACAACACCCAGTTGTGGATGTGACTGGTGATAGAAACAAAGTTACAGGCTGTAAAGAGCAATATTGCATAGGAACCTGGAATGTTAGGTCCATGAATCAAGGCAAATTGGAAGTAGTCAAACAGGAGATGGCAAGAGTGAATGTCGACATTCTAGGAATCAGCAAACTAAAATGGACTGGAATGGGTGAATTTAACTCAGATGACCATTATATCTACTACTTAGAAATGGAGTAGCCCTCATAGTAAGCAAAAGAGTCCAAAATGCAGTACTTGGATGCAATCTCAAAAACAGAATGATGTCTTTTCATTTCCAAGGCAAACCATTCAATATCACAGTAACTCAAGTCTATGTCCCAACCAGTAATGCTGAAGAAGCTGAAGTTGAACGGTTCTATGAAGACCTACAAGACCTTCTAGAAGTAACACCCAAAAAAGATACCCTTTTCATTATAGGGGACTGGATGGAAAAGTAGGAAGTCAAGAGATACCTGGAGTAACAGCAAATTTGGCCTTGGAGTACAGAATGAAGCAGGTCTAAGGCTAACAGAGCTTTGCCAAGAGAATGCACTGCTCATAGCAAACACCCTCTTTCAACAACACAGAAGACTCTACACATGGACATCACCAGATAGTCAATACTGAAATCAGATTGATTATAGTCTTTGCAGCCAAAGATAGAGAAGCGCTCTACAGTCAGCAAAAACAAGACCGGAGGCTGACTGTGGTTCAGCTCATGAACTCCTTATTGCCAAATTCAGACTCATATTCAAGAAAGTAGGGAAAACCACTAGACCATTCAGGTGAGACCTAAATCAAATCCCTTATGTGTCTAACTCTTTGTGACCCCGTGGACTGTGGCACAACAGGCTTCCCTGTCCATCACCAACTCCTGGAGCTTGCTCAAACTCATGTTCTTTGAGTCAGTGATGCCATCCAACCATCTCATCCTCTCAACCATCTCATCCCCTTCTCCTACCTTCAATCTTCCCCCAGCATCAGGGTCTTTTCAAATGAGTCAGTTCTTCGCATCAGGTGGCCAAAGTATTGGAGTTTCAGCTTCAGCATCAGTCCTTCCAATGAAAATTCAGGACTGATTTCCTTTAGGGTGGGCTGGTTGGATCTCCTTGCAGTCCAAGGGACTCTCAAGAGTCTTCTCCAATACCACAGTTCAAAAGTATCAATTTTTCAGCACTCAGCTTTCTTTATGGTCCTCTCAGGCACTCTATTTTTTTGGCCCTGTTCTTTGAGTTTTGGGACAGTGAATAGGAGCAAATAGCAACTCATCTAAGAAATATTGGGATATATTATCCACCACAAGTAGGTTTGGTTCTGGCTGAAAAGAGTAAAAAAATTAGGGAAATCATCTCTAAATTTGTTTCTGTGAGTCAGTGGCTCCTGCAGACTTTAGGGTACGCATCTCAGTAGACTTGCCAGGTTTCCCACATCCTTGCTATTATTAATAGTATCCTGTTTCACGCTCCCAGACAAAGGGTCACATGTAAAAGTGGTCACACCCCCAGATCAGGACACACTGTAACTAACTCTCACCCGCGGTGCATTGGAAATGAAGTTTCTTTTTGTTCCAGTCTATCATTTCACTTTTGTCCCTGCCTTTTCTTTCTCCACTCTTCCTGCCAGCACATTTACAACACTTTTATTCACATGGCTAGAATTGTTCTACTCTGGCACTCACTCTCCCAATCTCATTATTCTCTGTGACTTTTTCTCACCCCATTCCTGCTTTTCCTTTCCCAGCTTGCTCTAACAGAAAGATAACTAAAGTCTCGACTAGGGGACTCATAACCTGGGGTCTCTGGATAGAATTGAAGGGGTTTTGAACTTCAATAGGGGAAAAAATCATTTATTTTCATTTCTACCCTACAATTCATTCATTTAGCATCTCCTTCTACTATGACTCTAGGCAACTGATCATATATTAGCAAAATGTGTGATTTGATCACCAACAGAAATCATATTTTCATTTCACATTAAAATCATTGAATAATCTCAAAATATAGTTTATGTCTGTCACTACTTCAAAACTATGTTAGTTACTGTACCAGGTGGCTAAATCATATTACATACACTATTAATAAACAGGCAAATATGTTAGATCACAAACTTCTTCACATTTTGATTACTGTATTTCAATATAATTGGTTTCCTTTGCAATCCTACATATTATAATTTATTCATTTGCAAACATTATTCAGGCACAGGCTCATATAGGCTGTCATAGGTGTGCATGGCAAAAAAAAGGGCTAAATGCTTCTGTGAACAAATAGACAGGGCTGAGAATCCATGCATGATTCTTTGGTGTCTGAGGAAAGCCCCAGTTATTATTTCAAATAAAAATATAATAGATCAAAACAAAATTAATTTGGTGATCTTTAATTAGAACACCATTGTGCATAACACTTTTGGTGCTGATGGTGAACAGGAAATGTCTGGTAGTGTTGGTTATTTGTAAAAAGCTAAGAGCTACCATCCAGGTGAGTAGGCAGCCACTGGGAATCCTCCCAGGGAAAATGTGGAGCTTTAGGTATAATGCTCCAGCTCCCAGTCTTTAGCCTATTGAATCTGGGATAGGAGTAGAAATCAAGTTGAGGCTCTCGGTCAATATTATTTCATATAATTCAGTTTTAACTCAGCCTCTCAAAACTTTTAGATTCTACTGGTAGAAAATTTCTGTTGCCTGGGATGACAAGCTTCTAGCCTAGAAAGACTGATTTCTCTGTTCCTTTTTTACATCAAACAACAGTCACTCCTGTTATGTGTGGAAAAATGAAAACAGGTGTGAACTGGTAAGACAGTAAGGACGCCATTATGGAGAATGTGTTTAAGATGGTCCAGATTCTAGGGGTTTGGTGAATCCTGTTCAGCTCAGATAAAAGTAATAGAGTGACATATCCAACTGATAATATCCTCCAGCTATTTATTTCAAATGAATAACCTTTTAATAAAAAAAGAATACTTACATCCAAGTATCTAATTTAGAATTCTTAGTTTTCACCAACTGGCTTTATGAAAGCCAACCAGTAACTCTTACCTCCAACACTAGTACAAAGCTCTGGTGTGGATTGAAGGACAGACCAGACTTAGGTTTTGTTTGCATTTTCCCATCATTTTGTAATTAAAAGTTTAAAATATGTTTAAAAATTAAAGGAATTGTATAGTTAACATCTATATTTGCCACCTTGGCTCTATAGTTGGGTGATAGCATATTTACTTTACCACAGTTCTATCAATCCATTCCTCTATCTGCGCATCAATCCATCTTCATTTTCTTTGAGTTCTTTTTCAAAGTTATGGACATCTGGTATACTTCACTCCTAAATACTTCAACATGTATATCATTACAATTCCTTTTTATTTTTGAGGTAAAATGTATATACAATTGGAGAAGGCAATGGCACCCCACTCCAGTACTCTTGCCTGGAAAATCCCACAGACAGAGGAGCCTGGTAGGCTGCAGTCCTTGGGGTCGCTAAGAGTCAGACACAACTGAGCTACTTCACTTTCACTTTTCACTTTCATGCATTGGAGAAGGAAATGGCAACCCACTCCAGTGTTCTTGCCTGGAGAATCCCAGGGACGGGGGAGCCTGGTGGGCTGCCGTCTATGGGGTCACACAGAGTCGGACATGACTGAAGCAACTTAGCAGCAGCAGTATATATAATGAAACACACATATTGTAAGTGTACCATTTATGGAGTTTTGACAAATGCAGACACCTGTGTTACCCATCCCATCCAGATGCAAACATTCCCACCATCTCAGAAAGTTGCCCCATGCCACCTTCCCATTCAGTCCCTACACCACCATCCCCCAGAGGTAATCACTCATCTGGATTTTTCCACTATAAATTGGCCTCACTTTGTTCATAAATAACATTTTTTAAGCTACAAATCAATACATATTTATTTAAGGGCATTTTAACATATTTATAGAAATACTGGAGATTATAAAAAGTATAAAACATTTTGTAGTCATTTTCATTTAAGCATTTTCTCAATTAATTAAAAACTCTTCAGGAAAATAACTTTTAATGGCTACATCATCATTGGCTGTTTGAATGAGCTCCATGATAATCCTATCATGGTAATACAGTTATCTCCCCTGTTGTCAGGAGGAAAGTGTGGCAGGTTCAGTAAGCAGGCCTGAAGGAAGATGAGTTGATTGAACAGAGACATACCGAGTAGTTTTAATTGCTCACCTCATGTTTTTCTTCCTCCTTTGCTGAGCTGTTTATATCTCAGCTGTTGGCCTCTGTGTTGATTTCTCTTACTCCCTAGTATTCTTAGTAAAAATCTTCTGATCATGCCCTATTCTGAAGGGATTCAGAAGCATTTCTAATGAAGGCTCACTTGGTTTTAATCCACCCAGGAGCTGACTGAGACAAGCAGCAGTGACCGTGGGCTTAGGGGAGACAAGGTCCTGCTCCATGCAGGGGCCCTTTTTAGCAGATTGACAGCAGTGGATCTAAGTTGGTCTGGAGACCACAGATGTGGGCATGATGGCACTCATACAAGCAGTTTCAAGGTAATGCATCAAAAGTTGCCCTGCCACTTCCCCACTAATTAATTGACAATATATTTTTAAAATAAAACTTTTCTTGTTCCTGTTATATGCAAGCCACTGTTTTACATGTTATATCTGCATTATATTAATCCCTAGAACATCTCTATGAGGTTCAGTTCAGTACAGTCGCTCGGTAATGTCCGACTCTTTGTAACCCCATGGACTGCAGCACGCCAGGCCTCCCTGTCCATCAGCAACTCCTGGAGTTTACTCAAACTCATGTCCATTGCATCAGTGATGCCATGCAACCATCTCACCCTCTGTCATCCCCTTCTCCTCCCATCTTCGATCCTCCCCAGCATCAGGGTCTTTTTCAATGAGTCGGTTCTTTGCATCAAGTGGCCAAAGTATTGGAGTTTCAGCTTCAGCATCAGTCCTTCCAATGAACACCCAGGACTGATCTCCTTTAGAATGGACTGGTTGGATCTCCTTGCAGTCCAAGGGACTCTCAAGAGTCTTCTCCAATACCACAGTTCAAAAGCATCAACTCTTTGGCGCTCAGCTTTCTTTATAGTCCAAGGAAATACGATAGCTTTGACTAGACAGACCTTTGTTGGTAAAGTAATGTCTCTGCTTTTTAATATGCTGTTTAGATTGGTCATAACTTTTCTTCCAAGGAGCAAGCGTCTTTTAATTTCATGTCTACAGTCATAATCTGCAGTGATTTAGGAGCCCCAGAAAATAAAGTTTCTCACTGCTTCCATTGTTTCCCCATCTATTTGCCATGAAGTGATAGGTATTATTATTTTCCTCATTTTGCTGAGGAGGAAAGCCTAGACTTAGTGAGGTTAAGTAACTTGCCTAACTTCACACGTGTAATAAGTAGTAGTTTGAACTGGAACCTAAACAAGGGGATTCAGATTCTGACTACCCTCTGCCTCATATCTATTCCTTACAGAAATAAAACATGAGGATGTTTCCTTCAGGATTTAATGTTTGGCTCTAAGCATGCCATCCATGATTTTTGTAGACTTGGCCTGGGTAGGCTCAGTTCACAACCAGGAGCACCAGGTTTCCAGATGGACCAGCGTCCAGAGCAGGGATCGAACGCTTTGTCTCTCAAGTGCCAGGTAGTTTGTATTTCAGGCCTTGCAGGCCATACAATCTGTCATAACTACTTAACTCTGCCTTTGTAGCTTCCCTAGATGGTACGTAAATAAACTAACATAGTCCTGTTTCAGTAACACTTTGTTTACACAATCAGATGGCGAATGCATTTGGCTGATGGGCCATAATTTGCTAACTCCTAGTCTTGAGAAGTGCTTAAAATACTATGGATAACAACTTCTTTGAGACTCAGATGAAAGTAATGGATTCCTTACCCATAAATGAGCCACATAAGCACATGCATAAAAGCTTTTGCATATTTTAATATATAGGTCAATATTTACAAGTGTGTGTGTGAAAGTTGCTCAGTCATGTCCAACTGTTTAATATACATATGTATATATTTAAATGGTATGATGTTTTTACCTATACTGATATGTTGCCTTGAAAATTTTTTCTTTTTCTGATTTGCAGAAAAATCAGAATACAAAATAATCTTTGCAAGTACTTTACCTTATAAATATTTTTCATGAGAAAATTAATTATATCCCCAACAAACTGAAGTAATTCCAATTTGTATATTGTATATTCAAAGCATAAAGCAAAGATTAAAGAGAAGGAAAGAGAAAACCAGGCATTTGTAAACAGTCACCCGACATCAAAATTGATCTTCACTAATCTTTTAGAGTAGAATTGTGGCCAAAGTAGTTTTAGTTTTCCACCTGCCTCTCTAACCACCTAATGCCCAGCTCTGATGAAGTTAATGGTAGCTCTCTGGCAGTAGGCAAGGACTCCTTCAGATATTTTAATAGAATCTGTGTAGTCAATATATATCAGATGCCAAAGGCAATCAGTGATTATGGCTTTCCGTCCAGAGTCACAAAATCAGATGTGTTGTCAAGCATCACAAATATACTTTCTGCACCGTATAAGAACTGTTTGGGAAACACATGTAGTGTCATGTTAAACACATCATTGTCTTTGCTGTGCTTAGTCACTCAATCATTTCTTTGCAACCCCGTGAACTGCAGCCCACTAGACTCTTCTGTCCGTGGGGACGCTCCAGGCAAGAATACTGCAGTGGATTGCCATGCCTTCCTCTAGGGGATCTTCCCAACCCAGGGATTGAACCCAGGTCTCCTGCATTGCAGGTGGATTCTTTACCATCTGAGCCACCAGGGAAGCCCAAGAATACTGAAGTGGGTAGCCTATCCCTTCTCCAGGGGAACTTTCTGACCCAGGACCAAACTGGGGGGTCTCCTGCATTGTAGGTGGATTCTTTACCAGCTGAGCTACCAGGGACACCCATGTCCCATTATATTTAGTGGTAAATCTTAAAAGAAATGCTATGTAAGACTCACTATATTTCATTTCTTTGTCAATTTCTAACTGAAGCTTGGTGTTGAGCAAAGAAAATAAGTGTAATGATCATGATGTCACTGTATGTTTTCCTTAATTTATCTCCATAGGAAACTATTCTTGGCTGAATAACATGGTGGTGACGATGGAAACTATACTTTAAGTGGCCACACCCAGGAGCATTCCATATCCCTTACACAACCATGTTCTTTGGTCACAATAAAGAAAATAATTTGAAATGAAAATATGTTTCCCCCAAAGATGAAATCAAGGCAACAGAAAAGAAGTTCAAGAAATAAAGATATATATTTGTGTCTGACTCATTGAGCCCTCCAAAGCTATCAAAAGAAAATTAGAGTGCATGGTTTATCAAAACAAAATCTTCTTTAGATATTTTTTGCAGCTATTTGAATAACTAGTGAACTGCAAGCTTTTGGTATGAAATCCTTCTTTTTAAATAGAGATATTATTGACATGTCATTTCTTTTTCAGCCTGCAAGGACTCTGTTAATGGATCCCAGATCACAGACAAAGCCATTGCAGCTTTAGTTAAAAAGCATGGAAACAGGTAAAATAATGATAAATATTTCATTTACATGTAGCTTCCATTTATGTATGTTTGTATTTCTTTATCTGATGTTCTTATCAAGCACTCATTGAGGTAGGCATTACCTACAGTTGTCTGTCAAGTAATCTGAGACTCAGAGACAGTTCAGTTCAGTTCAGTTTAGTCGCTCAGTCGTGTCTGACTCTTTGCAACCCCATGAATCGCAGCATGTCAGGCCTCCCTGTCCATCACCAACTCCCGAAGTTCACTCAAACTCATGTCCATCGAGTCGGTGATGCCATCCAGCCATCTCATCCTCTGTCGTCCCCTTCTCCTCCTGCCCCCAATCCCTCCAAGCATCAGGGTCTTTTCCAATGAGTCAACTCTTCGCATGAGGTGGCCAAAGTATTGGAGTTTCAGCTTTCCTTCCAAAGAAATCCCAGGGCTGATCTCCTTCAGAATGGACTGGTTGGATCTCCTTGCAGTCCAAGAGACTCTCAAGAGTCTTCTCCAACACCACAGTTCAAAAGCATCAATTCTTCGGCGCTCAGCTTTCTTCACAGTCCAACTCTCACATCCATACATGACCACTGGAAAACCATAGCCTTGACTAGACAGATCTTTGTTGGCAAAGTAACATCTCTGCTTTTGAATATGCTGTCTAGGTTGGTCATAACTTTTCTTCCAAGGAGCAAGTATCTTTTAATTTCATGGCTGCAGTCACCATCTGCAGTGATTTTGGAGCCCCAAAAAATAAAGTCTGACAGTTTCCACTGTTTCCCCATCTATTTCCCATGAAGTGATGGGACCAGATGCCATGATCCCAACCCAGGGAATGAACCCAGCTCTCCTGCATTGCAGGCAGATTACTTACTGTCTGAGCCACCAGGGAAGTCCATTACCTAGCCCATGAACCCTAGTTACCTTATTTATAAAATATGGGTAATAATAATCATCAAGGAGAGCTGTTGTGAAAATTAAAAAATAGTATACATAAAACCCTTAGTGACTAGTACTTAGTGTTTGCTCAATAAATGCTACTTTATTTTATTCCAGGCTCCATTGATTATCCCCCACTCTGAATGCCTACAGCACACATTCCCAACTGTTTCTATAATTATAACCTTGTCTTCTTAACCAACTTTTAACACAAGAATACTTTAAACCCCTACAGGAATGCAGGCACAATGCAAGACATAACTTGGGGAAACACCTCGAATGGCTTGTAAATTGTGTAGTAGCTTACTTGGTAGAAAAACACACCAAGGAGTGTGGCCCCTGTGATGTAAAAAAAAAAAAAAAAAAAGCCTGGAACTGTCCAATAAAACCTCATCAAATTGAAATCTGACTGGCAAAGTATTTAAGTAAATTAAGAAGGCCAACATTTCTTATGTAAGTTGGCAGCAGCTTGTGGTTTCTCTGAATTATCTCAAGTCTTTTGAATACTAGTCCTTGAACAATTTTGCCATAGTCAAATGGAAAGATAAAACTAGAAATGCAGTGTTGGCACTGAAATCCAAAATGGTCCCTTTTGCCATAGTTTCATATCTCATGGTCACTCACTTTGGAATATTAATACAATGCTTTGGTTCAGAAGGTTCCAGTGTACTTTTTCTTGTTTCTGTGTTAAAACTATTTTGACTGTATTTGCTTTGAATTATTTCTAATGCATCAGTTTTTAAAAAAATAATTGTATAGAACCTTTGTCTTTAGCATTTTAGCAAATATTTTCCTACATTATTGAAAGCTTGCTATTAGCATCATTTTAACCTTTTCAAAATGTATTAGCCATCTCTTAAGTTTTGAACAGTTAGGATGTTCCTAATGTTTTGAAGTAAAAGCTACACCAATGATCCTTTTTCATGGAGAGTCCCATCTCCCCCTTAATGACTATTAAGGCTAGATTCTTCAAAGTGGAATTTCTGGATTTAACTTTTCTTAATTTACATTTTCAAATGGTCTCAAGGACTGGATTAACATATACTCCATCAACAGTGGAAAAGAATGCCTGTTCATCATACACTTGCCAGTCACTGTTCTTTGGCAGTGGGGGTGGAAAATTGAGGAGTAGGAACAAAGTGAACTTCACTGATTTGATGAATAAAAAAGTTTTTTCTCTTGTAAGATTACTTTCTTATTCTTGTCTTTGATTACTTAGTTTTATCTTTATCTATTTGTTTGCTATTTGCATTTTGTCAATTATTAATTTTCTGTTCAAGTCCTATTGAAGGCATAGTGGGTTTTGTAACAAAGAAATTTCATTAATTTTAAGACAGCACAGTACTTTTCTATCTAGATGTCAGAATCTTCTATGTATGTTTTATTTTACTTCTTATATATTTGCTGAAACAATTTTTTTTTTACTTTAAAACATACAAAGTTAAAGGAGCACATAAAAACTGCCATTAATTTGTTAAAATGGCAACCCACTCCAGTACTCTTGCCTAGAAAATTCCATGGACGGAAGAGCCTGGTAGGCTACAGTTCACTGGGTCGCAAAGAGTCAGACACAACTGAGTGACTTGACTTTAATTGGAGGATAATTGCTTTACAATGTTGTGTTGGTTTCTGCCATACAACGATGTGAATCAACCATAAGTATACATACATCCCTCCTTCTTGAACCTCCCTCCCGTCCATCCCCCATCCCACTCCTCTAGGTCATCACAGAGCACCAGGCTGACCTCCCTACGGTATACAGCAACTTCTTACTAGCCATCTGTTTTACACACGGTAATGTGTATGTTTCAATGCTACTCTCTTGATTTGTCCCACCCTTTCCTTCCCTCGCTGAGTCCAAAAGTCTGTTCTCTATATCTGTGTCTCTATTCCTACCCTGCAAATAGGTTCCTCAGTACCACTTCTCTAGATCCCGTACATATGAGTTAACATATGATATTTGCTTTTCTCTTTCTGACATACTTCACTCTGTAACAGACTCTAGGTCCACCCCTCTCAGTTCAACTGACTCGAATTCATTCCTTTTTTGAAATTGCCCTTAATTTTAATACTCAGTGATGAGCACTGTTTACATCTTATTATTTACTTTCAGTCTGTATTCTATATGTGGGGAAATGTTTTAAACAAAACTATAATCACGAGGATAGTTTTTGTAGTATTTCTTTTCATTAGGTGCATGGAGAGGATATTCTCAATTCATTAAATACCCTTTGAAAGTATAATTTTTAATGATTGTGTAAAACAAATGCACAATTTCACTACAGATCTTTGGACAATTATTAAATGTTTGCTGTTTTATGTAGTATGGGACTTCCTTGGTAGTTCAGCTGGTAAAGAATCCTCCTGCAATGCAGGAGACCCCAGTTCAATTCCTGGGTCAGGAAGATCCCCTGGAGAAGGAAGAAACTATCCACTCCAGTATTCTTGGGTTTCCCCTGGCTCAAACGGTAAAGAATCTGCCTGCAGTGCAGGAGACCTGGGTTCGATGCCTGGGTTGGGAAGATCCCCTGGAAGAAGATATGGCAACTGACTTCAATATTCTTGCCTGGAGAATCCCCATGGACCAACGAGCCTGGCAGTCTATAGTCCATGGGGTCACAAAGAGTTGGACATGACTGAATGACTAACCATATATATAATATGATGAAAATTCTAAGATAGAATCTTAGAGGTGGAATTATTGGATCAGAGGGTAAGAATACAAATACTGCAAAACAGCTTTCTAGAAAGGGGTCACAATATGCATTCCAACAGAATTTAACAATGTAATCTAACCTCACTTTGCTAGCACTGACTACTATTATAATTTTAAATAAAAATATTTGCTTCTTTGATAGACTGGAGTTCTATATTATCAATTTGCTTTGCTGCTCTTTGATAGCAAAATTGAACATCATGTTTATTGATTATTTGTCTCTATTCTTCTATGGAGTACATGTTTATATTCTTTTCACAGTTAAATATTTATTATTTTTTTAAATATTTTATTCTTGGATATTATTCTTTGAAAACGAAAAACATACATAAATATAACTATGTATTTCTAACACCCCAAATTATCTGCTATCAATATTTAAAATTTTTTTCAGTCTTCTTTTTCCTTATCTTTTCAAGGAAAAAGTCTTCAGCTTATGATTTATATGCCCATTATACATAATTTATTTTGTTTTTCTTCATATTTGAAGGATTGATAAGAATTCTCAGCATTTTACTGTCAGCTTGAATTCTGGGTGTATGGGTGGGGTAGGAATTAAGTCATGCTAAACCGTGAACTTCCTGATGTTCAAGCTGGTTTTAGAAAAGGCAGAGGAACCAGAGATCAAATTGCCAACATCCGCTGGACCATGGAAAAACCAAGAGAGTTCCAGAAAAACATCTATTTCTGCTTTATTGACTATGCCAAAGCCTTTGACTGTGTGGATCACAATAAACTGTAGAAAATTCTGAAAGAGATGGGAATACCAGAACACCTGATCTGCCTCTTGAGAAATCTGTATGCAGGTCAGGAAGCAACAGTTAGAACTGGACATGGAACAACAGACTGCTTCCAAATAGGAAAAGGAGTACGTCAAGGCTGTATATTGTCACCCTGCTTATTTAACTTCTATGCAGAGTATATCATGAGAAACGCTGGGCTGGAAGAAACACAAGCTGGAATCAAGATTCCTGGGAGAAATATCAATAACCTCAGATATGCAGATGACACCACTCTTATGGCAGAAAGTGAAGAGGAACTCAAAAGCCTCTTGATGAAAGTGAAAGTGGAGAGTGAAAAAGTTGGCTTAAAGCTCAACATTCAGAAAACGATGATCATGGCATCCGGTCCCATCACTTTATGGGAAATAGATGGGGAAACAGTGTCAGACTTTATTTTTGGGGGCTCCAAAATCACTGCAGATGGTGACTGCAGCCATGAAATTAAAAGACGCTTACTCCTTGGAAGGAAAGTTATGACCAACCTAGATAGCATATTCAAAAGCAGAGACATTACTTTGCCAACAAAGGTCTGTCTAGTCAAGGCTATGGTTTTTCCAGTGGTCATGTATGGATGTGAGAGTTGGACTGTGAAGAAGGCTGAGCGCCGAAGAATTGATGCTTTTGAACTGTGGTGTTGGAGAAGACTCTTGAGAGTTCCTTGGACTGCAAGGAGATCCAACCAGTCCATCCTGAAGGAGATCAGCCCTGGGATTTCTTTGGAGGGAATGATGCTAAAGCTGAAACTCCAGTACTTTGGCCACCTCATGCGAAGAGTTGACTCATTGGAAAAGACTCTGATGCTGGGAGGGATTGGGGGCAGGAGGAGAAGGGGACGACAGAGGATGAGATGGCTGGATGGCATCACTGACTCGATGGACGTGAGTCTGAGTGAACTCTGGGAGTTGGTGATGGACAGGGAGGCCTGGCATGCTGCGATTCATGGGGTCGAAAAGAGTCGGACACGACTGAGCAACTGATTTGATCTGATCTGAATCCTTCTTTGATGCAGAATTTCTTTCTTTCCTTTACCCTCAGATCAGTAGTATAAACTAAAAACCAATTGGTTTTATACTATCATGGGCTCACAGAATTGTGAAGAAGTTTCTAATGCCCTTTAATCCAGTGCTTCTCAGACTTTTATGTGCATGCAAATCCCCTGGGGATTTTGTTAAAATGCAGATTATGACTCTGTTGGTCCAGGATGTGACCTGAGAATCTGCATATCTGGCCAGTTCCCGCAAAGTGCTGATACTGTCCGCTTGTAAAACATGCTTTGAGTAGCAGGACTCTCATCTAGTAATCATTATGGATGTGGTTTAGAGACGAAGGCATCTAAGGGTGGTGATGGTGCAAACTCAGAGAGAAATGAGATATTTATGAATGAAATGGATAGAAGTTGCTGAGAAACTGGAATAGTACATGAGGAACAGAAGATACCAAGAATAGTTTCCAGAGGTCAGTCTTTTAAAATTAGATAAATGATGGCAGCTCTAGATATCGATCCAGATTATTATCCTGCTCTGGATTGCTTATGGCCCTGAATCTTTTTCAGCCACTTAAGAAACTTAAGAATTTTGGTTCCTACTGGAGCCACATAGATTTTCCACCATCCTTGTGTCCAAATTTTCAAGATCTGAATACTCTTCATCTTCCTCTATTGGGTTCATTACGGATTTTTTCTCAAGAAAGGCCTGTAATCTTCATGTCATCATGAGTTAGTTCTCCTGATGTTACCTAACCACTTCTACTTTTTTTAAATTGAATTATAGATGATTTGGGCTTCCCAGGTAGCACTAGTGTTAAAATCAAAACAAAGAAAAAAACCCACCTGCCAATGCAGGAGATGTAAGAGACTTGGGTTTGATCCCTGGATTGGGAAGATCTCCTGGAAGAGGGGATGACATCCCACTCTAGTATTCTTGCCTGAAGAAACCCATGGACAGAGGAGCCTAGAAGGCTACAGTCTCTGGAGTCTCAAGGAGTTGGATATGACTGAAGCGACTTAGCATGCATAGCTGATTTACAATGTTGTGTTAGTTCCTGCTGTACAGCAAAGTGACTCAGTTATACATATACATACATACTCATGTTTGTAGTCTTTCCCACTGTGGTTTATTACAGGATATTAAATATGGTTTCCTGTGTTATAAAATAGGTTGTTCATCTATTTTGTATATAGTTGTCTATATCTGCTAATGCCAAACTCCTAATTTATCCCTCCCCTAAGCCCTTTTCCCTTTGGTAGCCTTTTTGTTTTCTATGTCTGTGAGTCTGTTTCATAAATAAGTTCATTTGTGTCATATTTTAGATTTCACATATAAGTAATATCATATGGTATCTCTCTTTCTCTTTCTGACTTACTTAGTGTGATACTTTCTAATTATGATAATTTCATGTTGCTGCCATTCTTTTTTATGGCTGAGTAGTATTCCATTGTAACCACTTCCACTTTTATGTAATAAATATTGGCATTACATTTGCTTTTAGATCATTAACACATTTTAGGGCTTATGATCTTCAAATGTACCCATATCCATTATATCCTCCACTGCCATTCTGTTAAGTATATATTCAGTTCAGTTCAGTTGCTCAGTCGTGTCTGACTCTTTGCAACCCCATGAATTGCAGCACACCAGGACTCCCTATCCATCACCAACTCCCGGAGTCCACCCAAACCCATGTCCATTGAGTCGGTGGTGCCATCCAACCATCTCATCCTCTGTCATCCCCTTCTTCCTCCCCTCAATCTTTCCCAGCATCAGGGTTTTCTCAAATGAGTCAGCTCTTCACATCAGGTGGCCAAAGTATTGAAGTTTCAGCTTCAACATCAGTCCCACCAATGAACACCCAGGACTGATCTCCTTTAGGATGAACTGGTTGCATCTCCTTGTAGTCCAAGGGACTCTCAACAGTCTTTTCCAACACCACAGTTCAAAAGCATCAATTCTTCAGGGCTCAGTTTTCTTTATAGTCCAACTCTCACATCCATACATGACCACTGGAAAGACCATAACCTTGACTAGACAGATCTTTGTTGGCAAAGTAATGTCTCTGCTTTTTAATATGCTGTCTAGGTTGGTCATCAGAGAAGGCAATGGCACCCCACTCCAGTACTCTTGCCTGGAAAATCCCATGGACGGAGGAGCCTGGTAGGCTGAAGTCCATGGGGTCGCTAAGAGTCAGACATTACTGAGCAACTTCACTTTCACTTTTCACTTTCATGCACTGGAGAAGGAAATGGCAACCCACTCTAGTATTCTTGCCTGGAGAATCCCAGGGACAGGGGAGCCTGGTGGGCTGCCGTCTATGGGGTCTCACAGAGTCGGACACGACTGAAGCAACTTAGCAGCAGGTTGGTCATAACTTTCCTTCCAAGGAATAAACGTCTTTTAATTTCATGGCTGCAATCACCATCTGCAGTGATTTTGGAGCCCAGAAAAATAGTCAGCCACTATTTACACTGTTTCCCCATCTATTTTCCATGAAGTGATATCATATTTACGTATCACTTCTGCAACATGACCCTCTTACAACAGTTAGAGGTTTTTACAAAAACATGTGATTTTACTGATGTTTATCTCTTGCTTCAGCTTGCCCACAATCATCTCCAGAACTATTGTTCACAACAGCTCATGTTCATGCATGGATTACCTCTTCAGTGAGTTCAAACACACATACATATTATTACGTATTTAAGTACTTCATTTACAGAATGATTATGATTACTAATACCATAATTTATAACAAGCCCAGCCTAAATTTGTAGTAGTGAGTTGTACAGCGCTTTTGCCTATGAGAACCTTTCTACCCTTCCCTATAATTCCAAAGCCCTGTTTTCAAATCTTTACATAAATAACATTACCAGTACAGTCTTTCTTCTATCTTAAAAAATTATGTGTATTTGAAAAATTCCTTGCATATTAAATATTTTAGCACACCATTTAGTAGGTAATTATAAAGTATAAAGAAAACTAATCAGAAATCACTCATATATTTACCATCTTAAGAAACAGAATATCATTGATTGCTTATAAACCTATGTACATTACCCTGCTTATATAATAGAGACCATCAATGGCCTTGACCTTTGTGAGAACCATTAATCTTGTTTTTATTTATAGTTTTACCACATGTGTATGCATCCTTAAAAAATAGCTTAATTTTGCCTATTAAAAATTTTGTAACTGGAGTCATTCTGTACATATTATTTTGTGACTTCCTTCTTTTGTTTAATATTTTTGTGAGATGAACTGATGTTAAAACATACGGTTATGGTATATTCATTTTAATCAATATATGGTATCCCATTGAACTAATATGTCACACTTTTTATTTTACTTAGGTTGTCCAATTTTTGGTTTATTGCAAACTATACTTCTGTGAAAAGACAGAGAAAATTTGGAAGTGAATGTTATTTTGGGGAGGAAAAATGAGTGTGTTCTTGGCTATATTGAGTTTGAAGTGCTTCAGGATATATAAGTGGAGATATTAAGCAGGTATAAGGATAGAGGTAAACCATTCAGATATGACTAGACCATTCAGGTATGACCTGAATCAAATCCCTTACTATTATAAGTGGAAGTGACAAATAGATTCAAGGGATTAGATCTGATAGACAGAGTACCTGAAGAGCTACGGATGGAGGTTAATGACATCGTACAGGAGGTGGTGATTAAGACCAACCTCAAGAAAAAGAAATGCAAAAAGGCAAAATGGTTGTCTGAGGCAGCCTTACAAATAGTTGAGAAAAGAAGAGAAGCAAAAGGCAAAGGAGAAAAGGAAAGATATACCCATTAGAATGCAGAGTTCCAAGGAATAGCAAGGAGCAATAAGAAAGCCTCCCTCAGTGATCAGTGCAAAGAAATAGAGGAAAACAATAGAATCAGAAAGACTAGAGATCTCTTCAATAAAATTAGAGACACCAATGGAACATTTCATGCAAAGACGGGACAGAAATGGTATGGACCTTACAGAAGCAGAAGATATTAAGAAGAGGTGGCAAAAATACACAAAAGAACTATATAAAAAAGATCTTCATGACCCAGATAACCACGATGGTGTGATCACTCACCTAAAGCCAGACATCCTGGAATGCAAAGTCAAGTGGGCCTTAGGAAGCATCACTATGAACAAAGATAGTGGAGGTGACGGAATTGCAGTTGAGCTATTTCAAATCCTAAAAGATGATGCTGTGAAAGTGTTGCACTTGATATGCCAGCAAATTTGGAAAACTCAGCAGTGGCCACAGGACTGGAAAAGGTCAGTTTTCATTCCAATCCCAAAGATAGGTAATCCCAAAGAATGCTCAAACTACTGCACAATTGCATTCATCTCACATGCTAGCAAAGTGATGCTCAAAATTCTCCAAGCCAGGCTTCAGCAATATGTGAACTGTGAACTTCCTGATGTTCAAGCTGGATTTAAAAAAGGCAGAGGAACCAGAGATCAAATTGCCAACATCCACTGGATCATCGAAAAAGCAAGAGAGTTCCAGAAAAACATCTATTTCTGCTTTATTGACTATGCCAAAGCCTTTGACTGTGTGGATCACAATAAACTGTGGAAAATTCTGAAAGAAATGGGAATACCAGACCACCTGACCTGCCTCTTGAGAAACTTGTTTGCAGGTCAGGAAGCAACAGTTAAAACTAGAGATGGAACAACAGACTGGTTCCAAATAGGAAAAGGAGTACGTCAAGGCTGTATATTGTCACCCTGCTTGTTTAACTTATATGCAGAGCACATCATGAGAAATGCTGGGTTGGAGGAAGCACAAGCTGGAATCAAGACTGCTGGGAGAAATATCAATAACCTCAGATGTGCAGATGACACCACCCTTATGGCAGAAAATAAAGAGGAACTAAAGAGCCTCTTGATGAAAGTGAAAGAGAAGAGTGAAAAAGTTGGCTTAAAACTCAACATTCAGAAAACTAAGATCATGGCATCCGGTCCCATCACTCCATGGCAAAGAGATGGACAGACAATGGAAGCAGTGACAGACCTTTTTTTTTTTTTGGGGGGGGGGGGGGCTCCAAAATCACTGCAGATGGTGACTGAAGCAGTGAAATTAAAAGATGCTTGCTCCTTGGAAGAAAAGTTATGACCAACCTAGACAGTATATTAAAAAACAGAGACATTAGTTTGCCAACAAAGGTCTGTCTAGTCAAAGCTATGGTTTTTCCTTGGACTATAAAGAAAGCTGAGCACCAAAGAATTGGTGCTTTTTAACTGTGGTGTTGGAGAAGACTCTTAAGAGTCCCTTGGACTGCAAGGAGATCCAACCAGTCCATCATAAAGGAAATAAGTCCTGAATATTCATTGGATGGACTGATGCTGAAGCTGAAACTCCAGTACTTTGGCCACCTGATGCAACGAACTGACCCATTGGAAAAGATCCTGATGCTGAGAAGGATTGAAGGCCAGAGGAAAAGGGGACGACAGAGGATGACATGGTTGGGTGGCATCACCCACTCAATGGACATGAGTTTAAGTAAACTCCAGGTGTTGGTGATGGACAGGGAGACCTGGTGTGCTGCAGTCCACGGCGTCGCAAAGAGTCGGCCACAACTGAGTGACTGGACTGAACTGAACTGAAGGATAGAGGACTCTGGAGCTCAGAGCAGGATCTGCCTAGAGATGGACATTGTAGAAGCTATGGCTGACATCTAGAAAGAGATTATAGTGTGAGGGGAGAAGAGGGTCTTGCCATTAGCCTTGAGAAGCCCCATTTGTCAATGATTATGTAAAGGAAGCTGAGTCTACAAAAGGAATGAGAAGGAAAAGCCAAAGATATATGAGGAAAACCAAAAAAATGTGTTATTTTGAGAAATGGAGAAAAGTTTTAAGAAATAGGCAGTGATTAACAGTGTCCAGTGCTACTTAAAATGTATATAAATTGGGGATTTTAGCATGTTTATTGGATTTAGCTACTAGCAATCATTAATGATCTTCATGAGAACTGTTTTAGGGGTGTGACAGAGTAAAAAAACACATTGACATGAAATGATGAATGAATGGAACAGAGAAATTTTGTCTAAAAGGGTAGGAAAAAAGGAAAAGTGATGACTGGATAGGAACAGGAAGTCAAAGGAGCCTTTTGTCTTTTCATTGATGGGACTTGATCAAATTCTGGTGAAAAGGTTCCATTTGAGACTCTCTGAGACTTCATACCAAGACTTGCTGCTGGAAGATCTAACAAGCTAATTGGAAGCAGGTGACAGTCCTGGGTCAAGTAATTGGGTTGGAGGTCAAACACTAAAAGAATAGCAGAAGGGGACAGACAATGAGGTCAACAGCATGTGAAAGACATCATAACTGAATAATAATTGGCAATCATTCAGTTATCTTGCTAGCTTCCCAAGGTGGGCTGAATTCAGGGGAATTATATTTTTCTTAGATATGAATATCACCTCAAATACATTCCCCTAAGACTGTAGGAAAGGCAGTGTTCTCTCACATTCTGATGTTGAAGCTTCCCCAGTATTTCTTCTCTTAGGTCACCATGCCTGCTGGTCCTGCATACCTCATCCAATTTTGCAGTAGTCAACAGTAAAGGGTTATATCTGAGATTCTCAGTACCTGACTCTACCTCAAGTGTTTCCTCTTCTCTGAGACTCTAGTTCTCAAGCTAACTCTTGCATTTCCAGCTCAGTTTCCACCTTAGGCAGAATGTTAGATCAGACCCTACTGCTACTGCTAAGTCGCTTCAGTCGTGTCCGACTCTGTGCGACCCCGTGGACTGCAGCCTACCAGGCTTCTCCGTCCATGGGATTCTCCAGGCAAGAACACTGGAGTGGGTTGCCATTTCCTTCTCCAAGATCAGACACTACGGACCCTTATAAATTCAACATCCTCATTTTACATATGAGGAAACGAGCCTCAGAGAGGTAAAGGACTGGTCCTAAGAGTATCCACTGCAAAAAGGTGTAGGCTTTTTAATACTAAAGTACACATTCTTTCATGGTGTTGATAGGTTTAGTCACTAAGTTGTGTCTGACTCTTACCACCCCATGGACTGTAGCCTGCCAGGCTCCTCTGTCCTTGGGATTTCTCAGGCAAGAATACTGGAGTAGGCTGCCATTTCTTTCTCCAGGGGATCTTCCGAACCTAAGGACTGAACCTGGGTCTTCTGCATTACAAGCAAACTCTTTACTGACTGAACCACCAGGAAAGCCACTGTGTTAACTTTTAGTGAAATCTGACTTCTGTTCAGTAACAAGTTCTAGTGGACTATGAGTAACTTGGCTGTAACACTATCAAATCAATAGAACAAATATGTATTTAAATAACTGGGAAATTAATCATGTCCTCAGAAAAAATGTTCTTATAATGGTTTGTCGTATTTTATTATAATACTTACACTCTATAATATGCTGTTTTTATTTCTGATTTTTGCTTCTATACACACAAATGTAGTCACAAACACACAACATATACTCATTCTACACCTGAATACTCTCCTATTGTCTTAAAAAAAAAATTCCTTAATAGAAATTAACCTATCTAGATGGATGGGGCAATAAATTAATAGTTCATGTGTTAAAATATCCCACAATAACTCATTCATGGTCCTGCATACCTCATCCAATTTTGCAGTAGTCAACAGTAAAGTCAACATATTACTCATGTAATATGAATTGATTTTGAAATAATGTACTAAAAATACACTGTCAGTTTAAAAAGGTATTTTATTATGTTGTGCTGGTTCTGGGGAATATAGATTAAAGCTTCATTATTCCGTAGTGAATTCAATTATCCAAGATGTAATCATGGACTCAGGACCCATGTGCCTGTGCTAACTACTCAAGTGACCTGGGAATAATTAGGAAGATTCCTGAGGTCAGTGATTGTCAAATTAAAGAGGCACGAGAATCACCTGGAGGGCTTGTTAAACCACAAGTCACCGGGCCCCACCCTCAGAGGTTCTGGGGTGGGCTCTAGGTATTTGTATTTCTAACAGGTTACTGCTGGTTACAGAACCACATTTGGAGGAGAGCTGCTGCTTTAGGTAATCATTCAACTGAAAGTCACACAAAAAGAGGGACTGGTGGGAGTTTCCTGATTTCTTCAGAACCAACGCATGGGCTTGCAGTCTAATAGCAAGTACCCAATGTGCTCTTTTGTTCTGTTTGTTTTAAAATATTTACTTATTTATTTAACTGTGTGGGGCCTTAGTTGTGGCACACAGGATCTTTCTGTGCGGTGCATGGACTCTCTAGCTGTGGCATGCGGGCTCAGTAGTTGTGGCAACAGGCTTAGTTGCTCCGTGGCATGTGGGATCTTAGTTCCCTGACCCAAGGATTGAAGCCACATACCCTGAATTGCAAGGCAGTTTCTTAACCACTGGATGACAATGTAAGTCCTCCAAGTAGACAGTATTATTACTTACTATCTTCCCTGTGCCCTCACTACGACCTGAAATTTTCTAGGTCATAATAGTGACTCAGGTCAGACAGATATGTGTGAAAAATATACCAAGAGCACCAAGCTGCTAGAACAGACACAAATAACTGCAAGCTTTCATGTTTTAAAACAATCAGACAGGTTTACACGTCCTGTAATTTGAGAGTAAGGGGTGGTTTCATATTCCTGAATATAATCAATTTATAAGAAATGTGAAAATATTTTTATATAAACCTCCACTGCCATTGAGCATTGCTATCCTATAATTTAGGTGTCACTAAGATCATGGCAACTGGTCCCATCACTTCATGGGAAATAGATGGAGAAACTGGAAACAGTGTCAGACTCTATTTTTCTGGGCTCCAAAATCACTGCAGATGGTGATTGCAGCCATGAAATTAAAGACATTTACTCCTTGGAAGGAAAGTTATGACCACCCTAGATAGCATATTAAAAAGCAGAGATATTACTTTGCCAACAAAGGTCCATCTAGTCAAGGCTATGGTTTTTCCAGTGGCCATGTATGGATGTGAGAGCTGGACTGTAAAGAAAGCTGAGCGCCGAAGAATTGATGCTTTTGAACTGTGGTGTTGGAGAAGACTCTTTAAAGTCCCTTGGACTGCAAGGAGATCCAACCAGTCCATTCTATAGGAGATCAGTCCTGGGTGTTCATTGGAAGGACTGATGCTAAAGCTGAAACTCCAAAACTTTGGCCACCTCATGTGAAGAGTTGACTCATTGGAAAAGACCCTGATGCTGGGAGGGATTGGGGGCAGGTGGAGAAGAGGACGACAGAGGATGAGATGGCTGGATGGCATCACCGACTCGATGGACATGAGTTTGAGTAAACTCCAGGTGTTGGTGATGGACAGGGAGGCCTGGCATGCTGTGATTCATGGGGTCGCAAAGAGTCGGACACGACTGAGCAACTGAACTGAACTGAAAAATTGAGTTGTCCAAGGTGCATGTTCTCAGCTGAGATCCAATAGGGTGAGGTTCTATCTTCTTGTTTTAGTCCTACTGTAAGGAGGTATCCTTTTCATGGTCCATTTAGTGCCATGTTTTCCCCATGTTTGTGCTTTTTATTAGTGACTTGCTATTAAAATGGCCTCCAAATATAGTACTGAAGAGGTATTTAGTATTCCTAAGGGTGAGAGGGCTATGGTGTGCCTTGTAGAGTAAATGCACATGTCAAACTGGCTTTGTTCAAGTGCGAGTTATAGTCCTGTTGGCCATGAGTTCAGTGTTAATGAATCAATAATATACATTAAATGAGGTGTTTTTAAACAAAAACACACATTAAAACAAGGTTATGTATTAACCAGTTGACAAAAACATTATGCCAGAAGCTCACAGTTATCTAACCCTGTATTTCCTTACGGGCAATGATTGAGGATTTGCTAACCCAGTGTTTGAGCAGCTTCCTAGAACACAACTACCATAAATAAGGCGAATCAACATGGCTTGGATTTGCTGAGGGCACCACGCTTAGTGAATTTTCTTTATCTGTTGATCAAGTCTACCAGTTCATTTCGTGTTATCAGCACTATATGTTCACTTCTCAAATATAATGTTAAAATGCAGACTTTCCACCATGAAAAAGTAAAAATGTCATTCAGGTGACTTGGGGAATCTGCTCAAGTGCAGTGAATCAGGGAGTACAGTATAATATTTTACTTTTTTTTTTTCCTTCCAGAGTCTCCACAAAATAGAAGTATTTGGCTGCCTTGCTCTTACTGCCAGGAGTGTGGGCTCCCTGGCCTCGCAGTGTTCACACCTTCAGATCCTGAATATTGGGAGAGTCCCCAAGGTCTCTAAGGCCTGCCTGGTCAGGAGCCTGGAGAACTTACAAGAGGAGACTGCCCTTAATGTTGCTGGCCTCAAAATGATGAGACTTCTTGGACTCAGACTGACATTTTAATTGGTTTCCACCTGCCTAAGTTTTCAGAACATAAAACTAAATAATGCTTCCATGTCTTTCCCACCTCATCATGAAATAATGTTCTGAAATGTACATTTTACAGGGGACAGAATCACAGAGTATCGGTGTGATAGAAAGGGTTTGGACAGTGGACCATTTCTTCTACTCAAGAGAAGAAATATTTGAAACTGTTTCACTGAGAAAACATTGCTATTTGGTTATAGAATATGTAGGTAGCAGATCTAAAAGTTGACCTAGTTAACTGAATCTTTTTCCATTCTTCTAACTGAGCTAGTATTTACAATAATTCAATGGAACTATTAAATAAGAGATAATGATAATAGCTATTATTTACAGAGCCCCTTCCATGTTTCAGGAACATATAAGGCACTTGTTACACACATTATTTCACCAGCTTCCCATCTACCTGTGTGAGAAGAAGCATTGTCCCCAATTTACAGGTAGAGTCATTGAGGTTCTGGGAGGTGAAAGAAAAATGGTCCAGGTCATGAAGCTTGTAAGTCTGGACCCAGGTTTGCTGGTTTCTCCCACTATATTCACTTGGCTTCAGTCTGTGTGAGAAGGGAATCTGTCCTCCCCCTCAGACATGATTAGCCAAACGGTGATGTGACAATGGGACAGGCTGCTTTTCACAAATTAAATGTTGATTGAAATTCTGTGAGCTTGGAGTGGATAGTACTTCTGGCTGAAAACAGATTATTATCATTCTGTTTGATGCTGGTTGATTGGAAGCCAATGAAAAGATATTCTGACTTCAGCAGTTGCATTAAAAATTTTAAGTTCTCAGTTTTCTCTTTTTACTAGGATTATCTTGGGTTCTGAAGTGTTCTTGCCTTAAACCCTGAATGAATTAACAAGAGAAGAACAATACTATATTTCTCCTTCTTTTTAATCAAAATGTCATGTCTTTGAAAGGAATTCTTCTTTAAGAGATGACAGTTTGCTCTTAGCTTGCTTGATGTTGTATTTAGATATGTTTGGGGAAGTCTTTCACAAACTCAAAATTCTGGGAATAAGTAAGCTTTCATTCTTAGTCTCTTTTCACTCAAAACAGCAAACTCACACAACAATAGCTCAATCTTACTCAGTTTCTAGGCATTCACTTTTAATCCATGAAGAGTTCCTAAATGAGCATTATGTGAGCCATTCTGGATTACTCAATATCCTAAATAAGATGATGGGTGCTCTACAAGGACAGGGCCTATTGCTTAAATTATTTGAGTGTACTAATGCTGTATTACTATCATATTTGAGTTTCTGTTGTTAATCTAAACACAATATGGGATAAACATGTCCATGACTCTCCTTGATATTCAGATGGGGATTCTGTAGATTCTGGCACTAAAACAGATGTGCAAGAGCACAGATTTGGAGCCTAGCCCCAAAAGGTCATTGGGGCTTTCGGTGTTGATCACGAAGCAAAGCTCAGTTCCCAGCACATAGTCAGTGCACTGTAAATTTTTGTTAACTTCATGATTGGGTTGAAACCAGGTTCTGAAGGCTGTATCACAGTAAATTATGTGTCAATTGAATTTTTGAGAATCAATTCTCATTTTGAATGTATAGTAAGAGCTTGTTATACTTAAGAACTTTGCCTAGAATCATCTGTAAAATGAATAGCTTCTTCTTAATTTGCCTACTCTGTAAGTTTTACTTTAAAAAAAAAAACAATTATATATTCCCTCACACTGCACATTTCATACCTGCGATTCATTTATTTTGCATTTGGGAGTTTGTATCTCTTAATCTCCCTCAGCTACTTCTCTCTTCCTCCTACCCTCCCACCTCTGGAAACCAGCTCTTTTTTTTCTCTGTATCTATAACTCTGTTCCTGTTTTATTATATTAGATTCCACATGTAAGTGAAATCATACAGTATTTGTCTTTCTCTGACTTATTTTACTTAGCATATACCCTCTAGGGCCATTCATGTTGTCACAAATGATAAGATTTCATTCTTTTTTATGGCTTGGGTCTGTGTTCAGTGCCTAGCACCATCCTAATTACAATTAGGTGCTTATTAGTGATTTTTTATATAATGATGATATTAGGGAAATAAAATATTTATGTTAATAGAGTACTATGTAGTCATTAAAATGATGGTCAAAAGTAAAAACCTAATGAGCAATAGTTAAGATAAGTAGAAAAATCATATAAAATCTTGGAGTTAGCCATAGATTATATTGATTTTCCAACATTTATCAGGTTCCAGTTTGGTACATCCTGATCCTTTATAACATTAGTTTATTAGCGTTTCATAACTTGTTTCATTAAAACACAACCTATGAAACCTACACTTTTCACTGTAGAATCTTACAGCTAATTTCATTTTATATCATCAGTTTTTCAAGGTCTCTCTTACTTGCTGATTTTACTAATAAAGAACCTTGGTGCTTGCATCAGATCACAGTTTATTTCTAAACTGAAAATGCTTTGGAAAAAGCATGGGCTTTGGAACCACCAGTTCCAGATTTGATTTTCAGCTTTGTTTTTTACACAGGGGTAGCTTTAACAAGACATTTAATTACCAGACCCACAATTTCCTTATTTGTAAAGTGGGGATAAAAATATCTATTTTGTTGGGACTACTGAAAGATTTAGAGCTAACACACATAAAATCCCTTGCTCAGAATCCAACATACCTCAGGCAGTCCTCCAATGAAAACTATTAATATGATGATTGTGATGATGATTATAACACAGCTGAGAAAAAAGAACATTTTAATCTCTAACACTCTCCATTCATTGCCCCATCTTCTCTGTGAAGAGAGACGTGTGCTTGAAAATAAATCCTGTCTGTTTTCTCCTGTAGGTGAGAGATCAGACTGTCCATCTCATTGCACATGATGTCCTAAATTTGACAGTCTGGTCCTCAGCTCCTGCTCTCAGGTAACAGACCTGAGCTTGGTGGCAATCAGCACCTATCTGCAAACTCTCGGGTACTTTCTTCTCTGTGGGATCCTAACCAGACCCCAGAAAAGTGGTTACATAAATCTTTAGGGTTTTGGCTTTGTTTTTTTGATTTTTCTTTATTTAAGTCACTGGAATAACCAATACACTCTAGTCGATGGATGAATGGACTGGAAGCCAGGATTCCACCTGATACATTTTTGTGTCTTGGCAGAGCAGCCAGCATCATTCTCTGCAATGACTTGACCCATCATCACTGACTGGAATTGAGGCAAAAGGAAAGGAATGGATGCATGATTTGGGGATATGTGAGATTTTGTTGGACCAAAGATTTTTTTTTCATGTTTTTTTAAATATAAATTTATTTATTTTAATTGGAGGCTAAAAACTTTACAATGTTGTATTGGTTTTGCCATATATTGACATGAATCTGCCATGGGTGTACATGTGTTCCCCATCCTGATCCCCCCTCCCACCTCCCTCCCCATCCCATCCCTCTGGGTCATCCCAGTGCACCAGCCCTGAGCATCCTGTATCATGCATCAAACCTGGTCTAGCGATTCATTTCACATATAATAATATACATGTTTCAGTGCCATTCTCCCAAATCATCCCACCTTCGCCCTCTCCCACAGAGTCCAAAAGGCTATACATCTGTGTCTCTTTTGCTGTCTCACATACAGGGTTATCATTACCATCTTTCTAAATTCCATATATACTTGTTATTATACTGTATTGGTGTTTTTCTTTCTGGATTACTTCACTCTGTATAATAGGCTCCAGTTTCATCCACCCCATTAGAACTGATTCAAATTTATTCTTTTTAATGGCTGACTAATACTCCATTGTGTGTATGTACCACAGCTTTCTTATCCATTCATCTGCTGATGGACATCTAGGTTGCTTCCACGTCCTGGCTATTATAAACAGTGCTGCGATGAACATTGGGGTACACATGTCTCTTTCAACTCTGGTTTCCTCGGTGTGTATGCCCAGTAGTGGGATTGTGCAATCCCACTGCTGTCGTATGGCAGTTCTATTTCCAGTTTTTTAAGGAATCTCCACACTGTTCTCCATAGTGGCTGTACTAGTTTGCATTCCCACCAACAGTGTAAGAGGGTTCCCTTTTCTCCACACCCTCTCCAGCATTTATTGCTTGTAGACTTTTGGATCGCAGCCATTCTGACTGGCTTGAAATAGTACCTCATAGTGGTTTTGATTTGCATTTCTCTGATAATGAGTGATGTTGAGCATCTTTTCATATGTTTGTTAGCCATCTGTATGTCTTATTTGGAGAAATGTCTGTTTAGTTCTTTGGCCCATTTTTTGATTGGGTCATTTATTTTTCTGGAGTTGAGCTGCAGGAATTGCTTGTATATTTTTGAGATTAATTCATTGTCAGTTGCTTCATTTGCTATTATTTTCTCCCATTCTGAAGGCTGTCTTTTCACCTTGCTTATAGTTTCCTTTGTTGTGCAGAAGCTTTTAATTTTAATTAGGTCCCATTTGTTTATTTTTGCTTTTATTTCCAATATTCTGGGAGGTGGGTCATAGAGGATCCTGCTGTGATTTATGTCGGAGAGTGTTTTGCCTATGTTCTCCTCTAGGAGTTTTATAGTTTCTGGTCCTTGTTTAGATCTTTAATCCATTGTGAGTATATTTTTGTGTATGGTGTTAGAAAGTGTTCTAGTTTCATTCTTTTACAATTGGTTGACCAGGTTTCCCAGCACCACTTGTTAAAGAGATTGTCTTTTCTCCATTGTATATTCTTGCCTCCTTTGTCAAAGATAAGGTGTCCATAGGTGTGTGGATTTATCTCTGGGCTTTCTATTTTGTTCCATTGATCTATATTTCTGTCTTTGTGCCAGTACCATACTGTCTTGATGACTGTGGGTTTGTAGTAGAGCCTGAAGTCAGGTAGGTTGATTCCTCCAGTTCCATTCTTCTTTCTCAAGATAGCTTTGGCTATTCGAGGTTTTTTGTATTTCCATACAAACTGTGAAATTATTTGTTCTAGCTCTGTGAAAAATACCATTGGTAGCTTGATAGGGATTGTATTGAATCTATAGATTGCTTTGGGTAGTATACTCATTTTCACTATATTGATTCTTCTGATCCATGAAGATGGTATATTTCTCCATCTATTAGTGTCCTCTTTGATTTCTTTCATCAGTGTTTTATAGTTTTCTATATATAGGTCTTTTGTTTCTTTAGGTAGAAATATTCCTAAGTATTTTATTCTTTTGGTTGGAATGCTGAATGGAAGTGTTTCCTTAATTTCTCTTTCTATTTTCTCATTGTTAGTGTATAGGAATGCAAGGGATTTCTGTGTGTTGATTTTATATCCTGCAACTTTACTATATTCATTGATTAGCTCTAGTAATTTTCTGGTGGAGTCTTTAGGGTTTTTATGTAGAGGATCATGTCATCTGCAAACAGTGAGAGTTTTACTTCTTCTTTTCCAATTTGGATTCCTTTTATTTCTTTTTCTGCTCTGATTGCTGTGGCCAAAACTTCCAAAACTATGTTGAATAGTAGTGGCGAGAGTGGGCACCCTTGTCTTGTTCTTGACTTTAGGGGAAATGCTTTCAATTTTTCATCACTGAGGATAATGTTTGCTGTGGGTTTGTCATATATAGCTTTTATTATGTTGAGGTATGTTCCTTCTATGTCTGCTTTCTGGAGGGTTTTTATCATAAATGGATGTTGAATTTTGTCAAAGGCTTTCTCTGCATCTATTGAGATAATCATATGGTTTTTATTTTTCAATTTGTTAATGTGGTGTATTACATTGATTTGTGGATATTTAAGAATCCTTGCATCCCTGGGATAAAGCCCACTTGGTCATGATGTATGATCTTTCTAATGTGTTGTTGGATTCTGATTGCTAGAATTTTGTTAAGGATTTTTGCATCTATGTTCATCAGTGATACTGGCCTGTAGTTTTCTTTTTTTGTGGCATCTTTGTCAGGTTTTGGTATTAGGGTGATGGTGGCCTCATAGAATGATTTTTTTGAAGAGCCAATTTAGGACATGAATTCTAAAACAGAACTGTAAGGATTCTGAACTCTGAACTCTACTGCTTTCTTTTACCATCAAACATAAGCAAGAGCTGGGACAGTGGGAAGAGGTAAGAGAAGGCAGAGTGGTCACAGAGGAAATGCACTCCATGACAGAAGCCCACTTACCCATGAGCATTCACCAGAGAAAGATGTGGCATGCAAGGATCTGAGCCATGGCACTATTTGCTTAATTAATTCCCATCTCATGACACTTTGTCCCCAAATTGCAGAGCTTTTAATCCCAAATAACAGAGCTTCAAAATACAATGGGGAAATTTTTGTATCTTTATGCAATATGGTATTGTTAAGAGTATGTTTCCGTTGCTGTTGCTGCATAAAAACCATCCTGGAATTCAATAGTGTGAAATAACCATTTCGTTAGAGTCTGTGGTTTTTTAATGTGGAAAGTGCATAGGAAAGATAGCTTGTCTCTCTTCCACCATGTCTATGGCCTCAGCTGGGAAGACTGAAAGGCTGAGGTAACTTAATATTTATTTATTTATTCACCTATTATTTTTGGCCGTAATGGGTCCCGGTTGCTGTGCATGGGCTTTCTCCAGTTGTGTTGAGTGGGGGCCACTCTCTAGTTGTGGTGAACAGGCTTCTCATTGTGCTGGCTTCTCTTGTTACAGAATACAGACTCTAGGGCACATGGGCTTCAGTAGCTGTTGCTACCAAGGCATGTGGGATCCCAGTTCCCAGACCAGGCCCCAAACTCATGTCCCCTGCATTGGCAGGCAGATGCCCAACCACTGAACCACCAGGGAAGTATCAGGCCATGGTGACTTAATGACTGGGTCTAGAATCATCTGGCGGCTCCTTAACTCACGTCTGGCATCTGGACAGGGATGACTTGAACTCTGGACTCAGCTGATAACATCAACTGAAGAACCTACACATGGCCTTTCCTTACGGCTTAGGCTTCCTCACAACATGGGAGACCTCAGGATAGTAAAACTTCTTACATGGTAGCTCAGGGCTCCAGCATGAGTGTCCCATTAAAAAAAAGAAAAGGGCCATCCTATAGGTGAGGCACCTAAAAGAAAGTATCAATAACTTGTCATATATCTAAATTAATGATAGACTTAGAATTTCTGAGCTGAAAAAATCCTTAAACATCCCCTAATCCAAACACTTGCTTAAATAATGAGGATGTTATCAGGACCCAGAGAGATGTCATGACTTTCCCAAGCTCACACAGATGGGCAGCGGCAGAGCTGGGATTGGATCCCAATCATCTGATTAACAAGTGCTCTCCCCACCATTGAGTACTAGTGCCCAGACAACATTCACTGCAAACAAGTGTCTCTCTCGTGGAAGAGCACTTTGAAAAGGCAAAGACACCAGCAGTAGCATCAAAGACTGCAGAAAACAGTGACCACACCACTCCTGAAAACATAGGGGATAGAAGAGCAACTAGGAAATCCACAATATGCTACCTGTCAAATAACGTTGCCTTCTATTTGATTAGCACTTTCACAGAGAAATGTATTTATTCACAGTAATAACTCTTTAAGTGTTAAGCAGTTCTCCCCATTTTTTCCCCAAGGGAAACTGGGGTTCAAAGGAATTAAGTAACATGTCCAAATTTGCCTAATCAGTAAGTGGCAGTGTAGGCTTCCCCATCAAGTCATCTGGTTGCACATCCTATGCTATTTTTCCTAAATAAGAAAACTGTTTTCATCTTTAATGAGCAACATACATAGTTAGGGGTATCCTGGTTTTATGTGTTCTAAGAGAGTTGGGTTGAATGTCATGGAAGAATCATAGAACAGGGACACAAAGTCAGCACTTTTGACTCCAGCATCTGAACTCATCTAGTGAATTTTCCACTTCCCAAGAATGTCCTCTTTTGTTTAGAAGGGAAAAGGAGTAAAAGGCAACCAATGTTATTCCTGCTACCAGCAGTGCACCTTGTTACAAGCTGTTACCCATGGCTCCCAGTCAAGCCAAGCAGAGGCTTTAGAGATGGGTATTTGCTTCCCTGGAGAAGCAAGGCAGGTAGGGTGTGGTGGTTTCTAGAAATAAGAGAAGACGAAGGAGGTGATGTTTGAAGGATTATAAACTGACTCCACAAGGTGATTTTAGAAATGGAAGAAGAAAGGGGAATAATAACATAAATAACAGGAACAATTCAAAGTTAATAATATGGTTGTTATTATTATTGTATCTGTGTAAATGTTTATGTAGAAGTTCTCTATTCTGAAAGCTAAAGCTATTTTTGCCCTTGCAAAAATTTGACAATGATTTCTCAAATAGTTTTTCATTTAGAACAGTCTTTTCTATTTCTTGATTTTGATACTTAAATTATTTAAACAAAGCAGCAGAAATATTTGAGCTTTATTTGAACTCTGATCATGGAAATATAGTTTATATTATCTCTAACACCTTTTTTAAAATAATTCTTCTGATCAGAACATTTTATGAAAATCTAGATAAGGCTAAACTTGTTAGTTGCTCAGAGCTCATGGTACTTAACCAAATAGATGTGTGGAACATAGAAGACAGAGCCTTTTCTCTATTTAGGAAACTGAGACTTGGGGCAATGCACCATGTGATTTGAAGCATATGTGTCTTCTTTATAGCAGCAAATTCTATAGAAATGGCCTTTTCTCTCAGCTAGTTAAATATGAAGCTAGTGTTTCTCCTCATAGAGACGCACCAATTCTTGTCCTGCTAGCTAAGAGAGGAGAAAGTGAGTGTGCCAATTTGTGGAAAGTCCCTACTAAATCATTTTAAATTAAACTCTACAGTTATCTTGATGTGAGTGAATGCCAACAGGTAACCAATGCAGGCATCCATGCATTGGCAAGAAGCTGCCACCAGCTCAAGTATCTGGATCTAGGTTCTATAGGGATAAGCAAAAGAAGATAGGAATTTTCAGATCATCCTTTTTTATCTAGTTTAAGAACATGAATCATGAGTTTATCCATTTCAGTTTATCACTTTATAATGTCAATTATGATATGCTGGGCCAAAAGGAAGCTATAGATGCTAAATGAAAATATGAATGGAGATTTATCCAATCAACTGAGGGGAGGTTGTTTGCCAAGAAGGATATATACAAATGATATATTGTATATAGCCTAGTATGAACCACTACACAAATAAGGAATTAAAATATGGTAGTACTTTTCTAAGTAATTGTTCATTTAAGCAATTCCTGCCTTATTTATAGGAAATCTATTTTCTTTCTCTTTGGTCTGCCTCTTCACTAAATTATACAGGGGCCTTAGAGGTTTACAGTCAAAAAAGGAGGGAGGGTCATAGTGAAAAGAAGAAGCTCATGAGTCCACTACTGTCTTTGCTTCTTGCTGCCACAAGGGGAGATGTTAAAGACTCATCCTTCGTGGTTCAGTAGATTCAGGGTCCCCTGTTCCAGTGATGCTTATGGAACTAGATCTCCAGTGAAGCCAACTGGGTTCTTCGAGGGAGAAATGTTCTCAATACCTCAGTTTACCGCAGCATGTCCCAAGACTGGAATCTCAGTTCCCTTACACAGGTACCTCACAGGGTATTGGCTGACTGATTCCAGCTGCTTTTGAAACCTGTCAACTCATGCTTCCTGAACCATCATCGATTTTTCCCCCAGAGTAGCATTTCCTTCTAAATTCTCAAATCATAATCTCCCTTCCCCATGGTATTGGAAATAATAGACCACTCTTCCAGTGATGCTGCTTCAGTCATTTCAAAGGGCCCTACATTTACCCATAAGAGGAAGAGTCTCACTTAAGCTTGGGCATGGGACTACCTCCACTAAAACATTCATGGAGCTATCAACATAAAGATGTGCTTTCAAAATGCCATCTCATGTTAGTAACATCTTATTATCTGGCATTTTGAGGGAAATAGTTTTTTCCACATTTGAAGATTTTCATAACTTAAGTTTCCAAGATGTATGAGTGAAAATGACAGAGTAAAGACCTTCAAATGTGCCCCTCCATCAAGGCAATGAAAAAAACTGGCAACAATTGTCAGAATCAAACTTTTCCAGAACTGTAACTTGAAGCAACCCTGGACACATTTATACAAAACAGAACAGCTGTATCTCTGTAGGAACAGTGAACTTTGTAGTGTTTTTTTAATTTCAGTTCAGTTCAGTTGCTCAGTCGTGTCCAACTCTTTGCAACCCCATGAATCACAGCACGCCAGGCCTCCCTGTCCATCACCAACACCTGGTGTTCACTCAGACTCACGTCCATCGAGTCAGTGATGCTATCCAGCCATCTCATCCTCTGCTGTCCTCTTCTCGTCCTGCCCCCAATCCCTCCCAGCATCAGACTCTTTTCCAATGAGTCAACTCTTCGCATGAGGTGGCCAAAGTACTGGAGTTTCAGCTTTAGCATCATTCCTTCCAAAGAAATCCCAGGGCTGATCTCCTTCAGAATGGACTGGTTGGATCTCCTTGCAGTCCAAGGGACTCTCAAGAGTCTTCTCCAACAACACAGTTCAAAAGCATCAGTTCTTCGGTGCTCAGCCTTCTTCACAGTCCAACTCTCACATCCATACATGACCACTGGAAAAACCATAGCCTTGACTAGATGAACCTTTGTTGGCAAAGTAATGTCTCTGCTTTTGAATATGCTATCTAGGTTGGACATAACTTTCCTTCCAAGGAGTAAACATCTTTTAATTTCATGGCTGCAGTCACCATCTGCAGTGATTTGAGAGCCCCAAAAAATAAAGTCTGACACTGTTTCCCCATCTATTTCCCATGAAGTGATGGGACCGGATGCCATGATCTTTGTTTTCTGAATGTTGAGCTTTAAGCCAACTTTTTCACTCTCCACTTTCACTTTCATCAAGAGGCTTTTTAGTTCCTCTTCACTTTCTGCCATAAGGGTGGTGTCATCTGCATATCTGAGGTTATTGATATTTCTCCCAGGAATCTTGATTCCAGCTTGTGTTTCTTCCAGTCCAGCGTTTCTCATGATGTACTCTGCATATTAGTTAAATAAGCAGGGTGACAATATACAGCCTTGACATACTCCTTTTCCTATTTGGAAGCAGTCTGTTGTTCCATGTCCAGTTCTAACTGTCGCTTCCTGACCTGCAAACAGGTTTCTCAAGAGGCAGGTCAGGTGGTCTGGTATTCCCATCTCTTTCAGAATTTCCCACAGTTTATTGTGATCCACAAAGTCAAAGGCTTTGGCATAGTCAATAAAGCAAAAATAGATGTTTTTCTGGAACTCTCTTGCTTTTTCCATGATCCAGTGGATGTTGGCAATTTGATCTCTGGTTCCTTTGCCTTTTCTAAAACCAGCTTGAACATCAGGAAGTTCACAGTTCACATATTGCTGAAGCCTGGCTTGGAGAATTTTGAGCATTACTTTACTAGCGTGTGAGATGAGTGCAATTGTGCAGTAGTTTGAGCATTCTTTGGCATTGCCTTTCTTTGGGATTGGAATGAAAACGGACCTTTTCCAGTCCTGTGGCCACTGCTGAGTTTTCCAAATTTGCTGGCATATTGAGTGCAGCACTTTCACAGCATCATCTTTCAGGATTTGGAATAGCTCAACTGGAATTCCATCACTTCCACTAGCTTTTTTCGTAGTGATGCTTTCTAAGGCCCACTTGACTTCACATTCCAGGATGTCTGGCTCTAGGTCAGTGATCACACCATCGTGAGTATCTGGGACATGAAGATCTTTTTGTACAGTTCTGTGTATTCTTGCCACCTCTTCTTGATATCTTCTGCTTCTGTTAGGTCCATACCATTTCTGTCCTTCATCGAGCCCATCTTTGCATGAAATGTTCCCTTGGTATTCCTAATTTTCTTGAAGAGATCTCTAGTCTTTCCCATTCTGTTGTTTTCCTCTATTTCTTTGCATTGATCGCTGAGGAAGGCTTTCTTATCTCTTCTTGCTATTCTTTGGAACTCTACATTCAGATGCTTATATCTTTCCTTTTCTCCTTTGCTTTTTGCTTCTCTTCTTTTCACAGCTATTTGTAAGCCCTCCCCAGACAGCCATTTTGCTTTTTTGCATTTCTTTTCCATGGGGATGGTCTTGATACCTGTCTCCTATACAATTTCACAAACCTCATTCCATAGTTCATCAGGCACTCTATCAGATCTAGGCCCTTAAATCTATTTCTCACTTCCAATTCCCCACCCCCAGCTTAGTGATCACCTGGAAAATAACAGTCCACATTCCTGATACTAGAAAGAGCAGACAGGAGTTCATTCCCAAAGAATTATTATTTCACCTATCCAGTGATTCCCTGTAAGACCTCAATCAAAAGTTTTGTTTTTATTTGGCCTCATTCAAACTTGGGTACCAAAAGCATCTCCTGAGAGAGCATTTGGTAAATATTTTTACAGTACAGCTGCTTGAGGCAGTGGAGAACAGCTGACACAAATAATACACTAACCAAAAAGCTCAAAAGGAAAGAGATGTACATGTGCAAAGCTATGTTAATACTCAAAAAATACCTGGAAGGCCCACAATACTCACAGACCTTGAGGCTCTGTGAAAATATGAAGTAAAAACTAAGGCAGAGTTACCTACCTAACTGAATATTGACGGCACGCTTCAACTCACACAGGGAGTCCCCTGGAGAATGTAATGGTTCCAGACGTTTAGGAAACATTCTGTGAAGTCATTGGCTAAGCACTAAACTAACTCAGCAGAGATTTCAGCAGCTGCAAATGATAAAGAATACAGAATTCAAAAAATTATTTCATAGAAGTACTAAACAATAAATGCCAACAAGAATTATAAATAGCATCAACAACAGACTCTGGAGAGGGGGAGAATCTGAATTTTAAAGTTGCCTTATTATATTATTTTAAATGTCCAGTTGTTAACCAAAATTATTTGACATGTGAAGAAACAAAAAAGTAAAACCCATACAAAGGGAATTAAATCAACTAGTAACAACTGTCCTGGTGGAATCTCAGCCATTGGGTTTCCTAGATAAAGACTTTAAATCAGCTATTTTAAATATACTCAAAGACCATGTCTAAAGAATTAAAGGGAAAGTCTGATGACAATGTGTATATCAATAGAAAATATTCATGTCAATTAGAAAATACCAATAAAAGGAAGTAA
Source organism: Bos taurus (assembly GCF_002263795.3). Classification (NCBI taxonomy): domain Eukaryota; kingdom Metazoa; phylum Chordata; class Mammalia; order Artiodactyla; family Bovidae; genus Bos; species Bos taurus. The sequence goes on along the minus strand of NC_037335.1, from coordinate 76,285,092 downwards.
AAAGAAACCAAATAGAAACTATGCAATAGATAAGTATAATAACTGAAATGCAAAATTAACAGCATACTTGACCAGGCAGAAGAAAGGATCAATGAACATGAAGATACATTAACTAAGAGTATCTAGTCTGAGGAAAACAGTGAAAAGAGAATGAAGGAAAATGAACAGAGCCTGAGAAACCTGCCGGGAATCTTAAAGCAGATCAACATACACATAATGGGGGTTACAGAAGGAAAGGAACAGAAAGTATATTTGAAGAACTAACGTCCCATAATTTCTAAAATATGATGAAAAACATTAATCTGTACATCCAAGAAACTCAATAAATTCCAGGTAGTATAAACTCAAACAGATCCGTATGTGGATAAATCATCATTCAATTCTTTAAAGACTACGACAAAGAGAAATGCTTGAAACCAAAAAGACAGAAACTCATCATCTATAAATGATGTTCATTAAGATTAAATGAGCATCAGAGCTGATTTTGCACCAAAAACTCTGAAGGCCAGAAGTTAGTAGGGTGACATATTCAGAGTACTGACACACACAAAACTCAACCAAAAATTCTAAATCCAGTAAGAACTATCCTTTAAAAATGAAGGTAAAATTAGAAATTATTACTTTACAAGAAACAATAAGAGCCCTGTGAGCTAAATGAAAAGACAATAAAGAGTCAGTCAGTTCAGTTGCTCAGTCGTGTCCGACTCTTTGCGACCGCATGAATTGCAGCACGCCAGGCCTCCCTGTCCATCGCCAACTCCTGGAGTTCACTCAGACTCACGTCCATCGAGTCAGCGATGCAATCCAGCCATCTCATCCTCTGTCATCCCCTTCTCCTCCTGCCCCCAATCCCTCCCAGCATCAGAGTCTTTTCGCATGAGGTGGCCAAAGTACTGGAGTTTCAGTTTTAGCATCAGTCCTTCCAAAGAACACCCAGGGGTGATCGCCTTTAGAATGGACTGGTTGGATCTCCTTGCAGTCCAAGGGACTCTCAAGAGTCTTCTCCAACACCACAGTTCAAAAGCATCAATTCTTCGGTGCTCAGCTTTCTTCACAGTCCAACTCTCACATCCATACATGACTACTGGAAAACCATAGCCTTGACTAGACGGACCTTTGTTGGCAAAGTAATGTCTCTGCTTTTCAATATGCTATCTAGGAGTAATGTGAATCAATAGAAACAAACAAAGAGCACTGGTAGTTAAGTAAATATTTACTACTAGGTAAATTTAATGGGGCTTCCCTGGTGGCTCAGAAGGCCAATGGGTACATGAAAAGGAGTTCAGCACACTAATCATTAGAGAAATGCAAATCAAAACTACAATGAGATATATCTCACACCTGTCAGAATGGCTATCATCAAAACACCATAAATAACAAAATGTTGGCGAGGATGTAGAGAAAAGGGAACCCTCATACACTGTTGGTGGGAAAGTAAACTGCTGCAGCCACTTTTGAAAACAGTATGGAGGTTCCCCAAAACCTAAAAACAGAGCTATCATATGATCTAGCAATTCCACTCCTGGATATACATCCAGAAAAAAATGAAAACACTAATTCAGAAAGATACATGCACTTCAGTGTTCACAGCACTGTCATTTACAATAGCCAAGATACAGAAGCAACATAATTGTTCATCAACTCATGGATGGGTGGTTGAGGCCTTGCAGGATATAAAGGTGCATAGGGTTCTTTAGCCCTTTATAAAATGACATAGCTGTGCATTTAAACTTGGTTTTCTGGAGTTTTTTTGTATCTTCTTGGTAAACTATCATTTCTTATCACAGAGGAATGCCTCCTCTACAAACCTGATGTTTTTATTCGTACACTGACTGGTAAAAGTGAAAGTGCCTCAGTCGTGTCCGACTCCTTGCGACCCCATGGACTATACAGTCCATGGAATTCTCCAGGCCAGAATGCTGCAGCAGATAGCCTTTCCTTCTCCAGGGGATCTTCCCAACCCAGGGATCACACCCAGGTCTCCCGCATTGCAGGCAGATTCTTTACCAGCTGAGCCACAGGGGAAGCCCAAGAATACTGGAGTAGGTAGACTTTCCCTTCTCCAGTGGATCTTCCCCATGAAGTAAAATCTTAATGGGCCCAACATTCTGCTACCTCATGTCTCCTGGGGAAGTTTCCTTTAACTGACTGCCCCTAAATCTGCCAGATTTGTAATTCCCACTAGCCAAGTGGCTGCACTCCCATTCTTCTATAGTTTGTGTCTCTCAAAGAAGACCCAGTGATGTGTCCATCTGTCTGCAGAGTCCAGCAGCTGCCCTTGTCTCTGCTGTCTCTTTGCTCTGGCTGCTTATGCCATTCCTCCACTTTTTTCTCCTAGTTTCCACCTGCCATGGTGATGGGGCCACCACTCTTCCTCTTTGGACACCCAAACTGCCAAGTTGAACTATTCCTGATTTCAGCCACTCTGCTATTCCCTGATATTATCTTTGGGGCCTCGGTCACTTACTTCTTTCTCTAGGAGTTAGGGAAAGCCTTCTATTTCTTGGGCATAGCTTTTAAAAAGTCATTCCATTTGGTTTCTTGAACTTCTAATGATATAGCTCTTTCAATTTTACCATCTCTTGGAGTTTCTAGAAATATCTTCTTTTTGTTTTATTTCAAACCCTTCTCACCTCCAGAGCCCAGAATCGGTATATCCAGAACCAGTGCTCCCTGGCCTTATAACATAGAATGTGAATACTCTGCTCAGGCTGCTATAGCAAAATAGACTCAGTACAAGAAAACAATGAAATGTACTTCTCACAGTTTTAGAACCTGGGAAGTTCAAGATCAGGGTGTCAGCAGTGTTGTGTTCCAGTGAGAGCTCTCTTTCTGGCTTGCAGATTGCTGCCTTTGTGCTGTATTCTTAAAGGGGGTGTGGGAGGATGGGGGGATGCAATGCTCTGGTGTCTCTTTTTATAAGGGCACCAATCCTATCATGATGGTCCCACATTCATGACCTCATCTAATGTTTACTACCCAAAGATCCCATCTTCAAATACTGTCCCATTGGGAGTTAGGGCTTCAACATAGTAATTTTCAGTTCAGTTCAGTCACTCAGTCATTTCCGATTCTCTGCGACCCCATGGACTGCAGCACACCAGGCTTCCCTGTTCATCACCAACTCCCAGAGCTTGTTCAAACTCATGTCCATCGAGTCAGTGATGCCATCCAACCATCTCATCCTCTGTCGTCCCCTTCTCCTCCTGCCTTCAACCTTTCCTAGCATCAGGGTCTTTTCCAATGAGTCAGCTCTTTGCATCAGGTGGCCAAAGTATGGATGCTTCAGCATCAGTCCTTCTAATGAAAATTTAGGACTGATTTCCTTTAGGATGGACTGGTTGGATCTCCTTGCAGTCCAGGGGACTCTCAACAGTCTTCTCCAACACCAGAGTTCAAAAGCATCAACTCTTCAGTGCTCAGCTTTCTTTATAATCCAACTCTCACATCCATACATGACTACTGTAAAAACCATGGCTTTGATTAGACAGACCTTTGCCAGCAAAGGTCTTTTTAATATGCTGTTTAGGTTGGTCATAACTTTTCTTCCAAGGAGCAAGCATCTTTTAATTTCATGGCTGCAGTCACCACCGACAGTGATTTCAGAGCCCAAGAAAAGTCTGTCACTGTTTCCATTGTTTCCTCATCTATTTGCCATGAAGTGATGGGACCAGATGCCATGATCTTAGTTTTTTGAATGCTGAGTTTTAAGCCAGCTTTTTCACTCTCCTCTTTCACTTTCATCAAGAGGCTCTTTAGTTCTTCTTCACTTTCTGCCATAAGGGTGGTGTCATCTGCATATCTGAGATTACTGATATTTTTCCAGGCAATCTTGATTCCAACTTGTGCTTCATCCAGCCCAGCATTTTGCATGATGTACTCTGCATATAAATTAAGTAAGCAGCGTGACAATATACAGCCTTGACATACTCCTTTCCCAATTTTGAACCAGTCCATTGTTCCATGTTTGGTTCTAACTGTTGCTTCTTGACCACATACAAGTTTCGCAGGAGGCAGGTAAGGTGGTCGGTTTGTTGTGATCCACACAATCAAAGGCTTTAGCATAGTCAGTGAAGCAGAAATCTGTCTAATAATGTCTAGTAACTAAATAAGAAACATAGAAGAGGTGTCCGTTTGGAATGTGTGCAGTTTGAAGCATCTCGTGCACATTATTAATTACTGTTTGAAGTTTTGCAGCTTCTTTTTAATGGTGCTTCAGTGATTTCATCTTGTGAAAATGGAGATTTTATATCTGTAAATGATACTAGTTTAGAATAGCTAAATATAGACAATCAACTCCCTATAATTAAAAGAAGTCCATGGACTCCCTAGATGCCATGTATTATCACCATTACTACTTTTTAGTTTTCAGTGAAGTAGGAGGGCATGGTGGTAGCTGTGAGTTACTGGAGACAATTTTGCTGTCCTGGAAAGTTAAATGATGTTCTTATACCTATTTGTTGTTACAATTTTTAAAATTTCAAATAAAAGACTGCATTGTTGTTGTCTTCTTTGTGGAACCACAAAGCTGAGTATGCTGAAACAGATGCAATAGTACAATTCCTGTCATTTCATTTAACTGATGTGTTTTAAATATATAATAAATTCAAAATAATTACAATGAGCTATTTGTAGTGAGGGATAGAAAACAATATCCAAGACAAGTCTTTCCCTCAAGGTACTTGTCATCTAATTTGAGAAAAAAGAAAATCACACACACATACAGAAATCTAAATGGCATGCACATCCTTTGAAGGAAAAAAGAGATTGTTAGAGCTTTAGGAGTGGAGGTGGCTTTTTGGGAAAGGGTTTAACCTTGAAGGACTGGTAGGATTTAGGCAGGCAGAAAAAAGGAAAAGAAACTCCAGAAGACAGAAAATTCTTCTACACTGTGAGAGAGAGATATATATATAAAGTGTGTATTAGAGTTTACATTTGACAAAAGCTTCCCTACACATCAGATTCTTGGCACAGTCCTGCGAAGTGCATCAGGCAAGTATTAATATTCCCACCTACTGAATAGGACATTTTAAACCAGAAAGCAACTTGAGAGCTTACCAAGTTAGTTACTAATGTGGGGATAGGAATGGAAAATTGTAGTCAGCTGCCTGTTATTTAACATGGCCTCCGGGAGTTGGTGATGGACAGGGAGGCCTGGCGTGCTGCGATTCACGGGGTCACAAAGAGTCAGACACGACTGATCGACTGAACTGAACTGAACAAGCTAAAAACGGTTTTTACAACTTTGCTGCTGCTGCTAAGTCACTTCAGTCGTGTCCGATTCTGTGCGACCCCATAGACAGCAGCCCACCAGGCTCCCCCACCCCTGGGATTCTCCAGGCAAGAACACTGGAGTGGGTTGCCATTTCCTTCTCCAATGCATGAAAGTGAAAAGTCTAAGTGAAGTCGCTCATTCACGTCCGACTCTTCGCGACCCCATGGACTGCAGCCTACCAGGCTCCTCCATCCATGGGATTTGCCAGGCAAGAGTACTGGAGTGGGGTGCCATTGCCTTCTCCGTTTTAAAACTTTAAATGGTTATAATTTAAATGGTTGTATAAAAGTATAAAAACCTGTATTATACCTTTGCTATTTTTCCTCTTAGCCTGTGATCAAATACAAATTAAATCTCACAAAGCCTAAACTATTTACAATGTGGCCTTTTAAGAAAGTGTGTTGACCACTGATTTAGGATTTTCATAATCAAATAAAACATTTTTAGGTTATTGTAATGAAATTAAGATATGGAATTATTACGATATACTTAAGTATGTGTCATGCTGTAAATATAGTTTTGTATCTCTCTCTTTCCATCTGAACTTGTACCATGTTCTTATTCATTATTTTTTCAAGAACATTGTTTTGATGCTTGCTATTCCATTATAGAAATTTGATATTATTTATTTCAATATTATTCTATTGTTGAACATAGAGAACATACAGATTGCTTCTGATTTCACTCATGAAAAATATAACAGTAAAAAATACCCTTGCATGTTTATATTTTATTATTTAATTTGTATAAAGCCCTAGAAACAAAATTTCTAGTTCAAAAGTTACAAAATGAACAGCTTAAAGGATCTCAAGTGAATATTACTATGTTGCCCTCAGAAAGGCTATACATTTTATTCTTCTAATAGTGATATATGAAGGTCCTGAGTTTGCCGCACCTTTGGACTCCAGTGCTCTCAAATATTTAGCCAACATTATGTCAAGAGTGTCTTATTTTAATTTGTTTTGCTGATGATTCTTGGCATTAATTTTTTAATACTGTTACTGGCCCTTTGTATTTCTTGATTTGTTTTTATTTTGTGTGTGTATATGTATGGATTTTTTTGGCCCCTTTAACTATTCAAACATACACCTATTTCACAGATTTGCATTTTTCAAAAAATGTTAGGCAAACTAGTATATATAATAGAGTGGACAAACAATAAGGTCCTACTGAATAGCACAGGGAACTAGATTCAATATCCTGTGATAAACTATTTATGGAAAAGAATATGGAAAAGAATAAGTCACTTTGCTATACACTAGAGATTAACACATTGTAAATCAACTGTACTTCAATAAAATATTTTTTTTAATGTTAGGGTATTAATGCTTGTTCTTTAAAATATTTTGTAGGTATTTGTCCAAGTATATCATTTATGAAAAGTTTTTCAGTTAATTCTCTTGGGTTTTCTTCATATATTGAGTATATTTTAAGGTAGAATATATGAGGATATTGGAGAAGGCAATGGCACCCCACTCCAGTACTCTTGCCTAGAAAATCCCGTGGATGGAGGAGCCTAGTAGGCTGCAGTCCATGGGTCGCTAAGAGTTGGACACGACTGAGCAACTTCACTTTCACTTTTCACTTTCATGCATTGGAGAAGGAAATGGCAACCCACTCCAGTGTTCTTGCCTGGAGAATCCCAGGGACGGGGGAGCCTGGTGGGCTGCTGTCTATGGGGTCGCACAGAGTCGGACACGACTGAAGCGACTTAGCATAGCATAGCATATGAGGATATATAAAGTATACATGGTTTTAGATATGTCAAAATGATAAAAACATAAATCTCTTAAACTTGAAAATCTCTAATTAAAGATAATATGTGAGATAATCATTTATCAATTCAAGAGTCACAGACAAAGCTCTTACAGAACTCACATGCTCTAAGGGGGCATTTAAGTTGTGATCCACTGATATTCCAGAACAAAGAAAATGATTGTACTTAGTTTCTGCCTGTGGAACTGTGTGTTTAATTAGATATAGGGTCCAGGAATGGATCTCAATGGGGAAAAAAACTGGGCCATACTGGAGAGACATGAAATCAAACTACTCAGGTATTTTTCACTCATTTACCATAGAGGTATTTACTGCACACACATAGCCCTGTGCTTGCACATTAGTATGCTCACAACACCCTGGTGGGTTTACAAAATTGGTATGCTGCCCCTGCTGTTTACCATGCTCATGCTAGTGTTAGTCACTCAGTCATGTCCCACCCTTTGTGACTCCATGGACTGCAGCCCGCCAGGCTCCTCTGTCCATGGAATTCTCCAGGCAAGAATACTGGAGTGGGTAGCCATTCCCTTCTCCAGGGGATCTTTGTGAACCAGGGATTGAAACCCAGCCTCCTGCACTGTGGGCAGATTCTTTATTCTCTGAGCCACCAGGGAAGCCCTTCTTTCTAGTTATACTTCCATCCATGGTCTCCATCATTTATGCAGCAAGTGGTAGGTGGAGTAAACTTCTGAGTCCTGCAAACTCTTATATGAGAAAAATCAAAGTAAATAGAAAGAAAGATATAATAAATTTACAGTGGTTCTGTGGGTAAAGAATCCGCCTGCAATGCAGAAGATGCAGAAGATATGGGTTCAATTCCTGGGTCGGGAAGATCCCCTGGAGGATAGCATGGCAACTTGCTCCAGTATTCTTGCTTGGAGAATCCCATGGAGAGAGGAGCCTGATGGGCTTTAGTCCATAGGGTCACAAAGAGTTGGACATGACTGAAGTGACTGAGTATGCATGCACACAATTATAGCTCTGAAGCCTCATTTTAATTTAGGCCCAACTTGTTATTTATGTTTAAGCCCTATTACAGATGGAAATTCTCTTTCTCCATTTCTTGTCTTTCATCTGTGAATATCTGGATAAAGATTGCAGTTATGATCCCTTTGATATATACATTCTTGAATTTCACTTATAACTATCTTAGTAACATATAATGAAGAAAAAAGTGAATATGGGGTATGCTGGGGCTAACGATAAGCCACTGTTAGATTTTTACTACTGATTTTGTCTCTGGGATAAAGTAGCTTCCTTGGGTGATGGAGAACTAACAAAAGGGTGATTCAGCTAGAACCACAGTTTCCTTGGGTTACGGACAGTGCTGAGCTTTGAAGCTCCCATCAATTCCCTAATTAGGAAATCATCTTCATTTTAGACAGAGGTTGTGTCTCTCATTACCCAGCAGAAGCTCCAAAGAGCTTCATAAGGATAGAACGTTGCCAACAGGCAGAATTGAAGACACTTTTTTTTTTTCATTGTGGCTTGTCTCCAAAGGCCAAGATCACACTAATTAAAGCACAGAGGAGAGAATAACCCCTGACTCTAGAGCTTATTATGCTGCATTTTCAGTTTCCTTCTGATACTGAGATTTTAGGCAGTGTGTGTTTCCTGGAAACTATGGCAACATCCCCATTTTTGTTGGCTTTCCAGGAACTCTCAAAGTATTTCAGGCCTCCTTGTTATCTTGCATTTATATTGGCTTGGACAGAAAGTTCATTCAGGTTTTTCTGTAAGATGCAATGGAAAAATCCAAACCAACTTTCTGGCCAACCCAATATTTTACTCCCATCCTGTTGATTCAAATGTTCATTCAAAACAAGTACACTGTATTGTTTATTGCACCCAAGCCAGTACTTCAGTAGTTTAATTTACAGAGCGGTGACTGAGTAGATAAATGTATGTCAGGCACTCAGGAACATCAGTGCCTCATTGTTTTACTACAACTCTTGGAGCCATGATACCTCTTGAGCAGAGCCTGGCTAATTTTAGCAGGATTTACTCAATGATGAGAGAAAAGAATGTTTTGTTCTAAAAGTGATAGTGATGGGAACTTCCAGTGGCCATTAAATAATGTGAGAGAAAAGTGTTACAGCAGTATAAAACCTGTCCTTTCATTGCATTTCTCACATTAGCGAATTTGTTTTCCTAGAAGCACCAGTCTTGTGCTCATGAAAACCCTCAGCAGAAATCTGTCTGCACTCTCTGGGGGCAATAATGAGGTTTTTATGTTGACATCTAGGTTAGGCCCAGAAATGAATAAGAACAGTTATACGAAAACAGAATCATGTCTATTCATTCACTAATAGACTATCGGGAATGAGAGGCAGATTCAGTTCAGTTCAGTTCAGTTGCTCAGTTGTGTCCGACTCTTTGCAACCCCATGAACCGCAGCACGCCAGGCTTCCCTGTCCATCACCAACTCCCGGAGTTTACCCACATTCATGTCCATTGAGTCGGTCATGCCATCCAACCATTTCATCCTGTCGTCCCCTTCTCCTCCTGCCTTCAATCTTTCACAGTATCAGGGTCTTTTCAAATGAGTCAGCTCTTCACATCAGCTGGCCAAAGTATTAGAGTTTCAGCTTCAACATCAGTCCTACCAATGAACACCCAGGACTGATCTCCTTTAGGATGGACTGGGTGGATCTCCTTGCAGTCCAAGGGACTCTCAAGAGTCTTCTCCAACACCACAGTTCAAAAGGATTAATTCTTCGGCGCTCAGCTTTCTTTATAGTCCAACTCTCACATCCATACATGACTACTGGAAAAACCATAGCCTTGACTAGATGGACCTTTGTTGGCAAAGTAATGTCTCTGCTTTTTAATATGCTATCTAGGTTGGTCATAACTTTCCTTCCAAGGAGTAAGCGTCTTTTAATTTCATGGCTGCAGTCACCAAATGCAGTGATTTTGGAGCCCAGAAAAATAAAGTTTGACACTGTTTCCACTGTTTCCCCATCTATTTGCCATGAAGTGATGGGACCGGATGCCATGATCTTAGTTTTCTGAATGTTGAGCTTTAAGCCAACTTTTTCACTCTCCTCTTTCACTTTCATCAACAGGCTCTTTAGTTCTTCTTCACTTTCTGCCATAAGGGTGGTGTCATAGAAAATGAAAAATCTTTATTTCTAGAAAAAAAAAAACCAGAAGGAATATCTTTGCAACTCTGGGTAGACAGAGACTTCCTAGGCGGGTCACAAAAATATAAACCATAAAATAAAACATTAAGTTGGATTTAATCAAAACTAAAACCATGGGCTCTTCAAAAGACACCATTAAGAAAAGGAAAAGGCAAAGCATAGCATGGGAGAAAATTTCAAAGTATATAGATGACAGAAGACCTGTTTCTAGAATATATGAGGAATGCTTACAACTTATTAGGATGGCAGCTCAATAAAAAATGGGCACATAATTTGAACAGACATTCCCTTCAAGAAGATACAAGAATAGGCTAAGCATATGAAAAGTGTACATCAGCAGCCATCAGGGAAATGTAAATTAAGATCACAGTGGGATATGAGTACACACTTATTCTTTACACTTTGAGCAAATTTGAGTAAATCACTGTGATGTAAACTTGCTGACACAGTCTTCTTTGTAAACTTTTCAAAATTTCCTTATGACTTCCTTAGGAATAAGAAGCCTTGAGTAAATACTCATGTGAAAACTCAGAAGTTCTTGCAGGGCTGTGTTTGTTTAGGAGAGTTCCTAAACCTACTAATTGGTCCCTCAGTGGTATGCCATTACTTGGATATCCAGTTCCATCTTAATAGGCTTATCAGATCTTTCTGGGGCAGAGTAACTTCAGAGTTAAGTCAAGCTCTGAGGAAGGGTCTTGTACCTGCAAGGAGAGTCCTTGCAGGTCGATTACAACAGGCTTCCAACAAAAGCCTCTCCCATTTACTGGATGAAAAAGATAAGGGGTAGTGCTCATTCCCTGTTATAGGAAGTTGGGTCTATTTAGGATGTAGTGGCAAAGGATAATTTCTCATTACTCATTATGCTTGTCATTGTCTATCACAAGATTTCCCAAAGTATGTTCCCAAGAGCACTAATTCTGTGGATAGCCCACAGAAATTGAAAAAAAAAAAAAAAAAAAAACCCAAACCTAAAAGCTTCCATAGTCAAATACATTTAGGAAATATTAAACAAGTATAAACGGCATTCTTTATCTTAGAAGGGATATGGTAGGACTCTTTTCCAAATGTATTTGTATTTTAGAAACATATTTCATCACAATAGTATCTTTCACTCTTTTGAGAAACATGCTCTAACAAGATTATCTCTGATTTTTAAAATCCTTGAGCAGCCACAAAGCAAGCTGATCTTTCTAAAAAGTCGTGCTGATAGCTATAAGCAAGCTCTCCTTACCTACCAATTCACTGGCTCTCAAAGGCTGCTCTGTTATCTCCAGTTCCTCATTAGCTGTTTCTGGACACTAAAACTGAAAAGAAATGCCTCCTATTTCTTTCTGCTCCTCTCTTTCCCCTAATTCTTCAAAAAAAAAAAAAAAATTAGAGACAGATTATATAACCTTTGCCTTCCCCTGAGTATATTGCTAGAAATATTCAAAAGCATTCCTAAGTACTTTGTGAGGTACTTTAAACACTTGAAAATACAAAAGGCAACTCAATAGGGCTCCTTTAGTAATCTTTTTATAAGCTTAAGATGAGAATGATTTCTCAACAAACAGACTATAAAGTCCAGAAATAAACTCCAATATGTACAGGAATTTAGTATATGCTAAAGGTGGTATTTAAATCCATGAATAACAGTGTAGAAATAAACTAGGTAGAAAGTCAGAAAACAATAAAGTTGAACCTACAATTCACACCTGACACAAAATAAATTCCAGATGAACCCATTTTAATATGAAAAATAAAACTGTGAAAAAGACTAAAAAAGTAAGCATTTCTGTGGCCTGAGCTGACGTAATATATGCTCAGCAGTGTCCTTATAAGTGACAGGTCACAATGAAATTGTAGAAACTCTGGTAGGAAAAGCAGGATCCAACCCTTCCCCTCAGGCTGAGATATGGTTTGATTTGGCAGAAGAGAAAAAAACTAAACGATGTTTGATATTTTCACTTTGTCATGACAATGAGAAGCTATTAAGTTAATCATATGATCAAGTGTGGCATATCTAGGGGACAGTAGGAGCCCTGATGGAGATTAAAGGGAAAGATGTTTGGATATGTAAGGGGCCAGACTGTAGCGGATTTGGGATGCCCAGATGAAGAGACTACCTTGGATTCTTTTTATTGGGAGAACCCCTCTAGGGGTTGATGAGCTAGGGTGCAGGCTTTCTCAACCTCAGGACTACTGATATTTTCGACCAGATTATTTTTTTGTTAACGGTGGCTGACCCTGTACATCCTAGGATGTTTAGCAGCATCCCTGGCCCCTACCTACTAGATACTAGCAGGATCTCCCACTTTTTGAAGTGTGACAACCAAAAATATCTCCAAATATTGCCAAATGTTTCCTGGAGAACAAAATGATCACTAATTCAGAACCACTGAGCTCCAGAATGACAGAATAACTGGCATTTTAGAAGGACTGTCCAGCTGTGTTTGTATTGGGTTGGCCAAAAAGGTCATTTGGATTTTTCCATAATATCTAACAAAAACCTGAACAAACTTTTTGGTCAACCCAATAGAATGAAGAGAGAGACCAGCAGGACAGGAGCCTGAGAGAATGTATCAGAGGCTGGGCATGGTATATTGTTACAGTAAGGGCCCCAAATAAAGTATATCTTCCTGTACCCATGACCTTGTATAATTTCCTCCTCTACTGACTTAGGGCTTGGCCATGTGACTAGTTTTGATCGATGGAATATCAACAAACATGATACAAGCTGAGGCTTGAAAAGCGTTTGTGCATTGGGACTTAACCCTCTTGAGACACTGCCACCATGTGACAAAGCTGGTGCCAGCCTCCTGAAGACGTATGCCCAGCTAACAGCCAGCACCAACTTCAGACATATGAATGACGCACTCTAAGACCATGCAGCCATGATAAACCTACCATGACTACATGATTCTAGGCAGGCCAGCAGAAAAACTACCTACACTGGAGCCCTGCTCAAGTTGAGGGCAATGAAATTATGAACAAATAAAATGGCTGATATTTTAAATCACTAGGTGTTTGCTGTGCTGTTATGTAGTGAGAGATAATTGTTACAGTAGGTCTGGAATAGATTTGAATCAGTGGAAATGAGACGACGTACACAGACATTTGTAATAATCCATGTTTCTTAATGACTTTTCAACGAAGGGGTTAACTGGAAAGACAGCAGGACAAACAATACAGGAATTCAGAATTGAGTGCAAAGATCAGAGTGAGTTAAGGAAGGAAGTTGCATGAGCAGTCTTTAAAAAAGACTTCTGCCTAAGCAGTAAAAAATATCATTAACTTATTTATTTTGAAAAATACAGATATTTATTAATTGTTAACAAAATAATGATAATATTTCAAACATTCAACTTAGGTATATTTATAAAGCTTTAAAGGCATTACCAAGCTAGCCATTTCTTAATAGGGAAAAAAAAATATCAACCTTTAGAATAAGCAAGAAAGCACATAAACTCAAAATCAGTAACAATCTATATTGAACTAATAATAAAACTCATTTCAGTGTACTACCACCTACTTGTATAGAACTATATTCACTTAGTAATTAGATTGCTAAGGCCAGGGCTTCTAATGGAATGCCTCTCAGGTGGCACTAGTGCTTAAGAATCTGCCTGCCAATGCAGGAGACTTAAGAGATGCAGGTTCTATCCCTGGGTCAGAAAGATCCCCTGGAGGAGGGCATGGCCACCCACTCCAGTATTCTTGCCTGGAGAATCCCATGGACAGAGGAGCCTGGCAGGCTACATTCTATAGGGTCGCAAAGAGTTGGACATGACTGAAGCAACACATGCACACGTAATTTACCAGTTAAATTTATAGATGGTAATTACAGCTTGACAGATGTTGTGAGTTGACTTTATCTATTGTACTATTCAAGAAGAAACAGTTCCTCAGATGCTTAGCACTTAGCTTTCTGTTTAAGAACATCTGCTTAAGGAAGTGTGTCTGTCAAATCTTCTATTTGTATTATATTGAAAACAATCAACGTGATAAGAATAAAGAGAATCCAGAATGAAAAGAAGAGAAATTAAAAGGAAGAGGAACCAGAGATCAAATTGCCAACATCCACTGGATCATCGAGAAAGCAAGAGAATCCAGAAAAACATCTACTTCTGCTTTACTGACCAAGCCAAAGCCTTTGACTGTGTGGATCACAACAAACTGTGGAAAATTCTTCAAAGGATAGGAATACCAGACCACCTGACCTGACTCCTGAGAAATCTGTATGCAGGTCAAGAAGCAACAGTTAGAACTGGACATGGAACAACACTGGTTCCAAATCAGGAAAGGAGTACATCAAGGCTGTATATTGTCACCCTGCTTATTTAACTTACATGCAGAGTACATCATGAGAAATGCTGGGTTGGATGAAGCACAAGCTGAAATCAAGACTGCCTGGAGAAATATCAATGACCTCAGATATGCAGATGACACCACCCTTATGGCAGAAAGTGAAGAACTAAAGAGCCTCTTGATGAAAGTGAAAGAGGAGAGTGAGAAAGTTGGCTTAAAGCTCAACATTCAGAAAACTAAGATCATGGCATCCGGTCCCATCACTTCATGGGAAATAGATCGGGAAACAGTGGAAATAGTGACAGACTTTATTTTTCTGGGCTCCAAAATCACTGCTTTTGGTGACTGCAGCCATGAAATTAAAAGACGCTTACTCCTTGGAAGAAAAGTTATGACCAACCTAGACAGCATATTAAAAAGCAGAGACATTATTTTGCCAAAAAAGGTCTGTCTAGTCAAAGCTATGGTGTTTCCAGTAGCTCTCACATCCATATATGGATGTGAGAGTTGGACTGTGAAGAAAGCTGAGCACTGAAGAATTGATGCTTTTGAACTGTGGTGTTGGAGAAGAATCTTGAGAGTCCCTTGGACTGCAAGGAAATCCAACCAGTCCATCCTAAAGGACACCAGTCCTAAATATTCATTGGAAGGACTGATGTTGAAGCTGAAACTCCAATATTTTGGCCACCTGATTCGAAGAACTGACTCATTGAAAAAGGCCCTGATGCTGGGAAAGATTGAAGGCAGGAGGAGAAGGGGACGACAGAGGATGAGATGGCTATGGCATCACTGACTCAATGGACACGAGTTTGAGTAAACTCCAGGAATTAGTGATGGACAGGGAAGCCTGGCATCCTGCAGTCCATGGGGTCACAAAGAGTTGGACATGACTGAGTGACTGAACTGAACTGAGAATGAAAAGAAATGAAATACAGAGTCATAACTAAAAGAAGTGAAAATAAATAAAAGAACGTCTTAAGAGTGGAGGGACTTTATATGAATAAAGTAAAAATTATCCAAATGCATTTTCACAGGCTGTGAAAATCATCAAAGTACACATACACATAAGTCATATGACAAAGTGAGGGTCTCTCAGAAATAAGACAAGATTTTTTTTAAAGGATAAAAATAGATGAATTTTAAAGATCTGATAACCAGGAAGCATGCATGCATGCATGCTAAGTCGCTTCAGTCGTGTCGACTCTGTGCGACGACTCTGTGCGACCCCATAGACGGTAGCCCACCAGGCTCCTCTGTCCCTGGGATTCTCTAGCCAAGAATACTGAAGTGGGTTGCCATTTCCTTCTCCACAACCAGGAAGCAGCCAATATCAAAGACACAATGGCACTGTTGAAATAAATGTTTAAGATCAAAGGATAAAATACAACTGCCTAATTTCCATAAGATTTGTTTAAAGAAAAAAAAAGCTATCAATACCTCAGTCCTTGTTTAAATATTGCTGCCTGAAAGATTTTGATTAATTTTCTCTCAGGCTGAGGAGACAAGGACTGAGAAAAATTACTTGGATTTGAGGATCTGGAAGATCTATGTGATTCCTAATGTGCATTAACTAGTTGGACCTCGACGTTGGACCGACATGCATTAAAGAAAGGCCATGGGACTTCCCTGGTGGCCCCGTGGTTGAGAATCTGCCTGCCAAGTCAGGGAACACGGGTTCCATGCCTGGTCCAGGAAGATCCCACATGCCCAGGGCAACTAAGCCCCCATCCTAGAGCCCGTTCTCCGAAGAAGAAAAGCCAGGGCAATGAGAAACCCCCATCTCCTGGCAAGTATAGAAAGCCAGCACACAGCAACGAAGACCCAATGCAGTCAAAAATAAATGTTTTTTAAAAAGAAAGCCCGTAATATCAGAAAACGGGGTCTTCTGGTAAATCTCACACTTTGGTTTGGGATATACAGATGTTTACCGATTTTCCAGAATCAGAAAATAATAAGACACACATAATGTTAACTAATTTGCAACCCTACCCCTAACCTTCCTTTCCTCTTTCTATCCAGTAGTTAGCTCCTCATACCAGCGCTCGATTTACCCGAGCAAACACTGTTTACACCAAGGGCCTGGCAACGCTACTGCCTCCCCACAGTTCCAACCGGGTCCCCCAACTCCAGAAGCCCCAAACCCAGGCTCCAGAGCCCTACACGCGAAAGCGTGGGAACTGGAGCCAGTCGCTCCTCCTCCTGGCGGGGCGGAGCCGGGCGCCTCCGGGCCAGTGCGTGCGGCCGCGCAGGGCTGTCAGTCGCGGCAGGCGCTGCTGAGCGGGCCGAGGGTGGCCGGAGGCGCGTTCGCAGGGCTCTGGGACTGCCAGAGCCGGCACAGGTCGGCGCGCAAAGCCGCGTCGGAGCGCACAGTACCGACCCACTCAGGCGCTTCGCCCCGCCCCGACGTCCGCGCCAGTGGCCTAACCTGCCCGACTCGCCGAACTTGCCTCAGCTCCCAGCGGCAGCAGGTGGCCCCGGACTCCCCGCCGTCGCCGCAGTCGTGGTGGGCCACGCGCCCCGGAGCCCTCGCGAGCGGGATGGAGGCGGACGGGGACCTGAAGGAGCTAGCCCGGCTACGCTCCGTCTTCGCCGCCTGCGACGCGAACCGCTCCGGGCGCCTGGAGCGTGAGGAGTTCCGCGCGTTGTGCGCGGAGTTGCGCGTGCGGCCGGCCGACGCCGAGGCCGTGTTCCAGCGGCTTGACGCCGACCGCGACGGCGCCATCACCTTCCAGGAGTTCGCGCGCGGCTTTCGCGGGGCCCGCCGCGTAGGTCCGCGCCGGGGCTGGGGGCCGCGAGAGCCCGCGCCCGCCGCGGCCCAGGTGGGGTCCGACTCCGGGTCTGGCGAGGAGGACGAGGGCGACGAGGACGCGGCAGCGGCTCTGGCCGCTCCCTGGGACCCGGCGAGCTCCGGCCAGGCTTGGCAGGACTTCCAGGCGAGACTCGGGGACGAGGTCAAGTTCATCCCCAGGTACGAGTGTGGTTTGGAGGGCGGGAGGTGGTGGTGTTGTTTCCTGTCCTTCCCGGGACCCTGCCATCTCTCCCTCTTACCTTCGGAGTGTGCAGACCCCGTGGATCCTGTCTCTCCCTTGTCTCCATTTATTGATTCACTTGAACTTTTCCCAGATGAGACCCTTTAAGGAACGAGAATCCTCTCAGCTGCAAAGGGCACTTTGTTAGTTACACAGGCCAGAGTGAAACCCGCAGCGCCCGGAGATTCTTCCAGGACACTGGTTTAGGAGTGCTCCCCAAACCTCGGCGACTTGATTATATCGTCTCCTACTCCTGGCCTCCAGGCTGCACTCGCAGCGGCAGCCCCGAGCGGTGACCCGGGCCGCTAGCCAATTTGGCATTCTCTATAGTAGTTTTTGGTATTTTCTCCTACTACGTAGAAAACAAAACCTTGTTGTGCATTTATTTTGCGGCACACAAATATTCATCACTGCTACGTGCTGAGCATTTTACAAGGTTGTTTAATATTCAGAGCAACTTTGGGGGTGGACTTTCTTATCTTTGATTGATGGAGCAATTTCGACCTAAAGACGTTAAGGGACTTGTCCAGTTGCTGAAAGAGCAGTATTTGATCCCAGATGTTGTGAACTGAAAAACTCTCACTTTTTATACCACAGAATAAAATGATAAAAATCACACAATAAACTACTCTTGTGGCTCTGACAGAAATAGCATAGGATCAAGTTACTTTTCAGGCAAAAGGGGGATGCCTACAGGTTCAGGACTTGGTGGGAAGGATACTCAGGTTTTATTGAGATTAATTTGCATCTGTCTCTGCTTCTAGTCATTGTATGTCTTGAGCCACTCGCACATCTTCCTCGGGCGCCACAAACATCTTAATGCTATGTTTTTCTGCTCTCTGGAATTGTATGGGTCTCTGGCTGTCATTGTTGGGAAGATCTGAAAGGCATCATTTGGTTGGCAGTTCACATATCTGAGACAGAAGACTGAGAAAAGGAAATAGCTCTGGAAGGCAGCAGTGACCTGGCTCACCCATTCACAGCTTACACCTACAGGGCTAGGAGTTCTCACTTCCTCCACCGCCCAGCTTCTTCTCCCTCCAGTTTGAAAAGTTCAGGGAGTACTGGGCATGGAAAGTGACTCACTGCAGTATAAGAGGAATTGTGTAGAGAAAGTGGGTGTGATACCCATCTTTCCTATTATGTACAAATGAGTGAAAATGCAGTGTCTCCATCAGGGAAGTTAAAAAAAAAAATATATATATATATATATATATACACACACTTTGAATCAGCTTCCATCTGTAACTTGGTTTGGGTCCAGCTAGGTAAAAAAGGTAACAATATTGAGAATAAGAAAAGGTACACCCGCACCATATTTTATACACACACGCACACACAAAACTACTTTTCAGAGTTGTCAAGTCTCAGCAGCAGATATTTGACTCAGCCTCTAAATGATCAAAATGATCTTGTTAAGATCAGCGTACAACCTGGCCTTAATATTATTGATGGCATTATTCTTATCACTGTGCCTTTCCAATTCTTGAGAACCTATTAAATTTAATGGCACCAGTGTCACCTGATAGACTTGTGTCCTAAGCCCCACCCTTGCCTTCTGAGAGATTAACAAATACAATATTTGCCTTCCTGTACTTGTTGAAGAACTAAACTGAGTCGCTTCATCTGATTGTTTCTATGGCAGCCATTAGCTGTTTGGGTAAATTGGGTTCCTTCTATTCCACTTCCTCATATAGCTGTTCACCTTCTCTTTCTCCCATTCAAACTTGATAAAAATCTGTTGTTATTGACAATGCCGTTGTCATTATTTTAATTCTGCAAACATTATTGAGTGCCTCCTTTGTGCCAACCACTGTCCTAGGTACTGTCCTAAGTCCCTGGAGACAAAGAGCAGGAGACCGTGGTTCATGCCCTCAAGAAGTTCATAGTGTGAGTAAAATATTTCTCAAAAATTTCCTTAGAGGGCATGTAAAAGCAGAAAAATTATTTGCAGTAAACTCCATGTATTGTGGGCTTCCCTGGTGGCTCAGTGGTTAAGAATCTGTCCGCAGTGTAGGAGTTGCACAAGACTGGGGTTGGATCCCTGGGTTGGGAATATCCCCTGGAGGAGGGCATGGCAACCATTCAAATATTATTGCCTAGAGAATCCCATGGACAGAGGAGCCTGGCGGGCTACAGTCCAAAGCGTTACAAAGAGTCAGACATGACTGAAGCGACTTAGCATGCCATGAATTGTGGGCATAGCCCAACAGACTGCCAGCAAGCAGGAACTTTCTTTGAAGTTTTGAATTTTTATCTCAAAAAAATAAGTCATGTATTTGTTCATTTTACTGTATAATATCTTGCGAGTTGGTTTAATGTAATATTATTTTAATATTTATATTAAAATTTATATTTAAAATATATTTAATATATATTATATATTAAATATATATTTATTATATTTTTTATATTTTATTATATATTATATATTATATATTATATATACTATTATATTTATATATAATATATTTTATATATTTTTAAATATAAAATAAATATAAATATATATAATATATATTTATATTTAATATAATTTATTTAATATATTTATATTTACTATATATATATAATATATATAGTAAATATAAATATAAAATTTAATATAAATTTATATATAAATATATATTAAATAATATATTTATGTATATTTATATATATATTTTATATTTAAAATATAAAATATTATATTTTCTTCCAGAGAAAAAACTGTCTCTCTGGGAAGGTGTGCCATTTCACCTGGTGCCTTAATTTCTCACCTGGTGCCTTAATTTCCCACCTGGCACTCCACCTTCCTGCGGATAGCACCCTGTCCCATGCCTGTCTTTGGGAACTATTCATGTACAATTTGAGGAGAACAGATATCAGATATAGGAATGTTTGGTTCCTATAGAGGCAAAACTGGGAGTGATTGGTTTGGTTCCTATAGAGGCAAAACTGGTGGTGGTGATTTCCATTTCAAAGATCATTCAAGCTCTTAGACGAAAATGTTAAGCAAATTTGGGTTAAACTCCTCAGTCATTGATAATTGTGATATTAGAGAAAAATAATTTGTACTGTGAAAGAATAAAAATAGTCTCTGAGATATGTGTTAATACCCTCATAAGTTGGTTTTCCCTTAGAAAACTGAGGGAGTCTTTGCCTTCAAGCCTGGGGAGGGAAGCGTCCCAAGTAGCCGCGTGACCTGCTCACCTGAGGTGGACATGTGTAAATGGTCCAGAGGGTCAGAATGGGCCATTGCCACTTCCTGGTAAGCTGGAACAAGGTCAGCCGGCAGGTGAAACCAGAATGGGCAAGGCAGTATAGTTATGTAAGAGAATTCCAGAAGGAAGGTTGCATCAGGCCAAGAAAAATTCATGAAGTGGGGAGAGAATGTCTGGGGAGAAACAGAGACCAGACTTGTAACCACCTAGTGGAGCCCATTTCTGGGGCCCCAGGCATTATCTTGGTGAAAGGAAGGTTTTTACACAGTGGGTACTCAGTAAATATTTGTTCAGTGTTCTTTGATTCCTTGCTTCATATCCTGAGAATGCAGTTAGTTCGTGCTGTATGCATTCTCTTCATTTCTTTTGTTGGTTCCCTCCCTTTGTTTGCAAGTTCCCGATGAGAGCTCATGTGTCCTGAGATTAGCAAGGAGAGAAGGATACAAGGTGTGTGTGTGTGTATGCATGCATTGACCATTTGACCGAGGAGGGGGCATGGCAGGAATTCATCTCTCTTGTCTAGTCAGAGCCAGAACTTTTCAGAGTGTTCTCAGTCCCATCTGTAGAAATTCTGAGTTTCATTTATGGACTGATTAACTTTAATAATTTAGAACCCCACATTCTCATAAACAGAAGCACAAGGGTCCAGCCGGCACCAAAACCATAATGGACTTGTGAACGGGCATGAGTTTTGCCACGGTATTTAGAGCAGACCCAGAGTGGGTGCCTCTGGTGTAGTAAGGGTTCGCACAGCTGATGACCTGCCAGACAGGGTTAGGGTAGGATTTGTTCAGGTACCAAAATTAGACCCACGTGGTCAGTTGTTTCACATGGTCTGTGCCCTTTCTGTATGCAGTGTTGAAGAAGTCTTTTGTTGAATGGCTTAGAAACAAGAAATTTAATTGAGAAGAACCAGAACTACCCACATGTGAACTGTCACGTGGATCATCAAAACAGTTTGCTTCAGCATGTCTGTATAACTATGAGGATGACAGCTAAAATGGAGTGTAAATACAACGGCTGACACCAATCCCACTTAACTTGTAGGACGAAGCTACAGTAGGCAGAGGCATAGTTTCCTTTACATTTCCCTTTCTTGGGGTCCACTTTGGGCTCTGATCATCTTCATTTGTAACAGTGCAGTTGCTTCCTAAGCCCACTTCACCACTTCAAGATGTGGTGCTTGGAAAGATGGAAAAGGGAGAGGAGAGAGGGATGCACAGAGAGAGGTAAACACAGGGAGAGGGCTGGAGACCCAGCATGAGGAGGGCAGGGTGAGAGGAGGCAGAAGACCAGCAGGCAGATGGAGAGACACTGATGATTGATTAGGTAGTGCCTCAGTTTCCCCTCTCTGCCCACTCAGTGTGGTTCTGGCCCTGAGCCAGCTTGAGGTGCCAGAGTTAAATTAGCTCTTCTCTGCTTGAGTACAGCTCTTGAAAGTATCTTCCATATGTGAGCATCTGGTGCTTTGAATGGTGTTTGTAGTGTTTAAAGATAAACATATTTGTCACTCATGTGACCAGTCATGTCCAGTGTTCATCCAGAAATAAAGATTTGCTCTAACCTTGAGGTACCAGAGTGGGTTGGACCTCAGTCCTGGAAGACGTTCAGAGATGTGTTTGTGTGTGATACTTACCTTTGGCACTAACTTTGGGGCCTATCAGTGCTAGCCACAAGCTTTCCAGAGATTTTCTGACTTTTCTTAATTCAGACCTGGGAGTTTGTGTGTGCGTGTGTGTGTGTATGTGTGTGTGTGTATAGTGTTGTTGCTGTTTAGACACTAAGTCATATCTGATTCTTTTGAGACCCCATGGTCTGTAGCCCTGCCAGGCTCCTCTGTCCATGGGGTTTCCCAGATGAGAATACTGGGGTGAGTTTTCATTTCCTTCTCCAGGGATCTTCCCAACTCAGGGATCAAACTGGCATCTCCTGCATTGACAGGCAGATTCTTTGCCTCTGAGCCACCTGGGAAGCCCACGTGTGTGTATGTGTGTGTGTGTATAATACATACATTTTATATATTTTTATGTGTCTGTATATCTCTATATAGATTATATATGTCTTTATTTCTAACTGTTGCTTGTCTGTTGCTTTTTGTTTTTTCTTTTCACAATTATCTGTGTCATTACCCTACTGCTGAGTGGGAGAAACCTGTCTGTTAAGACTACAGCCCTTCCTTGAACCTTCCAAACCTTCCTCCTGGGCCCGGCAGGCATCTCTGTGTGGCTTACCTTTTATGAGCTCTGCTTGCTGGTGGTGGCCCCTTCTGGTTCTGATATTGGAATTTCATCTCAGGGTAGTTTCTTTTTGGCCTCTTGGCCCCAGAAAGGTATTCTGGCCTTCCCAGCCTTAGAGGACTCCCGGCTTTGGCCATATGGACAGGGGGCTGCTCTGAATCTCAGATCTCACGGACTGTTCAAAACACTGCTGTCAGATTTTGAGGAGAGATTGTTTGCTCTGCCCTTATGGTGTAGGTACCAAGTAAAATGCCTAAGACAGGATGCCATTGGAAGGCTGCTCTCCAAGAACTACAGACTCTTCTCTAGCCTGTCTTTTAGCCTGAATTTTTCATTTACTCCTCTCCTAAATCATTGTTGAAATTCAGTCGTGCTACTCCTATCACTTTGAGCATGTAAAACCTGTTTCTGGATTTCTTCCCAGGTTATATGATTTGATTTTATTTGTAAAACAGAAGTAGGGAGGGAGGAGCCAAGATGGCGGAGGAGTAGGACAGGGAGAACACTTTCTCCCCCACAAATTCATCAAAAGAGCATTTAAACGTCGAGTAAATTCCACAAAACAACTTCTGAATGCCGGCAGAGGACATCAGGCACCCAGAAAAGCAATCCAACTCTTCGAAAGGAGGTAGGAAAAAATATAAAAGACAAAAAAAGAGACAAAAGAGGGAGGGACGGAGTTCCGTCCCGGGAAGGGAGTCTTAAAAAGAGAGAAGTTTCCAAACACCAGGAAACCTTCTCACTGCCGAATCTGTGCCGAGCTTTGGAAGCACAGAGGGCAACATAACAGGAAGAAAAAATAAACAATTAAAACTCGAAGATTGCGAGTCCTACGGTAACTCCCCCAGCGGAGAAGCAGCGCAGACGCCTGCACGCGCCATTAACAAGCGGGGGCTGGGCAGGGAGGCGCAGCGCGGGCTGCATCGCTTAGAGTAAGAATCTGGCCTGAATACCCTGAGCACTATCTGAGCGAAATAATTTGGGCTAGCAAACCAGACTGTGGGATATCTACCACGCGAAAAGCCAGCCCTAACCTAAGACACCGCCAGGCCCGCGCACGGAACAAAGAATTGAACAGAGATAGCCGGCTGCAGACCTTCCCCCTCCGGTGACAGGCAGCCAGAGCCGGAAGGGGGCAATCGCAGCCCCAGAGAGACATTATCTATAAAACTGTAAGCAGGCTTCTTTGCTAACTAAAACTTCTTGGGGGTCTGGACGGTTAACATCTGCCTAAGAAGGTGCGCCGGTTTTACGCCCAGATAACCGAGTGGCGGGGAGGCGATAAGTCGCAGCATTGGCGCTCGCCAAACACCTCATCACTTGAGCTGCTCGGACCTGGGAAGAGCACAATACTCAGGCCCAACTGAGTCTGCGCCTCTGAGGACTACCCGAGTGCCTGAACCTGAGCGGCTTGGACCTGGGAGGTACATGCAACCCAGGGCCAGCCTCGGATTGTTCCCGGCGGAACAACCTAGAGCCCGAGCAGTGTGGGCAGGGAGGCTACACGCGTCATGAGCGGGGGCAGACCCAGTGTGGCTGAGGCACTGCGAGCGCACGCCAGTGTTATTTGTTTGCAGCATCCCTCCCTCCCTCCCTCCCCACAGCGCGACTGAACAAAGAGAAGAAATACAGTTCCACCCATCAGAACACTGACACAAGCTTCCCTAACCAGGAAACCTTGACAAGCCACCTGTACAAACCCACACACAGCGAGGAAAAGCCACAATAAAGAGAACTCCACAAACTGCCAGAATACAGAAAGGACACCCCAAACTCAGCAATTTAAACAAGATGAAGAGACAGAGGAATAGCCAGCAGATAAAGGAACAGGATAAATGCCCACCAAACCAAACAAAAGAGGAAGAGATAGGGAATCTACCTGATAAAGAATTCCGAATAATGATAGTGAAATTGATCCAAAATCTTGAAATTAAAATGGAATCACAGATAAATAGCTTGGAGACAAGGATTGAGAAGATGCAAGAAAGGTTTAACAAGGACCTAGAAGAAATAAAAAAGAGTCAATATATAATGAATAATGCAATAAATGAAATTAAAAACACTCTGGAGGCAACAAATAGTAGAATAACAGAGGCAGAAGATAGGATTAGTGAATTAGAAGATAGAATGGTAGAAATAAATGAATCAGAGAGAATAAAAGAAAAACAAATTAAAAGAAATGAGGACAATCTCAGAGACCTCCAGGACAATATTAAACGCTACAACATTCGAATCATAGGGGTTCCAGAAGAAGAAGACAAAAAGAAAGACCATGAGAAAATACTTGAGGAGATAATAGTTGAAAACTTCCCTAAACTGGGGAAGGAAATAATCACCCAAGTCCAAGAAACCCAGAGAATCCCAAACAGGATAAACCCAAGGCAAAACACCCCAAGACACATATTAATCAAATTAACAAAGATCAAACACAAAGAACAAATATTAAAAGCAGCAAGGGAAAAACAACAAATAACACACAAGGGACTTCCCATAAGGATAACAGCTGATCTTTCAATAGAAACTCTTCAAGCTAGGAGGGAATGGCAAGACATACTTAAAATGATGAAAGAAAATAACCTACAGCCCAGATTATTGTACCCAGCAAGGATTTCATTCAAGTATGAAGGAGAAATCAAAAGCTTCTCAGACAAGCAAAAGCTGAGAGAATTCTGCACCACCAAACCAGCTCTACAACAAATACTAAAGGATATTCTCTAGACAGGAAACACAAAAATGGTGTATAAATTCGAACCCCAAACAATAAAGTAAATGGCAACGGGATCATACTTATCAGTAATTACCTTAAACGTAAATGGGTTGAATGCCCCAACCAAAAGACAAAGACTGGCTGAATGGATACAAAAACAAGACCCCTACATATGTTGTCTACAGGAGACCCACCTCAAAACAGGGGACACATACAGACTGAAAGTGAAGGGCTGGAAAAAAATTTTCCATGCAAATAGGGACCAAAAGAAAGCAAGAGTAGCAATACTCATATCAGATAAAATAGACTTTAAAACAAAGGCTGTGAAAAGAGACAAAGAAGGTCACTACATAATGATCAAAGGATCAATCCAAGAAGAAGATATAACAATTATAAATATATATGCACCCAACACGGGAGCACCACAGTATGTAAGACAAATGCTAACAAGTATGAAAGGAGAAATTAACAATAACACAATAATAGTGGGAGACTTTAATACCCCACTCACACCTATGGATAGATCAACTAAACAGAAAATTAACAAGGAAACAAAAACTTTAAACGATACAATAGATCAGTTAGACCTAATTGATATCTATAGGACATTTCATCCCAAAACAATGAATTTCACCTTTTTCTCAAGCGCACATGGAACCTTCTCTAGGATAGATCACATCCTGGGCCATAAAGCTAGCCTTGGTAAATTCAAAAAAACAGAAATCATTCCAAGCATCTTTTCTGACCACAATGCAGTAAGATTAGATCTCAATTACAGGAGAAAAACTATAAAAAATTCCAACATATGGAGGCTGAACAACACGCTGCTGAATAACCAACAAATCACAGAAGAAATCAAAAAAGAAATCAAAATTTGCATAGAAACGAATGAAAAACAACAACCCAAAACCTGTGGGACACAGTAAAAGCAGTCCTAAGGGGAAAGTTCATAGCAATACAGGCACACCTCAAGAAACAAGAAAAAAGTCAAATAAATAACCTAACTCTACACCTAAAGCAACTAGAAAAGGAAGAAATGAAGAACCCCAGGGTTAGTAGAAGGAAAGAAATCTTAAAAATTAGAGCAGAAATAAATGCAAAAGAAACAAAAGAGACCATAGCAAAAATCAACAAAGCCAAAAGCTGGTTCTTTGAAAGGATAAATAAAGTTGACAAACCATTAGCCAGACTCATCAAGAAACAAAGGGAGAAAAATCAAATCAATAAAATTAGAAATGACAGTGGAGAGATCACAACAGACAACATAGAAATACAAAGGATCATAAGAGACTATTATCAACAATTATATGCCAATAAAATGGACAACGAGGAAGAAATGGACAAATTCTTAGAAAAGTACAACTTTCCAAAACTCGACCAGGAAGAAATAGAAAATCTTAACAGACCCATCACAAGCACGGAAATTGAAACTGTAATCAAAAATCTTCCAGCAAACAAAAGCCCAGGTCCAGATGGCTTCACAGCTGAATTCTACCAAAAATTTAGAGAAGAGCTAACACCTATTCTGCTCAAACTCTTCCAGAAAATTGCAGAGGAAGGTAAACTTCCAAACTCATTCTATGAGGCCACCATCACCCTAATACCAAAACCTGACAAAGATGCCACAAAAAAAGAAAACTACAGGCCAGTATCACTGATGAACATAGATGCAAAAATCCTAAACAAAATTCTAGCAATCAGAATCCAACAACACATTAAAAAGATCATACACCATGACCAAGTGGGCTTTATCCCAGGGATGCAAGGATTCTTCAATATCCGCAAATCAATCAATGTAATACACCACATTAACAAATTGAAAAACAAAAACCATATGATTATCTCAATAGATGCAGAGAAAGCCTTTGACAAAATTCAACACCCATTTATGATAAAAACTCTCCAGAAAGCAGGAATAGAAGGAACATACCTCAACATAATAAAAGCTATATATGACAAACCCACAGCAAACATTATCCTCAATGGTGAAAAATTGAAAGCATTTCCTCTAAAGTCAGGAACAAGACAAGGGTGCCCACTTTCACCATTACTATTCAACATAGTTTTGGAAGTTTTGGCTACAGCAATCAGAGCAGAAAAAGAAATAAAAGGAATCCAAATTGGAAAAGAAGAAGTAAAACTCTCACTATTTGCAGATGACATGATCCTCTACATAGAAAACCCTAAAGACTCCACCAGAAAATTACTAGAACTAATCAATGATTATAGTAAAGTTTCAGGATATAAAATCAACACACAGAAATCCCTTGCATTCCTATACACTAATAATGAGAAAACTGAAAGAGAAATTAAGGAAACAATTCCATTCACCATTGCAACGAAAAGAATAAAATACTTAGGAATATATCTACCTAAAGAAACTAAAGACCTATATATAGAAAACTATAAAACACTGGTGAAAGAAATCAAAGAGGACACTAATAGATGGAGAAATATACCATGTTCGTGGATTGGAAGAATCAATATAGTGAAAATGAGTATACTACCCAAAGCAATTTATAGATTCAATGCAATCCCTATCAAGCTACCAACAGTATTCTTCACAGAGCTAGAACAAATAATTTCACAATATGTATGGAAATACAAAAAACCTCGAATAGCCAAAGCGATCTTGAGAAAGAAAAATGGAACTGGAGGAATCAACCTACCTGACTTCAGGCTCTACTACAAAGCCACAGTTATCAAGACAGTATGGTACTGGCACAAAGACAGAAATATAGATCAATGGAACAAAATAGAAAGCCCAGAGATAAATCCACGCACATATGGACACCTTATCTTTGACAAAGGAGGCAAGAATATACAATGGAGAAAAGACAATCTCTTTAACAAGTGGTGCTGGGAAATCTGGTCAACCACTTGTAAAAGAATGAAACTAGAACACTTTCTAACACCATATACAAAAATAAACTCGAAATGGATTAAAGATCTAAATGTAAGACCAGAAACTATAAAACTCCTAGAGGAGAACATAGGCAAAACAGTCTCTGACATACATCACAGCAGGATCCTCTATGACCCACCTCCCAGAATATTGGAAATAAAAGCAAAAATAAACAAATGGGACCTAATTAAAATTAAAAGCTTCTGCACATCAAAGGAAACTATCAGCAAGGTGAAAAGACAGCCTTCAGAATGGGAGAAAATAATAGCAAATGAAGCAACCGACAAACAACTAATCTCAAAAATATACAAGCAACTCCTACAGCTCAACTCCAGAAAAATAAATGACCCAATCAAAAAATGGGCCAAAGATCTAAATAGACATTTCTCCAAAGAAGACATACAGATGGCTAACAAACACATGAAAAGATGCTCAACATCACTCATTATCAGAGAAATGCAAATCAAAACCACTATGAGGTACCATTTCACACCAGTCAGAATGGCTGCGATCCAAAAGTCTACAAATAATAAATGCTGGAGGGGGTGTGGAGAAAAGGGAACCCTCTTACACTGTTGGTGGGAATGCAAACTAGTACAGCCACTATGGAGAACAGTGTGGAGATTCCTTAAAAAACTGGAAATAGAACTGCCTTATGATCCAGCAATCCCACTGCTGGGCATACACACTGAGGAAACCGGAAGGGAAAGAGACACGTGTACCCCAATGTTCATCGCAGCACTGTTTATAATAGCCAGGACATGGAAGCAACCTAGATGTCCATCAGCAGATGAATGGATAAGAAAGCTGTGGTACATATACACAATGGAGTATTACTCAGCCATTAAAAAGAATACATTTGAGTCAGTTCTAATGAGGTGGATGAAACTGGAGCCTATTATACAGAGTGAAGTAAGCCAGAAGGAAAAACATAAATACAGTATACTAACGCATATATATGGAATTTAGAAAGATGGTAACGATAACCCTGTATACGAGACAGCAAAAGAGACACTGATGTATAGAACAGTCTTATGGACTCTGTGGGAGAGGGAGAGGGTGGGAAGATTTGGGAGAATGGCATTGAAACATGTGAAATGTCATGTATGAAACGAGATGCCAGTCCAGGTTCAGTGCACGATGCTGGATGCTTGGGGCTGGTGTGCTGGGACGGCCCAGGGGGATGGTATGGGGAGGGGGGAGGGAGGAGGGTTCAGGATGGGGAGCACGTGTATACCTGAAATTTAAAAAAAAAAAAAAAATTTAAAAATTTAAAAAATTAAAAAAAAAAAAAAAGCAGAAGTAGCCAAATTTGGCTAATCTTCCTGGAATGGAAGTGTAGAGGCTGATGGCAGAACCTTTAGAAGATGGTGAGGTTAGGGTGCCAAGGTGATTCAGATGTCTGCATTTTTCTCCTAAGAGAATATACAGAAAATACTTTCTTGCTTCCCATATAGCTTGTTAAAGCTTAGTTGTACCTGACTGCAGTCTATTGTTGGAGGGAAGAAATGGGAAGAGACGATTTATCATGGGTATTCGGGCTGCTCCTATCTAACTGTTAGTCTCGTATCAGGTTATAAAATGGAAAGTAAACACTGTTTCCCAGAGGAAAGTTGTAATGACGGAATGATATGTATGACTTCTTTGATATTAGTTCCTCAAAAAAAAAAACAGTTTCATTGGTTCAACTGGTAAATATGTGGGGTCTTCCAAATTATAATTGCTTCTGTCAGAGTAATTATAAAAAGAGAAAGGTGAATTTTAACTCTTGAGGCCTTCATCTATATGCCTTATAAAAGCAAGACATATAGATGCAGTAGCTCAGGCATGTTTCTTTCATTCTTTCTCTAGTTCCCCCAGTATTCATGTGCCTGCCAGTGTCCCAGGCACTAGAGAGACTCCCTTACAGACCTGACCCTGACCTTCAAGGAGCTTATCACCTTTTTGAATACCTAGGAGTTTCTGACACCCAAAGGAGCTGAGATGCAGTATAATATATGCAGAAAAATGCCTCTGGGCACATCTCCAAAATGTAGAAATTTCATGGCAAAATAGTTCCTCAAATTGGGGGCCCTTTGGGTCTTTACATGTGTGCTTGGGAATCTTAGAAGACTAAACAGTTTTGTTTTCATTTTATGTTATCATTATCTGATAATATAAAACAAATTAATTTGAGCAGATTTGGGATCACCTAGATGACTGTGCCGTGACAGATTTGACTGACTGAGAACCTGCCTGTGTGGTGTTTAAGGTTGTGTGGCGTCCACAGCACGCTGTTCTTGTCATGGGCTGGTGAGGAAGGCACAGCTGTGGCCCTAGTGTAGAGACATGTCCATGTAAATTGAAAGTGACCAGCAACACAGAGTGTTGGGTTGTCTGCGTTCTCAGTTGAAAAGTGATTGGGGAACAGGGTTTTGATCCTGTGAGTGTGGCTGGAGAGTGCAGCACACAGGCTTCCAAGGACCATGGTGCTATTGGCTTTGGGGCTGTAGTTTCAGTAGCGGAGTGTCCCTTGTCGGATTAAATAAATGTTTCTCATTCTCACTCCCTTGATTCTCCAAACATGTGTTGGTCACATAAATGCTTGGGAGCTGTAAGTATAAGGAGTTTATATCTGGTTTATGTTTGTTCATAGTTAAGTAACATGATATAAATAATGTTTATGTCACCTTTTCTTTAGTAAGGACTACATGTTTATCAAGTGGGAGAAATACTGTTTCAAAAGGACTTGAAATCCTTAAGAACTATATAAGATGGAAAACATTAGCTTCCCTGGTTTTCATTGCATATCAATCTTGTCTGTCATTTAAATTGAAGATATAATATGAACCAGCAACCCCACTGCTGGGCATACACACTGAGGAAACCAGAATTGAAAGAGACATGTGTACCCCAGTGTTCATTGCAGCACTGTTTACACTAGCCAGGACATGGAAGCAACCTAGATGTCCATCAGCAGATGAATGGATAAGAAAGCTGTGGTACCTATACACAACGGAATATTACTCAGCCATTAGACAGAATGCATTTGAATCAGTTCTAATAAGGTGGATGAAACTGGAACCTATTATACAGAGTGAAGTAAGCCAGAAAGAAAAACACCAATACAGTATACTAACACATATATATGGAATTTAGAAAGATGGCAACGATGACACTATATGCGAGACAGCAAAAGAGACACAGATGTATAGAACAGACTTTTGGACTCTGTGGGAGAAGGTGAGGGTGGGATGATTTGAGAGAATAGCACTGAAACATGTATATTATCATATATGAAACAGATTGCCAGGTCAGGTTCGATGCATGAGACAGGGTGCTCAGGGCTGGTGCACTGGGATGACCCTGAGGGATGGGATGGGGAGGGAGTTGGGAGGGGGGTTCAGGATGGGGAACACATGTACACCCATGGCTGATTCATGTCAATGTATGGCAAAAACCACTACAGTGTTGTAAAGTAATTAGCCTCCAATTAAAATTAATTAATTAATTTAAAAAATAATAAATTGAAGGCATAATATCAATATTGTGGAAGAAGTTCAACTTAAATTGCTCTCAGTCTTAAGGACCATTTTTGTTATTTGCCCAAAGAAGAAACTCTTCTTGCCTTTTTCCTATGTCATTCATTCACTGTTTCATTTAAAATACTTTTGTAATCTATGTGTGCCTGGGACTGCACTAGAAACTGGGTGCTTTAAAATTATATCCAGTCAAAAAATCAAAGTTTCTTGGCCATTTGCTCTCTCTCCAGAGGTGGTGGCACCAGGGAAGATAATGAGGAGGGAAAATCACAAAGTCTGGGTCCAGCTGTCAGTGGGAGTCAGGAAACAAGCAGATGAACTAAATTCAGGGAGTTTATTCTTCTCTTTAGTAGAGCAGTTATCTTGCATGTTAGTGTTACAGTTCCAACAAGAGACACTCTAGGCTCTGATCAGATTATCCCCTCAGTCCCCCTGTGGACTGTGACTAATGTAATGGACTGGGAGCTCACAGACACCGAGGCCTCCGGGATTAGGCAGCTAACGTTGACCCGGTGGAATGGAGTTGGGGCCCAGTACCCACCTCTGCATCATCTACTAGTATAGACACACGTGCTGCCATGCAGGAGGTAGGCCTGGTGTTGTCACTGATGCCAACTTAGAAAGGATGGTAAGGTATCCAGATTTTATGTAGGAATTTCCAGTTTTGTGTTCTCTGTGAAGGACAGAGCACAAAAGTGGGAAAGATACTTTTCCCAGTTTGCAGCCCCTGTTTCCTGCCTGAGAACGTGCAGTGATAAGTTCAAGTGTCAGATGTGATCTTTGCTTTGAAGGTCGTGTTGATGTGAACATGTGGTTCCATGGCACTGTAGCTTAGAACCTTAACCATGCTGCTTCTGCCCCGTCCAAGTTTGTGGGATAGTATTTTGACCCAAAGGTAGTCTGTCTTGACTCTCTTTTTTGCTCTTGCATGTTCTTGTACTTTCCCAAGTTACCAAGTTCAAGCCCATCAGATGTTACTGTACAGTATTTTCTATCTCCCGGTTATGCTGCTCTGGTAAGTGCGTCCCTGGGGGAGGAGGGCTGAGCTCTGAAAGCACCGAGATGTCCAAAACACCTTTTACCCTGATGTCTTTCCTTCTCGTCATTTGAAACTGAACGTATTTGTCACGGATTTAAGACATGGAAAAAAATCAATTGGCATGGAATAAAAATAAGGGAATTTAGTGATAAGAGGTTATATGTTCTGGTAACATAATGGTATATCCTTTCATTATTGGAATATTTTGTCCTGCAGTCAAAAAAGATTTTTGTGAGGATGAAAAGATGCTCATCACTAATCATCAGAGAAATGCAGATCAAAACTGCAATAGATCATGTTGATGTTTGGTATAAACCAACACAGTGCTGTAAAGCAATTACCCATCAATTAAAAATAAATAAGTTTTTTTTAATTGCAATGGAAATTGCCACTTATTGGCTGTTATCAAAAAAACAATTATAAGTACTACTGAGAATATAGAGAAATCGCAACCCTTGTATATTGTTGGTGGGAATGTAAATTGGTGCAGCCACTATGGAAAATGGTATGAAGGTTACTCAGAAAAGTACAAATGGAACTTCCATATGATCCAGCAATCTCATTTCTGCGTGTATATCCAAAAAAATTGAAATCAGGATCTTGAAGAGATATCCGCACTCCTGTGATCATTGCAGCATTAGTAACAATAGCCAGCAGGTGCAAACAGCTCACATGCCCATTGACAGATGAATGAATAAAGAAAATGTGCTATATACTTCAATGGAATATTACTCAGCTATACAAAAAGAAGGAATTTCTGCAGTATGTGACAACCCAGATGGACCTGAGCACATTATGCTGAGTGAAGTAAGCCAGTCACAGAAGGACAAATAATGTACAGTTCCACTTATATGAAGTGTCTAAAGTAGACAACTTTTAGAAAGTCGAATGGTGATTGCCAGGGGCCCAGGGATTAGGAAATGAAGAGCTGCTGTTCAGTGGGTTATGGAACTTCAGTCGTTCAACGTGGAAAAGGCTCTGCGTGAAAATAGGCATGTAGGCAACAACACTGTACACCTCAAAGTTTGTGAAGGACGTAGATTTATGTTATATGCTTCTTAACCACAAGAAAAGCAAACATGTAGAGTGTAAAACTTCTTTTTTTTACAGAGGTAAAAGATCTGGATAGCTACAAAGGCTCTATGTCTCATATCTACTTGGATCAGTCCCGAATATAGGCTCCCTCAAGGGTTGTCCCTTAAATGTACTCACACCTGTCATGTTTAGGTAACCGAGCAGAAATATTTGTGATAATGACACATTCTGGGTGCTCCTTCCCACCACACATACTGAAAACAACCACTCTCTTCAGTTTTAGTTTTGGGGGACATTTTATGGGCATGTTCAGCCATGATACCCCCTAGTGAGCATTACAATTATGGAGCATGCTCAAGTGGCCACTTTGTTACAATGGTACCTCTGACCTAGAGTGTTTTGTTTTGTTTTGTTTTAATGTCTGGTTTGAAAACAAACAAGCACAAATCAGTTCTTTATTCTGAATCCAGATGCAGTGGTGGAAGTCTCACCTGCTGTAAGCCTCCTGTGACTGCCTGGTCCCCACATGGAGGAGTGGTGGGAGGTTGTGGCAGGTGCTGGCCTGTTGCCCATCTTCTTGGGCATGATGGCTGCAGTTTTATCTCCAGGTGCGACCTCATAATTCTTGCTCCTGTAGAACAGAGTGACAGTCTGCCCTGGCTGAGGTGGAAGAATTCTTGAGGAGTCAACCAACATTTGCTTAGAAAATCCATGTTTTTATGATGCAGCAATCCCACTGCTGGGTATACACACCAAGGAAACCAAAATTGAAAGAGACACATGTACCCCAGTGTTCGTCTCAGTACTGTTTACAATAGCTAGGACATGGAAGCAACCTACTGTCCATCAGCAGACAAATAGATAAGAAAGCTGTGGTACATATACACAATGGAATATTACTCAGATATTAAAAAGAATGCATTTGAATCAGTTCTAATGAAGTAGATGAAACTGGATCCTATTATACAGAGTGAAGTAAGTCAGAAAGAAAAACACCAATACAGTATATTAATGCATATATATGGAATTTAGAAAGATGGTAACAACAACCCTATATGCGAGACAGCAAAAGAGACCCAGGTATAAAGAACAGAGTTTTGGACTCTGTGAGGGAAGGGGAGGGTGGGATGATTTGATAGAATTGCATTGAAACATGTATGTTATCATATGTGAAATAGATGACCAGTCCAAATTCGATGCATGAAACAGGGCACTCAAAGCCGGTGCACTGGGATGGCCCAGAAGGATAGGATGGGGAAGGAGGTGGGAGAGGGGTTCAGGATGGGGGACACATGTACATCTGAGGCTGATTCATGTCAATGTATGGCAAAAATCACCACAATATTGTAAAGTAATTAGCCTCCAATTAAAATAAATTAATTAATTAAAAAAAAAAACTACAGATTCCTGGATATCCTCTCAGACTTGACAATATAAATATCTAAAGACAAAAAAAAAAAAAGAAAATCTATGTTTTAAGACATTTGTATGCCATGTTTGTAATGGACTCGCCATAAACTAGTGTTCATGTTTATGATCCAAATATGTTTTCTTTTCCTCCTTGACAGTCTGTTGGCATGGCATGTAATTCAGTCTGGCAGATATAGTTAGGTTGGGGATGTTAATGAATGAAGTATGGTCACACGTTTCTGCTCTAACACAGTATCTGTATTTCAGAAGAACCTGATGTTCTGCAAGAACACAAAGGATGTATGAGGGAGAAAACAGGGATGGGGCCAATCTCTCTGTATCTATACAGATTTGCATCCATAAAACTAAAAAAAAATAATAGCAAAATTTTTAAAAAGTCACATTAGATGCCTAATAGAAACATGCAACAGTCCAGAATATCAGTACAGAAAAACTGTTACTGTTATAAACAATGAAAGTATAGCATTTTGCAGCCTATTTTTTAAGGTGAAGGTAGCTTCATGGATGGAGGTATATGAGTTGTGGTTGCTGAGTTACGGGGACAAGACAAAATGCACAAAGACAAAGCATGTGGATAGTTTGTGCCAAGAAGAGCCCAGGGAGTGGGCATTGTGTCTAGCACCATGTCCACTTGCAGCCAGCTGCCTTCAGCTGCAGTAATGGG
The DNA here is from genome assembly GCF_002263795.3 of Bos taurus. NCBI lineage: Eukaryota > Metazoa > Chordata > Mammalia > Artiodactyla > Bovidae > Bos > Bos taurus. The sequence continues at coordinate 76,248,837 of NC_037335.1, read as the reverse complement.
CTTGCATTGGGTGGCTGTTACCTGGGCGCAGAGCATTGACATGCTGGGAAATGCAACTTCCAGTTCTGCATCAGATCAGATCAGATCAGTCGCTCAGTCGTGTCCGACTCTTTGCGACCCCATGAATTGCAGCATGCCAGGCCTCCCTGTCCATCACCAGCTCCCGGAGTTCACTGAGACTCACGTCCATCGAGTCAGTGATGCCATCCAGCCATCTCATCCTCTGTCGTCCCCTTCTCCTCCTGCCCCCAATCCCTCCCAGCATCAGAGTCTTTTCCAATGAGTCAACTCTTCGCATGAGGTGGCCAAAGTACTGGAGTTTCAGCTTTAGCATCATTCCTTCCAAAGAAATCCCAGGGCTGATCTCCTTCAGAATGGACTGGTTGGATCTCCTTGCAGTCCAAGGGACTCTCAAGAGTCTTCTCCAACACCACAGTTCAAAAGCATCAATTCTTCCGTGCTCAGCCTTCTTCACAGTCCAACTCTCACATCCATACATGACCACAGGAAAAACCATAGCCTTGACTAGACGAACCTTTGTTGGCAAAGTAATGTCTCTGCTTTTTAATATGCTATCTAGGTTGGTCATAACTTTCCTTCCAAGGAGTAAGCGTCTTTTAATCATTCACCTACTAATGTAGGGGAAAGCTAATTGATGCTCTAGGAACACGCACTGTGTCTGAGCAGTCCTAGTCATGAATACAAATTCATGGGAGACTAAAGCAAGGCACCAAGCCAAAAATGAGGGTTAGATTGATTCTGTGTGCATGAGTCCAGAGGTTTTACATTGGTCTAAAAGGATACAACTGAGCAACTGAACTGAACTAAAAAGGATAATGCATTGCCTGTCTGCTGAAAGATTACAGTGAATAAGCTGTCTTCAGGCGAATAGAAATCCGTCCACAAAAGTCCACAGATCTGTTAGATAAGCTGTTACAATCCTAATGAACCCTGATGAGAATTATTATAATATTATGTTGTAGGTGAGCATTTGGACCATTAAAAAGTGACCTATTCTGTTGAGTAATATTTAAAATTAAGGTTCTTATTCCACAACTGAATAATAATTCAGTTCTTATTGAATCCAATGTTGATTCAACTGTTTTAAGCAGTGCTAACATATATTCACTGCAAAGCTGGTGCATTTGTTTATGTGATTAACCCCAGTGAAAGTACAGTGATATAAGCCACTGTGTTAGTAGGCTTCACCAAAGGAATAGAGCCAATAAGATGTAGTGGCTAGGAAACAGTATGGGGAGTGTGGAAGGAGCAAGAGGGGCAGGGTTGGATTTATTTTGAGGAATTGGCTCATACCATTGTGGAGGCTGGCAGGTCTATAATCTGCAAGGTAGACCAGAAGACTGGAGACCTAGAGAGGATGTGATACAACAGTTTGAGCCCCAAGGCAGTGGGCTGGCAGAATCACCTCATCCTTGGGGGTACTCAGTCTTCATTTAAAGGTCTTCAACTCTTTAGATGAAGCCTGCCCACATTCTGGAGGGTAATCTGCTGTACTCAGAGTCTTAACAGATTGAAATGTTAGTCTCATGTACAAAACACCTTCATGAAGCAATTATCCTTCAATTAAAAATCAATTTAATTTAAAAAGGACCTTCATAGCAACATCCAGACATGTATAACCAGGTATTTAAGCACTGCAGCCTAGCCAAGTTGCCACATAAAATTAACCATCACAGCTGCTAAAAAAAACTTCTCCAGATACTCTGTTTATGGGATTCCCTGTTTTATGGGAATCACCTCTGGAGAGATCAGAGAGCATTTTTTATTGCTTCCAACTTATAAAATGTGCACTAGAAAATTTTAAAATATTTGTTTATTTCTGAAAAAAAATCCCACATACATTATATTCCCCTTGTACTGTTTCCAAATGCCTAAACACTTCCAATTTTCTGGGGCAGCTTTAAAATTTATTAACATTCTTCTATCTGCCAAGGAAAGGCTTTGCCTCCTTGTGTTCATGGCTCCGAGATGACCCCCTGGGAGAAGAGGGCTTATTCACCCTGGTGTCTACCCCTCCATGCTCACCCTCCAATCTCACTCATTAAAATGTCCGTAACCACACTGAGCCCCTCATGGAAGACACATCTTGAATTTAAGCAGCCTCAGTCATCTAGCAAGTCACACCAGCACTTACCATTGCTACACTTCCTCAGGCAAATGAACTGCCTGCTCCCCTCCTTTATTCCCTCCCCTCCTCCCTCCCTTCTGCACAAGCTGTGGGAAAAGCACTGTACTCAGAAGTCCAAAGATGATGTTTGAATGAGAAACAGTACAAAACTCCATAGGGTAGGAACAGTTCTTACTTTACTGTCCCCAGCTACCAGTTCTTGACTCTGAGTTGGTAGCTTAATAACAGGGGTGCAAGCCAAGAGGCATAGGGAAGCCCAGAATGTTCCACCGGATCTAGGTCCTAAAATTCAGCCATAAGAAAGCGATGAGCTCCATGCTCAGATGCCCAGGACCAGGCATTCCGCTCCCAGGAGCTCGGCAGACACTGGTTTTTAAATCACGTCTTTTCTGTGCAGCTTGAGGCCTCAGACCAGGGGCACTGGCCACCCCTGGGAGCTTCTCTAGCAATGCAGACACTAGGCCCCACCACAGACTTACTGAAGCATCTGTGCTTTAACAAGGTCCCTGGGTGATTTGTATGTCTTAAACTCTGATAAAGAAATGAGAAGTTAGTGTGTGGGATGTGGTCGAGAATTCCTGTTAAAAAGCTAAAGGGGCTTCCCTGGTGATCCAGTGATTAAGAATCCACTTTCAATACAGGGGACATCAGTTTGATACCTTGTCTGGGAGGATCCCAGATGCCATGGGGCAACTAAGCCCATGTGCCACAACTACTGAGCCTGTGCTTTAGTGTCCGTTAGATGCAACTCCTGAAACCTGCGTGCCCTAGAGCCTGTGCTCCACAACAACAGAAGCCACTACAATGAGAAACCCATGCGTCACAACTAGAGAGTGGCACCCGCTCTCTGCAACTTGAGGAAGCCTGTGTGCAGCAGTGAAAACCCAGCACGACCCCAGAAAAGTAAAAATGATGAAAAACAACAACAACAACATAGAAAAGCCCCAGAAAGAGAATGTGGAACTGAGGTAGAAAAGATAAACATCACCTGCTTCAAAATTTTTGCCTTGGGTTGCCTCTGAACTTGAAATCTGAATTGTGACATGTTGGTGATTGAATTCCCCATGAAGGTAAGAAATTTATACTTCCATCAAGTCTGTTGTGTATTATTTTGGCAATGTGTTCTTCAGAGACAAATAAACCTACAGAAAAGTGCATGGAGCTTGGTGTACAGCTTGCTGACTCCACATTGACAGCATCCAGATCAAGAAACAGCATATTGTAACAACAGCGTGCATCAGTTTTATGTATACATACATCCCCTCCCTCCAGAAAATAACACACCGTTGTAGTGCAATTATACTCCAATTAAAAATTAATAATAATGTTTAAAAAGAACTTAAAAAAGAAACAGCATGTTACCTAGAAGCCTCTGTGCTCCCTTCCAATCACTACAGTCCCTCCCTGACCTCCAGGCCTGATCTCCTATGTGTTTTTCCTTTTACATGGTCTGGCTTCTCACACTCAACATTGTGCTTGTAGCTCTGTCATTCCCACTGCTGTAGAGTATTCATTGTGTGAAGATACAACTTATTTATCCACTTCACAGTGCGTGGCCATTTGAGTCATTTCTACTTTGTGGCTATTACATATCATGCTGCAATGGGCCATCTGGCACACATCTTTTGGTCAGCACATGGGCTCACACAGTGCCTTGCTTTCTGTTTTCCTTTTTTAAAAAGATTTATTTTTTAATTTTTGGCTGTGGTGAGTCTTCGCTACGGCATGCGGGCCTTCTCTAGTAGCAGAGAGTGGGGTCTACTCCGCAGTTGTGGTGCGGTGGCTTCTCTTGTGGAGCACAGGCTCTAGGGCACGTGGGCTCTGTAGTTGCGGCTCCTGGGCTCTAGAGCAACAGGCTGAGTAGCTGTGGTGCATGAGTTGAGTTGCTCCGTGGCAAGTGGGATTTTCCCAGACCAGGGATCAAGCCGGTGTCCCTTGAGGATTCTTCACCACTGGATCACCAGGGAAACCCCACCCAATGCCTTGCTTTCAATAACTGTTTACAAAATAACTTCAGCTTTCCTTGCTAACTCAGGGTCATCGTTATGGAGTCAAGTTTCATCCTGGACTTTGGTGTAGCGTGTCCCCAGCGTTTGTGGGGATGGCAGTCCAGCTTGGCTCTTTGAGTTCCTGTGTGCATTTTCTGTGCACTTACTATTGTCAGTCCCTCCTTCCTTCCGTCCTTCCTGGGCACCTTAGTATGCTGAAGATGCAGTAAAGCAAAATGATCAGATATACTAGAATTGTGTTTTAAAACCCCCTTTTGAATGCAGGTTATTCCTGTGCCAAGGCGAAGTGGCTCATAGGCTGCTGTTCACAGTTTCTTGATTTTCAGTCTTCTTTTGAATTCTTTATGGTGCCAGGTACCTGAGTTTCAGATAGCTGGAATGCTGCCCTTGTTTAAAATTATTATTATTTGTAGTGTTGTTCCTCTTCCATTTTTATTTATATTTTAACTCCTTGCCCCCTTGTATTCATTCTGAAAGTTCCCCAAGGTAGACACTGCAATTCTAAATTGTCTTTGTAGAAGTTATACCATCTAGAAAAGTAAGCACAAAACGTGCATTTATATTATTATGAATACATGTGAGAGCTGAGATGAATCCACAGGAGTCTGAAAAGATGTGAGCTTGCACCTGGATCTTGGGCCCCTAGCCCGAAGGTTTGTTATTCAAATTATTTTTAATGTGTTTTTTTTTTTTTTTTTTTTTTTGAGTGTTGGGGAAATGCTACAAAAACTATACATGGAGGTAAACAGATACTACTGCTGTGTGGGTTCCTCTTGGCCACTTGTGGATTATCGCAATAACCTTTTTACAGCTCCTACTGTATTTAGTGATACTAAATACAGTATCACTTGTATTTAAAGCAGTCATTCAGCATTTATTTCCATTTTGTTTTGTAGCTATTAGGCTATTTGTACTGCTGAGAAGGGATGTTGCCCACCTTGTTGAGAGAGGGTAGCTCATACCTCAGGAACAAGACCTGGAAAACAGGGAAGGATAAAAGTTTGGTGTGAAAAATGTAAACTGAAATAAATGTAAATGCACAGCTGACTGAAATTGCTTTTTCATGATCTAATGAACCAGTGAATTAAGATGATGACTCAGTTAAGACTGGTTTTTCTTTGCATGGCTCTCCTGAGTGGTTGAGGTTAGATTCCATCAGGAGATAGGATTTGAGAATCTGCTGATCATTTGCTTTTTTCATGGGTTGTGGCTCTGGGAGCACAAAAGTAGACTCTTTTCAGCACAACCGATCCTGGTATAGTGTAAGAAAGTCACACTTCAACAGGATTTTTGGCTACCATTTTTTTAAATCACATTTCAGAAAATCACCCTATAGTTCTTCAGAAAACCAAATGAAAAGTAATTAAACTTTCCTGCAGTTTGCTAGGGAAGGAATGAAGGGCAAAGTTCCTCCTCTTATCTCAGGAAACTTCCACCTTGTGGAGAATACACCCCAGGCATTGTTGAATGAGACCAAGAACCTCTCAAAGGGTTTTAACTGTTGGAATGTTGAAATTGAAGATGTCAGCATTTTATGTTAAGGTTTTTTAATGTGGACAATTTTTAGAGTCTGTTGAATTTGTTGCATTACTTCTGTTTTATGTTTTGGATTTTTGGCTGCAAGGCATGTGAGATCTTAGCTCGCCAACCAGGGATTGAACCTCTACCCCCTGCATTGAAAGAGGGAGTCTTAACCACTGGACCACCAGGGAAGTCCCAACAACATTTTATTTTAAAGGGGAAGTGTGTTCAAGAAGATTTGTAAGAAAATCTCTACAACTAATTTTGTTTCAGTTTAATATTTCTTGGTCCACCTCTGCACAGAGAGACTGAAAGACCATTATTGGTTTATCTTGCAAGGTAGGTAGGTAAAGGCAATGATTCTAAAAGTTGATTAAAAATTCTTCTGTGTTATTTTTATACAATAACTAAAAAAAATACTTAATGTTTACAAATAGTTTCAAGATAGTTCAAAGATGCCATGTTAATAGAAAAGAAATTCTCATTTAATTACATGATTTTCAGAGCAGATTCTTACAACCTGTGAGAAAAACTTTAAAGAAGTCCAGAGCAAGTCGTGTGTAATCTCCAACAGATCTTCTTGCCAGTATGATGTATACTCAAGCTTAAGGTCGAGATTTAACTGTTGAAGAAAATGTGACTATAGCTTATGCACCTAACAGTTCTATAATATCAATAATAATTTAGAGTGAAATGCTAGTCATTCAGTAGTTAGTAGTAGGTATTCAATGTATGTTAAAGTACGAATTCAAGAAATAAATTTACTGCTGAGGTAACAGATAGAATACACTTATATCCCAGAATATGCTAATTTTAGGAGAGAAAATGAGTTCTTTCTTGGAACTCATGATTCTGGAGTATGTTAAGAAGTTTGGGAGATTTTAGAAAGACAAGCCAATCCTTATCTTCTATAGAAACGTGATGAGTTATCTATGTAATACAATATTTTAAGTCCATGTTGATCTTCATTAAATCATGTGATTTAATTCATGTTTTTGAAATTCACATATATATGTAATAGTATTTATAAACTTAAGTATAAATATTACTTTGTTTAAGATGCATCCTAGTTTAATTTCTTGAAATGTATTTGGAATTCACAGCATTGTTGTAGCCCACTCAGCTTAGAGTTCTGATTTCAGCATCCTCAACCCACAGAAACGCAAGTCCAAGGTGGAGGGAAATGAAAGGGCCTCTGTGTATCAGAAATACTAGAAATCCTCCCAGGACAGTTTCTCCAGTTGACCATTTCTGACTCTCTTCAGCTTTCTTAGTAAATGTTACATAGCAAATATTGGACACTTCCCCTGCTGGAAACCACGTGAAAAGAAAAAGGTGAAAATCAAATCAAGGCAAAAGGCGGCCAGCAGGTTGAAGAGGAGTGTAGATTTTGAAATCTCTTGCCTGTAGATTTCAGATGCAGTCTGGTGTGTTTTCTAGAATCTCTCCTTTCTCACTGTGTTCAGAAGGGGATTGACCTGTTTCAGCTTGGCAATCAAATTCACCAGTGTGTCTCCTTCCTGATCCTGTGCCCTGAAGTCCCCTCCGATCCCTCCTCACCACTTGTCTTCTTTGCCCTCCGTAAGACAGAGTCCTTCACCTGCCTCAGATCCAAACAAAGCTCTACCTTCTTCATTTCACCTCCCACTGTGTCCTCCTTCCCCAGGTTCCAGCCTCATTCACTCATTCATGCAGGATCTGTTGCTGGTCAGATCTCTGAGTGCTTCAAGAGGTATGGAAAGATATAAGACATCCACAAAAAACTCAGTACATAGAGTTTCAGATAAAATGTGGCAGGGGAAGAATTTTCTTGTGGTTGAATCAGTCAGGGCATGCTTCATGGAAGCGGTGACTTTTGGGAGAGCCTTGACTGATAAGCAGGGTTTGGTTTCTAGGTAGGAAATGCAAAAAGTTTGGGTTTTGGTCATAGAGTAATATTAAAAGATAAAGCTGTTTCCCAACTCTTTTCAGTCTCAAAAATTGAAAAAAAAATGTTAAGGGATGGGATAATGTGAAATCAACTAAGATAATACATTTGTTGCCTTTGTTGAAAATTTATGTATTGTGTGTTGGGCATGGTGCAAAATACTTGGGAGTGTGAGCACCTAAGAGTGTTTAGAAAATGGGAAAGTTGAAGTAGATGAGATAGGCAAGTAGAGTGGCCATAGAATGAGTTTCCAAACCAGAATTTTCCTATGAATAAAATGAGAAGGACTAATATACTTAAAATTATCTAATATTATCTAAATATTATATTATTGTCTGACAAATTATTTTTATTATATATGTTGTCCTTTAAAAGATTTCTATATAAAAAGTTTTTTAATAAATAAAAAATAGTTATTTCTAAACATAAAAATTTTAGGTGTATTAGCACAAAGAAAATCTTTTGTTAATTCCATGAATATTTTAAAATTACATAAGCAGAATAGTTAGTTTTGGAAAACAGGTTAAGTGTTTTAATCAGTTACTTTTTCATGTGTACCTCTAATACTTTTCTGAAGAATATAAATATTTTTCAATGTGACCCTATCATGCTTTTTCCCCCATAAAATTGCTTATAATCTTTTTTAGAGTTATATATTATGATTATTAAACTTGAAATTGTTGGAATCAGCAATTGACTCTTCTCTGTAGGTCATAATATTTTAATTAAGAAAATTATTCTCTGTACAAGGACTGAAGAGCACTTTAAGAGCAAATTATGTGATAAGCTTAGAGCAAATTCTACAAAATGGAAGATATTCTCAATTCTATTTTTCTTTTGATATTGACATGTATAAATATTGACTTTTGTAAATATTTCAGCCCTTGATTGTCACAAATTCTATGTTTTTGCCTCCCTTCAAAGTACTTTCTTTGACAAATATCTTGACAAGTTTCTTAGCTTTTATGAGATAAGACTTATCAAGTAAGTTGTCTCCATTGAAAACCCTTGAATGTTTTCCCATACGTAGATGCTTCAAAATTATAGGCCTTTTCAAATTCATTTTATTTTGATACAAGGTGTAAATTTAAAAGATGTTGATGTTGATGCTTCTTCAGATTGATTTGTGTCATCTGGTTCATATGGAAAATAAATGTTGACAGACTTTTTTATAAGCTTTTTTTTTTCTATTTTATTTATTTAGTTTTGGTTGTGCTGGGTCTTTGTTATTGCACAGGCTTTTCTCTCGTTGAGGCAAGCGAGGGCTCCCCTCTAGCTGCGTTGTGTAGACGTCTCATTGTGCTGGCTTCTCTTGTAGAGCACAGGCTCTAGGGTGCTCAGGCTTCAGTAGTTGCACTGTGCAGGCTCAGTACTTATGGCCCACAGGCTTAGTTGTCCTGTGGCATGTGGGATCTTCCCAAATCAGGGATGAAAAAAAAAACAAACAAAAAAACAAAAACAAACAAACAAAAAAACCAAATCAGGGATGAAACCTGCATCTCTTCCATTGGCAAGTGGATTCTTTACCACTGCGCCATCAGGGAAGCCCCTATAAGCTTATTTTTAAGCTTGCTGCTGCTGCTGCTGCTGCTGCTGCTACTGCTAAGTCGCTTCAGTCATCTCCAACTGTGTGACCCCATAGATGGCAGCCCACCAGGCTCCCCTGTCCCCGGGATTCTCCAAGCAAGAATACTGGAGTGGGTTGCCATTTCCTTCTCCATTTTTTTTAAGCTTATAGAATCTTAAAGATGCTTATAAGAATCTTTTCAGATTTGCAGAAAAATTGTGTAGACAGTACAGAGAGTTCGTATATAACCTGTAGCCATGTTCCCCCATTGTTAACATCTTACATTGGTGTAGTACATTTGTTAAAGTCATTGAAATGATATTGACACATCATTAGCAAATAAAGTCCATACTTTATTCAGATTTCCTCAGTTTTTCCCTGGTGTCCTTTTTTAGTTCCATCATTCCATCCAGCTGCTAAGTCCCTTCAGTCGTGTCCGACTCTGTGTGACCCCATGGACTGCAGCCTACCAAGCTTCTCCATCCATGGGATTCTCCAGGCAAGAACACTGGAGTGGGTTGCCATTTCCTTCTCCAATGCATGAAAGTGGAAAGTGAAAGTGAAGTCACTTAGTCATGTCTGACTCTTAGCAACCCCATGGACTTCAGCCTACCAGGCTCCTCCCCATCCATGGGATTTTCCGGGCAACAGTACTGGAGTGGGGTGCCATTGCCTTCTCCCATTCCATCCAGGGCACCACATTATACTTAGTTGTCATAGTTAAATATTTCAAGCGAATTATACATTTATCACCATCTTTATTAAAGACAGGAAATTTGGTGCATTAGGCATGCACTTTTGTTTTGTGAAGACATTGCTTCTAAAAGGATTTATTTCCAAATATAAAAAGCATTACTGATACAATTAAGCCATACTAAAAATGGTTAAATCACAATAGCAAGGACGCTCTAGTTACTGTCTGTTGCTCTGTAGCAGGACTCTCCACCCTCTGTTTTCTCTACCCATTTCACATACACTGTGCCTGTAATTTCCTAATTTCCTGTCAGTTTGGCTGAAAGGCTGCCCTGCAGCACTGTGCATCTGCAGGTAGCAGCACAACGGGCAGGTTCTCCCGGTGGCCTGCAGGGTAACCCTCTCCATCATTCTCATCAGCATTGAGACCAGTAGGAGTGATCTGTCTCCAGCTTCTCTTGCCTATGCTTAATTTGTTTTATCAGTGAGTATTCCTGTTTCCCCACTCCTGAAAGGAAAATCGTAGTTATCTTGTGTCTGGAGAGAGTCAGGAGAGGAGAGATGAGTTATCACTGATTGTCTTCTGATTTAGCTGCACATTAATGAGAATGTTTCCAACTGCATGGATGTCTCACTACCAGCTGAACGGCAAAGGTGTAAAGCGCACATCCACCAACTCATCTTGGCTTATTTTAACACAGCTGTTAATAACTTTAATGTACGGTATAATAACAGTTACTGCTAATGTAACTTTTTGATTACCGAAAAGGCGAAATGATAAATACTAAAGTGGACTGAATACAGGACAACAGGCTTAAACTGAAATTGTTTCTGGCAAACTTGAGAAGTGATAGATGTCATCTGAAGGGAAAATTTAGCATAGAAACTGACATAACACTCTTTAGTTTTTTCCCAATCCCTCTCTTTCTTGCCAAAATAGACATTTTCAGTGAAAAATAACTATAATACACCTAATTGCACTAACATTACTAGATTATGCCTACATTTTACTTGACTTGAGGTAAATTGATAGAAGAGAAATATTGAGAGAATGGATGTGCATTATAAGTTAAGAATTCTGAAATTAAAAGGTGCATATTCCCACATATGCCTGTTTAAGTGTTAGTCACTCAGTCGTGCCTGACTTTTTGCTATCCCATGGACTGCAGCCCACCAGGCTCCTCTGTCCATGAGATTTTTCCAGGCAAAGATACTGGAGCGGGTCGCCATTTCCTTCTCCAGGGGATCTTCCCAACCCGGGAATCCAACCCGGGTCTCCTGCACTGCAGGCAGATTCTTTACCAACTCAGCTACAAAGGAAGCCCTGTTTACTGTCTGCATATATAAGCACATTGATAATGTGATGTCCATAAATGAAAAAATGTGGTATGGACCGAGGATCAAGATGTGAGCAAAGGCTTATTTTCCTGGGCATTGCCCCATCCCCATTCCTGTGCTCAGGGCCTTATGCTAATAGACTATAAAAGGAATCAAAGTAAGGCCCATTTGGCCCTTTGCCTGTTAGTATAAATAAAGTTTTATCAGCACACAACCAAGCTCATTCATTGATTGTTGTTTATGGCTGCTTTCATGCTACAATAGCAGAGTTAAGTAGTAACAGCAAAGATGGTAATATTTTATATCTGTACTGACCCCTGGACTATATACGCTTTGCAGACTGACCTCAAGTGTGACCCAACTCTCATTTGTCAGTTTCCTTTGCACTGGTCCCAGAAGACAACATTTCTGTCCAAGGGGCTTCCACACCACACAACTTTCTTCCTTTCAGCCTTTTTCCAAAACACAATGTATTGATAGAAGCAGACAGGAAATTACCACCTACTTCTGTCTAACTCATTTGAGTAGAAGAGTCAAAAAGTATAACAGATTATAACAATGGCTAACATTTACCAATTACCTACAGCGTGCCTTGTGCTGTTGAGTGTACTTCAGTACAGTTAATCCTCATTTTCGTGGTAGATTCCAGTACTATACCCACATTGTACCTGAGGACACTGGAGCTCAAGAGATTAAGTGTTTTGCCCTGGGTCAAGCCAGGACGTGCTGAGGAAGCATTTGAATTTAGCCAGGCTGTCAGGCATACCCCATGCGCTATTCCTTCCTGACTTCAGAAGCCCTCAGCTGTTAGATGTGGGCCATCTCTAAACCTTCAGCACAGTGCCTCTTGCTGGCTCTGTCTTCCTCCCTCCATTGGCAAACTCCCATTGAAACTAAATCTCAGTGATTTTACATAGAAAGCAATTTTCAATTTGAAATATTTCTAGACTTTTAATACATCTCGTTAACAGGCTGTTCTTCCAGAAGTTTCCATTTTAAGCCTTTACGAGGAATTGTTACCCAAATAAGTACTTTTGTGTGCATGCTCAATCGCTTCAGTCGTGTCCAACTCTGTGTGAACCCCATGGACTGTAGCCTGCAAGGCTCCTCTGTCCATGGGATTCTCCAGGTAAGAATACTGGAGTGGGTTGCCGTGCCCTCCTCCAGGGACCTTTCACTGCCTGTAAGTACTTAGGCAAGTAAGATATTTTGAGGGTGGCATGAACCCAGGAGGAATTTTACCTACAGGAGGTGTATTCGGGCTGGGGGAACTGAGGGATTCAACAGTGGTTGAATACCTGGACCAGGTCATCCTCTGACTCTGCAGCATCAAAACAACTGGAAAAAGCCCAGGCCACTGCTGGATGTCTTTCCCAGTCTGGGGGGAGCAGCACCAGGTGGAATAGACCATTGTTTGTTTTCTCTAGAAGGGAGAGCCAGTCACAGTTCTGTAACTGAGTTAATGAAGATCCAAACCTATTGTGAGAACAGGGACTCGAATCACTTCCAGTTACAGGCAGCCGGCGCTAGGCTGTTAGCAGGCAGAGGCATATCCTGTCTGGAAAGCAAGCCTTAAATTAATGCCGGGAACTAATGCTGCCCTGTTCTAGCAGCACTGCTGGAGTTTGGCTGCTGGAATTTATTTTCCACTTAGTTGGGCTTATTCTGAAAGTATGTGTACTATGTAATGAAAATACATTTTGAAATCATTCATTTTCATTTAACTTGTATGTCCCCTCAATTGACATATGACAGTCTGGTTTGTTCAAGGCAACTAAAAACATCTGCTGGTGTTACCTGAATAGGAATATATTTATTATTATTACTCGCAGAGAAAAATAACTATCAGATTTTTAAAAAGTCTATATTTTAGAGCAGTTTTAAGTTCACAGCAAAATTAAGAGGAAGATACAGAGATCTCCCATATACCGCACTGCTCCCACACGTACACAGCCTCCCTCATTAGCAACAACTCCCACCAGATTGGTACAGTTGTTGTAGTTGATGAACCTATATTTATACATCATCACCCAGTTCCTTATTTTAGATTAGGGTTCAATCTCGCTGTTGTACATTCTGTGTCTTTGGACAAGTGTACAATGATGTGTACCCTTCTTTATGGTATTATACAAAGTATCTTCAATGCCTTAAAAATCCTCTATGCTTCACCTATTCATCTACCTCCCTGCTTTCCAACCACTGACAACCACTGATACTTTTACTGCCTCGAAATGTTCCCTTTTTGACAACGTCATGTAGTTGAACTTTGGCCACCAGATGCAAAGAGCTGACTCATCGGAAAAGACCCTGATGCTGGGAAAGATTAAGGGTAGGAGGAGAAGGGGGCGACCAAGGGTGAGATGGTTGGATGGCATCACTGACTCAATGGACATGAGTTTGAGCAAGCTCCAGGAGATGGTGAAGGACAGGGAAGCTTGGCATGCTACAGTCTATTGGTTCACAAAGAGTTGGACACAACTTAGCAACTGAACAACAACAATAATTTAGTAATATATATTTAAAGTTCCTCCCTATCTTTTCATGGCTTGATAGCTTATTTATTTTTAATGCTGAAAAATATTCCGTTGTCTGGCTGCTGAATAATATTCCATTGTCTGGACATACCACAGTTTATTCATTCACCTACTAAGGGACATCCTGGTCACTTCCAAATTTTGACAGTTATGAATAAGTCTGCTGTAAGAATAAATCTGTGTGGACTTATGTTTTCATCTCCTTTGGATAAAAACCAAGGAAATCGATTGCTGGATCATATGGTAAAAGAGTATTTAGTTTTATTACATTTTGCAAAATTGTCTTCAAAATGGCTATACCATTTTGCATGCCCAGTAGCAGCAAACCAGAATTCCTGTTGCTCCACATCCTCAGTAACAGTGCTGTCAGTGATCTGGATTTTGGCCATTGTAATATGTATATAGTTATAGTTCATTGTTATCATTTGTATTTCCCTGATGACATATGATGTAGAGTATCTTTTTCATATTCATTAGCCATCTGTATATCTTCTTTGATAACGTATCAATTAAGGTCTTTGACCAATTTTATAATCAGGTCGTTTTTCTTGTTACTGAGTTTAAGAGTTCTTTTTATATATTGGATAACTTTATCAAATGTTTCTTTTACAAATATATTCTCCCAGCTTTTGACTTATCCTCTCATTCTCTTGACATTGTCTTTTGCAGAGCAGTTTATTTTAATGAAGGCTAGGTTATTGATTACGTCTTTCTTGGATCATGCCTTTGGTGTTAATCTAAAATGGCATCGCTATATCCAAGCCTATTTTGATTTTCTCCTAGGCTTCTCTTCTAAGAGTATGATAACTTTGCATTTTACATTCAGATCTGTGATCCACTTTAAGCTAGTTTTTATGAAGATTATAAAATCTGTATTTAGGTTCATGATTTTTCATGTGGCTGTCCAGTTGTGCCAGCATGATTTGTTGAAACTATCTTTGCTTCATTGTGTTGTCCTTGCTCCTTTGTCAAAGTTCAGCTGACTGTACTTACGTGAGTCTACTTCTGGGCTGTCTCTTCTGTTCCATTGATGTGTTTGTCTACACAATCAGATTTTCAGTTCAGTTCAGTCGCTCAGTCATGTCCGACTCTTTGCGACCCCATGAACCGCAACATGCCAGGCCTCCCTGTCCATCACCAACTCCCAGAGTCCACCCAAACCCATGTCCATTGAGTCGATGATGCCATCCAACCATCTCATCCTCTGTCGTCCCCTTCTCCTCCTGCCCTCAGTCTTTCCCAGCATCGGTGTCTTTTTCCAATGAGTCCGCTCTTTGCATCAGGTGGCCAAAGTATTGGAGTTTCAGCTTCAACATCAGTCCTTCCAATGAACACCCAGGACTGATCTCCCTTAGGATGGACTGGTTGGATCTCCTTGCAGTCCAAGGTACTCTCAAGAGTCTTCTCCAACAACACAGTTCAAAAGCATCAATTCTTTGGCACTCAGCTTTATTTATAGTCCAACTCTCACATCCATACATGACCACTGGAAAAACCTTTGTTGGCAAAGTAATGTCTCTGCTTTTGAATATGCTGTCTAGATTGGTCATAACTTCCCTTCCAAGGAGTAACCATCTTTTAATTTCATGGCTGCAGTCACCATCTGCAGTGATTTTGGAGCCCAGAAAAATAAAGTCAGCCACTGTTTCCCCACCTATCTGCCATGAAGTGATGGGACCGGATGCCATGATCTTAGTTTTCTGAATGTTGAGCTTTAAGCCAACTTTTTCACTCTCCTCTTTCACTTTCATCAAGAGGCTCTTTAGTTCTTCTTCACTTCTGCCATTTAGTTGTCTATAATTTTACATGTTCTATAATAAAGGAAAATAGAAGCTCATGAAAATTCCTGAAGCCCCACATTGCTGGATTAAATTACAGTAGACTGAGGTTTACCTTTGTATCTGTAAACTTGTTTCACAATCCTTTGCTTAATTCTCTGCTTCAGCCAGAACTCTGTGAAGATGGGAATAGTTAAGATGTATACTTGATCATGTCATCTCTTCCTTCAAACCTTCCAGTGTCTTACCACCCTCTCAAAATAACTGCTCCCTTGCATGTCTTATCTTTACCATGCTTTCAGTCTCTGTACAGTCCCTTGCTCCTGTTAATACCTCTCCCAATCTAATGCTGCTGGCCCCTCCCCTACTCCAAGCTCCCCAGCCTCTTCCATTTACAGGAACTTCTTCTGGCCCCTCCCTTGCTTCTCCCTCAGCCTATGGTTATTGGTTCCTGGGAGAAGTTACCTGTACCCCACTTCTGCCTCATTCACATCTAGTCATGTTTCAGGTCATCATCTCCCAAGGCTTGGTCTCGTTCACCTGCTCTGGGCTGTCAGAGCATCTTATACTTAATCTTCATTGTGAGCCCCATAAGGGAAGGTACTCAGTCTGTTTCTTAGCATTTTATTTCCAGGATCTAACATAGTGCCCTTTGGATTGTGTGGGTATTTCATTTCCCATGCCCAGATGTTAGGGTCATAGCATCAGTCTTCCAGCCATCCCTAATGTAGAATGATTACAGGGCAGGCCTGATGTGCTGCAGTTCCTGGGGTCACAAAGAGTCGAACACGACTGAGCGACTGAACTGAACTGAATGTAGAATGATGTAGACATTGGCATTGAATACTCTTTGCTTTTGTCTACAGAAAGTCATTTAAAGTTTTAAATATATATAACTTATAGTTTAAATAAGTAGTTTAGCTCTGTATTTCAATGCTTAAAACAGCAAGATGTGGAATCTAAGGGCCAACTTTTCCTACCAACCTTACTGGTTCACCATGTTCTTTAGCCTAGAGTGGTGTTGCCTGTACTTGACTATTTCCCAAGGTTGTCCTGAGACTAAAGGGGTCCAGGCATTCTGAATACTGGCCTTACTACATTGTGTGTTAGTTGCTCAGTCTTGTCCAACTCTGTGGGACCCCATGGACTGTATGTAGCCCACCAGGCTCCTCTGTCCATGGGATTCTCCAGGCAAGAATACTGGACTGGGTTGCCGTGCCCTTCTCCAGGGGATCTTCCCAAGCCAGGAATCAAACCCAGGTGTCCTGCATTGCAAGCAGATTCTCCACCATCTGAGGCCCTACTACATTACCAATATATAAACATA
The DNA here is from genome assembly GCF_002263795.3 of Bos taurus. Lineage (NCBI taxonomy): Eukaryota > Metazoa > Chordata > Mammalia > Artiodactyla > Bovidae > Bos > Bos taurus. The sequence continues at coordinate 76,231,994 of NC_037335.1, read as the reverse complement.
GACAAATATGTGCTATGTTAATATGTAATATTAAATATGTAAAACGTTAATCCTGTGGAAGTGTGTGACCTTTAAATTTTTTTACCCATTTTAATGATAACCAATTTTTTTCTCCTAAATTCAGACAATTTCCCTCTCAGCTTTAATGGAAATATTTACAATTTACAATGTCTATTTTCCAGGGATAATTTTACATTTTTAAGTTGTGACTTTTTCATCAGCAGTTTGCCTCTAGCACTGTCTTTCATACAAAGTCTTGTAATTTATCGAATAAGAAGATGAAAAGGCTCGGATTTTAGACATCTAAAACCAGTTGGTAATCCAGGGCGTGTTTTTCTCACTTCATTTGATCTCTTTCCTTAACATATAAATTAGGTAATTTTTAGTGAGTAACTCTCTCTGAACAGAAGAAAAAAACCTTTTTTCATCTTGGCTAATTAACACATACAGTGCAACCCTGAATTTTTACCCAGTATTTGTCCAGTACACCTGTAACAGGTCTGCACGGCGTTTGTGAATCCAAGCCCAGTTGTTTTATATGAGACCCTGGATTTAATGAATTCAAAATGTTCAGAGCCTTGTCACTACTGGGCACCCTTCTTAGCACCCAGAGGTACCACCCTGGGTCAGGGCCAGGAGAAAACAAGAGCTATGTATACACTGTCATGCGGTCTGCTTGTCTAACCTTTGACGTCAGGAGTGAGGACGCTGGGGACTCCTGTCCTCTTGGCAGCAGAACAAAAGACTGTCTTGGCACCAAGTAATGGTGCCCAGCCTGCTGAACTGAAGAATCCGTAGGTGTTTAGCTGCCTGTACAGGGTCTTACATAAAGGGACCACGTATCATCTTTTGTTCAGATAAAGTATTTTTTGTTTTTGTTCTGTTTTTTGCATCAGGTATGAAAATCTCCAACTGCACTTCATTCCAGTCTCTTGGCATAATCCCAGTGGTTCTCTAGTTTCACAGATACGGACTAGATGAAGCAAGCGGGCAAAAGGAGCGGGAGTTGGAAGTGTGCCCCCTGTGTACAGTAGTGCTTTCCCCAGATAGCTTTAGGTAAATAAGAATTGGTAAGGTTATCTCATCTTCGTCTTAGTCATGCCTTCATTCTTTAAAGGAGTCCCTTTGTAATATAGATGGTCCTTATAGTGGTAATACCTATCCTCCTCTAAAATAATTTTCAAAACATCTTGGTACATCAATATTTTTTATTGGAAGTATGCCCTTCGGACCCTTGAACAGCACATTAGTGCTTACTCTAGGCCTAGAGATAGTTTTTCCCTGAGAGCTAGACTCTGGAGCCAGGTGGGGTGAATTAGAATCCTGGCTCTGAGACCAGGATGGTACTCACCTCCTTTCTTCTGTGGTGAATAGCATACCAGTGGTAACGTCTTCATAGTGTTGTCATGAACGTTAAGTGACTGGTACATGTAAATGCTGAGATCACCCCAGGACTGCATATACAAGGAGCTTAATAAATGTCTGCTTCACTATATAAATGCTTCAGAATAGTCTTTTATTCCTTTGGAAGAGAGTAGATGGTGGCAGTAAAGATTTACCTTCGTCATAGAAGTTTTATTGTTTAGTTAATATGAAGCTATTAAGGAAGGAAGGAAGAAGGTAATTTAATCTGGAAGATGATGATTAAAAAAACAAAATAGGAAAGTGTAATGCCAACTTTTTAAGTCCAAGTTGACTTTTACAAAGAACTTCCAAGTCTTAAGCTCTACAAAATACTAACTTCTTTCTCTCATGTTGGGAAGATTGATGTAGTCAGGCAGTGTCTTTCAGTGAGGTGATCCAAACACATTTCATCACATATTTGGCCATGCTAGAGATTTTCACTTCAGCTGCGAGGGTGAGGAAAGGAGGAGAGAGACAAAGGAGGAGACAGATAGTGGTGGGGATGGGGAGGAGAGAGGGCAGGGGTGTGAGAGTGCAAATAAAATAGATACAAGAAAGAGATAATGAGAATGAATATCAGCTAGCTTCGAGCTAGCATCTTACAAAGGATTTTAGCAACCAAGCACAGAAGTGGCAAACACATCATTTCTGTTCCCATTCCATGGGCCCCAACTAGTCACATGGCTCCCGCCTACCTGCCTAAGGTGCTGAAGAATCAGTTCTCCCCTATAAAAAGAAGCAGGGTCATTGTTACCATCTTTCTAAATTCCATATATATGTATTAATATACTGTATTGGTGTTATTCTTTCTGACTTACTTCACTCTGTATAATAGGCTCCAGTTTCATCCACCTCATTAGAACTGAAATAGATTGCCAGTCCAGGTTCTATGCATGAGACAGGGTGCTCAGGGCTGGTGCACTGGGATGACCCTGAGGGATGGGATGGGGAGGGAGGTGGGAGGGGGGTTCAGGATGGGGAACACATGTACACCCATGGCTGATTCATGTCAATGTATGGCAAAAACCACTACAGTATTGTAAAGTAATTAGCTTCCAATTAAAATTAATTAATTAAAACAAAACAAACAAACAAAAGAAGCAGGGTAGATCTCAGCTAGTCCCTGATACAACAGTTAACCATGTAACATATTTCCTGCTAATGGCAGACATTCCTACAATTAACCTATTTGTACGCTTCACTGTAAACTATTCCTGACATTCTGTATAATACCAGGACCAGCAAAGGACCCAAGAGAATGTACATACATTATGCGTCTTTCTTATTTTAGAAATTTTCAGAAATTCAGGGAATCTTATGAGACATCTACTTCTGAACATTTTATTGCTGTGCAGTTATCCAAGAGATAAGGACTCTTGGTGACTATTTTTTTTATTTTATTTTTAATTGGAGAATAATTACAATATTGTGATGGTTTCTACCATACATCAACATGAATCAGCCATAGGTATACATATGTCCCCTCCCTTTTGAACATCCTTCCCCATCCCACCCCTCTAGGTTGTCACAGAGCACCATCTTAATGGCCATCCTTCACAGGCAGGTTCCTATTAACAAGAAAGTTTTAATGCTTTGTATACCACTGGTAGTCAGTAAAGAAGTTAGTGATCCATTAAAGTACGGGACAATCTAAAAGTAGACTTTTTTTTTTTGCTGCCCTTTAATATAAGGCTCACTACTGTGGGCAGTGTTTGTACTCAGCTCTGATAGGAATGAGTACCTCGTATCACCAAATAAATTGACATATTCCTGCAGATTTATTAATAATACTTCACATGAGCCATTCTTTTGAATCATAATTGGCCTCTACACACATCAAGCAGTTTATTTTTAAGAGCAAACCCTGGGAGAGTTTATAGCTACATGGACACACCTCAGGGCCATGCTTAACTAAGCTTCGGGTTAATATATACCTGACACTTTGCAGTGTTTCATAGTTATTGGAATGAGTTTGAATCCCATTTCTTCTGCCAAGTTTCAGATGTTTGACACCACTAGGAAGCAATATAATGTAATGGTTGGCCATGTGATCTGTAGTATCAAATTGAGTTTGAATCCCAACTCCACCATTCAATCAGTATATGACCTTGGAAACTTTCACTGTTTGCTATGGTTGCCTAGGTATTTCTGATAGCAAATATTTCTGACTGGGTGGCCTAAACAAGAGAGATTTATTTTCTCACAATTCTGAAGGCTAGAAGTTTAAGATCAAGGTATTGGAGGGTTGGAGGTGAGAGCCTCTCCCCTTGGCTTGTCACTGGCCATCTAACCATGTCTTCACATGGTCTTCCCTTGGTATTACTCAGCATGTGAGCTCCCATACTTGGGTCAAGGACACCACTAGCCTCACTGACTCAGTCCTTTGTCCCCTAGCAGGTCAGCTGCCCAGTCTTGCCAGTTTTTCTTTTGAAATGACCCCAAAATATTTGGCTTTTACAAACAATAACAGGTATGAGGATTGTCACATAATAATAAATGAAATAATTTTTAACTGACTATAAAATGATAGGTATATGTACTTTTATGATCATAAAGTCTGAAATACATCTTATAGGGGTTGGTAGAACATGTTATAAGTAATTAACTGGTTGCCTAATTTTTTTCTATAAATCTATGTGTGAAAGAAAGGAAATAGCCAGCAGTGACAAAAAATATCCTTCCCTATCAGACCTGCCCTGTGAAGAAGGCCTCCATCTTCTAATATTAAATCACCACTTTGTACACATTATACACCTTTTATAATCATATTGTACAACCTAAATATATACAGTTTTTATTTGTCAATCATAATAAAGCTGGGGAAAAATGAAGTTGCTGTTCACTGTTAAAAAATAATAATAATATGTAGAATAATGTATTAGCATCTCTGACTTCTCTTTTCCCTCCATTCTGGTCATTTTGTTTTTACATTTTTCTTCCTTGGTTCTTATATATCTCTTTCCGAGACATATTCTGAAATTTGAATTTTTGTATTTGGTTTTATTTAATTTTTAATTTAATTTTTTTTTGGACAGAAAAGAGCAAGTCAGTACCTTGTATCAAAACATCAACCTCGTGGAGCCAAGACTCATTCAACCATATGAACATGTTATAAAGAACTTTATCCGTGAGATCAAACTTCAGAGCACAGAAATGGAAAACCTCGCCATTGCAGTGAAGAGGTATTAAAGTCTTTCCTCTCTCCATGGCAGAAGGGGTCCTTTAAGTGGCTCTCTGACTGAGTGGCACAAAGATGAAACATATTATGTTATGATATGGGGGGACTGCCCAAACCTGAGGAATCTGGAGCCTTCTGAACTAAGCCAGCATGAGGGAAGCTGAGTCTGGCAGTACTTTGTAGCATCAGCCAGCAGTCCATCAGCATGTCCCCGTGATCCTATCGTATAAACCTTTCAAGGGCTGTGATCCATACAGAACTGTTCAAAGAGTTTCATTATCTTATATCCAGCCACTTGAAACCTACAGGAAACTTTTCATCCAGAGAGAGGCAGGCAGAGCCTGTCTCTCATTTGAAGCCTGACCTTGTCACTTACAGGAGAGTGACTCTGGGTGGGTTACTTACTCTCCCTGAGTCTCAGGTTCTGCATCTGCAAAGTGAGGCTATAAATTTTCACATCCTCAGGGTGTGGAGACTTCATGGGTGAGTCATGGGTGATGCCCTTGGCACTGGCCTTACCACATGGCGAGTGCTCAGCAGTGCTCCTTTCCCTCTCTCTAGCCCTCCTCACCAGCTTAAACTGAAAGTCTGAAAACCTCTAGCCCCTGACTCTCATCAGACAGTTTATGAAAGCCACAGCTGGCTCACACAGACTTTGTTAATGGTTTTAACAGCAATGCAGTGCCAAAGAAAAATTTATATTTGCAATATAATTTATATGTTACAGTCCAAACATCAGCGAAAACACACTCACTCCCTGTATATACATGTACCCACACAGATACATGGGACACACATTCACACAGGTGGCCTGTAAGGATAGTCCTGTGTAAACCCATCAGGAAGAAAGAATGGCATTCTGTCCCCTCTGTTCTCCTTCCCAGCCAGGCTGCTCTCCGCTGTAGAGGGAGTGGAACTCTTGGGGCGTCTCTCCCTTCTACTTCTGTGCGTGGGATCTGGTCTAAGCACAAGGCCTCTTAAAGGCCGCTTCTCTGAGCTGACAGAAACCTCACTGAGGTGTTTAGGTGACTCCTGTAAACATTCTCTTACCTTCTTGACTAAGGACCATCTGTCCTCATGTGTTTTGGGTTGGGGGAGGGCCTCAGTCTTTTCACTCCACCCTTGCGTCTGAAGAAGGGATTCCCAGTGTCCTAGTAGGAGTCCTGGACTAAGGTTAAAGTGGGCATTCCCAACATGCTGGACACATTACTGGGAGTTGAGTCTTTCTGCCATGGGGTCGAAAAGAGTTGGACACAACTGAGCGACTAAACTGACTGACTGACCAAGTCTTATGGGGCAAACAGTGTGTCTTTATAGACTACCCTGATTTAACCCTCCAAAAAAAAAAAAAATGAAAGAAAAAAAGAGTTGTTCAGAAGTGAAGAAGGCAAAGAGGACACATTCAGGAGCAGTCCTGAGTGCCCAGATGTCTGGCACTGGGTGGCTGAGGAAAATGAACATATAAAGGGAGAAACAAATGTGTGGCTTAGCTACGTACAGTCCCAGAGCTGACCAATAAAACCTGAAAGTCTCTGTGGAGATACATGGTGCCTGCATTTGAAATAGCAAGTGTTTGTAAACAGACTAAAACTAGATGACAGTCCAGAGTTGGTTAACATAACCTCAGCGGGCTGTAAGGTGAGGAGGAAGTTAACGGGAGCAGAAAACAGTTATAAGTCACCCAGAATTTTACTTTGGGGTCTTCCCTCCACCCATCAATGCTTGTTTGGAACCTTATGTAGAAATTAAACTAACGAGTAAATTGTATGAGAGAGAGTAAATGAATTAGAAGCAGGTAGGATGGTGTGGTGGAGAAGGCAATGGCAAGCCACTCCAGTACTCTTGCCTAGAAAATCCCATGGGTGGAGGAGCCTGGTAAGCTGCAGTCCATGGGGTCGCTACGAGTCAGACGCGACTGAGCGACTTCACTTTCACTTTTCACTTTCATGCAACGGAGAAGGAAATGGCAACCCACTCCAGTGTTCTTGCCTGGAGAATCCCAGGGACGGCAGAGACGGGTGGGCTGCCGTCTATGGGGTCGCACAGAGTCAGACACGACTGAAGTGACTTAGCAGCAGCAGCAGCAGGATGGTGTGGTGGAAGCCATTAGACTGGAAGATGAAGGCCTTCTACTGAATCCTGTTTCTCCTTTTATCAACACCATATCATTGGGGCAAGTAAATTGACTCTAAGTCTCATGGTGGCTGCTTTCAAGTCACAATCTAGTTGAGTAGGCAAGACATATGCATGTGAAAATTTAGATAATTGGACATCGAGCTGAGATTGAACAAAAAATTTTTAGGGCTTAATCTGAAGCCTCAATTATTGTAAAGTGACAGATGTCTTCTTACTAGACAATTATTAAATAAAACTATCTGAACATCATCTCAAAGAAATTGTCCTGTTTCTAACTTTTGGCAATTCAGTATGCTCTGCCCCCATAGAAATATGATTTATTGATTATATTCATAAAAGAAACAGGAATTTTCTAAAGGGCAACAATATCTACATTGCAAAACTTTAGGAAACTGACTAGAAATAATTTTTGAGATCTTTTTTCCTGTTTAACTGTAGCATATAGCATTGTGTGTTTCATGTAATAAAATTTCAGAATTGTGTCTATCCATGGAGGGTTTTTTTTTTTTAATCCAGTGTTGTACCTCAGCAGCAAAAAAGATTTTCAGTGTTGTAGCTCAGCAGCAAAAAAACTTCAGAATTTACTGCGAGCTCTCAGTAATCTGGTATCTTTCTCTGTTCTTTGCTACAGTATAGTTTAATACCACTTAATCTATTCTGTTCCATTTATTTAATATCTAGTTTCAATGTCCCTTTACACCCAGCTGGTCAAATTGCCAATCTCACTTTATTATGTGGAAGGAATCTGTAAAATAGCTTGAAATAGCTGAGGTCAGAATTTTCTCTTCATGCTACAAGGCCAAGAGTATAATGAAAAGGTGTGTACCCTCTTGAATTTCAGAGCCCAGGACAAGGCAGCCATGCAGTTGAGTGAACTGGAAGAGGAAATGGATCAGAGGATTCAGGCTGCAGAACACAAGACACGGAAAGATGTGAGTTTGTGGGACTGGCCTGTTTATGCGATGAATCCTTGGACTACCTTTTGTGTACAGGGCACGGGGCATTCTCTGGGTTATGGCACATCCAGGTTGCCACAGGCACTCTCAACAAGGGCTTTGTTGGTGGTGGTTTTGAGGGGGATAGATTAGGGAAAAAGAGAGAGACAATAAGAAGTCAAATAAAGGGGCTAAGCTGCTTCAGACTTGGAGGTCAGGAGCCTCCTTGAAGAGGGGACAGGAGAGCTGAGGCCTAAAGGAGAAGGCTGAACCCGTCTTCATAGGGGAGGTTGGCTTCACCCTTAATACCACTGTCTCTCAGCCCATGGCCACTACTGCTTTAAATCTAGATTGCAAGGACTTCCCTGGGGTCCAGTGACTAAGGCTACAAGCTTCTAATACAGAGGGCCCAGGTTCGATCCCTGGTCAGGGAACTAGATCCCACATGCCGCAACTAAGATCCGGGGCAGTCAAATAAATAAATAATATAAATTAAATAAATCTAGATTACAATGAAGTTAAAACACTGTCACGGTGGGATATGCTTTTACTTACCAATACAGGAACTCTCATAGTTGGAAGTTAGGTGTTAACCTTTAGTGACTTTCATAGGAGAAATAATTGTCTTTCTTCCTTATAAAATATATTTGAGTGATTAATGTTTACTGCAAACAGAAAAGAGACATATTTCTTTGAGTAGCTAATGTTAGGTTGAACGTTCTCTTTTTTCTGTTCATTTTTCCCCATTAACTCTGAGAAGGAGAAAATTGAGTGAGAAGGGCCTGGGTATTGGCCTCTGATAGACCTGCAATAGAGGAGACCTGGGTTCGATTCCTAAGCTGGGAAGATCCCCTGGAGGAATGCATGGCAGCCCACTCCAGTATTCTTGCCTGGAGAATCCCATGGACAGAGGAGCCTGGCAGGCTACAGTCCAGGGGTCACAAGAGTCAGACAGGACTTAGCAACTTAACTGCAGGCCTAAGTTTGCCTCCTGGCTCTGCCCCATCTCAGTTAAGTGGCACTGGAAAAATTACCTAGCCTCTGAGCCTTTGTTGTTTCAACTTTAGATAGGATAAGCCACCAACCTGCTTTAAGGAGGGTGGAGCCTGATGGTCTATATGCATGCCTAGCCTAGTGCTGAGGTGTGGTAGGGGCACCATGGCTGTTACCATTCTCCTCTTTCCCATTGCTCTGTATACCTTATGATCTTTCAGATTCTTCACCTTGCTTTGCTTTACCACATATATGCCTTCAGGTCTCTTTGTTCTCCTATCTCTTAATAACACATTTAATAACTGTTTGGATATCATGTAAATGGCTCAGAGTCCATGATCCAGGGTTAATGTAATGGTTATCTCATTCTTTTGTTAGCCCTTTATCTTTCTAGTCTAAAAACAATAACATCCTAATTTTTCTGCCTTTCCCCTCTCCAGCCATTTAATCTGTATTCATTCATTCATCACACATATCAAGCACATGTTTTGTTCTGCAATAAATCTCTGCCTCATCCAGCTAAGCATTTCCCAAATTGGTTGTTGGTAATGGATACCCAGGCTTCCCAAGTGGCACAGTGGTAAAGAATCCTCCTGCCAGTGCAGGAGACAGAGCGATGCTGGTTTGATCCCTGGGTGGGAAAGCTCCCCTGGAGTAGGAAATGGCAACCTGCTCCAGTATTCCTGTCTGGAAAATTCTATGGACAGAGTAGCTTGGTGGGCTATAGTCCATAGGGTCGCAAACAGTCAGACATGACTAAGCACAGACTAGCACACAGTGGATACCTGACCACAGACCACCTGTTATAACTTCATGTTTTGTTCATTATAACATCTTCCTCTCTTTCCTTGGCTCTGGTACAGGGGTGGTGCATACGTGGCATCCACAGCAGCGTTGCTGTGTTCCACAGAAATGGCATACACAGCCAGTGAGTCACTGCACAGACACAGTCTCTGAAAACCTCAGCACACACTGCCAACAGAGCTCCTTTGACCGTGGGATGACACCTGTTTGTTAGTCTGTCCCAGTCTCCTAGTCTGTCTGGAATAACACATCTAGGCTGATTGAAGACTTTCCGTAACTTACCTCTACTAAGCATGTCTCGCCTGGCTCTCCACGGCTCATTGCTCTGCTTTCACTCCAGCTGTTTTCTTGGCCTTGATGACTCCTTTCCACTTTCCTAAATTTTGCAAAGCTCAGAGAAAGTCTTCCCTTCTCCCCAGTGCCCTGCCATAGTCCTCCAGCCACATTCACCTCCTCCTGACCTTGACTCCTCTTGCACAGGTAGTGTTTATCCCATTATGTCAATTAGGGTTTTTTTAAAAAATATGCTTTAACAGCTTTATGGAAGTGTAATGGGCAGGCAATAAACTGTATATACTCAAGGAGTAGAATATGATGAGATTTATGTATATACTGAGGAACCACCATCACAGTCAAGGTAATGGTTACATTCACATACTGCTGGTTTCCATGCCCCTGTGTCATGCCTCCCTCTCGGCCCCTCCTTGTCAGAACCATTTGGTGTCTTCTCCAGTGAAGCATCTGTCAGAGTCTTTTGTGCATTTTTAAAACTCCGTTTGGTTGTCTTCTTTTTTCTTTTTTTATTTTCGCCATGCACAGGGCAAAATGTGTGGGTTCTTAAATCCCCAACCAGGGATCAAATCTGTGCCCCTCGCAGTGGAAGCATGAAGTGCCAACCACTGGGAACCAGGGAAGTCCCTGGTTGTTTTCTTATTATTGAGTTTTAGGAGTTGTTTATATATTCTTATCTGTAAATATTTCCTCCCAGACTGTGACTTATCTTTGCATTCTCCTAACAGTGTCTCTAAAAATGTAGACATTTTTTGTTTTTTTTTTTTTTAGTCCAGTTTGTCAGCTTTTTCTTTCATGTATCCTGCTTTTGATATTTAAGAAATCTTTGCCTACCCCAAGGTTGCAATGATTTTTCTCCCATGTTTCTTCTATGAGTTTTATTGTTTTAGGTTTCACATTTAGGATCCATTTCGCAAGGTATGGATCAAAGTTCATATTTTTTTGCATGTGCATATCTAATTGTTTCAGCCCATTTGTTGAAAATACTATCTGTTCTCAGTTGAACTGCCTTTGCACTTTGTCCAAAATCATTTTTATCTGTGTTTGGTTTATTTCTGGGCTTTCCATTCTGTTCCATGGGGTCGCAAAGAATTGGACACGACTCGGCGACTGAACAGCAATGGCAACAATGCTGGTATTGCATTGTCTTGATGACTGTTGCTTCATAAATAAGTCTTGAAATCAAATAAAATTAATTCTTCAGGTTTGTTCTTTTTCAAAGTTTCTATTTTAGGTCTTCAATTTCCATAGAATCAGGTTGTTGTTTGTTGTTTAGTCACTAAGTTGTGTCCAACTCTTTGCGACCCCACGGACCATAGCCTTCCAGGCTCCTCTGTCAATGGAATTCTCCAAGCAAGAATACTGGAGCAGGTTGACATTTCCTTCTCTAAGACTCAGGTTGTCAGTTTCTTAAAAAAAAAACAAAAAAACTCTGCTGGGGTTCGGCTGGACTTCATTGCATCTATAGATCAATTGGAGGAGAATTGGCATCTTAATAACAATGAATGATCCACAAACTTGATATATTCTTTGTTTATTTAGGTCTTATTACACTCAGTTTTACATTATAAACTTAAAACTTTATTTGAATACAGAACACAGGATATAAAATTCCACAATATGTTAAGAGAAAAAGAAAATTAAGAGCTATTTAGGCTCATGAGAGCTACAGCCCCTGACCTCCAGGGGTGCCCTTTTGCCATTCTCTGCACCAGGAGCAATACATAAGAGAAGTACTAGCCTGTGAGCAGCACTTTGCTTGGAAATTTGCAGTTGGTGTGATTTGTATTTAGATAAGGTATAGTAGTAGTGTTAGTCACTCAGCTGTATCCAGCTCTTTGTGACCCCCATGGACTGTAGCCCACCAGGCTCCTCTGTCCATGGGATTCTCCAGGCAAGAATACTGGAGTGGGTAGCCATGCCCTCCTCCAGAGGATCTTCCCAACCCAGGGATCAAACCCGGGTCTCCTGCATTGCATGTGGATTATTTACCATCTGAGCCACCAGGGAAGCCCAGGGAGACTCTTGGAAAAACAGTGAACACCCCAGGTCTTCCTGAGTCCTGATAACATGATGGGACTCGGGCAAGTGATGGGGCCCTTGGCTGAGCCAGAGCTTTTCATTAAACATAGCAGTATTTAATTAGCTACTTAATCAATGTGCTACAGCCCTCTATCACAATCAAGTAGTGGCCTTAGAGGTGTCACCCCAGGTAATGTGTGTATATAGGTTGTAGGATTCCGCAGTTCCTTCACTCTTGTAGGTTTCCATTCTGGAAGTGCTGGGCATCTTAAGTTTGGTTACTTCCCTTTTGCCTTCTCACCATCTCTGTGTAGAAGATTTGGGATCAGCCTTCAGTTCAGTTCAGTTCAGTTGCTCAGTCATGTCTGACTCTTTGCGACCCCATGGACTGCAGCACACCAGGCCTCCCTGTCCATCACCAACTCCCTGAGTTTATTCAAACTCATGTCCATTGAGTCAGTGATGCCATCCAACCATCTCATCCTCTGTTGTCCCCTTCTCCTCCAGCCTTCAATCTTTCCCAGCATCAGGGTCTTTTCCAATGAGTCTGCTCTTTGCATCAGGTAGCCACCATATTGGCGTTTCAGCTTCAACATCAGTCCTTCCAATGAACATTCAGGACTGATTTCCTTTAGGATGGACTGGTTGGATCTCCTTGCTGTCCAAGGGACTCTCAAGAGTCTTCTCCAACACCACAGTTCAAAAGCATCAATTCTTTGGCGCTCAGCTTTCTTTATAGTCCAACTCTCTTGGTTAGACACAAAATGTTTCTCACCTCTAGTATTTTGAAGAGCCTATTTAAATCAACAAGTTGGTTTTGTTGTGTGTTTTTTTTTTTTTCCAGGAAAAACGCAAAGCTGAGGAAGCCCTCAGTGACCTCAGGCGTCAGTATGAAACAGAAGTGGGAGACCTGCAGGTGACGATAAAGAAACTCAAGAAGGTAGATATAGGGCAGCTCGACTGAGGGATAACTTCATTATCTCCGTGTGTCTAAATTTTTAGCAACTAAAAACATAGGGAATCATATTGAAGCTGTGGATGGATCAGATATCAGAATCAAATTGGACTCCTTGGCAAGAATTTTTTTAAAGGCCTCAATTTCTTTTTCTAAGGGCAGCATATCTTTTGCATAGATCTAATGGATATTTCTGATCCCTTGAACAGTTGTCCATCAAACCTCAGTTTTCTTTCCATGTCTTTACCAAGTGCCCTCGAGTCCCATGTGTCTGGTGGACTGTCTTCTCATGACAGCAGCAACAGTCTTTCCTGGTCATGTAGTCCTTCACCCAGCTTACTACAGGTTACATGTATTCACTGGATATTTATTAAATGAAATGAATATTTCTCTTCTCTGTAGCAAGTTCCAGATCTAGAGGACCCCTGATCAGAGCACAGGGTGGGAGAGAATCTGTTGAAGTGAAAGCAAAGGTGTGATTGGTTTTGGCCTTTGTTCTATTTGTTTTCTAAAGATTAGGGTCCATTTTACTGTGTGGTTTGCTGGTAGGTGTTTAACAACAGGCTCTGGAGGAGTTCCCCTGTGGTCCAGTGGTTAGGACTCTGAGCTTCCCTTGCAGGGGTCGTGGGTTAAATCCCTGATGGGGGTAAGATCCCACATGCCACACCTGGCACAGCCTAAAAAAAAAAAGCAGGTTCTGGAAAGGGGAGGAAAGAAGGAGGATTTCTGATATTTGCCAATTTCCATAGTATAAATATTTCCACCATTACCAATTTCAAGCTGCCAAGTTGACATCACTGAATGCAGTTTGGGAAGAGATGCTTAAAATAAATAGGCTGTCACCTGCTGATATACATTGTCTCCAGCACAGTATTGGATTCACTTCCTGCATGTGGATTGTCTCTATAACTAATAGAAATATCTTAGCTAAAATGAAAATAGGTACTTAAAAAATAATTGTCCCTGCAAGTGGCACTGTGAATGTGGGCACATCACTTTGCTTCTCTGATCGGTCATACGATAACCTTTAATGCTCCTTTCAGTGCTCATACTGAATGAGATTAAGTGACAACTGTATTTTGTGGGTTATTGTAATTTAAACCTCTGACATATTAAGATTTCTCCCCAGCATTCTTCTTGGAAAAGTATTATCAATGTCAACCTTGTATGTGATTTCCAGAGGTCATTAGACCATAATACAATGCTTGTATTACAGAATTTGAATGGACCAATCCTTTGCTTTATGCTAGAGTCATAGATTCTCCTAGTCCCTGTCCTTACTTATTTCCATGTCATCCCAAATCATTATACTAAGATTATGTTTGCAAGAGGAGACACAGAGGGACTTCACTGGTGGTCCAGTGGTTAAGAATCTGTCTGCCATTGCAGGGGACACACGTTCAGTCCCTGGTCAGGGAACTAAGATCCCACATGCCATGGGGCAACTAAGCATGCAGGCTGCAGCTGCTGAGCCCAAGCACTCTGGAGCCTACCCACCACAACAAAGATCCCACATGCACAGCTAAGACCTGACGCAGCCAAAAATAAATAAATAAATATTTTAATAAAAAAAGAGGAGACACAAGAATTTCTTGCCCTCATACAACATAATGATGAAGACCAAAAAGGCACTGAACAGTAAGAGTCAGGAGTGATGAGACCTGAGTCTTTATCGAGGCTGTGCCAATTCCTTCCTGTAACACCTGGGACAATTGGCTTCATGATTCTGATGGTTAGCTTCTCATCTGTAAAATGGGATTAATAATAAACTGTCCTGTCTAACCACAATAACTGACATTTTATTGACTGTGTAGCTTATTAACCCTCTTCTTCATTATTTAAGAAAATCGAATTCTCAAACTTTGTCTGAGGAAAGTATAAGTTTCCCACTTTTACAGCTGAGGACATTGAGTTCCAGGTTTAATAGCTTGTTCAAAGCCTAACCGCAACTGCCAGTGGAGAAGTAGCCCAGACACCTGCATCTACCACCAGTGAGCAGGGCACTGGGCAGGGAGATGTGGGCTGTATCATCAGTGCTTAAAGTAAGGACTAGGCCTGAATGCCTGAGGGCAATCTGAGGAAGCTAACGTGAGGTAAGCAACCCGAACTGTGGGATCACCAGAGAGAGAAAAAAAAAAAAGAACTTTCGCGCAAAAGCTCTAATGTTCACCTGGCCCATTCACAAAAAAATGGATTGAACGAATACCAAAGGAGAGCTAGGTGGCTGCACACAAGCCCCTTCACTCCATCCTCCCAGAGGCAGGCATGTGACAGCCAGAGCCAGAAGGCAAGGGGCTGCTACAGTCTCGGCCCCAGAGACAGCATCTTCCACCAAACTGTGAGCATGCTTCCAGTTGCTAACCATGTCTTCATGGGATCCTGGATGGTTGACATCTGCCAGGAGGGTTGCAGCCTGAGATCAGCTCCCCAGAGGAGACACATGGCACAGCTGAGATGGTGCTCTCATAAAGCACCCTGAGTGGCTGGGACCAGGGAGGTGATTAAGATGCATGGTCCCCCAGGACAGTGTGCTCGCCAAGCACCTGGTCACCTGAATTGCTCAGAGCTGGGAAGGGTGCAAAATGCACACCAATCCATGTCTATGCCCTTGCAGAGTACACAAGAACCTGACAGACTTAGACCTGGGAAATGTATGAAATGTAGGGCCCACTTCAGACAGTGCCCTTGCAGACCACCCTGGAGCCTGAGCAGTATAGACCCGGGAAGCACATGCTGCCTTGAGCTGTGGCAGACCCAGGCAGAACACTCTCTGACATAAATCACAGCAGGGTCCTCTAGTCCATACACTGCAAGCACTCCCCACACACACACCAGCAATATTTGTTTGCAGTGTCCCTCCCTCCCCACAACACAACTGAACAAGTGAGCCTAAATAAGTGACCCCTTTTACCCCCTTGTGTCAGGGCAGAAATTGGACACTGAAGAGACTTGCAAACAGAGGAAGGCAAAATAAACAAACAAGAGGGAACTGCTCCAGAAGTGACAGGTGCAACAGATTAAACCCTGTAGTTAACATTGACTATGCATTGGAGGGGGCCTATAGACCTTGAGAACAAATAAAGGCTGGAACAAGGAACTATCTTAAACTGAACTGACCCCACACTCCCCATAATAGATTAAGGGAACAATTCCATTCACCATTGCAATGAAAAGAATAAAATACTTAGGAATATATCTACCTAAAGAAACAAAAGACCTATATATATAAAACTATAAAACACGGGTGAAATCAAAGAGGACACAAATAGATGGAGAACGTACCATGTTCATGGATTGAAAGAATCAATATAGTGAAAATGAGTATATTACCCAAAGCAATCTATATATTCAATGCAATCCCTATCAAGCTACCAATGGTATTTTTCACAGAACTAGAACAAATAATTTCACAATTTGTATTTAAACACAAAAAAACCTTGAATAGCAAAAGCAATCTTAAAAAGAAGAATGGCACTGGAGGAATCAACCTGCCTGACTTCAAAGTTACTACAAAGCTACAGTCATCAAGATAGTATGGTACTGGCACAAAGACAGAAATACAGATCAATGGAACAAAATAGAAAGCCCAGAGATAAATCCACAAACCTATGGACACCTTTGTTTTTGACAAAAGAGGCAAGAATATACAATGGAGAAAAGACAATCTCTTTAACAAGTGGTGCTGGTAAAACTGGTTAACCACTTGTAAAAGAATGAAACTAGAACACTTCCTAATACCATACACAAAAATAAACTAAAAATGGATTAAAGATCTAAATGTAAGACCAGAAACTATAAAACTCCTAGAGGAAAACAGGCAGAACACTCTCTGACATAAATCACAGCAGGATCCTCTAGGACCCACCTCCCAGAGTATTGGAAATAAAAGCAAAAATAAACAAATGGGACCTAATTAAACTTAAAAGCTTTTGCACAACAAAGGAAACTATAAGCAAGGTGAAAAGACAGCCTTCAGAATGGGAGAAAATAATAGCAAATGAAACAACTGACAGAGAATTAATCTCAAAAATATACAAGCAGCTCATGCAGCTCAATACAAGAAAAATAAACAACCCAATCAAAAAAATGGGCCAAAGAACTAAACAGACATTTCTCCAAAGAAGACATACAGATGGCTAACAAACACATGAAAAGATGCTCAACATCACTCATTATCATAGAAATGCAAATCAAAACCACAATGAGGTACCATCTCACGCTAATCAGAATGGCTGCTATCAAAAAGTCTACAAGCAATAAATGCTGGAGAGGGTGTGGAGAAAAGGGAACCCTGTTACACTGTTGGTGGGAATGCAAACTAGTACAGCCACTATGGAGAACAGTGTGAAGATTCCTTAAAAAATGAAATAGAACTGCCATATGACCCAGCAATCCCACTGCTGGGCATACACACCAAAGATACCAGAGTTGAAAGAGACACGTGTACCCCAATGTTCATCACAGCACTGTTTACAATAGCTAGGACATGGAAGCAACCTAGATGTCCATCGGCAGATAAATGGATAAAACAGTTGTGGTACATATACACAATGAAATATTACTCAGCTATTAAAAAAACGCGTTTGAGTCATTTCTAATGAGGTGGATGAAACTGGAGCCTCTTATACAGAGTAAAGTAAGTCAGAAAGAAAAACACCAATACAGTATATTATCGCATATATATGGAATTTAGAAAGATGGTAACGATGACCTTATATGCGAGACAGCAAAAAAAGAGACATAGATATAAAGAACAGAGTTTTAGACTCTGGGAGAAGGCGAGTGTGTGATGATTTGAGAAAATAGCATTGAAACACGTATATTACCATATGTGAAATAGATGACCAGTCCAAGTTCGATGCATGAAACAGGGCACTCAAAGCCGGTGCACTGGGACAACCCAGAGGGATGGGATGGGGAGGGAGGTGGGAGGGGGGTTTGTAACAGGGGGACACATGTACACCCATGGCTGATTCATGTCAATGTATGGCAAAAACTACCACAATATTATAAAGTAATTAGCCTCCAATTAAAATAAATAAATTTTTTAAAAGTACGACTTGGAAAAAATAAATAAACCTGCATTTCAAAGATTTTAATTATTTAAAGCAAAATTTCAAATTCTTATGGATTACATCTAATTTAATGATTTATGTGGTTGTATAATGTTCAAAATTGAAGACGTTTAGAATTCCCAGATCTGAATGTGAATATATTCCTAAACTTAGTGGAACCAACTAAAAGTGAATTTGTAAATGTTCAACTTTTACTTGCTCTTTCAGCTAGAAGAACAATCAAAACACATAAGTCAGAAACAAGATGTGGCTGCATTAAAGAAACAAATTTATGATTTATCAATGGTAAGAATTACCTTTTCATTCTCAGTAATGTATTTCCTGTTAGACTACTGTTTCTTAAATAAAATCATGCTATGATTTCAGTGTTCCAGGAATAAAAACTTAAAGAGAAATTAATACTACAGTTAGAGAGTCTTTGAAATACCTCTGACTAAAGGTGTTACATTTTTGGCAGACTTTTCTCTCAGTCTGTTACCTAATACCTATTGTAAATGCTTTTATTTTTCACTCAGAGCAATGATTATGTGACCTTTAAACATTTATTAGTTAACCCCTGCATTCATATAACATCAACTCAGATCTGTTTCCCTAGCTTTGTAAGATGAGGTCTTATTGCCCTATCCTTCCTCTTGCTGTCCCTTTCCATCTTCTGCTGACAATATCTCTAGTATTTCTGTTCCCAGAACTGATAATATCTATATCTGTTTCATCATCATTATTTTCTTTAGTTTCTAGGTTGACTCAAACACTGAAAGCCAATAATGAATATTTCCTTTATTATGAATCTAAATATTCTCCCCTGTAGAGCCAAGAAGTGAGCATGAATGAGCTAGAATTGCATTTATTTCTCTCCACTTATTATCCCTGTGTCACTCAAAAAGAGAAGGTCCCCCAGCTTTGTGGTTAGGATCCATTTATGCACTACCAGTTCCAGATTTTGCTACCTCTTAGTTGGTTTTATGCTTGAATCATGACTTTAAAGAGTTGCTTACTTCTCTTGGATTCTCTTGGTGGGGTTTTTGGTTACTTATAAAAAGAAACTCTGCCATCTCCATATCCCTGATACCTTGCAACTTCTATCTATTCTTTGCAGTACATGGAATTTGTTTTTTCATCTCCTGAAAATATTGGAGAAGTTTTGGAGTCCAGGAGATTTCAATTCTTATTGGATTGATTGCTTTTTAAATTTGCTACTCAAATGTCACCTTGGAATTTCTGACCATTTCAGGTAGCCAATGTATGATTCCTGTGCAGCTAGGAAAATAGATCTGTTTACTTCAGGGCCTCTCTTCTGAAAGACAGTCTGCTTGGAGCTCTCTATGTGAAGCTGGCTGTCAAACGTGGAACCCCAGGTACCATATGCATGAGGCATGGATATGTACAAAGAGAAGGCGTAGCTTTCCTTTGGGGAATCATTCAGTTATTTTTAAATAACTTGTTGCCTTTGGAATCAGCTCTGGCTTTCTGCTCTTCTTTCCTAGAGTAAGAGCAGGTATGGGCTTGAGAGGCAGCATGACTTAATACACAATTTTAATCTCTGTTTTCAGCCCTCTTTCTCACTCTCTGGGCTTCTGCCTGACCAGTTGTCTCTGCTCTGCTCTACAGCAGAACCTTCAACACCCATCATCTGGACCTCATTTTCCCCTTCTTTCTTCCCTTTGTCAGCGCATTGCCATCCAGTTTCCTTTTTCCAGTAATGTTTTTAGATCACTTGGCTGTTGACTGGCCCCTCTTCCATTCTTTTATTCGTTTATTTCCTTTGGTATTTCATGTTAATAGGGTCTCAAAAGGGAAATAAGACTAGTTCATGTGCCCAGTCTACCATATTTAACCAGAAACTTCCAGTGATTTTTTTTTTGTTCTTTCTCTTTTGTTTTTAAGAAAAATATAGAAATTTCCTAACCACACAGGCTTATTTTTAAGTATAAAAGTTAATAATATTAGGTAATAGGATGTATTATGAAAAGTAGCCCATCTACCTGGTAATAGATACTGTCAATTCCACACACTATCAGTAATTCCACAGCTCTCATTAAGTAAAGCAGATGTTTAAATGTTTGGTCTCCATTGTTTTACCAATTACATGTTAAAGAATCATCATGATAAACTCTTACTGTTGTAGTTTGGCACCAAATGGCCAAGTATTTAAAAAAGAAGAACAACAACAACAACAACTTTGAGGATTTAATTTTGACATTTTAAAACTTTATTAAAATTTAAAATTACCTTGAATTGATAATTAGTTCTTTGAACACCAAGGTTTGAAGACAGTGGAGGGGTGAGAGTGACATGTGGGAAAGTTAAACTGTACTTGACTTCATGTCTCCCTGTGGAAGAAACTCTGAGTCTAATGACCTGCACTGTTCCTTTCCTCTAGGAAAATCAGAAAGTTAAGAAAGATCTTTTAGAAGCACAGACAAACATAGCCTTTCTTCAGAGTGAATTAGATTCTTTGAAAAGTGATTATGCTGATCAGAGTCTGAATTCTGAAAGGTATGAAACTTCACATTTTACTTTGTAGTTTGAATGGAATGTTTATTTAGGTAACATCCATGTGAATGAAGCTTAGCTATGTAGTAATAAGGAGTTATTTATTAAGTTTGCTAATATTTTCTTTGCTTTCTAAAGATTTTATGTTTAGTGTCAGATCTAGTGATTCTTATGTTTTTAATTTTTTAAAAAACAAACTGATTCATTAGTTTAATTATTGACTGCTCAGAACAGTGGAGGGCTTAGAAATGCTTGAATTAAATGGGAGCAGAAGAATATACCTAAAGTATCAAGAGGCAGTGCTAACTGAGGTGCTTTGAAGGTAGAAACTCCAGCCCTGCAACATAGGCAAGTCATTTTATTTTTACTATGCTTTAGTTTTGCAATATGGTGTTAATAATATAGGATCTAACACACACATAATAATATAGGATCTAGTACACACAAAGGCATGTAATTATACATAGGGAAGATACACATAGATATTTATATAGGAGTATTGTAAATATGAAAATGCATCTATATGCATGACTATATGCATGTATCCCCTAGTACATGTACACTTGAGAAAAATACCTTGTGTTTTGTTTGTTGTTTCACCAACCTTATTCAGAATTAAGATCCTGTAATGGAAAGCTTCCCCAGGTGGCTCAGTGGTAAAAAAAATCCACCCGCCAATGCAGGAGATCTGAGTTCGGTCCCTGAGTCAGGAAGATCCCCCGAAGTAAGAAATGGCAACCCACTTCAGTATTCTTGCCTGGGAAATTCCATAGATAAGAGGAGCCTGGTGAGCTACAGTCTATGAGGATGCAAGGATCAGACATGACTGAGCATGCCCACGCACAGTGAAAAGCAGTCATACATTTATTAAGTGTTTACTATATACACCCTGAGCTAGATAAGGAGTTATGAGTGTGGAGTACATTTTAAAAAAAGAAAAGATGTGGCCTCTGCTCTTGAGAACTTCAAATTTAGTTGGGAAACTTAAAACCTAAAAGGTTACGGAGTTAAACAGTATAAGAACTCAACAATGTCAGAAACAATACCACCAGCAGTGTCACACGTTGCGTTTATTGCCGTGAGATGGTAGACAAAGTGTTCTTTTAGTTCAGAAAGGTGGAGACTTTATTAAAGAAGAGACACTTGAGTTAGCTTGTCAACAAGTAACACAGGTCCCACTGACAACTGCCTGACACTGTCTTTAGTACTTCATTAGCATTAACTCAGTCACAGTTTCCTATGCAATAGGACCTTTCCTTATCCTCATTTTACAGATGGAAAAAGAATCTCAGAGACATTCCATGTGTGGCAAAACCCAAAGCAGAGGCAAGGACATAAGGAGGGACATGACTAGTTTGGGCAACAGTGGTCAGGCCAGTGGACAGAAAAAGATATTTTGAATGGAAAGGCAAAAGTTTAAAAAATTTTAAAAGTTTTAAAACTAGTTTAAGGCTGTAATGTAAGGTCCCAGAATTTTTGGCTAAGGAACTTAAATTCCTAGAGACAATTGGGACACTTATAGCTTTATCAAGAGTGCAAATGGGCAAGTTAGTTATTAGGGACAAAATTTGACAGCCTGGGGGTCTGGGGAAGATAGTGATGGGGGTTGTCTGCTTAGAAATGGGGCTGGGGTGGGATAGGGGCTGGAGGGAAGTGGCTGATGTTCTGAATGGACATTTTAAGGAGAAGGCCAGGACTGCTTCATAATAAAGCAACAGAGGACTTGCTGAGCATGAGTTTATAGTGAACAGAGAAAGCCTAGTTCTGTGGATCCCTCTGTGGCTTAGGGTGGGGAGGGGAGGGCCAGCAGGACTGGGAGCACAGAGATGAGAAAGGAGTATTAATATAGCTGGGATTGGGCCAGCAGGACTGGGAGCACAGAGATGAGAAAGGAGTATTAATATAGCTGGGATTGGGCCAGCAGGACTGGGAGCACAGAGATGAGAAAGGAGTATTAATATAGCTGGGATTGGGGTTGCGTACGGAGAAGGCGATGGCACCCCACTCCAGTACTCTTGCCTGGAAAATCCTGTGGACGGAGGAGCCCAGTAGGCTGTAGTCCATGGGGTCGCTCAGAGTCGGACAGGACTGAGCTACTTCACTTTCACTTTTCACCTTCATGCATTGGAGAAGGAAATGGCAACCCACTCCAGTGTTCTTGCCTGGAGAATCCCAGGGACAGGGGAGCCTGATGGGCTGCCATCTATGGGGTCGCACAGAGTTGGACACTATTGAAG
The DNA here is from genome assembly GCF_002263795.3 of Bos taurus. Lineage (NCBI taxonomy): Eukaryota > Metazoa > Chordata > Mammalia > Artiodactyla > Bovidae > Bos > Bos taurus. The sequence continues at coordinate 76,209,471 of NC_037335.1, read as the reverse complement.
CGACTTAGCAGCAGCAGCAGCAGGGGTTGTGTAAGGCTTGATGGTACCGCACTCCAGTACTCTTACCTGGAAAATCCCATGGATGGAGGAACCTCGTGGGCTACAGTCCATGGGGTCACGAAGAGTTGGACACGACTAAGAGACTTCACTTTCACTTTTCACTTTCATGCACTGGAGAAGGAAATGGCAACCCACTCCAGTGTTTGCCTGGAGAATCCCAGGGATAGAGGAGCCTGGTAGGCTGCCATCTCTGGGGTCGCACAGAGTTGAACACGACTGAAGCAACTTAGCAGCAATAGCAGTAAGGCTTGGAATGAGCAGAGAAGAGTCAGAGGTGAGAGAGTGAGTTGGGTTGAATGGGTAATGTGAGCGCCTGTGGAGAACAGGCTTAGTAGAAGACCAGGGTTTCAGTCCCGGTAAGGAACAGAGCCAGAGCAGTGGGCTGGGGTGGAGGAGCTGTGGATGCTGCAAAGGGGAATGGAGGAAGCAGAGCCTTGCAGGAGGAAGCAGAGGTGTGGGTATGCTTGTGGCTCACAGGGGAGAAGAGGCTGCTAGTGGGCTGAGGGAATCTGAGCAGGAGCATGGAGAGATAGAAACCATGGTCAAGGACACAGGACTTTGGAAGAGGTGGAAAGGAGTCTGGGAGAGTAGGTACAGGTAAGGCAGGACTGAACACCTAATGCTCATTCAAACATAAAATGTAATTTTACAGGGATCTGGAAATAATCCGAGAATACACAGAAGATCGAAATAGTCTTGAGAGGCAAATTGAAATACTCCAGTAAGTTCTCATATTTCTCATCACACTTAGATTTAACTTACATTTTGTTAGTAAAACATGTGCCACATATAACACGAGTTGCCATATATCAGAGGCTGGGTTCGGAGAGCCACACATGTTCCTTCTTGATATGGTGACTTTAGCACATCAGTTTAGCTTTCTGATGCTGCTCATCCTACATAAACTCCTCCAATCCAGGAACAAGATTAGAATTCTCTAGAAGTCCTCTTAAATCAGGTTGGTATGTCCAGCGCATCTTTATAATAGATTTATTATACTGGAAAGAACAACAGCCCTGACCTCATCAGCTTTCTGTGCAGCTTGGCACACTGAGAGGCCTCAGGCATCCCTCATAGTGCTTGTCACATCAACCAGTCTTACACGATCATTCTCGCTCAGTCTGTTGTGCCTGGTTAGCAGTATGCTTTTCTTCTTTTTTTTAAATCTCTTGGAAATATTGCACCTGCTCTGTCAACTCTGCAACTAAGCTGCAGAATCCATTCTCTGAGGACCTCACTGACAAAACCTCCCTCTTCCCTGACGCCCTTTCTCTCTTTTCTCCCAGGCAATATTTTCTTCTGGTTTTACTTCCCTCAGGTAATGTCAGGTCAGGCTTGATGATTTTTTTCACCATTACAAATGCTTATTAAGCCTCACCTGTGGCACTGATAGAGTTGATATGTTATAAAAATCCTGTTAATTCATTTATTCAGCAGGTTTTCATTTAGCACCTTTTATGGTTCAGGTATACCAGGAGCTGACACTCAGAGAGGCACTCAGCCTCTCTCCTTATGGGCTAGTCTAGGGGAAGAAGATGGAACCTGATCAGTACTTCTAAATATAACGTGCCAAAGGAGAGAGGGGGGCCAAGGGGAGCCATGCATCTTATAAGGGCATTCTCCTATCCAGGAAGGTCCAGAAAGTGTTTCTGGAGGAAGAAACAATTGAATTGAGTTCTGAAGGATGAATAAACCTGAAGCAGGGAAAGAGTAGCTGGTCTCTAAGGCAGAGACTATTTGATTTTAGAGGTTGCTGAGGCTCTGGCTGTTTAAATGGCTTCTGTAAGATATATGGAAAGTAAGTGCCTGAGTTGGGGTTTGAATCCTGAGTCAATATTGGAGCTTTTTTTAAATTAATTTATTTTTTAATTGAAGGATAATTGCTTTACAGAATTTTGTTGTTTTCTGTCTAACCTCAACATAAATCAGCCATAAGGTACACATATGTCCCTTTCCTCTTGAACCTCCCTCCCACCTCCCTCCCTATCCCTCCCCTCTAGGTTGCTACAGAACCCTGTTTGAGTTCCCTGAGACATATAGCAAATTCCCATTGGCTATCTGTTTTACATATGGTAATGTAAGTTTCCATGTTACTCTCTCCATACATCTCACCCTCTCCTGCCCTCCCCCCATGTCCATAAGTCTGTTCTCTATGTCTTTCTCCATTGCTGCCCTGTAGATAAATTATCCAGTACCATCTTTCTAGATTCGACATATATGCGTTAGTATATGATATTAACTTTCTGACTTACTTCACACTGTATAATAGGCTCTAGGTTTATCCACCTCATTAGAACTGTTCAAATGTGTTCTTTTTTATGGCTGAGAAATATTCCATTGTGTATATGTACCAAAATTTCTTTATCCATTCATCTGCTGATGGACATCTAGGTTGCTTCCATGTTCTAGCTATTGTAAATAGTGCTACAGTGAACAATGGGATACATGTGTCTTTTTCAGTTTTGGTTTCCTCAGGGTATATGCCTAGGAGTGGGCTTGCTGGGTCTTATGGTGGTTTTATTCCTAGTTTTTTAAAGAAATCACCAAACTGTCTTTCATAGTGGCTTTATCAATTTACATTCCCACCAACAGTGCAAGAGGGTTCCCTTTTTTCCACACCCTCTTCAGCATTTGTTGTTTGTAGACTTTTTGATGATGGCCATTCTGACCAGTGTGAGGTGATATCTCATTGTAGTTTTGATTTGCATTTCCCCTAAAATGAGCAGTATTGAGCATCTTTTCACGTGTTTGTTAGCCATCTGTATGTCTTCTTTGGAGAAATGTCTGTTTAGATCTTTTTCCCACTTTTTGATTGGGTTGTTTGTTTTTCTGGTATTGAGTTGTATGAGCTGCTTATATATTTTGGAAATTAATCCTTTGTCAGTTGTTTCCTTTGGGAGAAAATGAGCATTTTCTCTGAGGGTTGTCTTTTCACCTTATTTATAGTTTCCTTTGTTGTGCAAAAGCTTTTAAGTTTAATTAGGTCCCGCTTACTTACTTTTGTTTTATTTCCATTATTCTAGGAAGTGGGTCATAGAGGATCTTGCTTTGATTTATGTCATCAAGTGCTCTACCTATGTTTTCCTCTAAGAGTTTTATAGTTTCTGGTCTTACATTAGGTCTTTAATCCATTTCAAGTTTCTCTTTGTGTATGGTGTAAGGAGGTGTTCTAATTTCATTTTTTTGCATATAGCTGTAACATTGGAGCTTTTAACTGGTTTACTTGTGGCCTGGCAGTATAGCACCAGGCCACAAGTAGGAGGAACCAGGAGAAAGAAGTGTGACAGAACACACCAGATGTATCCCCCAGCATGGAGGGGAGAGAGAGTAAGTGGGGCAAGCTGGCTTCAGGCCTTTAGGGCACAGAAAGGCCTGCACCAAACCTGTCTTAACAGTGGAGCTCCCTGAAGGAGAAGCAGTTTCCACAGCATGACTGACTCACTCCTAAAATGCCTGGAGACCTTTGAAGAGAGTTAACACATTGTTAAATTGCACTTCTAGTAATGAATTAACATCTCAGTTTAGAAGATTTGAAGGGAAGTGGTAGAAAGTTACAAGAGGTAATAGGTCCATGTTCTGAACATCACAGCCTGAAAAGAAAGTGGTGACATTGATCCCACTAATACTTTTCTTATCTGCTTCTTTATTGTATGTATTTACTCTGCAGAACAGCTAACAGGAAACTGCATGACAGTAACGACGGCCTAAGGAGTGCCCTTGAAAACAGCTGCAGCAAGCTCAGCAGAGCCTTGGTAGGCCACAGAATTTTACAACGCAATTTCTTCTTTCTTGTGGTAGAGTATTTTGATCAAAAAATCGTGTCTTAGAACTTATAAGAAAGAGAAAACAATTTCCTATAATAAAAGGAGGCAACATTTTCCCAAATTAAAAAATATGCCACTCCTCTGAATAATGTGTAGATGTTTGCCAACTCTTTGTTCAATGTTCCAGAAAACCAGAGAAAGATATAAAAGATGTGGCCTGGATCCTGGAAAAGTTTGTAGTATGGTAAGGACTTAAGGGGGCTTCCCAGGCAGGAGACAAAAGAGACATGGGTTCCATCACTGGGTCAGGAAGATTCCGTGGAGGAGGAAATGGCAACCCACTCCAGTATTCTTGCCTAGAGAATCCCATAGACAGAGAAGCCTGGTGGGCTACAGTCCATGGGGCTGCAAAGAGTTGGACACGACTGAAGCAACTTTGCACGCACGCAAGGAATTAAGATGTGCACAGATACCACTAATATAAAAAGTAAGATGTCTCATGGAGGTACAAATAACTATTTCCCTGTAGAGAGAAGAGGGAGAGTGCTTCTGGCCAAGGAGTTTATTTAGACTCTTTGGTTGTTCTTTGTGGTTATGAGATCACCAGAGTGGAAACCTTGGGCTTTTAAACCCTCCTACAGAAACAGACTAAGGCCCATTTAGAATTTTGAGGACCTTTTCCCAACCAGAAAGCCAGAAAGCCTCTTCCCTGACTTTTGGAGGTCAGCTTCAAGGTTGGGGTTCCAGTGCCACAGCTTTGGGTGTGGATGAGTCAGTCACTAAGTCAAATGATGATTTGAGAAGAGACTAATCCAAAGCTGGTACTGCAAGGTCCTGGCAAATCTGGGAGCCAGGATGCCCCTTGAGGGCTTATATGGCATGGTTTGGACTTCAGATGAAGAGAGAGAGTCCTTTGGGCATTTGTTGCACTTTTTCCCTTGATATCTGTGCTTACATTTTCTCATATAGGATACCAAACTCTCAACTACATTAGTAAATTAGTGTACTACAGGTTTTTAAAATGTATAGAAAATGTTTAAATGGAATGACAAAATATTACTTCTGTATTTTATGTATTACAGCGCATAAATAATATCTCACCAGGGAATACAGTTTCTAGAAGCAGTCCTAAATTTAATCTTCATTCTCCTCAACCTCTGGGCTATGACAGGTATGTTAACACCTTTTTAACTTTTTGTTTGAATTCTGGATCAAAGTTAAAAGGAAAGTACATTTCCTTAGAGGTAAATTAAAAGCATACATTTGGGGCACTAATTTTTATTTTCTACTCTCTGTGAATTTCTGAAACATGAAACACATAAAGATTAAAGTGTTTTAGAATGTTTCAGAGAGGCCAAAGTGATTTCTTTAAGATGTTATCATGACTTGGTTTTATGTATGCTCACCCTTACTTCATCCCTATTATGTCTTATTTCTTAGAAGTGCCCTTTGTAAGAGGTGTTTCAGGAAAGCCAGTGGAACTACGATATGGGATGTTGTGGTGTATGATGTTAAGATTCTTGGAACAATCTGTAAATGTTTAGCGGCTCAGTATATATTATGCAAGCTATGTTCAAGGAAAGGGAAACTTTCAAAACAAATAGAAATGTAGAGAGTAGATGTTTATGAGTTAATGTACAAAAGGAGTCACAGAGGCTTTCCAGAAGTGAGAATTTAGCTCTGTTTTTAATCAAATGAAGTGAAATATTGGCCCTGCTATTACTTGAGATCTAGCAATGAAAACTAAAAGGTTATATTTGTGTATACATGTGTGTACATATATAATAAATATCCTACATACAAATGAGTTCCATTCCAAGAGCACATTCACAAGTCTAGTTTGTTCATAAGTCTAACAAAGTTTGCCTAGGTACCCAACTAATACAACCTGCTCTATAATACTGTATTGTAATAGGTTTATAATATTTTCACATAAATAATACATAAAAAGTAAACTCAAAAAATAAAGCGAACATTTTTAATCTTACAGTCCAGTACCTTGGAAAGTACAGTAGTAAGTACAGCAGCTGGCATACAGGGGCTGGCTGTGAGTGAACAGGTAAGAAGAGTTACTGAATGGAGATAGGAGAGGAGGTGGGAGATGGTAGAGCTGAAGGATTGTCAGCAATAGGAGATGGAGGGCAATTTCACTCATGCCTTACGTTGATGAATGCATGTTCACATCTTTGAAAGTTCACAACTTGAAGGTTCCTATGTAGGAGATTTACCACACGTGTCCAGTGTTGCTACTTAGAAGGCTCATTTTGTAGTGTATCAAGTTTGATGGTAGAAGTGAGTGCATAAACTGTAGATCTCTGGCCCTCCACTTCTGATGCCACTTTCATATTTTATGTTCCTTCCCTTTTCATTTGAGAACTTTTGGGCTAAAGAATAATGCACCTAATATCTTGGCAACAGCAAAATGGCCAGATAGCTTTTCCAGAAGGTCTATTTTCAAAGGTTATTGGTGATCACTTTTAATAAAATTTTATCCAAATATCAGAATTTTTTCACTGATTTGTGAAGTAAAACAATTTAATGGTATCTCTAGGCATCTGGCTTTTCTGTTTTTGAGAAGTAGATACTACTTTTTAAAATATATGGGTGTGATGCTATTTTTCTTTACTGACGCTTAAGGTCAGTTCTAAGCAAATAAGGGAAAAGCTAGATTACTGAAAATTATTTCAGAAATTTCACCATGATTCATTTTTGAAAATAGTGGGCACCATGAATAAGGCTGGTAGTACTAAACAAAGAGCTCCTTAGCAATATGACTAAGGGACAAAGTCATCATATCCCATTGCCTCCAAGTGACAGGAATATAGCACTTCTGTGCTCATAACCTGGAACAGTCACTAGAGGGCCACCATGATCCAGACTGATGTTCCTTTAGGGGGGAGTTACAGTTTGATATAGGAAGTTAATATTTTATTTTCTTTTTGATGCTAATGTAAAACTTATTAGTCATCAGATCACAAGAGAAAAGAAAAGAAGAAGAAAGGGAAAAAATACCTACAAAACAAGACCAAATTAATGTTTAAATGACAATAAGATTGTTTTTGTTTGTTTGTTTAGTTAGTCCCAGCTCTTTTGCAACCCCATGCTCTGTAGCCTGCCAGGCTCCATCATCCATGGGATTTCTGAGGCAAGAATACTGGAATGGCATGCCATTTCCTTCTCCAGGGGATCTTTCTGACTCAGGAATCGAACCCGTGTCTCCTGCTTGGCAGGAGGATTCTTCACATTGATAATTACTTTATTGACCAGAGACATATTTATATGTCTTTTGTTACCCAAACATTACTGACAAGAGACATTTCGACGTTCACTTACATAACAAATCCCCAGCCATAGACATTAGTTTCTGCTAAAATCACCCCATCAACAATGTAAATGGACTAAATACTTCAACCAAAAGACATAGAGTGACTGGATATAAAAACAAGACCCATATATGTGTAGCCTACAAGAGACTCCCTTCAGATCTAGAGACACACACAGATTGAATGTGAAGGGATGGGAAAAGGATTTCCATACATATGAAAATCCAAAGAAAGCTGGAATAGCAATACTTATATGAGACAAAATAGACTTTAAAATAAAGACTGTTATAAGATGAAACAGAGAAGGCAATGGCACCCCACTCCAGTACTCTTGCCTGGAAAATCCAAGGACGGAGGAGCCTGGTGGGCTGCAGTCCATGGGGTCGCTAAGAGTTGGACACGACTGAGCGACTTCACTTTCACTTTCCACTTTCATGCATTGGAGAAGGAAATGGCAACCTACTCCAGTGTTCTTGCCTGGAGAATCCCAGGGATGGGGGAGCCTGGTGGGCTGCCGTCTATGGGGTCACACAGAGTCGGACACGACTGAAGTGACTTAGCATAGCATAAGATGAAAAAGGATACTACTAATGATCAAGGAATGAATCCCTTGGATTCAGTTCATTCAAGGGATGAATTCTTGGATTCAAGAAGATATAACAATTGTAAGTATATCTAAACCCAACATCAGTTCAGTTCAGTTCAGTCGCTCAGTCGTGTCCGACTCTTTGCAACCCCATGAATCGCAGCACGCCAGGCCTCCCTGTCCATCACCAATTCCCGGAGTTCACCCAGACTCATGTCCATCGAGTCAGTGATGCCATCCAGCCATCTCATCCTCTGTCGTCCCCTTCTCCTCCTGCCCCCAATCCCTCCCAGCATCAGAGTCTTTTCCAATGAGTCAATTCTTCGCATGAGGTGGCCAACGTACTGGAGTTTCAGCTTTAGCATCCTTCCTTCCAAAGAAATCCCAGGGCTGATCTCCTTCAGAATGGACTGGTTGGATCTCCTTGCAGTCCAAGGGACTCTCAAGAGTCTTCTCCAACACCACAGTTCAAAAGCATCAATTCTTCAGCGCTCAACCTTCTTCACACTCCAACTCTCACATCTGTACATGACCACTGGAAAAACCATAGCCTTGACTAGATGGACCTTTGTTGGCAAAGTAACGTCTCTGCTTTTCAATATGCTATCTAGGTTGGTCATAACTTTCCTTCTAAGGAGTAAGCATCTTTTAATTTCATGGCTGCAGTCACCATCTGCAGTGATTTTGGAGCCCAAAAAAATAAAGTCTGACACTGTTTCCACTGTTTCCCCATCTATTTCCCATGAAGTGATGGGACTGGATGCCATGATTTTCGTTTTCTGAATGTTGAGCTTTAAGCCAACTTTTTCACTCTCCACTTTCACTTTCATCAAGAGGCTTTTTAGTTCCTCTTCACTTTCTGCCATAACCCAACATAGAAGCACCTAAGTATATAAGCAAATATTAATGGACAAAAAAGGAAAAATCAACAGTAACCCAATAGTAGTGGGGGAGACTTTAACTCGAATCAATGAACAGATCATTCAGATAGAAAATCAATAGGGAAACATAGGCCTTAAATGACACATTAGACCAGATGGACTTAATTGATATAGAGAGAACATTCCATCCAAAATTAGCAGAATACACATTCTTTCAAGTGTACATGGCACATTTGCCAGGATAGACTACATGATGGGCCACAAAAACAAGCCTCAGTAAATTTAAGAAAACTGAAATCATATCAAACATCTTTCTAACCACAACACAATGAGATGAAATCAACTACAAGAAAAAACTGTAAAGAAACACAAACACATGGGAGACTAAGCAATATGCTATGAAAGAACCAGTGGATCACTGAGAAAGTCAAAGAGGACATTAAAAAATACCAAGAGGTCAATGAAAACTAAAAAATAATGATCCAAACCTATGGGACACAGCTAAAGCAGTTCTACGAGGAAAGTTTATACAATATAAGCTTACCTCAGGAAACAAAAATCACAAATAAACAACCTACCCTTACACCTAAAGCAATGAGAAAGAACAGACAAAACCCAAAGTTAGTAGAAGGAAAGAAATCATAAAGATCAGAAATAAATAAAATAGAAACTAAAAGATATAGAAAAGATCAATGATACTAAAAGCTGATTCTTTGAAAAGATAAAATTGATAAACCTTTAGCCAGATTCATCAAAAAAAAAAAAGAGAGAGGGTCCAAATCAATAAAGTCAGAAATGAAAAAAGAAAAGTTACAGCCAACACCACAGAAATACAAAGGATTATAAGAGACTACTACAAACAACTATATGCCAATAATGTGAACAACCTAAAAGAAATGGACAAATTCTTAGAAAGGTACAGTCTCCCAAGAATGAACTAGGGAGAAATAGAAAATATGAACAGAACAATTACCAGTAATGAAATTGAATTAGTAATCTTAAAACTCCCAACAAACAAAAGTCCAGGACCAGATAGCTTCAGAGGTGAATTCTGCCAAACATTTAGAGAAGAGTTAGCAATTATCTTTCTAAAATTAGTCCAAAAAATTGCAGAGGAGGGAATACTTCCAAACTGATCCTCTGAGACCCCCATCACCCTGATACCAAGACCAGACAAAGGTATCACTAAAAAAGAAAATTATAGGCCAATATCACTGATACATGTAGATGCAAAAAAATCTTCAACAAAATATTAGCAAACCAAATCCAACAATACATCATGATCATACATGATTATACATCATGATCAAGTAGAATTTGTCCTAGGGATGCAAGGATTTTTCTGTTTCAATGTGATATACCACATTAACAAGTTGAAGAATGAAAACGATATGATCATCTCAATAGATGAAGAAAAAGCCTTTGACAAAATTCAGCATCCATTTATGATTTGAAAAACTTTCCAAAAAGTGGGCATAGAGGAAACATACCTCAAAATAATAAAGGCCATATATGATGGACCCACAGCTAATACTATACTCAACATGAAAAACTGAAAGCATTCCTCTAAAATCGGGAACAAAGCAAGGATGCCCACTCTTGCCACTTTTATTCAGCATGATTTTGGGAGTCCTATCCATAACACTCAGAGAATAGAAAGAAACAAACGGAATTCAAATTGAAAAGGAAGAAGTGAAATTCACTGTTTGCAGATGACATGAAACTATACATAGAAAATCCTGAAGATGCTACCGGAAAACTGTTAGGTTCATCAATGAATTTGGTAAAGTTCCAGGATACAAAATTAATTTGTATAATAATTTAATTAATGTAATTTTTATATTGCAAATTTATAATATAATAATATATACAAATTTGTATATTTGTCATTTATATATTAATTTTATATCAATTTAACAGAAACCTGTTGCATTTTTATACACTAACACCAAACTATCAGAAATTGAGATATTTTCATTACCATCTCATCAAAAAGAATAAGAATACCTAGAAATAAACCTACATAAGGAAGTAAAAGACTTGTCTAGGAAAACTATAATACAGGGATCCCCAACCCCAGTCTCTAGCCTGTTAGGAACCAGGCTGCACAAAAGGAGGTGAGTGGCAGGGGAGCAAGTGAAGCTTCATCTGTATTTATAGCCACTCCCCATCGCTCACATTACTGCCTGAGCTCTGCCTCCTGTCAGGTCAGCAGCGGCATTAGATTCTCATAGGAGTGTGAACCCTAACCCTAAAGTCAAGGCAAAAATATCCTGAGGTTGCCACAAAATAGAAATAAAGTGCACAATAAATGTAATGTGCTTGAATCATCCTTAAACCATATCTCCCACCCTGGTCCATGGGAAAATTGCCTTCCAATGAAACCAGTCCCTGGTACCAAAAGACTGGGGACTACTGCTATAAGACACCAATGAAGGAAATTGAGGATGACACAAATAGGTGGAAACATATACTGTGTTCCTGGATTAGAAGAATTAATTTTGTTAAAATGACCAGTGCAATCTACAGTCAATGCAATCCCTAACAGTGTAATCCTTAACAAAATACCAAAGGCACTTTTCACAGAACTAGAAAAAAAAATTTTTTAATTTGTGTGGAAACACAGGGCACCCTGAATAGCCAACATCATCTTGAAAACAAATATCAGAGCTGGAGGAATCATACTCACAGACTTCAGACTATGCTACAAAGCTACAGTCATCAAAACAGACACATATATAGATCAGTGGAATAAGATAGAGAATCCAAAAATAAATCCGTGCACTTACTGTCAATAAATATATTACAAGGAGGCAAGAATATCCAATGAAGAAAACACAGTATCTTCAGTAGCTGTCCTGGGAAAACCAGATAGCTTTTATGTAAAAGAATGAAATTAGAACATTCTCTAACACTATATACAAAAATAAACTCAAAATGGATTAAAGACCTACATGTAAGATCAGGTACCATAAAACTCATAGAGGAAAATGTAAGCAGAACACTCTGATATAAATCATAGAATAGTTTTTGTATCTGTCTCCTAAAACAAAGGAAATAAAAGCAAAAACAAACAAATGGGACCTAATTAAACTTACAAGCTATTACACAGCAAAGAAAACTATCAGAAAATCAAAGACAACCCACTCAATGCCAGAAAATATTTGGAAATGATATAATCGATAAGGAGTTAATATCTAATATACATAAACAACTCATACAACTTAATCAAAAAAGCAAACAACTGAATTAAAAAATTGGCAGAAGAACTGAATAGACATTTTTCTAAAGAGGATGCCAGTGGCCAATAGGCATATGAGAAGATGCTCAACATCACTAATTATCAGGTAAATTCAAATCAAAACCACAATAAGATATTACCTCACACCTGTCAGAATGGGTATCATCAAAAAGAACACAAATAATAAATGATATGACCCAGCAATTCCACGTCTGGGTATGTATCTGAAAAAAAAAAAAAAATTCTAAAAGATACATACAGCCCAGTGTTCATAGTAGCATTACAATAGCCACAATATGTAAGCAACCTAAGTGTCCATCAGCAGATGAATGGATTAAAAGGGTGTAGTGTGTATATCAGAGAAGGCAATGGCACCCCACTCCAGTATTCTTGCCTGGAATATCCCATGGACGGAGGAGCCTGGTAGGCTGCAGTCCATGGGGTCGCTAAGAGTTGGACATGACTGAGTGACTTCACTTTCACTTTTCTCTTTCATGCATTGGAAAAGGAAATGGCAACCCACTCCAGTGTTCTTGCCTGGAGAATCCCAGGGACGGGGGAGCCTGGTAGGCTACCGTCTCTGGGGTCGTACAGAGTCGGACACGACTGAAGTGACTTAGCAGTAGCAGTAGTGTGTATATATACAGTGAAATACAACTCATCCATTTAAAAAAAGGATTGAAATTTTTTGCCATTTGCAGCAACGTGGATAGACTTGGAGGACGTTATGCTAAGTGAAATAAATCAGACAGAGAAAGACAAATACTGTATGATTTCTCTTATATGTGGAATCTAAAAAAAATGCAACAAACTAGTGAATATAACTGGAGAAGGCACTGTCGACCCACTCCAGTACTCTTGCCTGGAAAATCCCGTGGAGGAGCCTGGTAGGCTGCAGTCCATGGGGTCGCTAAGAGTCGGACACGACTAAGCAACTTCCTTTCACTTTCCACTTTCATGCATTGGAGAAGGAAACGGCAGCCCACTCCAGTGTTCTTGCCTGGAGAATCCCAGGGACAGGGGAGCCTGGTGGGCTGCCGTCTATGGGGTCGCACAGAGTCGGACACGACTGACGTGACTTCTGACGTGACTTGGCAGCAGCAGCAGTGAATATAACAAAAAAGTAGGCTTACAGATATCGAGAACCAACCAATAGCTACTAGAGGGGAGAGGAGGAAGGAGCAATATAGGGATAAGGTAGTAAAAGGTACAAACTATTAGACATAAAAAAAGCTATAAGGATATATTATACAACAGGGAATATAACCAATATATTATAATAACTATAAATGGAGTATATAACCTTGAGAAATTGTGAATCACTATATTCTGTGCCTATAATTTATATAATAGTGTACATCAACTATACTTCAATTAAAATTTTTTAATCAAAAGCATCTTGTAAATTTAATTTTATTTATTGCTTTTGCATCCTTATTGGATTTTAATTTGTATATTTGTTTTAGTTTTGTGTTTTTTCTAAGAACTCTAAAATATATAATAACTTGTGTTATATTTTTTTATATTTAATTGTAGTGAAAATATTCTTCAGGCAGAAAGACTAGTTTACTTTTGAAAGGGTATGTATATAAGTTGAGTTTGAGAAAGTCTGCTGCTGCTGCTGCTGCTAAGTCGCTTCAGTCGTGTCCAACTCTGTGCGACCCCATAGACAGCAGCCCACCAGGCTCCCCCATCCCTGGGATTCTCAAGGCAAGAACACTGGAGTGGGTTGCCATTTCCTTCTCCAGTGCATGAAAGTGAAAAGTGAAAGTGAAGTCGCTCACTCGTGACTGACTCGTAGCAACCCATGGACTGTAGCCTACCAGGCTCCTCTGTCCATGGGATTTTCCAGGCAAGAGTACTGGAGTGGGGTGCCACTGCCTTCTCCGGAGAAAGTCTGATCTATACCTATATTTTTAATTTAGATTCTGTATGAAGGTGTCTTTTCAATCAGGATTTTTTTCTCTGTCATTCCTAATCAGAAATACAAATAGGTTAAAAAAAATGTTCTGACTAATCATAACATGGAGCTGATTTTTATATATATTTTATATCTTTCATTATATTATAATGAAATGGTTTCTTTAGGTTCCTTACAGCTTGACCTAAAATCAGTGTCAGAAGGAGAGTTTCATAAAAGATGAGACAAATTTAAAAAAATGTACACACATTTAGCTAAGCAGATTGAGATATTGTGTGAAATTCCTGTCCCAGGAGAAAGACTTTATAATTGAGCAACATATTTACAGAAAGTTAGGTGATTAAATTACCTTTTTAGTTAATTTTAAACATTTGCTAATGATACCAAAATATTTTTGACTTCTCAGGTTTATATGGCATATATTTCTGTAAAGATTACCCTTTCTTGTCTAAGAATATTCATTTGAGAATATTTCTCATATCTGGAGATCTATGTTTCCTTCCCATTTCCTCTTTCTGATGATATCATATCAAATGGCTAGTATGGTTCCCAATGTGTAGTAGGGACTAAATAAGTTGTTTTCTTTCAATATAAACTTAGATACTTATGGGAATCAAATGGAAAAGCAAAATAAACTGAGAAAATATACATTTATAAAATATTGGCATTTCCCAAGTGGAAAGACCCATCGAAGTCAGGATTTCTAGTTTTTCTCTGGGGCACCTTCTTAGGAAACGCCCTCCCCGCCCCCCCCCCCATCACGTCAACACTTCGTGGCAGAAACCTCGTCTCATATGCCAAACCAGTCCAGGTCATACACGTCTAACTGCCTGTCAGTTTTCACTATGTCGATTAGAGATGTGACTCCCGGAAAAGTTTATCACTTGGCCCTTAGGGTCAACTCTTCCAAGTATTTGAGGAGAGAAGAAACAATTACAACTTCAGCCAAGTGCACTGAATCATTTCTCAGACCGTTGGGTTTTAAGTCTCAAGTCACAATAGAGATATTATCCAGAAATGAACACACTGTTCAGAATATGGTCCGATCATATTAGAATAAAAATGTTCCCATGTTCTGTATACGTTTTTGTTAACACAACTTGAGATTGCATTTACATTCTGGACATTCTGATTCTTTTTGTATAAGGAAGGTGATTTTTTTTAAATGACTTCCTTAATTAAATGTTTGACTTGACTTAAATGTCTTTATCTTAATCGATTGTTGCATAGAATGAACTGTTTCTTTGAGTTTTTTATTTCCCCTGATGCTTAATCCTGGACTACATTACAGCTCTTGGTAAGAACAAAAATATTGGTCTTGATTGCATTGCTCTCTGATTCCATTGCTGTGTCATCTTGAGAATCACTAGCCCTCAGGTATAGCAGTCCTCTCCTTTATTACCAGATCATCCCGCTCTTCCTACATGGATGAGGACTGTGACTCGCTGGCCCTCTGTGATCCCATGCAGAGGATGAACTGTGATGTTGACAGCCTGCCTGAGAGCTGCTTCGATAGTGGCTTGTCTACCCTTCGGGATTCCAATGAATATGACTCGGAGGTGGAGTACAAGCACCAGAGGGGATTCCAGAGGTCGCACGGCATGCAAGAGAGCTTTGGGGGTGATGCTTCGGACACGGACGTAAGCCCTGAAGTCACTGCTTCAAGTCCTAGGCCTGCTCTCCTTTCTTCCACAGAAATACATATCCCACCCTGTTTGAGCTTTATCTGTCACAGGCATTGTTTTAAAGGTTATACATGTGAAACATAGTTGGGAGAACATTTTTCTCTACCAAGTTAGGGAAAAAGGAAAATAGATTTCCTTTTGTGGCCACTCTGTTCCCTAACAGCACTGACTGTTGATTCAGCAGCATATTTTTCTTCTTTTTATTTCACAATGTACATGTGTAATGAAAGACTTTCTTTGTTTTTTAATGACCGACTTTAAAAAAAAAAAAAAAATACAGGTTCCTGATATAAGGGATGAAGAGACATATGGCTCAGAAGGTGTGGCTTCCATCCTGGACTGGAAGCCCCCGGGATCTGCTAGTGAAGGCAGTATCATTAGTTCCTCAAGAAAGCCCATCTCTGCACTTTCACCACAGGTATGTGGTTTCAGAGACACTTCTCTTCATGAACACTCTTCATTTTCATGTCATATAACTTACTAAGAAGAAAGCGGGCACTGCCTTTGTCATCCACTGTGGCTTCCTTCCCCTAGACAGACATGGTGGATGAAAGCCATAAATCTTCCAGCTCACAGAAGGCTTACAAGATTGTGCTGGCCGGGGACGCTGCAGTGGGGAAGTCGAGTTTCCTCATGAGACTTTGCAAGAATGAATTTCGAGGAAACACAAGTGCTACCCTGGGTACGGTTCTTTTTCAGAGGATAACGGGAAAATGACCTTCTTTAGGTTGATTCTATTTTCTTTAGGTATTATATTCACAGACCCATAGGTCTCTCTCTTTTCCCTCTGTATAATACATATGTACATGTGTATGTCAATGCTCACGTGTCCTTCGCTATAGAATAATCCTCTGCTTTGGCCAAGGCCTAAATTTCGGAAAGGAAGACTAACAAGGGACTGAGGTATCTGCTAACAAGGGACTAAGGTATCTGCTTACCCAGTGAGATCAACCAAACCGAGTTTAATGCCAGAGATGACGGATTCATTTATTCAGCAAGCATTTCTGGAGTCCTACTGTGAGCCACGTACTGTTACAGGCACTGCTTAGTCACTCAATTGTATCCGATTCTTTGAGACTCCATGAACTGCAGCTGCCAGGCTCCTCTATTCATGGGGACTCTCCAGGAAAGAGAATCCTGGAGTGGGTTGCCATGCCCTCCTCCAAGGGATCTTCCCAACCCAGGTCTCCTGCATTGCAGCCAGATTCGTCACCGACTGAGCCACCAGTGAAGCCCTACAGGCACCACAGATACACAGTAAACAAAGTTAGCTAGATCCCAGCCCACAAAGAGGGAAATGGATGAGAAACACATTTTAAAAAACAAGGTTTGGGAGAAGTGCCTTTTGGCACAGGATGCCCAGGGAAAGCCTTTCTGATCAGGAGTCACTTGATGTTGATAAAGTGATCTTACCGATGGCCAGTTTGTCATCATGGTCAGAATTATAGACAAGTGTATGTTCCCTCCCCTCCCTCACAATGGAACACATGAATAATACCTCTCAGAACAAGGAAAAGTAGTTTCCTCATTTCCACATTTGCATAATAATCAGTAAAAGAAGATATGCAAATTATCATATATTATTATTCTTTATCTGGGCTTCCCTGGTGGCTCAGACGGTAAAGCGTCTGTCTGCAATGCAGGAGATCCAGGTTTGATCCTTGGGTTGGGAAGATCCCCTGGAGAAGGAAATGGCAGCCCACTCCAGTATTCTTGCCTGGAAAATCCCATGGACGGTGGAGCCTGGTAGGCTACCGTCCATGGGGTCGCAAAGAACTCTTATTTTGATAACCAGAAACCCTAAAACAGATTGGTTACCCTCTTCACAATGGATGTCTTTGTAAATTTATGGTACTGTTATAACCCTTCAAGATAACAAAGCTGAAAGTTCACTTCAAGTCATAAAAAGCCTAAAATATTTGGTTCAGTTGCTAGAGCACCTGGCATATATACACACCATATACATGTACTTATATACATATGCATACACACATGGATATACCTGCATATATACATAGGCATATTTGTGTGCATGCACACACATAAAACTGAGTCCATCTAATTACGTGAACACAGAACATAGATTTTCCTTTTGTCCACAGATTAAATCCTTCCCCAAGCCAGCCGATCTCCAAGCCAGATTACAAGTGTGATCTGGCTTATAATTACTATGTGAAGGTCACTCTCATTGATGGCCAGGTTCTTTCCTCTGTCTCGCTGAACTTCACCTTATTGGCTTTGTCTCATCTAAAGAGGGCTTGAAAAGTAAAATCCAAGGGAATTATTTACATCGTGTTCTCCATGTTCTCTTATATTCTTTTTCAGGAGTTGATTTTCAAATGAAAATGCTGATCGTAGATGGAGAACGGACAGTACTGCAGCTGTGGGATACAGCGGGCCAGGAGAGGCAAGTGCTTTCCCAGTGCTTTGAATTCTGCTGGGGTTTGCATGGACAGGCCTTGTAGGACGTTTGGTATCTTTTGTGCTCATGATAATATAGTTCTGATATAGTGTTAGAATTTTAAGAATGCTCACTTTTTTCCACATCCTTTCCTTCTTCACTCTTCCGTCATCAGTCATGTGAGTCCTTCTAAGCTCCCTTTGAACTGGTGACCCATTGGGAAAAGAGAGTGCCCTTTCCTAGTGAGAGAATGTTGGTGAGGCAGCACTCCTGAAAGTGGCAACACTGTGAGCAGCTGGGGAGCTGGGGCTCCAGAGAAGATGGAGAAGAAGACCTGTTAGCTCTTCTGTTCAAGGGCAGAGAGACAAACTAAACAGCAGAGCTGCATATGGCGACAGACAGTTCCCTCCCTTTCTGTCATTGCTGATGGACAGAAGTGTGAAGCATAGGTCTTAATCTTATCTAACTCTTTGGGAACAGACTGAATCTGGTTGTGCAGCAAAAATTTTGGGGGTACCTGCCAGCCTCTGTAATGGGGCGCCACTTAGGGTATTCAGATTCAACAGTGAATAGACACA
The DNA here is from genome assembly GCF_002263795.3 of Bos taurus. NCBI lineage: Eukaryota > Metazoa > Chordata > Mammalia > Artiodactyla > Bovidae > Bos > Bos taurus. The sequence goes on along the minus strand of NC_037335.1, from coordinate 76,191,031 downwards.
CACAAATACCTGCTCACACAGAGCTCATATTTTCCAGCAGCATTTTAAAAATGTGTGGTTGACAGGCCCCTATTTAAGATCTTGCAGAATATTATACTTGGTTGAGTTAGGACATATAGATTGAGGTGTGCTCTTCCCCTGGGAAGCCCCCCACACCCCATGTGTGTACCTGTGGTGTTCCACGTGGTTGGGTCTTCTTCCAACCACCCACAGTATTCCCTCCCCACCACCCAAAAAATAATTTTGCTTGGATGTGCCTCTTCTTCCATATTTCTCTGTGTCCCACACCTGGGTTCCAGTAGCTTGTTGCTGAGGCCGACAGTTTTAGAAGTTATGCTCTCAACCTTGTCCTGACTATGCCCTGGGCTTTGTAGACTTCCTTGAGATTGTTTGGTGGAAAAAATGATTGACTTTTTTAAATCACTAGCGCAGATTCTTCTGTTACCTTTCACTAGGTCATTCTAGTCCTCTGGGATGACTCTTTCACAGAAATACGTTGCCATTAGATTCTTCTCAATTGGGCTTGGTTTTTCTTTTTAATATTTTTATTTATTTATTTGCTGCATCGGGTTTTAGTTGTGTCATGCAGGATCTTCCATTGCAGCACACAGACACTCTAGTTGTGGCACAAGGGGTTAGCAGTTTTGCTTAGGCTTAGTTACGCTGAGGCATGTGGGATCTTAGTTCCCTGACTAGGGACCGAACCTGCGCCCCCTACATTGCAAAGCAGATTCTTAACCACTGGACCACCAGGGAAGTCCCAAGGCTTGCTTTAAAGATGAAGGGGGTGGGGGAAGTGAGCATAAAAGAGATGAAGAATGAGGCAACACCAAACTGACTGACTGATTAGAACTGTTACCTTCATGCTTTTTTCCAGATTCAGAAGCATTGCCAAGTCTTACTTCAGAAGAGCAGATGGTGTTTTGCTGCTGTATGATGTTACGTGTGAGAAAAGCTTTCTTAATGTACGAGAATGGGTAGATATGATTGAGGTAAGAAATCAAAACAGACAACAAAAAAATTACACGGGAGAGTTATAGGCTGGATCTCAGGAAATGCTGTTTCTCCTTTGTAAAAATGAACTCAGAAACCATTGATCTAGGATCTCAGAAAGAACCTAGATCCACTGATCTAGGCTCTCAGAAAGAACCTGTGGGAGGCAGGGTTCCTAATGGTACTTGGCAGCACTGGTCTCCTCCTCAGTAGCGGGCCAGTTCCCACAGAACCAAGGACACTAACAAAGTGAGCTTCTGAGTGGTGGTGGGAGAGGGGGAAGTCCTGGGTTTTAATATGATCAGAACCCGATTGGCAGCAAGTAAAAATCCAGACAACCCAAGGAAAATCAGTTCTCACAAACAAGAGGGTGATGGAGCTGGGTGTGTAGTGTGACTGGAGGTGTAATAGGGGCTTCCACGTGTGCTAGATGTATAGGTGAAAGCACACCAACACGTGTGCTAGAAGTATAGGTGAAATACCATCACCACCTGGCACCACCCGGTCCAAATTCCATAGGAACTGTGTTCTCTGTCTTCTTCTGATAGAGATTTGGGTCTTTACATACCCAAAGTACTACTAACATACTAATTGGTATTTTAAACATGTGTGCTTACTATCTATGCTTTCTTTTGCTCAAATGAGATGGTGTCTTTCATCTGAGGAGCTTTCATATCCTTTGTTTCATGGTCAATAATTTTTTAGAGTAGGAAACTATTTTGACCACAGTTAATGTGCTGCCAACATTATTAATCACCGTAAAACTACAGTTCAAGCCATGATTCAGCATAGTCTCTTGGGGGAAGAGAAAAAAACCTAGTGGCTAATATAATTTTTCAAGTATGTCTATGATCTATCATTTTTAACAGGCATTAAGTGCAGTGGTGGCTGAACAGAGAACTGATTGCTGTCTGAATTGCTGATTGCTGCTGCTCAAGTCAGCCTCTAGATTCTTTAGTTGGGCCTGTTTCATACCCTGTAAAATACCAAAATGTTCTCTTTCTAACTAAAGATGTAAGAAATGACTGACTGAAAAATGGCAATAAGACTCAATGATAAATATGCATTTTGCTCAACTGAAAAATCATGACTGAAAATTATATATACATCAAAAGCATGTTGACATTTATGTAGTATTTTTATTTCACAAAATTTTCTCCATGTTATATTCACCTCTGTAACATATCTGAGAAAGGAAGTAAATGTAATGTTGCTCTCACTTTTTATGAGAAACATGAGTCATAGAAAGTACATGACACTGGCTTTTAGTCATTTAGAGGTTGGAGTGGAAGGGAGAATTAGACCTCCTGATTCAACACAGGTTGTTCTTTTGATGAAGCTCCAGAATGAGCAGCAGGTTAAGAGAAACTCCTGCAATATCAAGAAAGGATCTCCAAGGTAGGTAGTACCTAGAGGAGAGGCATCTACTCAAGGGAACAGAGGAAGCTCTGGGGAGACCAACGAGAGAAGAATGGATAATCCCAACTAACTCACACACAGATATTTAGGATCTATAGCAAATCTGTTTATTGTTGAAACTTTTGGACTTGATCTCCCTTTTAAGACTTTGGATTATACTCAAGACAAGGAGGCACAAAAGGCAGGGTCAGCCATAGGGTTGGAAAAAGCCCTGTGTGACGTTACGGCCTATACCAGGTGCCCTACTGCCATAATTTGCTAGATAAGTAAGCACGTACTTGTGGCAAGTGATTCATTTAGCTATTGGTGTTATCTTTCATAGGGTCGGAAAAGGGAGAAAACTGTATTCAAGATGAAATATTGAATTTGTTACTGGAGAAAAAATGAGACGTCACTTGGCATTTGATTTTGACTTATCTCAGTGAGTCTTCACCATGGCTCACCTTGTCTCATTTGGGGAAATTCTGTTGGGACAGTTTATATGGCCACTATAATATGGGTCAAAACTAACAGTGAGATAGTTCAGATGCATGAAAGGATTGGGAAGCAGTGGAGTGTCAGTGCTGAATGGACCCTCTGAATTAATAATTAATATATTTCACTTGAAAACCACTGGGTTATAAAATCTTAAAATTACGGCCATATACCTGTCATGAATAATTTGTTGATTGGATATGTGGGTAAAAGTTGAATGGAGACACTTGAGACATGAGATCTCTTTTCGACTTTTACACATTCAAAAATATTTTGGGCATCCCAGTTTTGTGCAGGTATTGGCAGTATATCCATTTAAAAAAACAAACAAAAACAAAAGGCCCTACCCTTTGGAGCTTGTATTCTAGTTAGGGAGATGTAAAAGGCAACCAACATAGGTAAATAAAATGAATGACAGGAAGTGCTAGATGTAGAAACAAAACGAGGCCAGGATAAACGGCCTATGGGGAGGCAGCGTGCTGCAGGTAGTGCAGTCAGGCCGGTCGGACCAGGAGGTCATACTTGAGTCAAGACTTGAATGTGCCATTACTTACCCATGTGGCTTTGAGAAGTCTTGGCTGACTTAAGTGAATATTTGATTAATGGCTTCCATATGATCCTGAGCAGTTCCCCACAGAATGCAATTACTCAACACATTAATGGGTGGGGTCTAGTCTTGGGGAGGGCTTTTCATTTCCTTCTCCCCTTGGCTTTTACTTCATTCTGATGCATTCCGTTGGAGGAGAATGGTGAAGTATAATTTTAGTTTCAAGGCTCATTTTTGATGCTGTATCAGGTGTGGCACCAAAGTGGGTGAGCACCCGGCTGTGTTTAGGCACCGCAAAGGGTCATTTCCCCACGTGTCAGTCACCACTGCTGCTTCGCTTGTTTAGGAGCCAAAAGGCTGTTTTTCTAGTCACGTAGTCTTCTATTCTCATCATAGCCTGCTGAGGGGGGCTTACTGACCCCTTCATTTCACAGACAGGGAAATGGAGTCAGAAACAGGAAGAGATTTGCTGGATTTCACTCAGTCACAGCCGGTGAGCAGCCAGGTGGTGGGAGAGGTGGAGTCTCAAACTCACTTCTGCCTCTCACATCTTCCAGTCAGTCAGCCAGCTCCTCTGTGAAGGCTGCGACAGTGTGCACATGCTAATTGGGGAGCATTATCCTGAGAAACTGGTACTTTGAATGATTGCTCATCGACTCCTCACAAGAAATATGTTGATCTTTAGGGCCTTTGTATTTTGCTTCTGTTGTGAGCCAGATAGCGGTGAGTGTGGAACTTTCAGACTCCTTTTTTGTCCCCTCATAGCTGAGGGAATATTTGTGTGTTTTGTACCTGGGATAATGAAGCCGGCTTGTTATCACCTCTGTTTGGAGTGAAAATTATAGCAAATTATGTGAGCACTACAGCTAAATGTAACTCTAGGTCATGCATCTTGAGTTTGTATCGATTTCTGTAGTGGCAAGGATGATGGAGTCATTTGGACCTTGGCCCTCACCCTTACAACATCTTATTTAACCTCTCTGAATTTCAGTGTTCTGGTCTGGAAATGGGGAAAAGTTTGTGTCCTTTTAGAGATACTTTGAAGTTTAAAGATATTGTCTGTACACCATGTGGTATACAAGGGGCATTCAGAAACGGCAGCTGTTGTCATCATCCTCATAACTTGTCCAGTGTTTCATGTATGCACCATTTTTTCTTTTCTTCATGGTAGGATGCAGCCCATGAGAGCATTCCTATCATGTTGGTAGGAAACAAGGCTGATCTTCGTGACACTGCTGAAGCAGAGGGACAAAAATGTGTCCCAGGGTACTTTGGAGAAAAACTGGCCATGGTAAGAGTAAGAGTGGGTCCAAACTAGAAGGGGTCTTTCACTTTTCTCTATGTGTGCTACCTCCACTCTGTGTGATGGGTTTTCTGTCCTTACACAGACAGAATTCCCAGTGCCCCCTATCCACCCCATGAATGTAAATAATTAACAACAAGAATTAAATCCCTTGTGGGGGTAAAACAATCATGTGATCATTTTCCCCACTGAGTATCAGTGACAAAGAGGAGGCAAAATTCTCCTGTCTTCTTCCTCACTCTTCCCCAGTTCCTGGAACCCTCCTCTAGTCCTGGGATCCAGGTAAAGGAATAAGAATGGGTGTCCTGTTTTGAAAAGTTGACTTTGGTTCCAGAGGGTCACTGTGCCAAGGAGCAGCGGATGATGCAGGGTGTTAACTGGGTGACAGGGTGAAGAGAATTGGTAGACATGTTCTTTTTTCTAAGATTTGTACTCAGTTGGAATAGTATAAAATTATTCTTGGTTACGCACTTGTATAAGGAATGGGCCTCATTTTTGTTCAGATTACTATTGTGGGCAGTGCTTATTCTCTCATCATTGTCATTATGTCAGAATCTTCGTGACCTTCTTATGATTTGTTTTACCCAAACAAGGAATCAGATGGCCCTTGGGTCAAATAAGTTCTTACCGTAACAGTCTCATTTGACATAGCTACATTGTTGTCTATCATCATCAATGAAAAGACTGCTCTATAACACAAACAAGTGAACTTTAAAAAGAAGTTTCAATTTCCCTATTTTAAGTTGGAATTGTTTCTTATTTTAAATGTTATAACTGTGAGCCAAATATGATAAACATTAAAACTAGGCAATGAAATACAGACAAGATCCATTCAACACATATTTAATTGTATTTACCATGTGAAAAGTACTTTATTGTGAGCTGAGCAAAGGTAGAGAACAAAAGAGACCATCCTTGCCCTCACATAGTTTACTGTCTAGGGGAGACAGACATTAAACCTATGTAATCCACTTGTCCCCCCTAGAGAGCCATCATTCCTGGCCGCATGCCAACTTTATTCCTTCTCCAAAATTTCTTATTGGTTCCCCAAGGTTTGCTTACTTATTATGCATCTCATGTCCACCACCCTCCTGCATCCTCTAAGGCCATCTCTATTTCACCCGGTAACATCCTGACTATGAAATTCAGCAGCAGAACTATCCATTTCTACTAGAAATAAGATTCATTTGGGGAATTATTCTAGCATTGCTGTGGATTGAGGGGGTCATGAGTAAAAGCTTCACAGTAATCTTTCCCCATTGTTTGGTTGTTCCTTTCTCCCTGCTCCAGAGTATCCATCATATCCTCTCCCAGTCCCACACAGGAACCAGGTAAACCATACCTAGCCCCACCCCACACACAGTCCTCCTTTCCTAAAGGAGTTGTTTCCAGCTTGTTAGACAAAGACACACTTCATCAATTACAATTGTGGCAAGTGCCGTGCTGGAAAAATACATGTCAAGAGGTTTTATAATAGGAATTCCTAGTGCTGACTTCTTCATCCTTCTCAACTTCAAGGAAGGATTACTGAAAAATTGAAAAGGCAGGTAAAAGTCAGCCTGGTGAAGTGGGTTACTAAGGATATAGGATAACCTAGGTAGTGGTAACAACAGGTGCAAAGGTCCTGAAAGTGAAAGTCGCTCAGTTGTGTCTGACTCTTTGCGACCCCATGGACTGTACTGCTGCTGCTGCTGTTGCTAAGTCGCTTCAGTCGTGTCCGACTCTGTGTGACCCCACAGATGGCAGCCCACCAGGCTCCCCCGTCCCTGGGATTCTCCAGGCAAGAACACTGGAGTGGGTTGCCATTTCCTTCTCCAATGTAGGAAAGTGAAAAGTGAAAGTGAAGTTGCTCAGTCGTGTCTGACTCTTAGCGACCCCATGGACTGCAGCCCACCAGGCTCCTCCGTCCATGGGATTTTCCAGGCAAGAGTACTGGAGTGGGGTGCTGTTGCCTTCTCCGATGGACTGTACAGTCCATGGTATTCTCCAGGCCAGAATACTGGAGTGGATAGCCTTCCCTTCTCCAGGGGATCTTCCCAACCCAGGTATCAAACCCAGGTGTCCCACATTGCAGTCAGATTCTTTACCCACTGAGCCACAAGGGAAGCCCAGAAAGGTCCTGAGGTGGGAGAAAATTTGGAGCATTGGAGAAATAGAGGGATGGCCAGGGTAACTTGAGCGTTGTGAGGGAGAGTGGCCACTAGTAGAACTGAGAGGTTGGCTGGGGCCCCATACAAGCATACCTAGGCCTTGTCAGCCAGGTAAGCGTTTCAATATTGCTTGTGAGGGATGGGAAACATCAGAAGGTCTGAAGCAGAAGAGTGATAACAATCAGTGACTGTATGTATAACCACTGGGAGGTTAAATAATAGAGGACTAGAAAATGTCCATTGGTTTTAGCAACACAAAGGCTGCTGAATCTCATTCGAAAAGGATGATATGGTGAAGAGGGGTGTGTTAGCTGCTGGCCTAAAGGAGACATACTTCTGATGGACATTTAATTCCTGTGTGGTTACCTTAAGCTATCATTTTTATCTGTCTCAAATTATTTGATAGAGAACATTTGGTGGCATGTGTGACTTTTGGATATAAGAATGTTAAACTATGAAATTTTGTATAGTGGGATGGGTTTTGGAGGGGGTGCAAAATAAAAATTCTCTGGGTGGAATATTATTCAGCCATTAAAAAGAATGAAATAATACCATTTGCAGCAACATGGATGGACCTAGAGAGCATCATACAGAATGAAGTAAGTCAGACGGAGGAGAAAAATTATAAGATATCCCTTATATATGGAATCTAAAAAGAAATTATACAAATGAACTTACTTAAAAAACAAAAACAGATTCACAAACTTTGAGAAGGAACTTATGGTTGCCAGGGGGAAGGTTGGGGGAAAGGGATAGTTAGGGAGTTTGGGATGGACGTGTACACACTGCTATATTTAAAATGGATAACCAGCAAGAACCTACTGTATAGCACATGAAACTCTGCTCAGTGTTATGTGGCAGCCTGGATGAGACAGGGATTTGAGGGAGAGTGGATACATGTATATGTATGCCTGAGTCCCTTTGCTATTCACTTGAAACTATCACAACATTATTTGTTAACTGGATGCTGCTGCTGCTGCTAAGTCACTTCAGTCGTGTCCGACCCTGTGTGACCCCATAGTCAGCAGCCCACCAGGCTCCCCTGTCCCTGGGATTCTCCAGGCAAGAACACTGGAGTGGCTTGCCATTTCCTTCTCCAATGCAGGAAAATGAAAAGTGAAAGTGAAGTCGCTCAGTCGTGTCCGACCCTCAGCGACCCCATGGACTGCAGCCTTCCAGGCTCCTCTGTCCATGGGATTTTCCAGGCAAGAGTACTGGAGTGGGGTGCCACTGGATATACCCTAATAAAAAATAAAAAGTTGTTTTTTTTAATTCTTTGACTAGGAAATGTTACTGGAATAACTAGGCTCAAATGTGTTTTTTTTTTTAAAGTCTTGAAACTTTGAATCCAATTACTTAACTATTATTTTTAGCATACTCAACAGGGGAATATTTTTATTTTATTGATATTAAAAGTGAACATTCCAGGAAACCTAATCAAAACCTTCATTTAATTGTATATACATATATATATGTTTTTTTACAGACCTATGGGGCATTATTTTGTGAAACAAGCGCCAAAGATGGTTCAAATATAGTGGAAGCTGTTCTCCATCTTGCTCGGTAAAGTTTTGCCTTATATTTGAAAAACTGAATGTAGGATTGAATTTTCACTTAGCTGCTGTATGTGTCAAATATATTGACTATAAAGTGAATCTATATTGGGGAACACTGTCTTGTCTTTCAGTAGTGGTTGGAGAAACAGTTTTTGAAAAAACTGGTAATGCTGCTTGTTCCCTGTGAACATTGGGAAAATACCTCTACTGCCAAACAAAAGCAGGTGCATCTGAGGTGTCGTTGACATTTCTGCAAAATGTCACCACAAAGCTAACAGCTGACGTGTATGAATCATTTCCAGGAACCAGATTTTAAACACAAGAGACCATTATGAATATAACTATGTATTATGACATTTTCCAAGGTAAAGGAAAAAAATTTCACAAAGCAAATTGTATATCATGCCAGTTGGAAGCACTTTGTTTACATTATTATCCAGGTAATTTTTAAGCTTAGACAATGGTGTTAATAATAAATAACATTTTGGGATGTGGATTAGAATGAAAACTGCAGCATTGAGGAACTTGGATTTAACTGTATTTCAATCTTTGCAGTATTCTTAGGAAATAACAGTGTTTTCTGTTAGACTTATTTCTTCTGCTAGTTTTCTGCCACAAGTGAAAAGATGATTCTTTACTGATCCAACAGTTTAAATATAAAAAAAAAGAAAGAAAAAGTATAAAAACGTGTGTTATCAAAATCCAGCCAATGAATTTTAATTGCTGACAAAGCAAAACCACTTTAGGCATGTAGTTCTGTGTCTGACCATTTGTGAGATTCTGGTTTTTATAAGAATCTTAACTTTAGTAGAATAAAGGGCTCAGCACTACCTTCACCTCAGGTAGGAGGTGCTATATTGCTGCCCCAGCTGAACAGGAAAGGAAGCTCCAGCTAAGGCGCTCTGCGTGGCTGAGGGCTTTTGCCCAGCACGCTGGAGGAGTGTAGTGTCAGGAGGCTCAAAGTCCAATCTTAAATCTTCCCCGAACACCTGTGGAGTCGTGACTAAGTCCGGCATTTCTAATCTGTAAAATGAGGGAAGGGGCTAAAGAAAATGATCCGTAAGGCTTTCTAGTCCTGACAGCCTATGAGTCCATAGATAAGTGTGTTGAGTCAGCCTAGCAGCCCCCCTGTTTACAATGTAGCTTTACTTAAAACAGCTATGTGCAGAAGCATTTTGATAACAAGGTCACTTCTTGTGAATCACTCATCAGAGAGCTCTTTAAATTGTTGTTGAGACCTCTAGGTTACTTATGTTAACAATATGTTAAATAGGGAAAATTATAAATAAAGCAAATCTGGAGAGCCTTTAATTTGCTTTATACCATGTCATCTGATTGTTTGTCAGAGTACCAAGTCTTAAATGAAAATGGTTTCGTTTCCACCAGTAAGATAACTTTAAAAAGTTTTACAGCCTTCAAAACGTTGTGTATAATGCAAAACATTAAATTCTTGACTTGATCTCATAAGATAGTTCCCATAATTCCATTTCATACCATGTCATGTCTTAAAACCTGATCTAGAAAAGTTTATGGATTTTCACTGTCTGAAACAGTGTTTGTTTTTAAAGGGAGGCCATAAGTGTTTGGTTAACAACCTGAATTCCTTTGCCTTTTCTTGAAAAACATCTCAATTCCAAGAAAAGTCGTTCCTAGAAATTCAGTTTCCCTGTAGGGCTGACAGGACGTTCATTCCAACTACTGTCCATCAGTAAGTTAGTCTGCCGCCACTAGAGCCACAGGCTTTAAACATTTTGCAATAGATTCAAGTACAACAAGCATCAAATTGGTCAGTGGCCTGAAATTTGAGAAAAACATAAAAAGCTCAGGCTGAAAAATCAGTTCAGCACCATTGCTGAACTCACTGGGTGTAAATCTGTCCATAAGACTGATTCATTTAAAATGCAGTTAAGCATATGGCAGTTTGGGGTGAGGTAATTTAGTTTTCCCAACCTTAAACCTGGTTTAGATGTTTGGAATTGTATTTTCCTGAGTCCCTTAAAGTGGGAGTGCCTGCATTTTGAGTAGATTTAAGGAAACGGAAGGCCAAGTGAAAAATACAGCCTGTTTTTCTCCCTTAATATTTGCTTTCAAGGTTCAGTAATGTCTGCATTATTATGAGTGCTCAGCATGAAGGCCTTGTAGGGATATCAGGGTATGTAAGATAGGCTGTTCAATTTAAAATTAGAGGAAAAAAAGAAAACTATGACCAGGCAGCCATATGATGCATAGCTGATAGGGGCCTGTTGGACCTCCCAGGAGAGAGAGATGTATGTTGTCTTGTGAAGATGCTGTGTTTACTGTGCCCACTGTACAGATAAGAAAACTGAGGTTTAGAATGCTTTATCAGCTTGCTCAAAGTGACACAGCTGCTAAGTGGCAAAATTAGGACTTTGCACTACTCTGAATCTCTGATTTGCCTTTTAAATGCTGGCAATTTCAGGATTCTATTCTTGCTCTTACTTTCTCTGCCTAATGTCTTCCATCCCCATGGTTCCTAAAACTGTGTCTAGAAGGTGACTTCCAATTTCTATACTTTTAACTCCCATTTTTTTTAACTCCCATCTTTTTTAAAATTCCATGTTCCCACCCACCAACAAATGGAAATTCCATAGATCTGAGTGACCCAACATAGCTAAATCCTAATGTGTTTTCTATAAAATTGTTCTTCACTCTATACTCCCCTTTTCAGGAAACTATTAACATTATAATAAAAAAAATAGTAACCTAGAGTCAGTCTTGACTTCTTCCTTTTTCTTCATCATCTGCCTCTAGTGGGTTCTGAGGCCCTAATGATTCGGTGACCTCTCTGCACTTTTTATTCAATCTGTCCATATTCTTTCTCTAATCAGGGTGATCTTTGTAAATAAAAATCCAATTAATACTTTCCTGCCTGCACCCCACATTGGTGTCCGACCTACAGCAAAGAACCCTGTCTCTTTTAGCAAGTGGCTAACAGTCCCCCAGAGCCAGATCTAACCTGCCTTTCTGTTTGCATCTCTTCTTGCTTCCCAAATGAAGGATATCTCTAGACACAGCAAGGTTGCCTCCAGTCATGGCCAGGTTCTTTTATTCCTCTTTGTCTCTATGCAAGCTGTGACCTCCCTTCCTCTTTAAATGAATCCCTATCCTGCCAGTAGGTCGGCTCCACTGTGCTTGTGTGTTAGCAGCTTTCAGGACCTGGTAACGATTTATTTAGATTATCTGGCTCTCAGAGCTCACTAGTTGAGGATCCCAGAGCCTGGCATAAGTCGGACACTTGTTGAATGACCCGGTAGTCAAGATTTTGCATTTGGAAGCTGTATTAGTTTTCTGTTGTCACTGTAACAAATTCCTACTAACCTAGTGGTTTAAGCAATACAAATATAGTTCAGGAGGTCATAAATCTGAACCAGGTCTTATAGGGTGTTATGGGTTGAACTGTATATCCTCCTCCTTTTCCTGAGTCTTTGTTTCCTCATCTGTGAAGACAGTGATGCTCACCTGTCACGTGACAGTGTGTGTGTTGTGTGTAATAAGGACTACGTGAAAACGTGTACCATAGCATTTATTAACTGGTCTTCAGCAAGAACTAGTTTCCCTTTTCTTTCCTACTCAGGTGCAGCGGTTTTCCAAGTTTAGCACATCAGCTCCTTTGGCCACATCAGTGGCCAAAGTACTGGAGTTTCAGCTTTAGCATCATTCCTTCAGAGAAATCCCAGGGCTGATCTCCTTCAGAATGGACTAGGTAGATCTCTTTGCAGTTCAAGGGACTCTCAAGAGTCTTCTCCAACACCACAGTTCAAAAGCATCAATTCTTCAGTGCTCAGCTTTCTTCACAGTCCAATTCTCACATCCATACATGACCACTGGAAAAACCATAGCCTTGACTAGACGGACCTTGGTTGGCAAAGTAATGTCTCTGCTTTTGAATATGCTATCTAGGTTGGTCATAACTTTCCTTCCAAGGAATAAGCGTCTTTTAATTTCATGGCTGCAGTCACCATCTGCAGTGATTTTGGAGCCCCAAAAAATAAAGTCTGACACTCTTTCCACTGTTTCCCCATCTATTTCCCCTGTTTCCCCATCTATTTCCCATGAAGTGATGGGACCAGATGCCATGATCTTCATTTTCTGAATGTTGAGTTTTAAGCCAACTTTTTCACTCTCCTCTTTCACTTTCATCAAGAGGCTTTTTAGTTCCTCTTCACTTTCTGCCATAAGGGTGGTGTCATCTGCGTATCTGAGGTTATTGATATTTCTCCTGGCAATCTTGATTCCAGCTTGTGCTTCATCCAGCCCAGCGTTTCTCATGATGTACTCTGCATATAAGTTAAATAAGCAGGGTAACAATATACAGCCTTGATGTACTCCTTTTCCTATTTGGAACCAGTCTGTTGTTCCATGTCCAGTTCTAACTGTCACTTCCTGACCTGCATATAGGTTTCTCAAGAGGCAGGTCAGGTGGTCTGGTATTCCCATCTCTTTCAGAATGTTCCACAGTTGATTGTGATCCACACAGTCAAAGGCTTTGGCATAGTCAACAAAGCAGAAATAGATGTTTTTCTGGAACTCTCTTGCTTTTTCCATGATCCAGCGGATGTTGGCAATTTGGTCTCTGGTTCCTCTGCCTTTTCTAAAATCAGCTTGAACATCTGGAAATTCACAGTTCACATATTGCTGAAGCCTGGCTTGGAAAATTTTAAGCATTACTTTACTAGCATGTGAGATGAGTGCAATTGTGCAGTAGTTTGAGCATTCTTTGGCATTGCCTTTCTTTGGGATTGGAATGAAAACTGACCTTTTCCAGTCCTGTGGCCACTGCTGAGTTTTCCAAATTTGCTGGCATATTGAGTGCAGCACTTTCACAGCATCATCTTTCAGGATTTGGAATAGCTCAACTGGAATTCCATCACCTACACTAGCTTTGTTCATAGTGATGCTTTCTAAGGCCCACTTGACTTCACATTCCAGGATGTCTGGCTCTAGCTGAGTGATCACACCATCGTGATTATCTGGGTTGTGAAGATCTTTTTTGTACAGTTCTTCTGTGTATTCTTGCCACCTCTTCTTAATATCTTCTGCTTCTGTTGGGTCCATACCATTTCTGTCCTTTATTGAGCCCATCTTTGCATGAAATGTTCCTCTGTTAATTCTAAAAGTGCCTCTGTTAATTCTAAAAGAAATTTAGGAAGAGACAAAAAGATTTTTTGGATTTTAACCATCTGCTGTTATCTCCATGATCAAGTATTATTACAAAATGGTTATAAAGCCATCATTGCTTTTGTTAATGTTAAGCATTAGCTGGGGGTGTAAGCTAGGTTCCAGAGTCCTAAGGAATGAGCTGTGCGTGTGGCAGACTATACACCAGGCATGACCACAGGAGAGCAACAGTAGCCTGTGTGCATGTGTGTATGCACCTGGGTATGTGTTTCTGTGTACATGCATGAGTGTGTAGCCTACTGTTCAGAATGCAGATGGCTGGAGCTCACCTGCATGGTTGCAATCCAAGTTCTGCCACTTCTTCAGCTATGTGACCTAAGGGAAATTTCTTAACGTTGTTTGCCTTCATTTTCTCACATATAAAATGGGACACAGTAAAATCCTACCTGTGAGGATTAAATGTCAATACCTACAAAGCATTTAGCACCCTGTCTGGATGGCACACAGCAAGTGCTTAGCAGTGCAGTTTTATTTCTACAGAGTTGTTTATGGTTCTATTTTATACCTCAGTAATCTTCTCTGTCTGTATGTCTCTCTTTCTGTCTCCAGGGAAGTGAAAAAAAGAACTGATGAGGATGACAGCAAATCCATTACCAATCTGAGTGGCACTAGTTCCAAAAAGTCAACCCAGATGAAGAACTGCTGCAATGGTTAACTCCAAAACATCCTCAGCCCACGAAGCCATCATTCCCAGAGTACTGAATGTGTATGACTTATTTGCTTCTTACGTGAAGTGGTACATCCTACAGACACTTGCGTGGAGAGTTACAGTGCGAGGAATCTGAACTGTGTTCTTGGGTCCCTCCAGAACCTCAGCTCTTTTTTGCTGTTTCGATGAGTGATTTGGGCCCCCTGGTTAAATATGCCTGCCTTATCTTTAGAAAGTATTTTTATGCTCAGATCAAAGCTGTAAAAGAAATCACTGATATAATTCACTGATATATCAGAATTCACTGATATAATTAGATTCATGTGGTAGATGACATTTACTTCCAATATTCAGTACTGTTGGGTTGGCCACAAAGTTCGTTCAGGTTTTTCTCCATTTTACAGGAAACCCCAAACAAACTTTTTGGTCAACCCAATAGAAAACTAGTAAAAGGGGGTTACCTTCCTACCTTTGCTGTAAACTAGCCTTCTGGTCTTGAACCTGTCACCAACCCACATTAGATCCATTTCCTCATCTGTAAACAAGCAGCTTGGCCTTTGAGGCCTCGGCTCTCTCAGCTCTGAAGCTCTTTAAGGACTGAGAAGGAGAGTGTGATGGCCCACAGTTTTATAAGGACTCTGGTTGTTCTTCTTTTTAAATATTTAAGTATCAATTTTTCTCACTTCTTGTACAAGAACAGAATTTAATTGAGGGAAAGATGGTAATGTTTTATGCTCCCGTGGAGATAGAAAAATCTATTGTCTTATATATAAAGAAAACATTTGGGGGACAAAAATAGTTTGTATATTAAAGAGGGTGTTTTATAATCTCAGAATACTTATAAAGACCATGGTTTGAATTCACTGCTAAAAATTCTAACGAAAAATATAAAGCCACATACTACTGAAAATACAATGCCCAGGAAAGTTGTCCCACTTCACTTAAAAAACAAAAACAAAAAAAACAGCAAGAGACTGCAGGTGCTGGTGAAAGGGAGTAACTGAGAGTGACTACTATGGATCGGAGAAGGCAATGGCACCCCACTCCAGTACTCTTGCCTGGAAAATCCCATGGATGGAGGAGCCTGAAAGGCTGCAGTCCATGGGGTCGCTGAGGGTCGGACACGACTGAGCAACTTGCCTTTCACTTTTCACTTTCATGCATTGGAGAAGGAAATGGCAAGCCACTCCAGTGTTCTTGCCTGGAGAATCCCAGGGACGGGGGACCCTGGTGGGCTGCCGTCTATGGGGTCACACAGAGTCGGACACGACTGAAATGACTTAGTAGTAGCAGTACTAATGGGTATATAGTTTCTTTGGGGATGATGAGAATGTTCTGGAATTATATTGTACTAATGTTGCACAACTTTGTGAATATACTAAAATCCACTAAATTATATACTAAATTATATACTTTAATGGTGAATCTTATGGTATGTGAGCTATATATGTGTATATATATAGTTTTTAAAATATACTAGTTTAATTTATCATTTTGCCAGATGAAAATATGCAAATTCAAACCTCCCCATGGCTTAAGAGCATAATGTCTTTTCTATAACAGATACCCTAACACCTTGGCTGCCAGCATTCACATCTTAAATAATGAACAGTGAAAGAAATGTTATGTGTAGTTTTGAAAAATCATCTCTTTTGAAGAGGAATTGTGGTTAGGGTACAGGTGAGTCAGTCCTTCGTCTGAGGTGACTCGGGACTCACCCTCACCAACAGCCTCAGGGGTCTTGCTCTCCTAAGAAGCTGTGCTGCCTCCCAGACTTCCGCACTGAAATGTCTCCAAGAGCCAAAGGAGTCAATATCTGACCCTAGGGTGGGTCAGCCAGGCGTGGTCTTTGGTTTCAATTTTCAGTGGCCAGAACCAACTAAGTTATTCCCAACCAGAAAGACTTGAACTTAACGTGATTCATAGGTCCAGGCCCCAAGTAGCCTGCTGAAAAAAATAATAGCTCTTATTTATTGTACTATGTAAGCTAAAAACATCCCTCTTATGGAATTAAAACAACTCTACTTACAGTTTTTATGATCAGACCTTAAATTCTCCAAGGTTTTTTTTTTTTTTTAATGAAAATTGGGTAGTATGTTAACACAGCTTATAAATAGCCACAACATCCATTTAGCTTTTCAAAGTGTGCCTTCTCTCTGCTGGTGAGATCTAGTTTGGTTTTGTTCTTTTTCACTGGGAAGTTGGTTCTGTCTTCAACAACTCTACCATGGATTCCTGTTTCCTGTTTTTTGGTCCCAGAGAGGGGAAAAAATTTACATTTTTTACTAAAAAGAAATACCTTGCTGGTGGGGAACTGTCAAACTGATTCAGGGAGGGATGGTTATTTTTGTGCCATGGTGCGATGAAAGTTTTACCACTGCTGTTTGCCTCGGCATCTGTGGAGCCCAGGTTAGAACAGACCTAACAGACCTGTGTGTTGATATATGGTATTCAAGTTTAGGAGTTTGGTGCAGTTGCACAAAATTGTGTTAGTATACATGTTATTGTGTTGTCTTTATTTATTTTCCCCCAGTGTCTATATTGTCTTACAATATGTATATAATAGTATATACCTTTGATACAGAAGTATTATCTTGGTCTTTGCTTCTGGACTATATGGGCAGTAACCCAAACCGATTAGATTACATAGGTGCCTATGATAAATGAAGCACACATCTTTAACTATCTTAATGTGGATAAATATTTTTGCAACAAAATTCAAATTAGACTTACAACTTTCAAATTAGACTTACAGCTCTGGTTAGCAATCCTATTTAAAGAAAAGCTACTGCTAGCTCTTTCACTGCCCTGCTAGGAAACTAAGTTTATTATTTTATGAAGCTGTTCCCAAATTTAGAGTTTATTTTTGGTAATAACAAAAACAGCTAGTGTTTTTAACTTGAACTTAATTTGCTACTCTATTCATCTTGTCTCAATTACTCCTTGTAGAGATTTTAAAATCACAATCACACTACACTCTTTTTTATGTATCCTGACACACTGGATGTTTTTTAGTTTCGACATGAACACTGGCCATAGAGACATTTTTCCCTGTTAACTTTTAGCCTCATGCATTTTTATAATTTATTTTTTCCACTTGCTGCTTTATATAACATATGTGACATCTGATTATTGAATACTAAATGTGATTTTCATAAGGCCCAAACCACACAACCCTCTTGCTGAAGATAAAATTGAGCTTAAAGATAAAGATTTATTTTCATATTTGTACAGTGATTAGCTTCAGAGTCATGGTTTTTGTGGGCTTTTATTGTATGTATGTGTAAGAAATTTCATACATATATATTAAGAAGACCTCTAAGTAATGAAATAATTATTTTATGATTTTGATTTACATGGTTTACATTTTCATAATATTGGCTGTATTTCATTTAACTGTTTCTCTTCAAACCATTAATAATTATCCCATAATGTGTAATTTATGGTAGTACAAATGTCTAAAGAATACATTATATTTTCTGCATCATAAATTCAGTTTAAAAAAAAACACTTGCTTTGGTCTTCTGGTATTTCCTCCAGCTTTGCTGCAGGCATTGCTGAAGTAATTTTAGTTCTAGGATGTGCCTACATGAAACTGCGCCTCTAAAACCCTGGCCCAGGGCAGCTAGCTGGGGAAGAAAAGGGTGGTGTGTGGTACTGTGGCACATCTCGTCCTCTCGACCAGCGGGGCTACCGGTTGACCAGCTTTGGGGTGTGATATATAGGAGTAGTGAGGCTTTAGTAGAAAACTGGCAGGACAAACTTTGGCCATTCTCATGACCTTGGGCTAGGCCCCTTCTCTGACACCCCTCTATACGCCCCCCGCAACACACCCTGCCTAGCTAACTCCTGCTTCTCCTTCTGCTTTAGCTTAAACGTCACTTCCTTCAGGAAGTTTCCCTGCTCATCCTGGTTTGGATGCGGCTACCTGCTCACTTGTTTAGTACTCTTTCTAACTGGTCAGCATCCTTACTGACCCCATATTTGTTTAACTAGACATATTCTTTGAGCTTTATCCCTGTTGTTTGCTGCTGCCTCCCCTCTGCTATACACAGTGCTTGAATGGGTGATCAAAGAAAACTGTTTAAATAAGGCAGGCTTTGCAGAGTTTCTGCAGACACACATACCCAGAGACATACACACACAACAGAATAACAGGCAGTATATTGTAGTGGCCACAGGTCTGAGCTCTGTAGCCAGCCTGCTTGGGTTTGAACCTTGCCTCATGAACCTTCTAGTCAGTAACTGTGAATAAGGAGCTTATTTAACCTTTGTGTACCCCAGCTTCTTCATTGGTAAGACAGAGATGATAACAGTACCTTAAGTGTATGTAAGGAAAGTGCTGAGAACAGTACCTGGCACCTTGATCAGTTTAGTTCAGTCACTCAGTCATGTCCAACTCTTTGCAACCCCATGGACTGCAGCACCTCAGGCTTCCCTGTCCTTCACAGTCTCCCAGAGCTTGCTAAAACTCATGTCCATTGAGTCAGTGATGTCGTCCAACCATCTCATTCTCTGTCGTCCCCTTCTCCTCCTGCCTTCAATCTTTACCAGCATCAGGGTCTTTTCCAGTGAGTTGGCTCTTCACATCAGATGGCCAAAGTATTGGAGCTTCAGCTTCAGCATCAATCCTTCCAATGAATATTCAGGGTTGGTTTCCTTTAGAATTGACTGGTTTGACCTCCTTGCAGTCCAAAGAACTCTCAGGAGTCTTCTCCAACACCACAGTTCAAAAGCATCAATTCTTAGGCGCTCAGCCTTTTTTATGGTCCAACTCTCACATCCATACATGACTACTGGAAAAACTATAGCTTTAACTAGATGGACCTCTGTTGGCAAAGTGATGTCTCTGTTTTTTAATATGCTATCTAGGTTTGTCATAGCTTTTCTTCCAAGGAGCAAGCATCTTTTAATTTCATGGCTGCAGTGATTTTGGAGCCCAAGAAAATTAAGTCTGTCACTGTTTCCATTGTTTCCCCATCTGTTGCCATGAAGTGATGGGACCAGATGCCATGATCTTAGTTTTTTGAATGTTGAGTTTTAAGCCAGCTTTTTCACTCACCTCTTTCACATCAGGAGGCTCTTTCGTTCCTCTTAGCTTTCTGCCATAAAGGTGGTGTAGATTAATTTTTGTGCTTTTGATTACCGTGTATCTCAGCATGTTCCTCTTAGGGTTTAACCTGCCTGGGACTCTCTGTGCTTGGAGAGAGCAACATGGACTTGGTTGACTATTTCGTTTCCCATATTAGGATTTTCAGCTATTATTTCTTCAAATATTTTCCCAGGTCCTTTTTTCTCCTTCTGGACCCTCTATAATGCTAATGTTGGTGAGTTTAATGTTGTCCCAGAGGGGTCTTACACAGTCTTCATTTTATTTCATTCTTTTTTTCTATGGTCTCCTCTGTAGCAGTGATTTCCACCATTTTGTCCTCCAGGTCATTTATCCATTCTTCTGCCTCAGTTATTCTGCTATTTGATTACTTCTAGTATAATCATCTCATCTCTCCTTGTTCTTTAGTTCTTCTAGGTCTTTGGTAGACATTTCTTGCATCTTCTCCATTCTGTTTCCAAGATCCTGGATCAACTTCACTATCATCATTCTGAATTCTTTTTCTGGAAGCTTGCCTATCTCCACTTCATTTAGTTGTTTTTCTTGTCACTTCATCTGGGACATAACCTTCTGCTTTTTCATCCTGATTAACTTTCTTTAATGTGGTTTTGGTTCTGTCTGCCCTTTAGTGGATGAGGCTAAGAAGCTTGTGTAAGCTTCCTGATGGGGGAGGGACTGGAGGTGAGTACTGGGTCTTGCTCTAGTAGGCAGGGACATGCTCAGTAAAGCTTTAACCCAATTATCTGCTGATGGGTTGGGTTGCACTCTCTCCTTGTTAGTTGTTTAGCCTGAGGTGACCCAGCCCTAGCATATGTGGGCTCTATGATAGGGTTATTGATGACCTCATGCCAAGGGGCACCTTCCAGGACTGCTGCTACCAGTGCCCCTGTCCCCAAGGTGAGCCACTGCTGACCCACACCTCCACAGGAGACCCTCCAACTCTAGCAGGCAGGTCTGGTTCAGTCTCCTGTGGGGTCACTGCTTCTTTCCCCGGGGTCTTGGTGTGGACAAGATTTTGTTTGTACCCTCCAAGACTGGAGTCTCTGTGTTACCCAGTCCTGTGGAAGTCCTATAATCAAATCCCACTGGCCCTCAAGGTTAGACTCCCTAGGGATTCCCAGTCTCTCTGCCAGATTCCCAAGCTGGGAAGCCTGACACGGGGCTCAGAACCTTCACAACAGTGGGAGAACTTCTTTGCTATTATTGCTGTCCAGTTTGTGGGTTGCCCACCCGCCAGGTATGGGATTTGATTTTATTTGGTTGCACCCCTCCATCATCTTATTGCCGCTTCTTTGTCTTTAGACGTGGTGTTTTTTTTTGTTTGTTTTGGTTTTTTTGGTGGATTCCAGTGTCTTCCTTTTGATAGTTGTTCAACAGCTAGTTGCAATTTTGGTTGCTCTCACAGAAGATGAGTGTATGTCTTTCTACTCCATCATCTTGAACCAGAACCATAAAAGAGAAGTAAATCTTTTGAGAGAAAAATGAGGGCCTGAAAACTAGAATGGAATCCTTGTAAATGCAGACCCTCCATTTATTAAGGGGTGACTGGATGAAGCAGTTAAAAGGAAGAAGAGCTCCAACTGGGATTTCAAATCTACATGACAATAAAAATGATGGTGGGTACTGGGGTTATTTAGGTGGAA
Organism: Bos taurus; assembly: GCF_002263795.3. Taxonomy (NCBI): domain Eukaryota; kingdom Metazoa; phylum Chordata; class Mammalia; order Artiodactyla; family Bovidae; genus Bos; species Bos taurus. The sequence goes on along the minus strand of NC_037335.1, from coordinate 76,169,988 downwards.
ACCAGCCTTTATGTTTATATACTATGATGCCTCTTGACAAGGATTTCCAGCGTATATATCCAAAAGTCCACAGGATAGGAATGAATCACCAACAAAGCATATTTTGCAAGCCTTAAAATAATATCTTTTCTTTCCAGATCTAGACGGTAAGACGTTTTCATAGCTGAAAATAGGAAATAGGCACAAATCCTTGCTTCAACTTGAAAATATGGAGTAAGATAAATTTTCAAGTGCAAAACTTAAGAATAACTATCCAGTTCTAATTTTTCATCTGCATTTGTTTATCAGGTTTATTTGAGAATTTATATTTCTTAAATTTCCAGAGAGTGGGAATTTAGTTCTAAGGACCTTTGACTTGTGACCTCTCAGGCTGACAGTTCAGGAACCACATTTCATGGCCTTTGGCATACATTTTTATAGAGTCCTTCACTGTCTTTAGGATTTTGACTTTCTGAAAATTTTTTAATTTCAGTTTACTGGTACATCTTCCCATTGCTGTAAAGCAAGGTAGAACTCAAGAGCTAGATAAACATCTCTTCAAAGGGAGTTTTATGAGTTCCAGTGTAATTTTAGGAGTAAAATTAATGCTCTTTAATTCATCACAAAGCTGTTCTTGATCAGTCATTTCAGAAACAGATATATTTACTCTTAGATGAAATCCAAAAATTTCTTAACACGACCTCTCAGGCCCTCTGTGATCTCACTCCTAGTTGTTCTCTCACTAATCAGTTGTTTTTATTGAGCCTGTGTCATGGGTGCAATTCTAGACCCAGGGGAAGCAGAGTAAGACAGATCTTAAGCAGACTATATTCTGGTAGGGGTTGACAACAAACTTAATAAACAAAGAAGATCCACATTCTGCCTCCTCCCCACCTTTCTCCACCCCAAAGCCCCCAATCAGGCACAGGAAATCTTTGTTCCTGTCAAGCCTTGTTCTCTCTCCTCCAGCCCTTTACTCAGCTCCACTTTCTGCATGGAACACCACTCTGTCTGTTCTCGGCATCAGCCTGCCCAACTCCTCTCTGTCCTGTACATCTCAATTCAGAGACTCCCAGCAGCTATGCCCAACCCTGGGATCTGAGCTAGGGCCTCTCCCCCTGTGATTTCTATCCCAATACCCATCACAGCGCCTGGTCAGACTGCATGTGATAAGCAGGTTACCTGTGTACCTGACATGCTGGATGACTTCTGTTTCCTGCAGCCCTTTAGAATTTACTGAGTAGGGGTAAAGATTTCCCCACCCTCAGTGCACACTTCAGCAGCCTCATGACTTCATATTCCTCTGGATCAAGGTCTCAAGGGTTTTTTATGTCATAGACTCCTCTGAAGCTCAGGATCCCCTTGGAATAATGTTTTTAAATAAAATAAAATAGATAAGATTATTAAGGAAGCCAATGATATTGAAAGATTATTCCCAAACTATTTAAAATGTTGTGGGGAATCCCCTGGCTGTCCAGTGGTTAGAACTCTGTTCTAGGGCCTGGGTTCAATCCCTGGTCAGGGAACTAAAATCCTACAAGCCTCATGACGTGGCCAAAAAAAAAAACAAATGAAAAGAATGAAACAAGTTCAAAGAAATAAATTTTTTTTAAATAAAAATGTTGTGATATTTTACATTATCAAAGTGAAAGTCTCTCAGTTGTGCCCAACTCTTTGTGACCCCATAGACTATACAGTAGATGGAATTCTCCAGGCCAGAATACTGGAGTAGGCCTTTCCCTTCTCTAGGGGATCTTCCCAACCTAGGGATTGAACTCCAGGTCTTCCACATTGCAGGCAGATTCTTTACCAGCTGAGCCGCCACAGAAGCCCAAGAATACTGGAGCGGGTAGCCCATCCCTTCCAACAGATCTTCCCAACCCAGGAATCGAAACAGGGTCTCTTGCGTTGCAGGCAGATTCTTTACTAACTGAGCTATCAGGTATTGATGCTGCTTTACTGGCACATTAAATTACAAGAACTGATGGCGCATGTATTAACAACCATTATTTTGACATCATGATGAAGGTAAATTGTATTCTGAGACATCTGCAAAGAACCTAATATAAATTATAAATATCTGTGATTTCTATTGGTGACACAGTCACAGATACCAATAATCCTCCTGGGGTTTGGTGCTAGCATTTTATACTAAATGAAATGCTAAATTCCAGTTAGTTTAGTAAGTAAATAAACATTATTTTTTCCCATTCAGTGTAGAAATACAGATTTTTTTACCCATTGACCCAGTAGGTTCATGGCCCCAAGTAAAAACCCCTGCCCTGGGTGAGAAGTTGCAACCATAGACTATTTAGAAGAGAATTCTCACATAGAAATCAAAACTCAAAGCTGGACAGAGCAGTATCAATCCTCTCCCTGATCCAGTTCAGGTCTGCTTCAGCCTGGAAGCTTGCTGTGGGAAGGGGGCCTTGGTCCCCCTGCTCTGTCCTGCACCCCTGACTACCACTTATTGCTGATATACTCCCCTCCAGGCTCCAAGCAGAGGAGCATGATACCAACATTATAAATGCCATTTATATGTGAGCAGGCCAGATCTCACAGAAGAAAAAGAATGTATATAGCCAATTGTTCTTGACCATCCAGTGTGCTGAAGTTTAAGGATAAAATGTTGTCCTTGCAGGAATGTGTTGTAGTCTACCTCTTGCTTTTATAGCTGCAGCTCTGTGGAGGAAGGAGAGAGTGAGATGAATTGAGAAAGCAGCAATGATACATATATATATATATATATGTACATATATATATATATATATATATATATACTACCATGTATAAAATAGATAACTAGTGGGAAGCTACTATATAACACAGGAGCCCAGCCTGGTGCTCTGTGACAACCTAGAGGGGTGAGATGGGATGGGAGGGAGGCTCACGAGGGAGGGGATATACATATAATTATGACTGATTCACGTTGTTGTATGGCAAAAACCAACACAATATTGTAAAGCAGTTACCCTCTAATTAAAAAATTAAATATTACAAATAGAGTACAACTAAAAAAGAACTGCAGCTCTGAAGCAAATCTGATTTAATCTATCTTATAGTCATGAACATGGGCTGAGGAAGTTAAGAAAGGTATAAAGATTGGGGATAACTGAGTTGAGAAGCAGAAATATTGAATGTTTTCCAGGGTGTGATGGCAATCATTTTTCTCTTCTAAAACTCCACTGAAACTAGAGTCAAATGCATTTTTCTTTTAAAGAATCAGAGCCAGAAAGGCAGAACAGGGACAAAATTATGAAGCTGGAAAGTAGATGGAAAACTTGGAACTGAGTTAACCTAAGAAGGCTGAATCTTAAGCTAGTAGTGTGGGGAAACTGAGCAATCTAGGTTTACACTGCAGATTTCCCAACAGACTCAGGAACTGGCAGAAGCAGGTACCTCTGGAACTAGGGGTTGGGGTATAAGGGAAGGTGGGGTGAAAGCAATTTGAGAAGCAGTTTTATCCTTAAGTATAAGTTTTATCCCTAAGTATATCCTCTCATGCTATGCCATTACTACTCTGAGCTAAGTATGGATATCTATTTTCTGCAGTAAAACAAGGATGCTAGATTGGGGGCTATACAAGGCATGGTTGAGTGTGCTGGTACTATTCAAAAAGCAGGAGAGTTAAATGACATGTCATCTGAGTGCTCAGCACTAAAAGCTAATACTACCCACTCAGCTTTCAGGACATTGATGCCTTTATCTTTGAGAGACTGAAAGACTTTCCCCTGGAATACTGACCAGATAAGAGGAAAGACCTTTACAAGAAATGACCCTGCCCCCATCACCCTACTGTAAAGTTCAAAATTGGTAAATAGCTCCCATCACTTGAGCTTTCAATTAGGATGTTAGCTCCTCTGAACAATCGAAGGACCACTGGATTTTTATGGAAAGGTTCTAACATGGAAAATGGAGACCAAATAAAACAGGGAAATATCAAGTTGGGGAAATAGAGCTTACGCAGAGGAAAAAAAATCTTTCATTAATGTATCTTGAGAGACAGACAAAACTGCTGTAGCCATGAAACAAGAACAAGATAGTATCAATAAGGAACATTCATAGAGCAAAAAATAAGATCTTAGAAATGAAAAACATGACAGTGGAATTTTTTTAAAAGTAAACAATATAGAGGTTTTGAAGACAGATTTGAGGAGTCTTCCAGAAATAAAAGCACAAGGAAAGAGAAACCAGGAGAGAAGGAAGGAAGTATAATAGCCAAAAATAGCTGTTCCAGAAGGAAACAACAGGGAAAGCAGGATAACATAATCAATCAGTAGTCATGTACGGATGTGAGAGTTGGACCATAAAGAAGGCTGAGCACCAAAGAACTGATGCTTTCGAACTGTGGTGCTGAAGAGGACTCTTGAGAGTCCCGTGGACTGCAAGGTGATCAAACCAGTCAATCCTAAAGGAAATAAACCCTGAATATTCATTGGAAGGACTGATGCTGGAGTTGATGCTAAGAGCCAACTCCTTGGGAAAGACCCTGCTTCTGGGAAGGAATAAGAGCAAGAAGAGAAGGGGGCAACAAGAGGATGAGATGGTTGGATGGCACCATCGATTCAATGGACATGAGTTTGAGAAAACTCTGGGAGACTGTGAAGGACAGGAAAGCCTGGTGTGCTGCAGTCCAGGGGGTCTCCTGGTTTCTCTTTCTTTGAACCTTTCTTTATGGAAGACTCCTCAAATCTATCTACAAAACTCTATATTGTTTACTTTTTAAAAATTTCTGCTGTCATGTCTTTCAATTCTAAGAGTCAGACATGACTGAGGGACTGAACGACAGTATAATCAAATGTCAAAGGCAAATGGTAGAATCTCTCCTCTCTGCCCCTGTTGGTTATTGGTTCCATATTTCTGGGCTTCCCAGATAGTGCAGTGGTAAAGAACCTGTCTGCCAATGCAGGAGATACAGGAGACACAGTTTCAATCCCTGGGTCAGGAAGATCCTATGGAGGAGAGCATGGCAATCCACTCCAGGATCCTTGCCTGGAGAACCCCATGGACAGAGAAGCCTGGCAGGCTACAGTCCATGGGATCACAAACAGTTGGACTTGACTGAAGCAACTTAGCATGCACACACACACCTGGGAGGCTGCTGTAGCTCTCTTGCCTGTATCCCACTCCCACTGCCTATCAGCTGCATGGAGTGAATGGCACCTGGAGTGAAGATCAGGGACATGGAAAGTAGTCCACAGAAGCAGGACATGGGAAGGGGCTGGACCCTTCCCTTAAGGGTAGGCAGGAAGAGAAACAGAAAGAAAGATCGTGTAGATGGGGGTCTGAGTACCTGGGATAGAAACTGACATGTTCCTGAAGAGGGCATGATAAGACAAAAGGATGGTTTGCTATCTAAAACCAGCGAAAGAACCTTGGTTCAAAAGAACCTTGAGCCAGGAAGCCACCTCAAGGTCCTCCTTTTGGAAGAAGAAGGCAAGTAAATCTCAGCTTCAGTGTTTGCCCACAGTGTAATAAAGAGCAGTGAGTTTAGCACTGAAGCTTCTGGGAGAGTACCACAAACACAAGGTTTTCTAAACAGATCCTTGTGGTTGAGTTAACTGCCAGCAGCCTATACTCAGCCCTACTGCTGTGTCTCATTTCTACACCACCTACTCCTGGGATCCTTCTCCACTTTCCTCCTTCCCACCAGCCTTGCCTCCCTGCATATTCATGTATATATTTATATATGTATATTATATGGTGCTAAACTCAAGTCAGCTGTGGGCCCTGCCAGGATTTGCCTGGTGCTTTCCTCTCAGAGGGTGCCTCCTGTCCTTTCCCCAAAGATTCATCATATAACCTTGCTAGCTCCAGCCCTTCACTCCTGTCATCATTCCCCATTTCTTGATTATGTCTTACTGCATTGCAGAAAGCACCAGATGATTCACCTTGACTGTCAAAAGAAAACTTTTAAGGCTTTGGAAAGTGTCTGGTTCCATTAAACAGACATGGAAAGTGGCCAGGAATCTAGAATTTAATGCCACACATGAATCTTCAAAAATCAGATAAAATGCTCAGAACAGAAGAGGGTCTATGGCCCCTTTACTTCTCTCTGACGATGCCCAATAATTGGATACTTCAGAGAAATATCTGTTTATCATTAATGTAATTACATGAAATTCTCTGAAACCCTTAGATTGAATGGAGTTCCTCCTACATACTGTTATAGGAAGCCTCTTGAATAACTTGCCATACTGAGATATTCCTAGAGCTCTTTCCTGCTTCCTGTGCAGTCAGCCTGCATCCCACCCCCACATCCAGCACCACCACCCAATGCATGAATGGATCTCTTTTTAGGGGCTGAACCCTGGTCTCTAGCATTGCAGGCAGATTCTTTACCACTTCAGCCACCAGGGAAGCCTATATATATATTATTTGGGGCTGCACTGGGTCTTCTTTGCTGCATACAGTATTTTTCCAGCTGTGAGTGGGGGCTACCCTCTAGTTGCAGTGTGCAGGCTTCTTGTTGCAGTGGCTTCTCCTGTTGCAGAGCACAGGCTCTATGATGTGCAGGCTTCAGTAGTTGCAGCACTTAGGCTCAGTAGCTGTGGTGCACTGGCTTAATTGCTCTGCAGTATGTGGGAATCTTTCCTGACCAGAGATTGAACCAGTGTTCCCTGCATTGCAAGGCAGATTCTTAACCACTGGACCACCAAGGAAGCGCCAGAATGGACCTCTTAATGGTGGCCATCATACTCATATTCCCTTGACCTCCTGAGGAGGCATAAGTGGACCCTGTCCTAGCTTCTCCTGTTAACTAGGTTGGAGCAGGAACTGGTCTCCCTGGAAGGAAGACTGGAACCACAGACCATTAAGAAGTTCATGGCAGAACAGCATAGCTCAAGGCTGTACTTGTTCTACTCAATTTAAGGTTAAGTATAAGTAAAAGATTTGGATCACCCCTTTCCCTCTGGAAGGAAACTTCTGGCTAAAGTGGCCAGAGAATCATTTCAGACAATGATGATAAACATGAATAAAGGGCAGCAAAATCACAACACAAGGAAAACATTACAAAATCCCTGGGCATGTGTTTTTGCAATTTTCAGGCCAAATGTGTGACCCTTGGAGAGGACTCAGACTTTAAGGTCAATTTCACAAGAATGGAATGTGGAAAAAATCATCAGAGTCAGAATCTGACATTTGACAAGTTACTTAATATTTCTGAGCCCATTTCTTCATCTGAGAAACAGAGAATAACAGTATATTCAAACCCAAAACATCATTCACTGTTAATGTGCTGGTAATTCCCAAAGCCACTTCTCTGCACTAGCCATTCCTCTGGGCTCTAGTTGTACAGTCAATAGCCAGGGGAAGCTCTGTCTTGCTCCAAAGACAGTGCAAACTAAGCCAAATTTTCCAAACATCCTCCACACCACCAAATTGTTTTCTAATGTCAGGGAATGGATGCCACTATACATCTACTCAGACCATACACCAAGTCAGTCACTGGGTTCTAATTTTGATATCAAGTTGCCCCCCTTTCCTCTATTTTTTACTGTCTCTGCTTATAGTTCAGTTTCTCACCCTTTCTTTCCTGAACAACTACAGTATCCCCGGGGCTTAGAATAGTGGCTGGCACATGCATAGCAATACCTTGATAGTACTTGATGCAAAGTCTGGACTGAGGGAGCACAGCAATTTATACATCAGTGTGATGAGTGCTATGGTATGTCTTGTCCTGCCACAGAAGGAAGTACTCAGCTGATGAGGATGACTGTTCAGTTCAGTTCAGTCACTCAGTCATGTTCGACTCTTTGCGACCCCATGAATCACAGCACACCAGGCCCCCCTGTCCATCACTATCTCCCGGAGTTCACTCAAACTCACATCCATAGAGTCAGTGATACCATCCAGCCGTCTCATCCTCTGTCAACCCCTTCTCCTCCTGCCCCCAATCCCTCCCAGCATCAGAGTCTTTTCCAATGAGTCAACTCTTCGCATGAGGTGGCCAAAGTACTGGAGTTTCAGCTTTAGCATCATTCCTTCCAAAGAAATCCCAGGGCTGATCTCCTTCAGAATGGACTGGGTGGATCTCCTTGCAGTCCAAGGGACTCTCAAGAGTCTTCTCCAACACTACAGTTCAAAAGCATCAATTCTTCGGTGCTCAGCCTTCTTCACAGTCCAATTCTCACATCCACACATGACCACTGGAAAAACCATAGCCTTGACTAGATGGACCTTTGTTGGCAAAGTAATGTCTCTGCTTTTCAATATGCTATCTAGGTTGGTCGTAACTTTCCTTCCAAGGAGTAAGCGTCTTCTAATTTCATGGCTGCAGTCACCATCTGCAGTGATTTCGGAGCCCAAAAAATAAAGTAGGGTGGCATAAAGGGGTCACAATAAAAATGACCTTGAGAGGCATCTTGCGCTTAACAATTAAAATATCTGAGTACTTACCATGTGCCAGGAACTGTGTCAGACATAACAGTCACCAAGACACATGCCTTGACCAAGGTCATTATCTTATGGGGTAGAAAGTCTCATACGCACAAACCGTCTAATCAAAATATACTTGGATGTCCAATGTTTATCTCAAAACTGTTTATCCCTGTCCCACCACCCCCACCACCCAATCATACATACTAAACCTGCTCCAATCACTGTATTTGCCACATTAGTTAATGGCATCTGTCTTTTGCCAGTTGTTCAGGCCAAAGATAATGGTGTCATCCCTGACTTACGTTTCTAACAATCAGCTTCCAATACATCAGTAAATCCTATTGTCCCTGCCTTCAAAATGAAACCAGAATCAGAAACAAAATGAAACCCCTTCTTGCTTCCTCTGCTACGATGATTGCAGCAGTAGTTTCATAACTAATCACCCTGCTTCTTCCTGAGACCATACAGTCTATTCTCAACACAGAAGCCCTATGTGCTCAGGGAGGGTACTGGCTACAGATGATGGGTGGACAGATAGAGGAATATAAAACCATGAGGCCAGATAAGGTCACCAAAGGAAAGAGTGTAAATGGACAGATCTGAGGACTGGACTCTGGGACATTTTGACATTAAGAAATTGGAAGGGAAAAGAAGAACCAGGAAGCAGAGGAGACTGAGAAGCAGTAACCAGGGAGGAAGAAGGAAATCCAGAAGAGTGTGGCATACTGGAGGTCAAGAGTGGGGAATATAGCAAGGACAAAGTTGGTCAACTGCATGAAAAGTTGCAAATTGGCCAAGTAAGATGAGGATGCAGAGTTGACCACTAGATTTAACAACACAGAGATCACTCGCAGCTTTGAGAACAGACTCACACATGATGGAGGTGACGGCATGACTGGAGTGGATTCAAAAGAGAATGAAAGGAGGGCAGTTGGTGATAGCAAGTGTAATTAATTCCTTCAAGGAGGTTTGTTCCACAGAGGTGCAGAAAAACAAGGATATAGCTATAAGAGAAAATGCAACCCAGGGAGGTTGCGAGGGGTTTTTTAAAAGGGGGAGCAACCCCCCTAGGTGGCTCAGATGGTAAAGAATCTGCCTGCAGTGTGGGAGACCTGGGTTTGATCCCTGGATTGGGAAGATCCCCAGGAAGAGAGCATGGCAACCCACCCCAGTATTCTTGCCTGGAGAATCCCCACGGACAGAGGAGCCTGGAGGGCTACAGTCCATGGGTTCAGAAACAGTCGGACACAACTGAGAGACTAAGCACCCTGAGACTTAATGTGCTGGATGCTAGCATCAATGATGCAGTTGAGGTGTGATAAACTGATACTGCAGGAGAGGAAGGAGAGAAGGCTGGAGTCCTGTGGTGGTGGAGAGATGAGGAGATAGGAGCAAATATCCAAGTCCTGGAGCTGGTCTTGGAAAAAGCACAGACAGTTGGCTGGTGGTTAGTAGAGAGAAGAAGCCATTAATGAGATAGACTTTGAACATTAGAAGAAAGGTTGCTCCCACATGTAAGACAGCCTGGGCAAAGACTTAAAGAGTAAATGAGGGACTCCCCTGGTGGTCCAGTGGTTAAGAATCCACCTGCCAACACAGGAGACAAGAGTTTGACTCATAGGCTGAAGGGATTCCACGTGCCACAGAACAACTAAGCCCATGTGCTGCAGCTACTAGGCCCACATGCAGCAAATACCGAAGTTCACAGTCTAAAGCCCATGCTCTGCAATAACAGAAGCCACTGCGACTAGAAGCCCGCACACTGCAAAGATAGAGTAGGCCCCCGCTCACCAAAAACGGAGAAAGCCGAGTATAGCAATGAAGACCCAGCACAGCCAAATAAATAAATAAACTTTTTTTTAAAGTTTTTTTTACAATCTTAAAACAGGAACTGGGAAGGGACCATGGCTGAGGGTAGAGGATGGGAGTATGAAGAACCAAAGCTGAATGTCAAAGGTGGAAATGGATTCTGGAAGTTACCATGAGAAATTACTATTTCAGCGTAAGCACTAGGTGTCCAAGGTGGTTGAGTTGCTGATCATATGTGTGAAGAAGATGCTCCTGGAAGCAGGAGCAGCAGGAAAGACCAGAGATCTTCTAGATGCATGCAGCCTCGGGCATGAGGCTAGAGACACAGAAGTATTGCAGGCGTGGCATCCTAGTGTCCAGCCAGAAACCAGGGATGTCTGCAGGTGGGAAGAGAGAACTGGGAAACAGAAAGACAGAGAGGCTGCCCTGAGTGGATGGGAGGGACCTCTGCTTTGCACACCTCGTTTCTCTCACAAGGTGACACTTCTGCATTCTCACCTTCTGACCTACCACAGAGGAGCCAAAAGCTGCAGTAAGGACAGGAAGTGCTGCAGCTTCCTTGCCATATGGTGTGGGGCTCTGTGGGGTGCCCCTGCCTCACTGATTCCCAAGGAAATCCAGGATGGCTCAACATACATCAGACCAGGAGGTGGAGGCAGGACTCTTCCTCTGCGAGGACCCAGCATGTAGCACAATGTGTCCTGCAAGCAGGATGCAGAAAAGCCAGGATGGGAAGAAGCAAGAGTGTCCCTCTGGATGGTGATACTGTGCCCCCAAGGGGAGGAGGCACAAGGCTCAACCCTGCTGAGCCACACCCTCCATTGTTTCCCTAAAGCATCCCCAAAGATCAGAGGAGGTCTTGTGGCAGGCACATCCTGCCAGCCTACTGGGAGTTGAAAAGAGAGCCACAGAGGAGAGGAGAGGGAGGCCCAAATGAAGGGAACTGACTAAGCATCAACTGGGAAGCTGAGGTTAGTGTGCAAACATCCTGGCTTAGGTGGAGCAGGTCCTTCCGATGTATCCTACTTGCTGGATGCCAGCCCTGGCATCTGCTGCTGACCAAGTCCTGCAACAAAGGGCTGGGGGCAGAGAGATGACCTTCAGGATTCTCAATTTCTCAGCAAAATCAAGAGCTGAGAGAAGACAGGCTCAGAGCCTAGGATTTATGCAGGATGGTGTAGTGGGATGAAGTCTCACTCATCCCATCCTATAACCCTAGCACAAGCCCCACCATCCAGCTCCCCCTTGGCTCAAGAGCTAAAATCAGAATGAAAACCCTCATGGCAGAGCACAAACTCCAGAACTGCTGGCAGATGCTAGGAATACAGTGGTGCTTGCTTGGGAACTTTGGAGTTTGCCTCTCTGCTCTGAGGTACCACCCCGTCCTGACATGGAGCCCTTATCCTGATCTCTGCAGAGAGCCTTTCAGAATTCTAGAGAGGACTTCAGGCAACCAACTTCCTGCAGTGGGGGGATGGCTTCTCCACAGAATCACTTCTCCTGTAAAACACTGAGTCTCAGCAAACAGGGACTGTGGCTGCTTCGTTTCTGTACCACCTCAACAAACACAGGGTGGGCACAGGAATAAACACCACTGGAGATGCTGCTTCCTGTGCCATGTGACAGGAGCTGAGTCTCTGCTCTTCCCCAGTCAGCCAAGCCTGTTGCTGCACCTGCTTCAGGGCAGAGGCCTGGGCTGTCGGAGAAGGAAGCACAGAGTCCACTGCAGGGAGAGGAAAGAAGGGAGGACGGCCCCAAGTGCAGGCGGGGACATGAGGAGTGAGAACAGTGCAGGCACGCAAGGTGCTGGGGGAGGCCGAGGACCTGTGCCTAACGGGGCTTGGAGAGGACTGTCCCTTCCCAGGCACAGACACAGTGAGGCCAGGACCCTGTGTACTTGCTCTGATGGGAGCACGGGAGGAGAGAGGGGGCCTGAGAAGGGGCCAGAAGGCGATCTGTTTCCAGAAGGAGGGATGCCTGCTGCCAGCTGCCCCCCTTTCCCACCCTGTCCCCCTCCTCCACTGGAACGTCTCTGGGTCCACAGCCAGGCAGAGAGCATACTGGGGGCTTTCCAGAGTGTATCATTCCCAAGGTCAGGCCCCACACTGAGGCCCCAGGGGCAGGGCCCCGGGCAGGCAGCCGGACACATGGGAATCCAGACAGCGGGAAGGGAAAGGAAACCATCTCTTGCGGTAAACAGCGCTGGCAGCTGGGGTGCATTAGAGAGGGGCAGGGGAAAGTGAGAGGCCAGAGCAGAGCCTCACTGCAGTTAAAGACACACGGTTACAGACACAAGAGGACATAATTTCAGTGACGCCACTCAGAGACTAACTCGGAGTAGCCAGAGACACGTTCAGAAAACACACCTCCAGAGACTCATAAACACCCAGCCTCAGACATGCTCCACAGACCCTGGCACCACACACATGGAACAGACACAGCCCCCATCCTGCAGGCCACAAACACAAATGCATTCCAAATCCAGCCTGTAAAGTCTTTCTCCTCCATAAATCCTCTTAGGCCACCTCAGCCCAGGCCTGTTGATCCACCTCTAAACTCCAATTTGGAATTTCTGTCCCATTGCCTGTCCTTTAATAAGGACAGTCTTGGATCCACGTGCATACCTCTGCCTTCAACAACTTGGCTGTGTGCTTTGAAGAAATGTCACAGTCAGCAAGTGAGTCCCTAGTCCTCTTCAGCAGCCCCATCCTTCACTTACACACCCATTCCCACCCCCAGGAGCATCCCCAGTTTGCTGCAGGGCCCTGACTCTAAGTCAGTCTCTCCGATGCAGCAGAAAAACAATCTAAAGGAAGAGTCAACCAAACAGACCTACTCCATCAAGGTAATACTAGTAGGTTTTACCAAAAAAATCTTTACATTACCTTATGCTTACCACTCTTTACTTGCAATCTGTGATGATATGTCAGTGTGATTCCATGCATAGTCCTAACGCTAACCCTGACCCTAGGCAGCCACACATGGGGTAATGTCTGCAACTACACTGAGCACACAAACCTCACACACTGAGGAAGGAAAGGGTCATCTGCAGTCCAGGGACCCTACAGTTCCCTCAATAACATCTGCACAGTCATCAGGGCACCCAATCCCTAGAGGCCTCAGTACTCAGCTGGGAGCTCAGGAGCACCAGTGCACCCAGGTCCTTTGACCCTTGTTAGATGTATGAGCCCTCAGGGGCCCAGCTCACCCCCAGCCCTGTTCTGGGACTAGCTCAGCTTCTGGGCTAAAATTCCTGCCATACCCCTCCTGGCTCCTGCCTGCCAAGCTGGGAGCATCTGTTGTCCTGGAACCCCCATCAAGCAGGAATGAATGGGCCTGGGGTTGAAGGGAATGCAGGCTCTTCCCAATGTGGGGGTTTCCAGACTGGTGAACCCACAACTAGGACCGCTACCCCAGAGCCTGGCCCGTGTGCCTGTCCTAAAGAGGTGGCTGCCAACACTGGGGGAGTAGGGGTGGACAGCACATCCCCCACCTCTCCTCTAGGTCTCGATCTGGTCACAGAGTGTGTTCACTCTGTGCTCATCAGCAAGTAAAGCTAAAGGGAGTCACATGCACCTCCCTCACCCTCACCCTCAGCACAGGACGTCTGGTGTAACACACCTCTGTACCTCAGCCACTGCAGAGACTGTCCAATACCACCTAGGCTCCATCAAGAGCTCATCAAGCCCAAATCTTACCCAACAGACTAGAACACTTAAGTGGCTACTCACATGTCATATGTGCAGCCATTCGAGTCTCTGTGTCACCTTCCTTAATGTCTACACCCAGGTTGGTTGCAGGACCAAGAGAGGGGTTGGTTCAGGGCTGCAAGCTCCATGATATGCACATGAGGTGCTTGAGAAATTAACAAAATCAGCTTACCATCTAGATAAACATGATTGCCAAGTACTACACAAAGAGTGAGATTTTACTCTATTTGTAAGTTAATTGGCTATCATGTTACTGTTCCATGAATGCTGGTAGAAGACGCAAGACTCCTGGGTCTGATGTAAAGGATTTTATTACTCATAGCACAGGCATAGCAAGAGCTTTAGCATAGGTTTGTGCATCAGTTTCCCATGCCTACCAAGTACCAAGGCATTGGCACAGGATATATGGTAGATGCCTGCACATACAGTGGGCTGTGTTACAAGAGGAATATCTGTAAGGCAGTAAGGCAAATGTGTGTGGCAATGAAGTTTGGTGATTCACTGCTTTTATAGTAAGAAGAATCAGGCCTAATCTTTGTCCAGGGGAGATGTTGCTTTATCTGTCAAGGCAGCTTGTTGCAAATTCAATTGTGAGAAATGGTCTGGGAAACAGGGTTTTGCAGTCTTGGCCTACCTAGTAAGAACATTCAGGAATCCTAAAGGCCTAAGGTGGTTTGCCTCTCAACAGTGATTAGCAATGGGTAAAAATAAATGGCTGGTGAAGGAGAAAAAAAAAAAAAAACGAAACAAAACCAACCAGCTTTATCTATACCAGAAGTCCCAGGGGAGATACTCCAGTTAAAAAGGAAATCAATTAACAAAGCCTCAACAAAGAATGCTTATTCGTTACTTCTTTAACTGACAGGTGCAACTGAGGCTGTCTTGGTCCTTATCAAGGGAGAGAGAAGATACTATCATAGGGACAATGTGAATACTGAAAAAACTGGTAACTTGAGAATAGTTCAGAAAAATCTTCAAGGGGCAGGGGAAGGTGGTGGCAAATAACAGTAGAACCTGAAAGCTGAATAGGTCCATTTGGCAGAATGAAATGGAAAAAATGAGAGCCAATGACAACCTAAACCTTTCCATGTTAGAAGCAAAAGTCTCTGAAGTGGCTTCTCCTCATGATTCCTACCTGGTGTTCATGCTTTGTGTAATCTCATCCTCCTGAGTATGGGTGGACATGTGATTTGATTCTAATCCACAGAACACAGCAAAGGTGATAGGATGCCACTGCATGATTATATTACATAAGACAGTCTTCTAGCATACTCACTCTACAGACTACCTCCTGCCTTGATGAAGTGGCCATGCTGGGAAAGCCCATGTGGCAAAGAACTGTAGGTGGCCTCTAGGAACTGTGTGTGGCCTTTAGTTGTTGTTGAGAGTGGTCTTCAGTTGAGAGCAAGCAAGAAGCTAGGCTCTCAGTACCACAACTGCAAAGAAATGAATTCTGCTAACAAGCTGAGTGAGCCTGGAAGATTCTTCCCCAGTCAAGCCTCCAGATGAGAACACAGCCCAGACAACACTGCACCAACTGCAGCCTTGTAAGACCCTAAGGAGAGGACCAAGCTGGTCTCTTGACCCACAGAAATTGTTGTTGTTGAGTCACTAAATCATGTCCGACTCTTTGCAATCCCATGGACTGCAGCATGTCAGGCTCCTCTGTCCTCTACTACCTCCTGGAGTTGGCTCAGATTCATATCCATTGAGTCAATGATGATATCTAACCATCTTATCCTCTGAGGCCACAGAGACTATGAGACAATAAATTGTAGGCTGTTTTAAACTACATCTACAGTAATTTGTTACCCAGTAATAGAAAATACACTGCTGTAACCACGAAAGAGAAGAATCTGTAAGGCAGTAAGGCATATGTCTGCAGTATGGAATTTGTGCATAAGCAAGGCACACCCTAATTCCACAGTATGAGCCAGGGAAGAAATAGAGGAGAAGGCATCTAGGGAACTCCTCTCCCTCAGCTTATTCTATAAAGACGTGTAGCTAGGGAGAGCCTGCAGCCCTCCTTATAGGGCTGGAAACATCTCATCCTGCATATTAAATGTAAGTTATCCTTTTGTGCCTTCATGCACACATTCCTAAAAGGCTCAAAATTATAATTAACAGTGATCTTTAGAACATGTGGAAGGGTATTCCCCAGGGCTTCCCAGGTGGTGCTACTGGTAAAGAACCTGCCTGCCAATGCAGGAGATATAATAGACTTGGGTTCAATCCTAGGTTGGGAAGATCCCCTGGAGGAGGGCATGGCAACCCACTCCAATATTCTTGCCTGGAGAATCCCATGGACAGAGGAGCCTGGCAGGCTACAGCCCATAGGGTTGCACAGAGTCGGACATGAATGAAGTGACTTAGCACACCCACACAGGGGTGTTCTCCAAGAAATGAAAACACAAAAGAAACTTTTGAAAAGTAGGGAAGCAACCCAAAACAAAGGGTTTTACAGAGAGAAAAATGAGCCCCAGATTTTTCAGTTCAGGAAGGAGGAACAATCGAGATAGTTCCCACAGCTTTACATAGAGTAGGTATTCAATAAATTTTTCTTGAAGAAATGTTGAAAAGATGAGTAAGGAAAACTAAAAGTTTTTTTTTTTTATATCAATGTCAGACCCTCTCTCTAGTTCAATGTGGGCTAAAGGGGGATGAGAAGACCGATTCTTCAGAACTCATTTCTAGAAACTATGCAATCACAAGCTCATCATATCCATTGTGTTTCCTCAGAGGTGGAGGCTAAATGGTGAGCTAAGTTTAGCACAACCTAGATAGCATATTCAAAAGCAGAGACATTACTTTGCCAACAAAGGTCCATCTAGCCAAGGCTATGGTTTTTCCTGTGGTCATGTATGGATGTGAGAGTTGGACCTTGAAGAAGGCTGAGCACCGAAGAATTGATGCTTTTGAACTGTGGTGTTGGAGAAACTCTTGAGAGTCCCTTGGACTGCAAGGAGGTCCAACCAGTCCATTCTGAAGGAGATCAGCCCTGGGATTTCTTTGGAAGGAATGATGCTGAAGCTGAAACTCCAATACTTTGGCCACCTCATGTGAAGAGTTGACTCATTGGAAAAGACTCATGCTGGGAGGGATTGGGGGCAGGAGGAGAAGGGGACGACAGAGGATGAGATGGCTGGATGGCATCACTGACTCAATGGATGTGAGTCTGAGTGAACTCCGGGAGTTGGTGATGGACAGGGAGGCCTGGCGTGCTGCAATTCATGGGGTCGCAAAGAGTCGGACACGACTGAGCGACTGATCTGATCTGATCTGAAGGTTAGCAGGGATGATGTTAGGTAACCAGTACAACAGATATGATTTCTCTGCTCATGGGAGAAAGCTACTAAATTTTGGAATTTAGTCAGTTTCCATAACCCATCACATTTCTTTTGGATATTTATCCTAGAGTAGAATTTCTAGGTCATATGGAAGTTCTTTTTAATGTTTTGAAGAACCATGAAACATTTTCCACAGTAGCTGCACCATTTCACACTTCCACCAGCAATGCAACAGGATTCGAATTTTTCCATATCCTTGCAGACACATTATATTCCTTTTTTCTCTCAAGAACAGCCTTCTGTGGATGTGACTACCTCATTACAGTTTGACTTTTTTTAATATCTCATTGCATTTCCCTACTGACTAATGATGCTGAGCATCTTTTCATGTGCTAGTTGACCATTTGTATATCTTCTGTTTGAAGAAATGTATATTCATGTCCTGTCCTCTCCTCATTCTTGAATTAGGTTGGATTTTTTGCTCTTGTTGAGATGTAAAAGTTCTGTTTTTAACTGGATATTAACCCCTTGTCAGCTGTAGATCTGCAAATATTTTCTCCCATTCCATGGTTGTCTTTTCACTTTCACAACAGCGTCCTTTGATAAACAAAAGTTTTAAATTTTGATAAAGCCCAATTTTTCTATTTTTTCTTTTTTTGTCTGTGCTTTTGATGTCATACTTAAGAAACCATTCCCAAATCCAAGACCATGAAGATTTTCTCCTTCTTTCGCTTAAGAGTTTTATAGTTCTAGATCTTAGACAAACATACATTCTCGTTGCAGTCTCTTGATATTTCTTTCCAAATAAAATCTGAAAACCATACTTCATGATTCTAATCCTTATAACCTTTCTCAAATTGCTTAATCTGTCTCAGTTTAATTATCCCTCAAGAGATAATTTCACAAGGTTGTTTTAAGAGTTATAGGTTTAAACATTGCTAGTGTAGTGCCTAGCACACCGGTGCTCAATAAACCTTTATTTCCTTTCTTTTTTCCTTCAAAGTACTTTCTTTACAGGACCTGCCAGAGTCAGTTATTCTACCTGATTTTACCGTTTTCTTCCTGGGGGTCAAGTCTAGGGTCTCAAATCTCCTTTCTTTGTTTCAGAGGACTCGCTGGTCCTCCCCAACTCCCCTAACCTTGTTCTCTTATCAAAGTTAATGCCTCCACACTAACATCCGGCTTGGAGCCAACTGAGCTACCACAGAGCATACTCATTCTAACAGGGTTTGGGGGAGGAATGGACAAAAGTCCAGCCCCACAGGGCTCCTGCCTCTCGACCATGTTGGAGGGACACAACCTAGGGCACATTAAACCCTGAAGGAGATCAAGGCCAGAGATCTTTGGGCATAAGGGAAGATACTCCTGAATCCCTCCCACCACTTAGATTCCTTCCAGGCAGTTCTGGGGCAGAACTCAGGTCCTCCCGTATACCAGTCCTCTGCGGGGTCCATCCCCACGGTGCAGGGTCCTGAGGCTCCCTTCTGTTCCCGAATCGTCTTCACTGAAACAACACCAGAGACCACCCCTGCCCTCTCACAGGTCTCCATCTAGCGTCCTCCGCACAGGGCCTCCCCATGGCAGCAAATGCAGAGAGCACCCCGGAGTCTCCATTCACACGAGGTCTTCCCCGTGTGGCAGCTCTGCTTCTGGCACGCTCCCAGAGGGTAGAAGCAGGGACCCCTGAGGTTCACTTGAGGTTCATCCACTCACAAAGGGACCGCTCCGGGGCGGCCGCAATACCACATCTCAGAGTCCACGGAGGGCTGTCCGCTGCCCGCAGACCAGCCCCTCATGGTGCTTGCCCATTCCCCGCCGCCCCCGTCCCCGCTTACCGGACGGTCAGGCTGCGGGACGCTAGCCCGGGGCTGCAGGTCTCCCGCCTGCCGGGGCTGGCCAAGTGCCGCGAGCAGGCGGAACAGGCAGAGAAGCACGCTGAGGCAGAGCAGCCGATGGAGGGGGCCTCAGGGTGCCCGCGCGGCCCGAGCACACCACCCTCTGGCCGCGCGCCTGCGGCGCGTGCGCACGCGAGCAACGGCCTCCGCGGGCAGGGAGGTGCGCGCCCTGCCCTGCCTCCTGAGCCTCGACGCTCGGCCCTCGCGCGGCAGCTAGCCACGGCGCGTGCGAATGAGGCGCCGAGAGACCACTGGAGGGTGGTGGCTCGGCCCGGGCTTGGTGGCCCGCTCCTATGAGCTGCGGGTTCGGGTCCCTGTGGGCGCTCCCCATCAGCTCCGCAGCAAGGTTAGTGCCTGCCTGGAGGAGACAGTCTGAGAGGGGCCTCCTCGGGGGTTGCGGCCGCTCCCAGTTCCGCCACCTTCCTGGGGAGGTCAGAATGATTCACCCAGCGGCCTGGGCCGGGGTCTGCCTCTCCTGTCAAGGCCAGCTGCCCACTCGGGCCTCAGGTCATATGGTAGTTCTGTGTTTAGTTTTTTTAAGGAACCTCCATCACTGATTCGATGGACGTGAGTCTGAGTGAACTCCGGGAGTTGGTGATGGACAGGGAGGCCTGGCGTGCTGCGATTCATGGGGTCGCAAAGAGTCAGACACGACTGAGCGACTGAACTGAACTGAACTGAACTGATAATGTTCTTCACAGTGGCTGTATCAATTTACATTTCCACCAACAGTTTGAGAGGGTTCCCTCTTGTGCACATCCTCTCCAGCACTTATTGTTTGTAGGTTTTTTGATAATTGCCTTTCTGGCAGTGTGAGGTGATACCTCATTGTTTTGTTTTGCATTTAGATAATAATTAGTGATGTGGCACATCTTTTCACATATCTCTTGGCCATCTGTATGTTCTGTGTGACTTCTTTGGAGAGATGTCTATTTAGGTCTTCCACCCATTTTTGATTGGATTTTTTTTTCATATTGAGCTCTATGAGCTGTTTATTTTGGACCTTTTGTCTGTTGCTTCTTTTTTGTCTGTTGCTTCTTTTTTGACCCACCTCCTAGAATAATGAAAAGGAAAGCAAAAATAAACCACTGGGACCCAATTAAACTTAAAGGATTTTTCACAAGAAAGGAAACCATAAACAAGGCAAAAAGACACCTCTCAGAATGGGAGAAAATATTTGGAATAGTTCTTGATTGGCAACCTGAACATACTCCAGGTTCCCCAGGGGCCACTTTTGTAACCTGGTTTATATTTGAAAAATAGGTTATATTTTCAGATGGCTCACTGCTAAGGCATGGGATATGCATGTCCCCTGAGATGCAGTGTGAAGCATACTGAGAGAATGTGATGAGTGGATGAGAAAACAAAGGTTTGTTCATGTTGAATCAGAGACCTATTAGAATTCTGATGGCAGGAAGTCTGCAGATAGGTCATTTGAGGAGGATTTTTGGATGAAGTCAGTAAAGGTCAAAGTGAAACAGAAAAGCTATCTCACTCTCAGGACTATAAGTTTATTTTTTGAGGCAAGTTTTGCAATTTTATAGTGGGCAGCCAGATCAAACACAGGAGCTAAAGAATCAGCTTTCTTACCATCTAAGATACTGTTACACAGTCCATTCACATTTACTGTTATTATTGATATGGTTAGATTTATCTCTGCCATTCTGAGTTTGTTTTCTCTGTTTCATATCTTTTTTGCTCTTTCCTCCTTACTGCCTTCTTTTGCATTAAGTGAATGTATTCTGAAATTGTTTACCTTAGACTGGGACTTGAACACACGTGTATGGGAATGAAACCCAGCCAAAACCCTGCTTGGGACTCTAATCCACATGGCTGGGACTCAAACCCAGCCAAAACCCATAGTACCTGGTTTCAGGACCTAATGAAGCTCAGGTTCTTGTCTTGAAAAACAGACAACAAGATGCCTTGATGTTTCACTGCAGAAAGAATTCAGTGAGAGACAAAGTGATAGGTAAGAAGTGGATTTAGAGAGAAACACACTCCACAGACAAGAGTGTGGACCATCACAGCTAAGTGTAGTGGCAAACAGTGGCATGGTTAGTTTTTATGGGCTGGGTAATTTCATATGCTAATGAGTGGGAGGATTATTCCAACTATTTTGGGGAAAGGATGGGGATTTCCAGGAATTGGGCCACTGCCCACTGCTTGGTCTTTTGACAGTGCCTTGGAACTGTCATGGCACCTCTGAGTGTGTCAATTAGCTTGCTGATTGAGGATCAAGGTCTAGTTGAAGTCAACTTGTCTTCCATCTTGGACCCATTTGATTCTAATAAGTTTATGTTTTATCTATGTCATGCTTTCAAAAGTTGTGCCTTGTCCATTTCCCTCCTGTTAGTATTCTAGTGTAAAATTTAACGATTTCTTTTGATGATCATACTAGGTAATAAGGTTTTCTGTGTGCATGTGTGCTAAATCACTTCAGTCCTGTGGGACTGTTTGCGACCCTATGGACTGTAGCCCACCAGGCTCCTCTGTCCATGGGATTTTTATATACACTTAATTATTTCCTTAAGATAAATTCCTAGAAGTGGTATTATTGAGTCCAAAAATTGGCACATTTATAAGCCTTTGATATCCATAGCCACTTCCCCTTCTTAAGGAGTTGTCTCAGTTTACATTCCTACCAGCAAAGCTTTATGTGTTGTTGACTGATCCTAGGTATCAGTCTCATAGAGTTGAGCTTCCTTTACATAGCTGGCTCTTATATAAATACTGGAATGTGAGCTGAAATCTAGCAAGTGAATGCTGATTTAATGTTTAGAATTGAGGATCACCTATGAAAAGAGCTCCTTGGTATTTAGCCCCTGTTGTTATTTAATGGAAATTTTCTTGATAAGTTTTTATAATAAAGTATAGCTTTTTATCTCAGATCCTACCATGTCTTAGCCAATCTCAGAATGAGAATGAGGACATGGACATATTATTGATCTACTTGACTAGCACCTCAGCCAACCTTAACGTTGGAGAGATATAATAGTTGCTTTCTTTAAAGCAAGACATTTTTCAGGTCTTCTGCCCATTTTATAATCAGGTGGTTTGTTTGTTTTGATATTGAGTTGTATGCACTATTTATATATTTTAGATATTAACCCCTTATCAGTTATATCATTTGGAAATATTTTCTCTCACTCAGTAGATTTTTCTTTTCATTTCATTGATGGTTTCCTTTGCAAAATAGATGACATTTTAAAGTTCCTGTCACTGAGTCCCAAGGACTCATTGATTGGGCAGATGCTTCCCTCTAGTGCTTGTGTGCTCAGTTGTGTATGACTCTTTGCAACCCTGGGCTCCTCTATCCATGGGATTTTTTCCGGCGAGAATACTGGAGTGGGTTTCCATGCCCTCCTCTAGGGAGGGGATCTTCCCAACCCAGGGACTGAACCTGTATCTCCTGTGTCTCCTGCATCACCGATGGATTCTTTACCCGCTGAGCCATCAGGGAACATCTCTGGCTGTCATTTACTGGTAGCTGCTGCACTGCTGCGTAGTGTAGCAACCTGCTGTGTGTGTGCTGGTAGTCTTGCTGCCTGACACTACTCTGAGGATTCCTGTCCAACTCCCTAGAAATCTTAGCTCTTTGTCACTAATAAAAATGCTTTTGTATAAAAACATTGCTTCTGAGTGGCAGCAACTATGCCTCTCTGTCCCCAGAACCTGGGACAAAACACAGTGTAACTCCTTTGTAAGGCTCATGTTGAGGGACAAAAATCATAGCAGTGGCCTCTCTGTGAGGATTTTTCTTATGAGGCTATGATATGACCCACGGTACGTGTTAATCAGTAACCTTGAAGTTTCCTAAAGAAATTCTATTATAGCAATAATTGAGGTGCTGTAGCATTATTGGAGAAGGCAATGGTACCCCACTCCAGTACTCTTGCCTGGAAAATCCCATGGACGGGGGAGCCTAGTGGGCTGCAGTCCATGGGGTCGCTAAGAGTCGGACATGACTGAGTGACTTCACTTTCACTTTTCACTTTCATGCACTGGAGAAGGAACTGACAACCCACTACAGTGTTCTTGCCTTGAGAATCCCAGGGACAGGGGAGCCTGGTGGACTGCCATCTATGGAGTCACACAGAGTCGGACACGACTGAAGTGACTTAGCAGCAGCAGCAGCAGCATTATCATGGAAGAAGGAAATGGCAACCCACTCCAGTATTCTTGTCTGGAAAATCCCATGGACAGAGGAGCCTGATGGACTACAGTCCATGGGGTCGCAAAAGAATCAGACATGACTGAGCAACTAACACAAAGCATGATCATGGAAGCAGAATCTGACTTTAGCAAGTTTTCTAGAAACAGATGAGTCTGAATCCTTTACAGCTTGTAGCCCTCCAGAGTTCTCTATTAACCATGAAACAGGAAGGGTAAATGTGAAGGCCCATGCCCACATCATTTTAATGAACACACTCATGTGTTCATTACATGAATGTGCCCCTGTTTAGGAAGGCACTGGTCCCATTGCCCTGTCCACACAAGCACCCTCTGTCAGTGCATACAGAATCAATAAATAAACCTGTACTAAAGACCTACTCTGCGAAAAGGCGTAAGACTGTCTTTGGCTCTGATTGATTCCTCAGCTCTGAGACAGAGGAGCAAGGACTGTGTAAGGTGCTGTAGAGGAGTTTGCAGCACAGGTTTTAATGGCTTAATGGGATGATAGTGACTGTGGGTTATCTGTAAGGTAAACAGTATACAGGTTGGAGCTAGTGCCAGGTTTGCTGAATTTGATGGTTTTTTCCTGGGGCAAGAGGTCAGGCTAATGGGAGAGTGAGAAATGCTGCAGCAACAAAACGATGGCAGCAGCTTCAGGAAGCAGGAACCGATTGGGTAGGAAATAAAGTATCCTGTTCACCTTCTCTTCATCCCATTGGGAGAGACCCGCCCTAGGATTCTGGGAATAACCAAACACACATCTGACACTGGATCTCTGCGATTGACAGCAATTTTTTAATCACACATATTCACATCCCAGGGGAGGAGGACACAAAACACCATGTAGTGCCATACAGGGCTGCTCTCAGACGTATGAAGAAACGGGGGCTGCAGAAGGCAGGCTTTGTAGTAACAAGAGGGTGAGGTGACCCTTGGTTCCCACAAAAGATCTGATTTGTTTGTTTGAATAATTCCACAGGCTGTGGGGAGCTGAAGCCCATTAGGTTGAGGATGGGTCGTGTGCAGCTGGTGCAGCCAATAGGGAAACTAGTGAGTAGGAGACCTTTCCCGCTGGGTGAGGGGCAAAGCTGCGAGGGTAGAACTCACGGTTAGTCCTTTGAGACCCTTAAAATAAGGCTTAGAATGTCAAGGCAGCACATGAAATTTTAGGCTTTATAATACATGTAGGGAAGTAATAAAAACTACTTTGTATATTCCTAAATTATCTTAAATGTAAGGATCTATTTTGGTTTTGCATAGATGATAAGGATTTTTTTTAATTACATGAAGTAATAGTTTCTTTGTCTTAAATCATTTTCTAAATATTCTTACTTAGGCCTGGGCCGGGGAACAAAACCCTCATGCTAATAGTTGAGAGTCAGTTCCTAGGCAGGTTGATAGGGAGTCTAGGGGTCCCCAAGGAGAGAGGGGTCTGGAATTCTCAAGGAAGAAGAAAGGACAAACTTTTTTTCTTTCTCCACATTCCTTAGGATTATATACCAATAATGTATCCTGCCTAAGGACAGTCTTTGGATTCAACCTTCTGTTATCTTAAAATGTTAATTATGGGAGTAGACCTGGTCTTTACAAGGATGTATCTTGCCTGAGGACAGTGTTATCTTAAAATGTAAATTATGGGAGTAGGTCTGATGAGGTCTTTACAACCTCCAGATATTCTTTGGATTATATAACTTCATTGTTAACACTAGCAAGCGGGTACTCTTTCTACCCCCTTCTGATGCCTATGTCAGAAGCTTTCTCTATCTCCTTTATACTTTAATAAAACGTTATTACACAAAAGCTCTGAGCGATCAAGCCTCGTCTCTGGCCCTGGATTGAATTCTTCTCCTTCGGGGGCCAAGAATCCCGGTGTATTCGCGTGATTCAATAGCAACCTTTCATCTTGGGGGCTCATCCGGGATCCTTCAGGACAAGGTAAGGATGCTTGTAGCTTTAGTTCTTTGTTCTCTTAGCGAACACGTTTTCTGCTGTGCTTTACTAACTCTACCATGTGCTTGTGTGAATGAATGGCATGCCCTGCATGAAGCAAGTAAGGAGCCCTGCTCTGCGGTTCCATGGTGATCTCATAGGGCTTATGGCAGAAACCTGTCGGGGGTTATACCGACCTGCCAATGCCAAGAGGCACCCAATGTCTCCTTCGGGAACCGACCAGAAATGGGCAAAGCGTGTGGACCGAACTCTCCTTTCTCGGTCAAACTTTTCGGTCTCTTTGACCATTTCATAACTCCTTGGGAATTAGAAGTACTAACCTAATCTATCGGATCATAGACTTTCAAAGGACTTGTGATCTATACTGTTATTGTGTACTGTGGCTTAGGTCCCAAACTTGGATTGGTAGCCAATAACGTGCCTAGCCTTGCTAGGAATCGAAAGTTCGGAAACTAGATGGAGCTCTAGCTCCCAGAACATCTCTGAGGTTAAAGGTTACCCAGATTGGGACTGCGATGGGTTTTTTTTCTTTGGTAACGCCGGCTCTTAGTGGATCAGAGGAGGCTGTTATACTGGTGTGGTGATGCTTGGAAAGAACATCTCAGTTTTATGTTCGTGTCGGTCTTATTGTAGTCAGGAATCAGGGTCGTGCACAGGCACTCAGGTGACGAAAGTTTCCCACAGCGGTCTTAGCTTGGGAGGCATTCCGGAAGGTTACTCTGATTCACCCAGGGTGACATCAGAGGCAAGCAAGGTTAAAGGTGAAGAGCTGGACGTCAAGTAGGGATGCTATCAAGTCTACTCCTGGTACATCCCCACCCCATCTCGGTGGTAGAACCGGGAGGGACGAGTACGGTGCCTGCGTCGGTAAGGGACAGACTAAGTCCGACCAGGAAGGAAAAGCTTTTGGTGTAACGTCTGTCTACACCCCTATCTAGAGCAGGGAGGGACGCCTCCGGTAGAAAAATGGCGCTGGTCGCTTTTTTTCTCTCTTACAGATGGGAGCTAACAATTCCAGCCTCACTCCTTTGAACTGTATCCTGAAAAACTGGGATAGATTTGATCCCCAGGGCTTAAAGAAGACACACTTGGTCTTCCTATGTGATACTTCATGGCCACGGTATCCATTGGAGGACGGCGAACGGTGGCCAGTTGGAGGGTCTCTTAAGTATAATACTGTTCTACAATTAGACCGGTTCTGTAAGGAACAAGGGAAATGGGTAGAAGTAGCATATGTGTTGCCCTTTTTCTCTCTGCAAAATATTCCAGACTTATGTCCTAAGGGTATAGATTTGGGTGTGAAATCTTCAGCTCCCTCCTGTCCTCTTACTTTGCCCCCGTACCTGAGACTCCAAACTGGGATTCAAACTGCCCACATGGAGGTCCAAACAACTCCTGTCTCAGTACGACCTCAGACTACTCTGGTTTCAGTAGAAACTCAGACCATCGAAGTAAGAGATGAGATGGAGGACAGGAGACAAAGAGAAGAGAAAAAACAGGTTTCTCCAGTCTATCCCTGGGATCATATGTGCAGAGTAGCCAGAGAGACTGAGGAACAGCCACACAAGCTGTTGCCTCTTTATGAAACACCCACTGGGAGAAATAATCAGTCTGTGAGAGTTAATAAGCCTTTTTCTTATCAAGAAATACAAAGAATCAAGGAGGATCTGGGAGACTATTTAGAGGACCCAGAAAAATATATTAGAGCTTTTAAAGGTGTTACTCTGCTTTATGGCCTCACTTGGAAGGATGTGATGTATATCTTGGGACAAACGCTGACTCCCAAGTCAAAGACTCGAGTTTTGGGAAAAGCAGTTGCTTATAGAGATGAATGGTTTGGTAATAAATCAGTAGGAAAGAGAGAAAACGAGATAGCGGCCCTCCCCACCGGGAATCAGGCGGTCCCAACTATAGAACCAGACTGGGACTACAACACAGCTAAAGGAAGATGGGATCAGAGTCATTTTGTTAGATGTATTCTTGAAGGACTTAGGCAGGCGTGTTCTAAGCCTTTAAACTATGGCAAATTCACAGATATAGAACAGGAAGAGAATGAAGCTCCTGGTAAATTCCTATATAGACTGAGAGAAGGCCTTCTCAGATTCACTGAGATTGATCCCGAAAGTGAAGAGGGAAAAGTGATCTTAAAGGATAGATTTCTCACTCAGTCGGCTCCAGATATCGCCGTAAGCTATTAAAACAGGCGTATGGACCAAATCAGTCTTTAGACACTCTGTTACAACTGGCCCAGACAGTCTATTATGGTAGGGAATTTGAGGAAAAGAAAAAAAGGCAAAAAAAGACAAAGGAAAAGGCGGAAGCCTTCGCCATGGCTATAAAAAACGTTCTTAAACAGCCTGAGAAAAATGCCCAGAGGGGCCCAGGTAAAAAGGGATGGGCTTGCTACTACTGTGGAAAAGAGGGGCACCTCAAGCGGGATTGCCCTCAGGCATCTAAGCCGCCCCCAGCTCCATGTCCGGTCTGCAAAAGACCACACTGGAAGAGAGACTGCCCCCAGAGGCGCAGGTCTCCGGGGTCGGACTCTCAAGACAATCAGGACTAAAGGTGCCCGGGGGTCCCCACACAAGCTCCCATCCTAATTACACCTGAGGAACCCCGGGTATTAATAGTTGTATGGGGCCAATCCGTCAATTTCCTTTTAGATACTGGGGCAACTTATTCTGTGCTTACTGAAGCCCCTGGCCCACTTTCTTCCCGATCCGCTTCCGTAATGGGACTGTCTGGACGAGCCAAAAGGTATTATTTCAGTTATTCTTTATCTTGCAACTGGGATTCTGTGCTGTTTTCACACGAGTTTCTGATCATGCCAGAATCTCCCTCACCCCTTTTGGGAAGGGATATACTGAGCAAGGTCCATGCCTCTGTTTTCATAAATATGGAGCCCTCCCTTTCTCTCCCTTTAATTGAACAAGATGTAAATCCTAGAGAATGGGCTGATGGAAAATCTGTGGGTCGAGGACAAAATGCTATTCCTGTAGTTGTTAAGCTCAAAGACCCACATGTATTTCCACATAAGAAGCAGTATCCACTGAAACTTGAAGTTAAGGAAGGGTTAAAACCCATCTTCGAAAATTTAAAGGAGCAGGGACTATTAATTTCCTGTAACAGTCCTTGCAACACTCCTATTTTGGGTATAAAAAAATCAAATGGTAAATGGAGACTAGTTCAAGATTTACAAATAATAAATGAGGATGTAGTTCCTTTACACCCTGTGGTGCCTAATCCTTATACTCTATTGTCTAAAATTCCTGAACGGGCCAAATATTTCTCAGTAATCGATTTAAAAGATGTCTTCTATTTAGTGCATTTGGCGGAAGAAAGTCAATTCCTATTTGCCTTTGAACAATATATAGGACAGTTAACCTGGACAGTTTTGCCCCAGGGATTTCGTGACAGTCCTCACTTATTCGGACAAAGTTTGTCACGGGATCTACAAAACTTTAATAGCTCTGAAACAGTGGTGTTACAATATGTAGATGATATTTTGCTCTGTGCTGAGACAGAGGAAGCTTGTTCGCGAGCCTCAGAAGATTTCTTGAACTTTCTGACAGACTGTGGTTACAAGACATCAAGAGAAAAGGCTCAGCTTTGTCAACAATCGGTTAGATATCTGGGCCTAATCAAATCAGAAGGGACTAGGGCCATAGGCCCTGAGAAAATTAAACCTATACTAAATCATCCCCTACCTATGACTTTAAGACAATTGAGAGGATTTTTGGGAATCACAGGTTACTGTCGCATTTGGATTCCGGGTTACGGGGAACTTGCCTGGCCTTTATATAAACTTATAGCTGAAACTCAGCAGGCCCAAACCGACAAACTGGTTTGGTCTCCAGAAACTCAAAAAGGCTTTTAAGGTTCTTCAGACTGCTCTCCTGCAAGCTCCAGCTCTGAGCTTGCCCACAGGGTCAAAATTTAATTTGTTTGTCACTGAAAGAAAAGGTGTGGCATTGGGAGTTTTGACACAACCCCGAGGGCCTCACCAACAACCTATTGCTTATCTGAGCAGAAAATTAGATGTAGTTTCACGTGGGTGGCCCCACTGCCTAAGAGTAATTGGGACAGCGGCTTTATTAGCACCTGAAGCTTTAAAAATAATTAATGGACGAAACCTTACTGTACTGACTTCTCATGATGTGAGTGGAATCTTAAATTCTAAGGTTAACATTTGGATGACAGACAGTAGGCTTCTTAAGTATCAGTCATTGTTGTTAGAAGGACCAGTAACTAAGCTTAAAGTTTGTGGAAATTTAAATCCTGCCGCTTTCCTTCCTGAGAAGGAAAATGAAACACCTGATCACGATTGTTCTCAATTCCTAACTTTAAACATGCAGCTCGGGAGGATCTAAAGGATATCCCATTACACAATCCTGACGTGGAAATATTTACAGATGGCAGTTCTTTTGTTCGGGATAGAAAGCGTAAAGCAGGTTATGCAGTGGTGGCTGCTGAACAGGTTTTGGAAGCAAAATCTCTCCCCCAGGAAACCAGTGCTCAGTTAGCGGAGCTTGTGGCCCTGACCCGAGCTCTAGAGTTAAACAAAGGGCAGTGGGTAAATATCTACACAGATTCTAAGTATGCTTATTTGACTTTACATGCTCATGCTACAATATGAAAAGAGAGACACTTTAAAACAGCAACAGGAGAACCTATTAAACATTTCAGAGAGATCGAGAGACTTTTAACTGCTATATATTGTCCTAAAGAAGTAGCTGTTATACACTGCAAAGAGCACAGCAGGGATGGGAGTAAAATAGCCAAAGGTAATCATCTGGCTGACTGTCAAGCCAGAAAAGCGGCACTTTACGAAACCCCTTCACTACAGACGCCTTTGATCTGGACAGGTCCTGTGGAACAAAAAAGACCTCAATATACTGAGGAAAAATTAGAAAGATATGAGAAACGAAGAGCAAAGATTACTGATAAAGGATGGTTACAGTCTGAGGATGGACGATTAATAATTCCTGAAAATGCTCAGTGGAAAATTCTTAAGGGTTTACGTCAGAGTTTTCATTTGGGTGCCGAGAGTACTTACCAAATGGTTTCTCATTTGTTTAAAGGTAAAAATGTAATGAAAACTTTAAAGAATATTATCAAAAGGTGTGAGATTTGTCGTAAAAATAACCCAAAGACTGAAAAGCTAGCAAAATCTGGATTACAACGAAGTGGAAAGTATCCTGGAGAAGATTAGGAAATTGATTTTACTCATATGCCAAAAGCTAATGGATATTCTTGCTTACAAGTTTGGGTAGATACTTTTACTAGATAGATTGAGGCTTTTCCTGTCATAGTGAACAGGCTAAGGAGGTTATAAAGATTTTAATCCATGAAATTATCCCCAGGTTTGGGCTGCCACGGAGCCTTCAGAGTGACAATGGCTCCGCCTTTAAAGCTGCTGTAACTCAGGGGGTATCTAAAGCTCTAGAAATAGAATATCACTTACACTGTTCCTGGAGACCCCAATCCTCCGGAAAAGTTGAAAAAGCTAATGACATTATCAAAAGACATCTGCGCAAATTAACTCAAGAGATGCAGGACAAATGGATTAAAGTCCTACCCATAGCTTTAATGAGGGCTCGAACTACCCCCAAAAAGGAGGGACTGCCCCCCTTTGAAGGTATTTATGGAAGGCCTTTCTTATGCACAGACATTGTTATAGACCCTGAAGCCTGGAATTAACTAATTATGTAACTCAGCTCTCAGCTTTTCAACAGGCATTAACAGAACTCAGGGAGACGACTCCTGACCCAGCCTCTGAGACAAGCAAGCCTCTATTTGAGCCAGGAACCGAGGTCCTCATAAAAACATTGGGATCTGGGGGCCCATCCCTCGAGCCTCTCTGAGAAGGTCCTTACCAGGTTATTTTTTCTTCTCCCACAGCTGTCAAAGTGCCAAAAATTGATTCGTGGGTACATCATACTCGAGTTAAGAGGTGGCACCCTGACCAAAATTAAGTGACTTCATTTCATGTCTTTACTTTCTATGCTCTGACTTTGTACCTTTTAGATGGACCTGATAACCTATGTGAGCTTACTTCTGCTGACTCCAAGTATCCTGAGTCTGCCGTTGGATCCTCAAGACAATGTCTTCCTGTCCTGGGCTCACTCCTATGCTGCATTCCACAATCGATCTAACTGCTGGGTCTGTGGAGCGCTCCCCTCTTCATCAGTGGAAGGCTTCCCGTGGTGGACATCCCCACTTCAAGGAAAAGACTTTCTCCAAGTCTGTGAATACCTTCGACAACAATCACATGCGATGCCTCTTCTTCATCTGATGACATCTACCAACCCTAAAATGGACTGGTGCAACACTTTGTACTCTAACTATGGACATAATGTTTTAAAAACTTTTAATTTTGATTATACATTGTCTCGGTTCAATGACTATTTTGCTACATATAAGGTAAATAGGTCTAGATCTAATGGTTTTTTACCTGACGTTTATCAAATATGAGATGAGGTTACATGGCTAACTCCTGAAAAAGGACGTTTAATATCTACTGCCTCTATATGCTGGGAACAAACAGAGCAATCCCCAAAAGTTAGCCAACAACTTACTTACAATGATTGGAAACAATTGGGATATTTGTCTCAGGAAACATGCAATGTAATCATTCCCGTGTTTTCCAATCCCAGTTCAGGTTCTCCCTTTGTCTGGCCAAGCACAAATTGAGACTGGATATCTCAGTCGCACTGGCTTGCTCCAAACGAGACTTATTGGATATGTGGCTCTTACCTATGGGCATGGCTTCCCCCTGGTTGGATAGAGAGATGCACCCTGGGTCTAGCCTTTACTCATGGCTTTATATTTTCAGAGCTTCCAAAAAAGCCTGCTAATTTACCCCACCTTAAAACTCGGTGGGCAAGGTCTGTATTTCATTGGTATGATTATTTGGTTACAGAGTTTGTTCCCTCTTTGAGAACTACAGATGTTATGTTACGAGTGGATGCTTTGACTAATTTTACTCAGCAGACATTACAAGATTCTCAAAAGGCTATTTCAGCTCTTAATGCTGAACAAGCACAAATTAGAAAGGTGGTTTTACAAAACAGATTGGCTCTAGATATTCTGACAGCTACACAAGGAGGAACTTGTGCCATTGTTCATACCCAATGCTGTACATATATACCTGATATGAGCATGAATGTTACTCATTTTACCAGCCACATGAACAAGATGATTAGGGCCATGGATACTCCTGAAGCTTCAATTGCCTCACTTTGAGAAACGTTAACTAGTTCCCCATGGTGGACAACTATCTTAATTACAATAATTCTGGTTGTTTTGTTCTTGCTGTTTGCTCCCTGCATCTGTAATTGTATAACTGGATTTGTTTCTAGCCGCATGAAAGCTTTTAAGTTACAAATGGTTGCTCAAACTCCTGCTACTGCTGTAGCTTCCTACAGCTACTATTTGGGGCCCCTGGATCAGATATCCTCAATATGAGGATTAGGAAAATATGTTGCCTCACCAATTTAGGGACAACGCCCCTTGTCAGCTCGAAAGTAGTTATAAAATGAGAACGACGCCCCTTTTCCCTAGACAACATAATTCTCCTAAAAAAAGGGGGGAGAATGAGAGAGTCAGTTCCTAGACAGGTTGATAGGGAGTCTAGGGGTCCCCAAGGAGAGAGGGGTCTGAAATTCTCAAGGAAGAAGAAAGGACAAACTTTTTTTCTTTCTCCACATTCCTTAGGATTATATACCAATAATGTATCCTGCCTAAGGACAGTCTTTAGATT
The DNA here is from genome assembly GCF_002263795.3 of Bos taurus. Taxonomy (NCBI): domain Eukaryota; kingdom Metazoa; phylum Chordata; class Mammalia; order Artiodactyla; family Bovidae; genus Bos; species Bos taurus. Next base: position 76,137,038 of record NC_037335.1, on the reverse strand, counting down.
CAACCTTCTGTTATCTTAAAATGTTAATTATGAGAGTAGACCTGGTCTTTACAAGGATGTATCTTGCCTGAGGACAGTGTTATCTTAAAATGTAAATTATGAGAGTAGGTCTGATGAGGTCTTTACAACCTCCAGATACTCTTTGGATTATATAACTTCATTGTTAAAACTAGCAAGCGGGTACTCTTTCTACCCCCTTCTGATGCCTATGTCAGAAGCTTTCTCTATCTGCTTTATACTTTAATAAAACTTTATTACACAAAAGCTCTGAGCAATCAAGCCTCATCTCTGGCCCTGGATTGAATTCTTCTCCTCTGGGGGCCAAAAATCCCGGTGTATTCGCGTGATTCAACAACAACCTTTCATAGTGTTTTTGGGAATGGTTTTAATTGAAATATAATTCACGTACCATATAATTCACCCAATTAAAGATTAAAATCAGTGATTCTTGGTATATTCACAGAGTTAGGCAAACATCACCCCTTCAATTTAAGAACGTTTCATCACCTTAAAAGAAACCCCATATCCTTTAATCATCACCTCTCAACCTTCCCATTCCCCAACCCTAGAAATTCACTTAATCTACTTTCTTTATATATAGATTTGCCTGTTTTGGACATTTAATGTGAGTAGAATCATATAGTTTGGTCTTTTGAGATGGACTTCTTTCACTAAACAGAATGTTTGAAAGTTTCACCCATGTTGTAGCACATATCAGTATTTCATTTTTTTATGACTGAGTAACATCCCATATATGGATATATACCACATTCGTTTATCCAATTATCAGTTGATGGGCATTTGGGTAGTTTCTGCCTTTTGGTTATTATTAGAAATACTGCTGTGAACACTCGTGGACAAGTTTTTGCATGGACATGTTTTCATTTCTCTGGGTATATGCCTAGAGTAAAATATGGGTTGGTAGAAAGTGAAGAGGAACTCAAAAGCCTCTTGATGAAAGTGAAAGTGGAGAGTGAAAAAGTTGGCTTAAAGCTCAACATTCAGAAAACGAAGATCATGGCATCCGGTCCCACCACTTCATGGGAAATAGATAGGGAAACAGTGGAAACAGTGTCAGACTTTATTTTTCTGGGCTCCAAAATCACTACAGATGGTGACTTCAGCCATGAAATTAAAAGACGCTTACTCCTTGGAAGGAAAGTTATGACCAACCTAGATAGCATATTGAAAAGCAGAGGCATTACTTTGTCAACAAAGGTCCGTTTAGTCAAGGCTATGGTTTTTCCTGTGGTCATGTATGGATGTGAGGGTTGGACTGTGAAGAAGGCTGAGCACCAAAGAATTGATGCTTTTGAACTGTGGTGTTGGAGAAGACTCTTGAGAGTCCCTTGGACTGCAAGGAGATCCAACCAGTCCATTCTGAAGGAGATCAGCCCTGGGATTTCTTTGGAAGGAATGATGCTAAAGCTGAAACTCCAGTACTTTGGCCACCTCATGTGAAGAGTTGACTCATTGGAAAAGACTCTGATGCTGGGAAGGATTGGGGGCAGGAGGAGAAGGGGACGACAGAGGATGAGATGGCTAGATGGCATCACTGACTCGATGGACAGGAGTCTGAGTGAACTTTGGGGGTTGGTGATGGACAGGAAGGCCTGGCTTGCTGTGATTCATGGGGTCACAAAGTGTCAGACATGACTGAGCAACTAATCTGATCTGATCTGATCTGACCAAACAGTTTACCGTAGTGATGTACCAGTTTACACTCCTGCCAGGTCTGTATGGACATTTCAGTTGCTCCAGAACTTTGTCATCTTTTGGCATTGTCGGGCTTCTTAATTGAATACTTTATGGTAGGCCTATGATAGTATCTCATTGTGGTTTTAATTATTTATAGTGACTTCTAATGAAATTGTGAACCTTTTCATTTGTTTACTGGTCAGATAGATATCTTTTTCTGTGAAGTGCCTGTTCAAGTCTCTTGCCCATTCATCTACTGGGTTGTCTGCCTTTTTCTATTGATTTAGATATTTTTTTCTTTAGAACTCTGGATGCAACCTAATTTATAGACTAAATGTCATATATATGTATACACTATCATTGACTATACACATACACACACACATAATCTTTTACCCTTCTGTGGCTTTCTTTCTACTCTCTTAATGGTATCTTTTGATAAACAAAAGATCTTGATTATAATGTAGTCTGATACATCAACCTTTCTTTATGGTTAGTGCTTTATGTGTCCCTTTAAAGAAAAATGTCCTATCCTTAAGGTCATGAAGATATTCCTCTGTGTTATATTCTAGAAGCTTTCTGATATGTTGTGACTACCCTAAAGCAACAAGATAGGCTTCCACCCACAATTTGACTCAAATGTCAAGACTGATTATGTCAGAGGCACATGTCAAGAAGTTATGAGAAGTTTTATTGCTTACATAGTTGAGATCTCTGGGGAGAGCAGGACAGACCCTCAAAAGCAGATCCTGAGCAAGCAAAGAGACTGGCTTGGACTTTTTATTGTAAATTTGGTGTTGGGGGTGGGGTAAGTGTTCCCATTTATGAGGAAGGGCCTTATGTGAATCTTCCACCAGTACCAAAGGACAGAAACCAGGCTTTCTTACCAGTTTCACCCAATAGAGGGCACAAGGGAAGAGAGAGGGCTGAGGCTATAAAAAGCTATTGGCAGTCAAACATAAAAAATGAGTCAGACTCTTTATTATGTGGTTTTACTTTCACATTTAGATATACTGTACATCTGGAGTTGAATCTTATGCATAGTTTGAGGTAGAGGTTGCTTAATTTATTTTAACTTAAGAAAGAAAAGAAAGAAAGTGAAGTCGCTCAGTTGTGTCCAACTCTTTGTGACACCTTTGTGGGGTGTAACCTAATATGCTTCTCCGTCCATCGGATTCTCCAGGCAAGAATACTGGAGTGGGTTACTATTTCCTTCTCCAGGGGATCTTCCCAACTCAGGGATCAAACCCGGTTCTCCCGCATTGGAAGCAGACGCTTTAAATTCTGAGCCACCAGGGAAGCCGGATATCCAAATGACCTAGCTGCATTTACTTAAAAGAGTCTTCCTTTCTCCACTTTTCTGCAGTGCCACATTGTCATAAATGAAACATCTGTATATTTATAGACCTATTTCTGTATTCTCTCTTTTGTTGTGTGACTTTGTCTATTCTTGCACCAGTATCACATTTTCTAATTCACTTCAGTTCAGTCACTCAGTTGTGTCCAACTCTTTGTGACCCCATGAACCACAGCACACCAGGCCTCCCTGTCCATCACCTATTCCCAGAGTTCATCCAAACCCATGTCCATTGAGTCAGTGATGTCATCCAACGATCTCATCCTCTGTCATCCCCTTCTCCTCCTGCCCTCAATCTTTCCCATCATCAGGGTCTTTTCAAATGAGTCAGCTCTTCACATCAGGTGGCCAAAGTATTGGAGTTTCAGCTTCAACAGCAGTCCTACCAATGAACACCCAGGGCTGATCTCCTTCAGAATGGACTGGTTGGATCTCCTTGCAGTCCAAGGGACTCTCAAAAGTCTTCTCCAACACCACAGTTCAAAGCATCAATTCTTTGGCACTCAGCTTTCTTCACAGTCCAACTCTCACATCCATACATGACCACTGGAAAAACCATAGCCTTGACTACATGGACCTTTGTTGACAAAGTAATGTCTCTGCTTTTCAATATACTGTCTAAGTTGGTCATAACTTTCCTTCCAAGGAGTAAGCGTCTTTTAATTTCATGACTGCAGTCACCATCTGCATTGATTTTGTAGCCCCAAAAAATAAAGTCAGCCACTGTTTCCATTGTTTACCCATCTATTTGCCATGAAGAGATGGGACCAGATGCCATGATCTTAGTTTTCTGAACGTTAAGCTTTAAGCCAACTTTTTCACTCTCCTCTTTCACTTTCATCAAGAGGCTCTTTAGTTCTTCTGCACTTTCTGCCATAAGGGTGGTATCATCTGCATATCTGAGGTTATTGATATTTCTCCCAGCAATCTTGATTCCAGCTTGTGCTTCATCCAGCCCAGTGTTTCTCATGATGTACTCTGCATATAAGTTAAATAAGCAGGGTGACAATATACAGCCTTGACTAGTCTGTTCCATGTCCAGCTCTAACTGTTGCTTCCTGACCTGCATACAGGTTTCTCAAGAGGCAGGTCAGGTACTCTGGTATTCCCATTTCTTTCAGAATTTTCCACAGTTTATTGTGATCCACACAGTCAAAGGCTTTGGCATAGTCAATAAAGCAGAAATAGATGTTTTTCTGGAACTCTCTTGCTTTTTCCACAATGCAGCGGATGTTGGCAATTTGATCTCTGGTTCCTCTGCCTTTTCTGAAACCAGCTTGAACATCTCGAAGTTCACAGTTCACGTATTGCTAAAGACTGGCTTGGAGAATTTTGAGCATTACTTTACTAGTGTGTGAGATGAGTGCAATTGTGCGGTAGTTTGAACATTCTTTGGCATTGCCTTTCTTTGGGATTGGAATGAAAACTGACCTTTTCCAGTCCTGTGGCCACTGTTGAGTTTTCCAAATTTGCTGGAGTATTGAATGCAGCACTTTCACAGCATCATCTTTTAGGATTTGAAATAGCTCAACTGGAATTCCATCACCTCCACTAGCTTTGTTCATAGTGATGCTTTCTAAGGCCCACTTGACTTCACATTCCAGGATGTCTGGCTCTAGGTCAGTGATCACACCATTGTGATTATCTGGGTCATGAAGATCTTTTTTGTACAGTTCTTCTGTGTATTCTTGCCACCTCTTCTTAATAAATTCTGTTTCTGTTAGGTCCATACCATTTCTGTCCTTTATTGAGCCCATGTTTGCATGAAATGTTCCCTTGGTATCTCTTAATTTTCTTGAAGAGATCTCTAGTCTTTCCCATTCTATTGTTTTCCTCTATTTCTTTGCATTGATCACTGAGGAAGGCTTTCTTATCTCTTCTTGCTATTCTTTGGAATTCTGCATTCAAATGGGTATATCTTTCCTTTTCTCCTTTGCTTTTCGCTACCCTTCTTTTCACAGCTATTTGTAAGGCCTCCTCAGACAGCCATTTTGCTTTTTTGCATGTCTTTTTCTTGGGGATGGTCTTGATTCCTGTCTCCTATACAATGTCACAAACCTCCGTCCATAGTTCATCAAGCATTCTATCAGATCTAGTCTCTTAAATCTATTTCTCACTTCCACTGTATAATCATAAGGGATTTGATTCAGGTCATACCTGAATGGTCTAGTGGTTTTCCCTCCATTCTTCAGTTTCAGTCTGAATTTGGCAATAAGGAGTTCATGATCTGAGCCACAGTCAGCTCCCGGTCTTGTTTTTGCTGACTGTATAGAGCTTCTCCATCTTTGGCTGCAAAGAATATAATCAATCTGATTTCGGTATCGACCATCTGCTGATGTCCAGATTTTCTAATTACTGTATCTTTATAATAAGTCAAGTTTTGATACCTGGTAAATGATCTTTGTTCTTCATGATTGTCTCCACAGTTCTTGGTTCTTTACATTTCTATATACATTTTAGACCCAGGTTGTCACACACGAAAGATTATCACTGATATTTAGATTGATATTTTCTTGAAATCATAGATCAAGTCAGGAGAAAAATGACATCTTTATAATATTGATAATACATGAAAATGGTATATTCCTCATTTATTTGTTTTCTCTTAATTTCTCTGAATAACATTTTATAAATTATGCATGAAGCTCTTGCACACCTTTTGTTAGATTTATTCCTGGCTGTTTGATTATTTTTGATGATTTTTTAAATTGTATTATTTTTATTTTCATTAGGAAATAAAATGGAATTTGTTGCTAATGTATAAAATTCTATTGATTTTTATATATACTATATATCTATATGCCCACTCCAGTGTTCTTGCCTGGAGAATCCCAGGGACGGGGGAGCCTGGTGGGCTGCTGTCTATGGGGTCGCACAGAGTCGGACACGACTGAAGTGACTTAGCATAGAATAGCATATATCTATCTATGGATGCATCTATATATATATGATAGATAGGTATACTTCTATCTAGTAACCTTGCTAAATTCACTTATTTTCAACATATAAATCATCTTTGAATTATAGCTACTTTATTTCCACCTATCCAGTCCTTACCTTCTTCCTTCTTTTTTGTGCCTTATTACATGGACAATATTGAATATAAAGAATGATAGCAAGCATACCTGTCTCACTGCTTATCTCAGGTAAAAGCTTTCAACATTTCTTCTTTATATAGGTTTACTTAGCAGTAGTCTGTATCAGATTTCTTTTATTCCTTGTTTAAGAAAACTTTTTATCTCTTGAATGGATGTTTAATTTTACCAAATTCTTTGACATTTGTTACTTTTTATTTTATTAATTATTTTTATTAATTAATATAATTAATAATAATTGTATAATTCTTCTCTTTTATTCTACTAGAAAGAATAAGAAAGAAATTGTAGTGATTGCTTTTTCAATCCTAAACTTCCCTTGAATTCCTGAAATAAAGCCAACTCAGTCATAGTGTGTTATTGTTTTTATTATTTATGGATTTGGTTTGATAATATTTTGTTTAGGCTTGTAAAATCTATGTTCACAAATGAGATTAGCCGGTAATTTCTCTTTCTCACACTATCCTTATCAGGCTTTGTTTGGGTTCTTATAGCTGGAAGCTAAGCTAGAGGCACTGGCAATTCCAGATTCAGTTCAGTTCAGTTCAGTTCAGTCGCTCAGTCGTGTCCATCTGTTTGCAACCCCATGGACTACAGCACACCAGGCCTCCCTGTCCATCACCAACTCCCAGAGTTCACTCAAACTCATGTCCATTGAGTTGGTGATGCCATCCAACCATCAATTCCAGATTACTGTAGTTCAGTCAGGGACATAGAGGATTCAGTCCCTGTAAAGGCTTGTCTGATTCCAGTTATTGCCATGGGCCTTTCAGGGTCCCAAACAAAAGTCCATGGTGTTTACTGGAGCCCTTCCTATCAGGCCCACACAGATGCACACAGACATTTATAGTAACTTTATTCATAATTCTAATTCTTCTTTCCTTTATTCTATGAATCCATTAAAGTTTCTGCTCAGCTTTTTAGCCTCTTTGCTTTTGTCATTGACAGTAGCCTTTCTGCTGCTGCTGCTGCTGCTTAGTTGCTCGGGCATGTCTGACTTTCTGTGGCCCCATGGACTGTAGCCCACCAGGCTCCTCTGCCCATGGAATATTCCATGCAAGAATACTGGCGTGAGTTGCCATTTCCTCCTCCAGTGGGCCACATTATGTCAGAACTCTTTAGCCTGTCCATCTTGGATGGCCCTGCACAGCATATCTCATAGCTTCAGTGAGTTATGCAAGCCCCTTCACCATGACAAGGCTGTGATCACAAAAGCAATAATTACTATATGACCCAACAATTCTGTTCATAGCAGCATTACTCATAATAGCCAAAAGGCAGAAACAATCCAGATATCCATCAGCTAAGGAATGGATAAACAAAATGTGGTATATCCGTAAAATAGAATGTCTTCAGCTATAAAAATGAAGTACTGATACATTCTACAACAGGAGCAAGCCTTGAAAACACTATGCTAAGTGAAAGAGGCCAGACACAAAAGGCCACATGTTGTATGACTCCATTAAATGTTCAGAATAGGAAATTCCATAGATATAGAAAGCAGATGAGTGTTTGACAGGGACTGGGAAGGTGAATGAATGGGGATCGACTGCTTAATGAGTATAGAGCTTATTTTTGAAAGGATTAAATTTATCTCAGTTTTTTAAAATTGGGGTTCTGTTAGATAAGAATTGGGAGAATCACTGGCTGGCAGCCAATTTCCTATTTTTATAAAGAGGAGAAAGCTTATTGGTCTGAAAAAGGCTTTCTCTTTAATTTTTGAAACTTTTTTTTTGCTTAATATAGAATTTTAGGTTAACCTTATTTTTCCCTTCCAGCACTTTGAAAATGTCACTCCACTGTCTTCCTTCTTACATAGTTTTTTATGAAAAGTCTGCTATATTTGTAATTTCCTCTTCTTTATGTAATGTTTCTTTTTTTCTCAAGCTGCCTTCAAGATCTTCCCTTTTTCTTTAGTTTTCAGCAGTTCAAGTATGATATGTCTAGCTGTATTTTAGTTGTTTATCCTGTTTGATATTCTCTAATCTTTTTGTATTTATGGTTTTATATCTGTCATTAATTTGAAAATCATTTCTTGGCCATTATTTCTTCAAATATTTCTTCTGTCCCATTTCTTCTGTCTCCTTCTCCCCTTCTCCCCTCCTCACTTTGTCTCTTTTGCTTTCTCTTTCTCTCACTTCTTCTCTCTCTCTTCTCCTCCCTCCCTTCCTCTCTCTCCTGTGATGCCAGTTGCACATATATCAGACTCTTTGATATTGTCCCACAGCTCTAGGATGCTCTGTTCTGTTGGGGGTTTCTTTTTCCACTTTTTTCTTTGCATTTTAATTTGGATAGTTCTACTGAATTATCTTCAGGTTCACCGATCCTTTCCTTCTCTGTGTCAAAACTACTGAAGCCAGACAAAAGAAATCTTTGTGTTACCATGTTTTCTGTTTCTAGAATTTCCAGTTGATTCTTTAGTCCTAGAGTTCTCATCTCTCTGCTGAAATTGACCCACCTAATTTTAAAGGCTTTCCACTTTTTCTACTAGGTCCTTTAACTTTATTAATCATAGTTCCTTTAATTTCCTTGTCTGATAAATCCAGTATCTGTATCATATCTGCTGCTGCTGCTAAGTCGCTTCAGTCGTATCCGACTCTGTGCGAACCCATAGACGGAAGCCCACCAGGCTCCCCCGTCCCTGGGATTCTCCAGGCAAGAACACTGGAGTGGGTTGCCATTTCCTTCTCCAATGCATGAAAGTGAAAAGTGAAAGTGAAGTCTCTCAGTCGTGTCCGACTCTTAGCGACCCCATGGACTGTAGCCCACCAGGCTCCTCCATCCATGGGATTTTCCAGGCAAGAGTACTGGAGTGGGGTGCCATTGCCTTCTCCGTATCATATCTAGTCTGGTTCTATTAATTGCTTTGTCTCTTAATAGTGTGTGATTTTTTTCTTCCTTCTTTGTATGCCTTGTAATAATTTTTGTTGAAAGCTGGACATCTATTGCAAGGCAATAAAGACTGAGGTAAATAGTTTTTATTCCTGGAAATGGACACACCTTTCCTTCTACTAGGACTTTAGTGTAAGAGATTGAGTCAGTGTACTCAAGAGCTGACTTGCTTTTGGGTTTTGTTTGTGCTATAGATACTGTCAGTGTATTGCAAGCTTCAAATTTATCTAACATTACCTGTGTTTGTTGTTGAGGCTGCTTGTCCACAGATTTTATCAGTGTCTGCCCCACCCTCAAGCTTCACATCTTCCTGATGCTATTTTAGCAGTAGATTGCTTTTACCTATTACTTGATGCTTACAAGTCTCCTTGACAGGGCAAGGGAGGTGTTCTCTCTTTTTCTGATTCAGTGTCAGTTTTAGATAAACACTGTACCCACCCCACACCCCACCAGGTCTTAGTGTTAAGGCCTTCCTTATGATCCTACCCCACCTTCTGCTGGAAAATCTCTAATGATCTGGGTTCCCTATAGGGCAGGGATTTTCTTCTTCTTTCTCCAGCTACAGCTGGTCTTCACCAACACAAGATTTTCTACCTGATGACAGGATTTACTGCCCTTCACCAGCAGCTTACGGCTTTTGTTCTATAGGGAAGACAAGGGAGAAGGATCTGGGTAGGGCTTGATGCCTTTCCCTGAAGTGGCTGTTCTTCCTTTCCTACAGGCCTGTACCACAAGAGAAACTTTCTCAGGATTTGCGTGTTGTCCCAGTCTTTCATAAGAACACATGGTAAGGTCCTTGGAGAAGAGCCTGCAAGTGAGTGTGCATTTCCCATGTACTTGTGACTCCCAGAAGTATTTTGAATTCTCACACTGGCCTACATTTGGCCTTGAGCAATTCCTTAAAACCTAGAACTGAATTCTTACCAGATTGATGGTGTCCAGATATGGAGTCAGTCTCAAATAAGCAAATGCACCTGTGCTATATCTCCTTGGAGGCACCTGGCTTTCCTAAGATTAAGATTAATTAGATTGCTCTGAAACATCAGCTCTCCAACAAATTCCAAAAAGTTGTGGATTTACAGATTGTCTTGTGATTTTTTTTGGTTGTTGTAATAGTGGAAGCAGTGCTATCTCCAGCGTCCCTCTGTCATAAGCAGAATCCAAAGGCCCCTGAGAAACTGTTTTGTAGTTAAGTCTGTTACATGTATTAGAATGCAATTTGTAACTAATACAAGTACCAACTAGCAACATTACTCAAATATAAATTCCAAATGGAGCAAAGGTGTAAGCATCAAGAAATAAAACTGAGTACCTGAAGAATTGGGGAGAACTTAAACCTTTCTAAGTTTTCTTTTTTTAATTAAATTTATTTATTTTAATTGGAGGATAATTACTTTACAGTACTGTGATGGTTTCTGCCATACATCAGTATGAATCAGTCACAGGTATATATGTGTCCCATCCCTCCTGAACCCCCCACCACCTCCCTTCCCATCATATCCCTCCAGGTTGTCACAGAGCACTGGCTTTGGGTGCCTTGCTTCTAAGCTTTCTTAAAACACAGAAGCCATAAAACAAAATATTAATAATAAGGCTAATAAATTTTACTACATACAGTGCAGATTTTCTGCATGGCAAAAAAAAAAAGACTATCATTAATATCAAATAACAAAAATATTTGCAGAGGGCTTCCCGGTAACTCAGTGGTAAAGAATCCACTTGGTAATCCAGGAGACATGGGTTTAATCCCTGATCCAGAAAGATCTCACATGCCACGGAGCAGCTAAGTCCATGTGCCATAACTACTGAGCCTGGGCTCTAGAGTCTGGGAGCCACAGCTGTTGAGCCCACGTACCACAGCTAAGAAGCCCGCATGCCCTAGAGCCCATGCTCTGCAACGAGAAGCCACCACAATGAGAAGCCTGCACACTGCAACTAGAGAGTAGCCCCTGCTTACCATAATTAGACAAAACCCATGCAGCAACAAAGACCCAGCACAGCCAAAAATACATAACTAAATAAAATTCTAAAAATACGTGTTTGTAGAGGGCAGAGATCAAAATGGCAGAAGAAAAGGAAATGGAGCTCACCTCCTCCCACAAATACATCAAAAATACAACTACATTTGGAACAAGTCTCACAGAATACCTACTGGACACTGGCTGAAGATCTCATACAACCAAAGCTACAAGAAAGATCACTACATTACCAGGTAGGACAAGATGGAAAAAAAGGAATTGGTACGAGACCTGAACTCCTGGGAGGGAGCTAAAAAAGGGGGAAGGTTCCCTCACTCTGGGAACCCCTGTCACTGGCTGGGGGATCAGTCAGGACAAATAGGGAACTTCAAAGACTCAGGGGAGAGAGCAGCAGCTGACATTCTGCAGGTGGAACACAGAGAAAACCGCAAAGACAGTCCCAGCCACCTTGTTTCCCACTCTCCAGTTGGAAACATGCCTTGGTGGTATGCATGGGGCCTAAGTGCTGAAACATGGGCTTCAGCAGACAGACCTGGGGAGAGGACTGGGATTGGCTTTGCAGAAATAGCCCAAAGGGGCTAGAGCATGGTCTGGGCCACAACCAGGGATTTGTACAGAATGGAGCCAGATCCTCCATAGCAGCCTTATTGTTAACATACATGCAAAGAGAGAGGGAAAGCCCCCACCACAGAAGCCTCCTTCTCCACGTGTTCACACTGGGTAAGGGCCCGCCTCTAGAAGCTATGGGAGCACACAAGCACCAGCAGGTTTCTCATACATGAAGTTGGGGCTGAAATCTGAGCCAGTTCCCTATGACTGTGTGATTTGGGCAGATTTGTACCACTGGTGGCTTTCTAAGTGCAGGGGCTGCAAGACATCCAAGCAGATTACTGGTGCTCCCAAGGCTGGAGGGGGTCCAGCATTAGCAGCGGCAGGCTTTGTGGGTACACACACACAGAACTGGGGCTGCAGTCTAGGCTGATTCCTATAGCTCATAGGATGGGTACAGGTGTACAACTACAGTGGATCCAGCAGCTGGATGTAAGTGTATCAGCAGCTTTGTGGGCACAGTACCTGAGGGACATCCAGGCAGATTCCCACAGCTGAGACGAGGCCAAGGACAGTGTACTTTGTGAGCTCACACAACAAGTGACAGGCAACACCACAAAGTGCACTTTCTAGTGGACAGCTCCTGCAAGGGAATACTTAGTAGCTCCTCTCCCATCCGGAGCACTCCAGTCCCACCTACCTCATACTGCAGCTTAGAACCAAATCTGGGGGCTTCTACCCCAACAACTGGGAAACAGACTCTGCCCCTGACAGGGATGTGACAACCACAGAGCAAAGAGGAGGCCCTATTCAACATACAGTGCAGCTGTAGTCACTGCAATATTAATCACACCCCCTGTCAAGAGAATAACAGCCAGCACACACTGAGAAAAGCTGTGGAGGGTATCCATACTATAAACAGCCCTCACGTCAAAAACATTAGACTCATGCAGGCTACCAGGGAGGGTCCCACATAAAAACAGCTCTTTAAGACCACAGTAGATAACTTTCTCCTAAATTCCTAGATGGCAAAGAATCTGCCCACAATGCCAGAGACCTGGGTTTGATCCCTGGGTCAGGAAGATCCCCCAGAGAAGGGAGTGGCAACCCACTCCAGTATTCTTGCCTGGAGAATCCTATGGACAGAGACACCTGGCAGACCACAGTCCATGAAGTCGCAAAGAGTGGACATGACTGAGCGACTAAGCACACACAGAGAGAAATAGAAGTAAAATGAAGAAGTGGAGGAACCGCTCCCAATAAAAGGATAATTCCCAGGAAAGAACAATGTAACAATCCTTTCCAGTCTATTAGACTGCAAATTCAAAAAGGAGGTAATAAAAATACTGAAGGAATTAAGAAAGGCTATCAATTAAAAAAGCAGATGACTATAACAAGGAATTAGAATTATAAAGAGGAGCAGATCAAAATTAGACTCACCTGCCAAGATGAAAACTGAGCTAATGGCAATAAACAGCAAACCAAATAGTGCAGAAGAATGAATAAGTGATCTGGAACATACAGTAATAGAAATTACCCAATTAGAACAGCAAATAGACAAAAAATTTTCAATGAAAGCAATTATGAGACCTAAGGCATAATATAAAAGCAAGCCAATCTACACATTATAGGGATCCCAGAAAGGGGAAAAAAGAGAAAAAGAGATTGAAAATATATCTGAAGAAATTATGGCTGAACATTTTCCAAACCTAAAGAAGAAAATGGATGTCCAGGTACAGGAAGCACTGCTGCTGCTGCTAAGTTGATTCAGTCGTGTCCGATTCTGTGCAACCCCATAGACAGAAGCCCACCAGGCTCCCCCGTCCTTGGGATTCTCCAGGCAAGAACACTGGAGTGGGTTGCCATTTCCTTCTCCAATGCATGAAAGTGAGAAGTGAAAGTGAAGTCGCTCAGTCATGTCTGACTCTTAGCGACCCCATGGACTGTAGCCCACCAGGCTCCTCCATCCATGGGATTTTCCAGGCAAGAGTACTGGAGTAGGGTGCCATTGCCTTCTCCGACAGGAAGCACAGAGGAACCCAAAGAAGATGAGCCCAAACTGACCTACACCAAGATGTATTATAATAAAAATGGCAAAAGTTAAAGAGAGGATTCTAAAGGCAGCAAGAGAAAAGCATATTAAAAGCAAAACATTAATCACAAGGGAACTTACGAGTCTATCAGCTGATTTCTTTACAGAAATGTTGCAGGCCAAAGGGAGTGACAAGATATATTCAAAGTCCTGAAAGGTAAAAGCCTACAACCTAGGGTATTCTACCCAGCAAGGTTATAATTTAGAACAGGAGAGATAAAGAATTTCTCAGACAAAAACTAAAAGAATACAGCAATACTACACATATCCTAAAAGAAATATTAAAAGATCTTCCCTAAATAGAAAAGAAAAATGTACAGGAAAAAGAAAATCACAATAAGAAAATGAATCACTTAAAAGAAGATGTGGTACATATATACACTGAAATACTATTTAACCTTTAAAAAGAACAAAATAATACTATTGGTAGCAACATGGATAGAGCTAGAGATTATCATATTAAGTGAGATAAGAGAGAAAGACAAATACAATATGATATCACTCATGTGGGGCCCTTCCCTGGTGGTACTAGTGGTAAAGAACCCACCTGCCAAAGCCAGAGACATACGAGATGCAGGTTCTGTCCTTGGGTTGAGAAGATCCCCTGGAGGAGGGCATGACAATCCACTATAGTATTCTTGCCTGGAGAATCCCATGGACAGAGGAACCTGGCGGGCTACAGTCCATAGATCACACAGAGTCAGACACAACTGAAGTGACTTAGCAGGCAGGCACCACTCATGTGGAGTCTAATTTTTAATGTTATAAATTAATTTATTAAAAAAAAAAAAAAAGAAACAGACTCACAGATTTAGAAAACAAGCTTATGATTACCAAAAGGGAAACATGGGGTGGGGAGGAATAAAAAAGAACTTGAGGTTAACATATATACACTGCAATACATAAAACAGATAATCAACAAAGACCCACTGTATAGCACAGGGAACTCTACTCAATATTCTGTGATAACCCATGTGGAAAAACCATATTCAGATGCGGATAACCCATCTGAAAAAGAATGAATATATGTGTAACTGAATCATTATGCTATATACCTGAAACTAAAACAACACTGTAAAGCAACTATACTCCAATATAATTAATAAAACAAAAAGTAAATCACTTAAATAAGGCACTACACAGGATTTTTAAAATAAAAAAAAATTGTGAGAGTGATTATAACCATAATGAACAACAAAAGGATAAACATGAAGTTTTAAAAGAAGACATCAAAATCATAAAATGTTGGGTGGGGACATAAGAAAACGTAGTTTTTTTTTAAGAATGTGTTTGAGCTTATATGACTACCACTAAAGCAAGTAGATATAGTAATGGGTTAACACACTTGAAAAGCAAAGTGAAAGTGAAAGTGAAGCCACTCAGTCGTGTCCGACTCTTTGCGACCCCATGGACTGTAGCCTATCAGGCTCCTCCGTCCATGGGATTTTCCAGGCAAGACTGGAGTGGATTGCCATTTCCTTCCCCAGGGGATCTTCCCGACCCAGGAATCAAACCCGGATCTCCCGCATTGCAGGCAGGCGTTTTACCATCTGAGCCATCAGGGAAGCCCCTTGAAAAGCAGGGTAATCACAAATCAAAAACGTACAATAGATTCACAAAAACCAAAAAGAGAACACAGATCAGATCACATCAGTTGCTCAGTCGTGTCCGACTCTTTGTGACCCCATGAATTGCAGCACACCGGGCCTCCCTGTCCATCACCAACTCCCGGAGTTCACTGAGACTCAGGTCCATCGAGTCAGTGATGCCATCCAGCCATCTCATCCTCTGTCGTCCCCTTCTCCTACTGCCCCCAATCCCTCCCAGCATCAGAGTCTTTTCCAATGAGTCAACTCTTCACATGAGGTGGCCAAAGTACTGGAGTTTCAGCTTTAGCATCATTCCTTCCAAAGAAATCCCAGGGCTGATCTCCTTCAGAATGGACTGGGTGGATCTCCTTGCAGTCCAAGGGACTCTCAAGAGTCTTCTCCAACACCACAGTTCAAAAGCATCAATTCTTCGATGCTCAGCCTTCTTCACAGTCCAACTCTCACATCCATACATGACCACAGGAAAAAACATAGCCTTGACTAGACGGACCTTTGTTGGCAAAGTAATGTCTCTGCTTTTGAATATGCTATCTAGGTTGGTCATAACTTTCCTTTCAAGGAGTAAGCATCTTTTAATTTCATGGCTGAAGTCACCATCTGCAGTGATTTTGGAGCCCAGAAAAATAAAGTCTGACACTGTTTCCACTGTTTCCCCATTTATTTCCCATGAAGTGGTGGGACCGAATGCCATGATCTTCGTTTTCTGAATGTTGAGCTTTAAGCCAACTTTTTCACTCTCCACTTTCACTTTCATCAAGAGGCTTTTGAGTTCCTCTTCACTTTCTGCCATAAGGGTGGTGTCATCTGCATAGGTGAGGTTATTGATATTTCTCCCGGCAATCTTGAGTCCAGCTTGTGTTTCTTCCAGTCCAGCGTTTCTCATGATGTACTCTGCATAGAAGTTAAATAAACAGGGTGACAATATATAGCCTTGACATACTCCTTTTCCTATTTGGAACCAGTCTGTTGTTCCATGTCCAGTTCTAACTGTTGCTTCCTGACCTGCATACAAATTTCTCAAGAGGCAGATCAGGTGGTCTGGTATTCCCATCTCTTAAAGAATTTCCCACAGTTGATTGTGATCCACACAGTCAAAGGCTTTGGCATAGTCAATAAAGCAGAAATAGATGTTTTTCTGGAACTCTCTTGCTTTTTCAATGGTCCAGCGGATGTTGGCAATTTGATCTCTGGTTCCTCTGCCTTTTCTAAATCCAGCTTGAACATCAGGAACTTCACGGTTCACATATTGCTGGAGCCTGGCTTGGAGAATTTTGAGCATTACTTTACTCGCGTGTGAGATGAGTGCAATTGTGCGGTAGTTTGAGCATTCTTTGGCATTGCCTTTCTTTGGGATTGGAATGAAAACTGACCTTTTCCAGTCCTGTGGCCACTGCTGAGTTTTCCAAATTTGCTGGCATATTGAGTGCAGCACTTTCACAACATCATCTTTCAGGATTTGAAATTAGCTCAACTGGAATTCCATCCCCTCCACTAGCTTTGTTCGTAGTGATGCTTTCTAAGGCCCACTTGACTTCATATTCCAGGATGTCTGGCTCTAGGTCAGTGATCACACCATTGTGATTATCTGGGTCGTGGAGATCTTTTTTGTACAGTTCTTCTGTGTATTCTTGCCATCTCTTCTTAATATCTTCTGCTTCTGTTAGGTCCATACCATTTCTTTCCTTTATCAAGCCCATCTTTGCATGAAATGTTCCTTCCATCAAACCCTAAAAGCAAAAAAAAGAACAAAGAAGAAATTCAAAATCAACTGGAAAACAAGGTTTAAAATGACAATAAATGCATGTCTGTCAATAATCACCTAAAACGTCAATGGACTAACTGATCCGATCAAAAGACATAGAATGGCAAGTTGGATAATAAAAGCTTACAATATGCTGCCTACAAGAGATCCACTGTAGGGTGAAGAACACACACAGACTGAAGGTAAGGAGGTGGAAAAAGATACTTCATGTAAATGGAAATGACAGTGAAGTGGGGGCAGCAATACTCATATCAGACAAAACAGACTTTAAAACAAAGGCCATAAACAAAAATACTATATAATAATAAAAAAATCAGTACAAGAAAAGGATATTACACTTGCTAACATATATGCATTCAATATAGGAGCACCTAAATACATAAAACAAACACAGACATAAGGGAGAAGTTGACAGGAATGCAATACAATAATAGTAAGAGACTTTTAACACCCCACCAACATCAGTGGACAGATCTTTCAGACAGAAAATCAGTAAGGTAACATATTCTAAATGACACAATAGAACAGTTAGACTTAATTGATATTTTTAGGATATTGAATTTTTAAAAACCTACAGAATACATGTTCTTTTCAATTGCACATGGAATGTTCTCTAGGATAGGCAACAAGCCTCAAGAAATTTAAGATTAAATTTAATCATTTCAAGCATCTTTTCTGACCTCAACAGACAACTCGGTTTAACCTCTGTACTAAGGATTATATAACAATGTATCCTGCTTGAGGACAGTTTCTCCTTCTTGAAAGCCTTCTGACTAATCCTGTTATTTTAGAATGTATATTATGGGAGTGGGTCTGGTAAAATCTTTCTATTGTTAGTTCTAATCCTGTCATCTTAAAATGTAAATTGTAGGAGTGGGTCTAATAAGATCTTTCAACCTTGAGACATTCTTTTGATTTATTGTAAATCAACAGCATGAAACTAGAAATCAACCACAGAAAAAGAAATGAGAAAAAAATGATTACACGGAGCCTGAACAATATCCAACTAAAAACCCAATGGGTCAATGAGGAAATCAAAGAGGAAATTAAAAAATACTTTGAGACAAATGACAATGAAAATACAACCATACAATATCTACAGCAAAAGCAGTCTAAAAGAGGGAATATAGAGCAATTCAGAGAAATATAGACCTTCCTCAAAAAGCAAGAAAATTTCCAAAAAACCTAACCTACCACCTAAAAGAATTAGAAAAAGAACAATCAAAATCTCAAATTAGCTGCTGCTGCTGCTAAGTCCCTCAGTCATGTCTGACTCTTTGCGACCCACTGGACTACAGCCCACCAGGTTAACTCTGTCCATGGGATTCTCCAGGCAAGAATACTGGAGTGGGTTGCCATGCCTTCCTCCAGAGTGTTAGGTATGTAGAATAGGGCAAAAGAAGTCCAAAATGGCGGTGGCTAAAAGACAAGGAAGGTCAAAGGAAGGTCCGAGGACCAGAGTGAAAACTTCAGGCAGAACAAACAGCACTCCTGGCTAAGCCCAATTTGCATAGGGCAGGCCCAGGTGGAGAAAAAAAACATACAAAAGGAGGAGCCAAAGCGTTTTCTCACGGACTCTCTCTCCCGAGTGCATGCGCTCGCTCTCTCTCTCTTTCTCTCTCTCTTTCTCTCTCCCTCTCTCCCCCTCCCTCCCCACGCACTCCTCCACTCTCTTCTCTTCAAGTCTTGGATTCTCCTGCTATCTTCTAAATAAAATAGAGCTGTAACATTCAACTCCAGTTTCACTCTACCCAGGACCCTTCTCTGTCTATGCATCCTAATCCTCACTGTGTTTTTTCCCCTTAGGAATGGGATGTTTGTGACCTGGGCTTCACAGATGAATAAATGATTCCATTTGTTTTCCATTGCTGGTTCTTACTTTGTGTGGATTAGTCTTATCTTAGAAACCAGTGAAGTGGTTTTGGGTTGCTGGCTGTAAAAGCAACATGACTGAAAATATCTTTGTGTCCTTGACACTGTCCAGCTTAGGACTGAGCGCAGATTGATCACTCACCATGCTAGATGGATAGAGGCCTGGACACTGGAGGAAGGACCAAGTGGTAACTTCAGAGATATTGAGGCCAAGAATTTTTTTGGCTGTGAGATCACTGTTACCAGGGAAAGACTCTCTCAAGGAAATTCAGAAATTTTGAGATATTGGAGTCAGATCACAATATCCACAGACAGCCAAGCAGGTAATATAATGTCTAAATCTAATAGTCAAGGTGTAGGAATGATGGGTCTTGGGAGTGATTGGAAAACACCCGTCATGCCTAAAAGTTACCAAATAAGCCACTGTGTTTGACTACTGAAGCCCATGAGTCCTAGAGCCAGCAACCCAAAACTACTGAGCCAGCATGCTGCAACTTTTGAAGCCCATACACCTAGAGCCTGTTGTCCACAACTGGAGATTAGCCCCCACTCTCTACAACTAGAGAAAGCCCCCACTCTCCACAACTAGAGAAAGCCCAAGAGCAGCAAGGAAGACCCAGAGCAGCCATAAATAAAGTTCTCCATTCCCAAGCCATACCCAGTCTCTGCTGTCCCTAAGCTAATGTATGCTTCTCATGTACATTTTCAGTACAGGTGGAGTTTACATAGGTTCCTCTGTCCCAGCTACTCTTTCTCAAAAGGTACCTAATGTTCCTAAACACTCAGTTTTCAGTGGATGGCTGACAAGACAGCTGTCACAAAGGAAAAGCAGAGCTGTCAGGCTGGTGGAGGCTGTGGAAAGTGAAGACAGACTGGAAGCAAAGACACTGCCTGCAAGCAACACCTTCAGTCCTTACAACAAGATGCCCTCATTTACAGACTGAATCACCACGTGAGCTTCTCTAGACAGGTATGTCTTCTGACACCACACCTGCCTTGTGAAACAGGCCGGCTTTGTGATGTAGTCTGATGGCTGGTTCCGTCATCTGTGAGGTAGAGACCACAGGCATAGCATGGAGAGTCATTAGGCACCAGGACCCTGAGTGCCTACATATAGGAATGGTTGGTCTCCTCATGCTAATGAGGTTTTAGACCATGCTGATCCCGACTTCTGTTCTGTGGGATTTAGGGTATCTCTTATATATCTATGGTTCCATCTTCATTATTATCCTAACTATCTGGCAAGTGAAAGAGAGTTACCATGGATTAACAGAACATAAAAGGAGCTTCTGCCCGGTAGGGAAATGCTATGACCATGGCTACACTAGTTAAATCTTAGATAAGACACATTCAGTTACTCTTTATAGTACTTATCTTTCTCAGAGCCTAGAAATAATGCCCTGCTAGCCCACCCCTTCTGTATATTCTAGTTGAAAAATTAAGAATTTCTATCTAACTTGGGTTGAGTGCTAGATAAAATGGAATCTACCTCACTGGATTTCTTCTGACCTCCAAAAATGGGGGATTTTTCTTATTGGTGGACTTAGTAAGCAGAAGTCCTTGGCTGAGGGCCACCAACCATTTAATCCATTCCATTATCCCTCCTGTATCACATTAAGCCCCCTGACAAACTTGTCCTGAGAAAGGGGACAGGAGGTATAGAACATGGAAAGCACTGAAGTAAGTGCGAAATAAGTAAAAAAATGAAATGTTCAGGTGAAAAACTGGAGTACAGGACAAACATATAGACAAGTGTATAAAATGCAGACAGATATACAGAAAGAGACTGGGAAATGTATATTTCCTTTGTTTCATTTTGGATGTGAAAAAAAATGATGTCCCAGCGTCACACTCTTTTAATTCTTTTTCTTTAAGAGTCACCGAAAAGTCAGACAAGGGGCTAGAGATGCAGCGTCAAGAGGTAAAGTCTCAGTCTCTGCTCTCACTCCCCTCCACTGTGGGCAAGGAACCCTGTCCCTTGATGGGCCCTGGTGCCAGGAGCCAGGTACTCTAACCACTGAAGACTTCCATTGTCTAAGCTGACAAATTCTCCCAGAAAAAAAATAGGGGGGATGGGAAATCAGAGTCTGGGAATGTTCTAAAGTCCACCTTACCCCCAGGAATGAAAAGAGGAAACACGGGAGAAGTCCTTAACTGTGTCACTTACTAGTTTTATGACCCTCTGGAAGTCTCTTCATCTCTCAGTCTTGTTCCTACGAAACAGTATCTGATGATCCTGCCTCACTCACAGCATAGCTGTGAAGATCAAATGAGAGCAGGCCCAGAAGAGCACATCAAAACTGGTTAAGTCATACACAGACGTGCTTTACAGCACTCACTGTTGGAGTTTGCAATCTCCTCTCATTCAAAGGCTTCCTATAGGAGTCCCTGAACCCTCTCCTTTTCCATATAACACTGTCTCCTGGTTTCTCAGCTAGGAGACTTTCCCAGGAAGAAGCTGAGAAGCCGTGGGAGCTGCTTTCTGTCATGAGAAGGTGATCTCTTGCTCTTTGCAGTCTCCCAATTCCCAACCTAGCCTGTGATCATTTGTCTGTTTGACCTGTGACAAGGTTGGAGAGGAGAATGGCTGGGAGGGAGCCAGACACATTGGAGCCTGGAGCACTGGTTTGGAGGGTTGCCAGGGCAAGGGGCGCTCAGCTACTTCAGAAGAGTGTCCTAGTTCTCTGTGCTAGGCTCAAGTGGCCCTGGAATTCAGGAGTTCACTAGTAGATGCACTAGTTCATAAAAGACTCTACATGGTTTTGCACTCAAGCCACAAGACAAGTTATACAGTCAGGCGAATAGATAATTAAGTGCATAATTAATTCATCATTTTCATATTCTCTTTACAGCTACACCCATTCAAGGGCAGACCCCTGGACCCTGCTGACATTACCTCCTCTGGTTCTGTCTTCAGGGAGGTCAGTTCCTGGGACAGCCCTCAGACAGGAGCTTGTCATATTATTTCTTTCTTCTCTAGAGAAAGGGGATGGACTCTCAAGAGATGTTGTGTACACTCTTTAATCCCCAGAACAGAGTTCCCAAAAGCATCTCCTTTTTCATAGTTTGGAAATACTGAATACCAGGTCACAGCCTCGGCCCCTAAAGAGAATGACTCCAGGTTCTACATGGTGATGTTCCTGGTGCTGTGCCATCAGCTAAACATTGCACCCCCTGCCTGCCTTCTCCTAGCTCAGCTTCTCAACACAGGTCACAAAGGACTCACCGACCACCCACTCTCTCAAGGCCCTGTGCTCCCATCAGTTGTCTGAGACCTCATCCAACAAGCCCCAGGCCCTCAGCCCAGCCCACCATAACTCGCCAAATGTCATTTCCCTAGGGGAAAAAACAGATGAGTAAACAGGCAGCAGAGGCAGGCCTCTGAGCTTATAGGACTAGGGGAGGGCAGCCCAGTCTGAGGCCAAAGAGGCAGCTGTCACTCCATCAGTAACAGACGGTTGCTATGTTTCCCTCCCCAGCCAGGACTGGCTTCCTCAAGAGGGGAGTGTGCGGCAGCTCCTGTGTGAAGATCCCTGCTGCCAAACCTGCAACGGCATGGCTCTGGAGATTCAGCAGGTGCTGGCAGAGGAGAATACCCTGGTCTCCCCCACTTCAGGGGGGCCAGCACAGGGCTCCTCTTGCCTAGAGGTTTTGTCCACTCCTAAAGTTTCTTTCCAGCAGAGTATGGAGCATCATTCCCCACACTCCAAAGACCTTTCACATCCATCTGCAAACTTCACAGTGTCACAGAAGTCCTTGGCACAGTCAGTGGCCCAGTCAACTGGTACAGCTGGCATCCATGATTACTGGGCTGAACAACTCAAGCTAAGGCAGGGATTTCAAATGCCAGAAGTGCCCGGGGTCCCAGAGACTATGCTTTCTTCGAGATTTGAGGAGCCAAGGGTTTCAGTGAACCTGCAGGAGATAATCCAGAGCCACCCCAACCTTGTCTATGGGAATCAAGGCCAGCAGCCCTTGAATACCCAGGTCTCTCTCCTGACCCTGAATCGAGAAATCACAGCTCTAACACATCCTGTGGCCTTAAATATGGTCACTGTTCTCCCTGCCCACCTGCCGTTCCTTAGTCCTGAAGTCCTGAGGCTTCTTGAGGTGCATGTAAGAAGACTGATGCATTTCCAGAGGTGGGGGCTCCCCAGACGTGTGGAAGAGTCCCTGAGGCAGCTTATGCCAAACCCGCCACTATTTTGCCACCCTGTACATAATCAACCAGTTTCTTTCATCCAGAATGATATTTCTCAGTTCTCTGTTGAGAAATTCAGGACCATTTCATACCAGAACTGGGGCTCATGTATAGCTGGCCAACCCACCCAGGCCTTCTGGGTTTCTGAATGGTCCATTATGGACCCAGAACAAAGACAGTATGACCAAATCTCAAACCGTATGACTCTAGCCTCACCCTATGTAGCTCTCAAAGAATTAAGGGGCCTTTATCTAATGCCTGGGCAACAGGCTAGTGATTCAGAGGGCCCTGTGCAGCTGAAATACAGCCAGCTATTCTGTGGCCTCCCTTCTCTGCACAGCGAGTCCCTGGTTGACACCTTCTTGGGTTATCAAGGCCTCTCCATGAACGGGAGCATGTCCAAGCACTCCTTGAAGTATCCTTTTCTCTTCAAGGAGCTCTCCTGCTTCCCTCTGATGCCTAAAACTCTGCTCCAGTCAGTTCTACCCTCTTCTCCATCTTCCCCAAATTGGACAGCTCCACCTGAGCACCAACAAGCTCAGATCAGTAGCCCCTTGCTGACTCTGGACGAATGTGAGGCCTTGGAGTCGCACCTGCTGCAGAGGCAGCTCCAGCTTCGGTGGGACTTTCCAGATGTTTTCCAGAGAGATCAGCACACTGAGAGCCCTGTGCAGTGTAAGCCCAGTGACCAAGCCCAATCTTCTGAGACTGGTAAAACTTCCTGGCCAGGTCAGCCTGTCTCCATCATCACAAAGAAACTATTCTTCCCGGAGCAGGCCAGGAGGCTGCTGGAATTCCACCTCCAGAGACAGTTGGTTCATGATCGCTCGAGCCTGCCCTGGAAGATCCAGCGGTCCCTCCAGTTGCTCCTGCCCTCTGCTGGCCAGCAGACTCTGTCCAGGAGCAGCACAGCCCTGGACAATGTGAATGTCCCCCAACCCACAGATCTAGAGGGCACTGGGGTTGGCAACCCACTCCCAGCCATTAAGGGCCCAGCGTCAGTCCCTATGCCACATGTGATTGACCAGGCCAAGGCAACACTGCAGAGCCATGTTGACTCCAAATGCGAGGAGATTCACCAGGGCAAGGTTCCTGTCTGCATATGTGGCTCTTGCGAGTTCAGAATTCCTGGGGGCCTGCAAGTGGCTCCCTTCACCTGCATCCAAGAAAGCAAGCCCCTGGAACTACAGGCAGCAGATGACCTGGACCAACGACAGGAAGTTACACCCTGGATGCCAACAGCCCTTGACCAGCATCAACAAGCCTCATCAGATGCTCTCATTAAACATCCTAAGTTGCCCTGGGCCCTGTCTCAGGGAGCCATTGAGAAACTGAAGACAACTTTACAGCACAAGTATCTGGCCTTCTTGTCAGGGCTGCCTGCTCTTTATTATGTGGCTCTCTCCAGGGCTATGGCTCCAGCAATTACTTCCCCAGCTATGAAGACAGAGATGGTGCCTGGACCTGTCCAATTCCCAACAGAACCTCTGACTCAGGTGCCCTCACCTGAAGAGCAGGGTCTGAGTCCTGGGCCAGGCTTTCAAGATGGCAATGAGGCTTGTGCAGACGCTGCAGGTGAATTCCAGGCTGAAGTGCAGATAGAAGAGATAATCAAGATGGTGCCTCAAGAAAGCCAGACAGGGCCTGTGAGGCCCTGCTCACTCAAGGAACCTATCTTGGCTAAACTAAATTTCCATCTGAGAAAGAAGATCCTAGAGATACAACTGGGAATTCCCCTAAAGGCAAGGGCGTCCAGAGAAAAAACTGTAGCAATGCCAAAGGACATGTGCACACAGGAGTCTCCTGGGAAGCTAGACAACCAAGGAAAACCACCACTCCAGGATCTCCCCATCCCACCAGACACACCACGTTCCCCAGATCCAGAATGGCTCCACCTCACAGAAGAGCTAGCCACGGAGTTAAAGACAGTGCCTCAGAAACAGAAGCAACATCATTCCAGTGCAGCACACTGTGATTCTGTCCACTGGGCCACCCAGATCTCACAATCCAGTGGGGACATGACAGAGGCCAAAGCCCAGGTGCTTTGTGCTCAGCTGGAAGCCAGTGTGAACAACCCCAGCCTGGAGGAGCCCCAGAGCTCTGAACCCCAGAGGCCTGATAAGAGCAAGGACTCAGCCCAAGTTCCCACACTGGCAGAAAAGAGAAAGAAGCTAGGCAAACCCAAATCAGTTGGGGAGCACGGAGAAGGGGATGCAAGCTTCACACTCTCCTCCACAAGAGAAAAAAACCACTCAACTGAAGCGCAGAGGCCAGAAGGGGTGCTCCTGAACAGGACACCCCACAGCTCCTGTTGCCAGAGACGTCATTTTCACTTTGATGCTCCCTGCCAGCACAGTCCTCAGCATCACCCTCAGCTTAAACTCCCAGAGCTACCTCCTGGAGTCCCTGAGGGAAAAGACTCTGAGAAGAATGACCCGCGAGCCAGTCAAGCCAAGCTCAATGTCATCCTCAAACCAGCAAGAGTTCCTGAGAATGCCCAGGTGGTACCCCAGGTGTCACAGGGCCAGCCTTTCCTGGGCCAACTCACTCCAGGTAACCCATTGCGGGGCCACACTTTACATGGTCAGATGTTGCAGGGGCCAGTGATGCCAGGCTATACTCACCAGAGGCCCAGTCTTCCAGATTCTGGCTTTAGAAATAAGATGAAATCTTTTTTGCACTGTATTAACCTCAAAACAAAAGGCAAAGGACATAAGGAATCCACGTCCTCCACCTCTGAGAAAATGGCTAACACAAGAAAAGTAAATGTAACAAAGAGCCTGGCTCCAGCCAAAAGTCCCAAGGAGAGAACTAAGACAGAGAAGACAAGAGGGGACCTGAAGGCCCAATTTCCACCCCCTGAGAAGCAGATGGGCCTGGTCTTCACGGACATACCCCGGTCCCTGGACAGCAAGTTCTGGCACCACTCCCACTCGCATCAACTCCACTCAGCCTCTGTTCTGAGCAACCCCCACCACTGCCCTCGGCACTGTCCTCGAGTGGTTTGTGCCACACAACCAGGGAATCCACCATGACCCTCAGCTGTCACCTCAGACAAAAGCACTGGTCTGCTCAAGAAGACTCATCGCAATCAAAAGACTTCATGGTCTACCCAATGTCTGCATCCCTTGAAGAGGATACTACTGTAATTTTCATTAATGTACAGGTGGGCAGAATACCACCCAAAATACACTCTATATGTCTAAGCAGAGAGTTGTGTGTCTGCTCTTTACTCCACTGTGGTGTGTTCAGGAAAGGCACATGGGAAGTAAATGTTCTTCCTATCTAGAAAAGGAGCTGTAACTCACACTTAAGCTGGGTCAGCATTCCACACAACACCCCCCTCACTGGACTGTGGAGAAAGGGACTTAAGCAGAGAAGGAAGGCCCTTGTCTAAGGTACACTGAAAGTAAAGATCAGGCTTGACTTCTATCATGGCATCCTTGGGCACAGAGGACCATTGTGGGCCTGAGGATAGTACTGTCAAGAAGGAGTAGCCAGGAATCCCACAAGCAAAATTCATTGATGATTTCTATATATGCCCACAATCTGGAGGGAAGTGCCAGTGTTCCAGCTTTGAGGAGGTGCTTTGGTTTATTATCAACAGCATATTAATATAACTCATGTCAGAAGCAAATGGTAGAATCTCCCCTCTTTGCCCCTCTTTGGCTAGATCGTTCTGGAGAACACACCTGGGAGGCTGCTGGAGCTCTCTCGCCTGTATCCCACTTCCACTGCCTATCAGCTGCATGGAGTGAATGACACCTGGGGAGGCACACAAATCATTACATTAGTATGACATGTAATGAAACAGGGAATCCTGCCGCAGGATTACTGAAGTACTCTTCTTAGGAGGACCCCAGAAGGGTCACAATAAAAATAACCTTGATTATGCTGTACACTAACAGTGCCATGTGTCAATTATATCTTAAAACTGGCAGGGAATTCCCTGGTGGTCCGGTGGTTAGGACTCGGCAGGAGGCATGGGTTTGATCCCTGGTCAGGGAACTAAGATTCCACAAGCTGAACCACATAGCCAAAGTAAAAATGGGAAGAAAAATATTTAAAAAAAAAAAAAAAAAAAACACCTTGAGAAGTGTCTTATATTCAATTAAAATATTTGCTTCCTTACTATATGCAAGGTACTATCACAATCACAGCAAAGACATAGGAAGTACACAATGGAGTTCATGATTTCATGGGACAGTCTCACCTGCCCAAATTGTAAATCAACATAAATACCTGAATGGCCAATATTCACCTTAAACTACACAACAGTGAACTCCTGAGTCCCTGCCCCAACCATCATCTAATTACATATACAAAACATGCTCCAATCACAGTAGTCACATCAGTTAATAGCAATTCTGTCTTTCCAGTTGTTCTGGACAAAAACAGTGGTGTCATCCTTGACATTTTTCCTGATCATTCACATCCAAACCATCCTTTTGGCTACATCTTATGAAATGAATTCAAAACATGACCATTTCTCTCTCTGATGCTATGATTACTGCAATAGTAACATGACTAATCTCTCAGCTTCTGCCTGAGATCATACTTCTAACATTTTTTTTCTCAACACAGAAGCTTGCTGCACCTAAGGTAAGGTCCTAGCTGTTGATAATTAGATAGAAAGATAGATTAGATGGTGATGATGGTGGTGATGCAGAAATGGAGGAAGGGAAGGGGAGGGAGGAGGAGGAGAAAGAAGGAAATAAAGAAAAATTGAAATGTAAAACCATAAAACTGAATAAGACCACCAAGGCAATGATTCACAAACAAAGAACAGATCTAAGGACCAGGTTCTGGGACAGCCCAACATTAAGAAATTGAAGGGATTAAGCTTCTGGTTCAGGATGGCAGAGTAGAAGGACATGTGCTCATCTCCTCCTGGGAGAACACCAAAATCACAACTAGTTGTTGAACAAGCATCAACAGGAGAACACTGGAATCCACCAAAAAAAAGATACCCCATGTCCAAAGACAAAGAAGCCACAGCAAGATGTCCCTCCCAGCAGGAAGCTTACACAAGCCTCTTAACTTCCTCCATCAGAGGGCAGACAGAAGAAGCAAGAACCACAAAACCACAGAGGCTACTCCGCCATAAAAGGAATGCATTTAAATCTGTTCTAATGAGGTGGACAAAACTAGGGCCCATTATATAGAGTGAAGTAAGTCAGAAAGAGAAATATAAATATCATATATTGACGTATATGGAATCTGAAGAGATGGTGCTGATGAATTTACAGAAATTTTACAATACCATGTGTAAAACAGACAGCCAGTGGGGATTTTCTGTATGATTCAGGGAACTCAAACAGGGGCTCTGCAGCAGGCTGAAGGGTGGAGTGGAGAGGGAGATGAGAGGGAGGTCTGGGAGGGAGGGGACATGGGTGTGCCTATGGCTGATTCTTAATGTATGACAGAAAACCACAAAATTCTATAAAGCAATTATCCTCCAATTAAAAAAAAAAAAGCAGCAATCCCACAGAAGCTAGAACAAAAACCACATTACAGAAAGTTAATCAGGATGAAAAAGCAGAAAGTTATGTCCCAGATGAAGGGACAAGGTAAAACCCCAGAACAACTAAATGAAGTGGAGACAGACAACCTTCCAGAAAAAGAATTTAGAATAATGATAGTGAAGATGATTCAGGACCTCGGGAAAACAATGGAGAAGGTGCAAGAAATGTTTACCAAAGACCTAGAAGAACTAAAGAACAAACAAACAGAGATGAATAATACACTGCTGCTGCTGCTGCTGCTTAGTCGCTTCAGTTGTGTCCGACTCTGTGTGACCCCATAGACGGCAGCCCATCAGGCTCCCCTGTCCCTGGGATTCTCCAGGCAAGAACACTGGAGTGGGTTGCCATTTCCTTCTCCAATGCATGAAAGTGAAAAGTGAAAGTGAAGTCGCTCAGTCAACAGAATAACTGGGGCAAAAGAATGGATAAATGACCTGGAAGACAGAATGGTGGAAATCACTGCCACAGAACAGAATATAGGAAAAAGAATGAAAAAAATTAAGACAGCTTAAGAGGCCTCTGGGACAACATTAAACACACCAACATTCACATTACAAGGGTCCCAGAAGGAGAAGAGAGAGAGAAAGGACCTGAGAAAGTAAAAGTATTTGAAGAAATCATAGCCAGAAACTTCCCTAACATGGAAAAGGAAACAGTCAACCAGGTCCAGGAATCAGAGAGAGTCCCAGGCAAGATAAACCCAAGGAGGAACACACCGAGACACATGGTAATCAAACTGACAAAAATTAAAAGATAAAATATTGAAAGCAAGAAGGGGAAAACTACAAATAACATATAAGGGAATTCCCATCAGGTTATCAACTGATTTCTCAACAGAAACTCTACAAGCCAGAAGGGAATGGTATGATATATTTAAACTGATGAAAGGGAAGAACCTACAGCCAAAAATACTCTACCTAGCAAGACTCTTATTCAGATCTGATGGAGAAATCAAAAGCTTTCCAGACAAGCAAAAGTTAAGATAATTCAGCACCACCAAAACAGTTCTACAACAAATGCTAGAAAAACTTATCCAGGCAGAAAACATGAAAGACCTACATAAAATAAACCCAAAACAATTAAAATGGTAATAGTATCATACATATCGATAATTACTTTAAATATAAATGGATTAATGCACCAACCGAAAGACAGAGACTGGCTGGGCAAATGAAAACATGTGCATGTATGCACTTCCACTCACGACATCACTCTGCTTGACTCCCCAAATTATATGTAATTATTTTATATTGTTAAGTTAATCATGTTCCCATTATGGATTGCAATTGTAATTATCTTTTACTTTTTATCTGGCTACTGATTGTGAAAACTGATAAACATCTTTTACTATTGTGATTATGTAACTATTATTCACTTAATACCATTGTATCATGACTAGTCAACAGAAAAATAACAGAATTCGGTATCACCAAAGCTACCATTTAATAGAAAAACCTGTAATCACTTTTTAAAATCCAGATGCATATTATTTTTTTATCCACAGCTCCAGATATGTTTCTAATGATCAGTTCAGTTCAATTCAGTCACTCAGTCGTGTCTGACTCTTTGCAACCCCATGAACCACAGCACGCCAGGCCTCCCTGTCCATCACCAACTCCCAGAGTTTACCCAAACTCATGTCCATCGAGTCAGTGATGCCATCCAACCATCTCATCCTCTGTCATCCCCTTCTCCTCCTGCCCTCAATCTTTCCCAGCATCAGAGTCTTTTCAAATGAGTCAGTTCTTCAGGTGGCCAAAGTATTGGAGTTTCAGCTTCAACATCAGTCCTTCCAATAAACACCCAGGATTGATCTCCTTTAGAATGGACTGGGTGGATCTCCTTGCAGTCCAAGGGACTCTCAAGAGTCTTCTCCAACACCACAGTTCAAAAGCATCAATTCTTCGGCGCTCAGCCTTCTTCACAGTCCAACTCTCACATCCATACATGACCACAAGAAAAACCATAGCCTTGACTAGACAGACTTTTGTTGGCAAAGTAATGTCTCTGCTTTTCAATATGCTATCTAGGTTGGACATAACTTTTCCAAGGAGTAAGTGCCTGTTAATTTCATGGCTGCAGTCACCATCTGCAGTGATTTTGGAGCCCAAAAAAATAAAGTCTGACACTGTTTCCCCATCTATTTCCCATGAAGTGATGGGACCAGATGCCATGATCTTCATTTTCTGAATGTTGAGCTTTAAGCCAACTTTTTCACTCTCCACTTTCACTTTCATCAAGAGGCTTTTGAGTTCCTCTTCACTTTCTGCCATAAGGGTGGTGTCATCTGCGTATCTGAGGTTATTGATATTTCTCCTGGCAATCTTGATTCCAGCTTGTGTTTCTTCCAGTCCAGCGTTTCTCATGATGTACTCTGCATATAAGTTAAGTAAGCCAGGTGACAATATACAGCCTTGACGTACTCCTTTTCCTATTTGGAACCAGTCTGTTGTTCCATGTCCAGTTCTAACTGTTTCTTCCTGACCTGCATACAGATTTCTCAAGAGGCAGGTCAGGTGGTCTGGTATTCCCATCTCTTTCAGAATTTTCCACAGTTTATTGTAATCCACACAGTCAAAGGCTTTGGCATATTCAATAAAGCAGCTCAGCTTTCTTTATAGCCCAACTCTCACATCCATACATGACTACTGGAAAACCCATAGCCTTGACTAGACAGACCTTTGCTGACAAAGTAATGTCTCTGCTTTTTAATATGCTATCTAGGTTGGTCATAACTTTCTTTCTAAGGAGTAAGTGTCTTTTAATTTCATGGCTGCAATCACCATCTGCAGTGATTTTGGAGCCCAGAAAAATAAAGTCTGACACTGTTTCCACTGTTTCCCCATCTATTTGCAGTGAAGTGATGGGACTGGATGTCATGATCTTAGTTTTCTGAATGTTGAGCTTTAAGCCAACTTTTTCACTCTCCTCTTTCACTTTCATCAAGAGGCTTTTTAGTTCCTCTTCACTTTCTGCCATAAGGGTGGTGTCATCTGCATATCTGAGGTTATTGATATTGATCACCCATGTTTAAAAAAAATTGAGGTGAAAAGCAGGAATGAGTGAGCAAAGACTGAGAAGTAATAGCCAGTGACATAGGAGGAAAACCAGGAGAGTACTAGAAGCCAAGAGAGATAAGTATTTCAAGGGAAAGTGGTCAACTGCATGAATGTTGCCAATCTGCCAAGTAAGATGAGGACTCACAGTTGATCATTAGATTTAATAACAGAGATCATTTGTGGCCTTGAGAAGAATAAGATGAGAGACTGAGGTAAAGGCATAACAAGTGGATTTGAGAGAGAGCAATTGGTGATAACAAGTGTAATCAACTGCTTTAGAGAGGTTTTTCCACAGAGTTGCAGAAAAATGAGGAAATAGCATCAGGAGGGTTTTTTAAAGGTAGGAGATATATTCAGTAGCATGTTGGATGTTGATGGAAAAGATCCAGTCAAGAGAAATAACTTGATGCAGGAGAGAAAGGGGGAGCTGTTGGAGCAATGTCATGGTGCAGAAGTAGCAGAATAGGAGTGAGTCCCCAGGTTGAAGGGTTGGCCTTGGCTTAAATCACAGATGGCTTGCTGGTGCTAAGTACAGAGAAAGGGACAGTAATGGGGGACTTTGTGTATCATAAGAACAGTTTCCCTACAAT
The DNA here is from genome assembly GCF_002263795.3 of Bos taurus. Taxonomy (NCBI): domain Eukaryota; kingdom Metazoa; phylum Chordata; class Mammalia; order Artiodactyla; family Bovidae; genus Bos; species Bos taurus. Next base: position 76,104,757 of record NC_037335.1, on the reverse strand, counting down.
TAAAGAATGGGGCAAATACCTAAAGGAGTGAATGACAAACTGGGAGGAACTGATAAAGACAGCCAAAACTCTGGAAGTTACCATGGCAGGTGGTTTCTTTTAGGGCTTAAGAAGTCAGTAGCAGAACATGAGCCCAGGTGGGCAAACATGTGGTTGGTGATCACATGTGTGAAGCAGATGTTCTTGGAATATAAGGGGAGAAAGCTCCAGATACACAGAGCATGAAGAAGTTGGGGCTTGAGACTGAGAAAATGGGCAGGTATGGCATCCTAGTGTCCAGGAAGAGACCAGGATGTCTGCGGGTGGGAAGTGAGAACTGGGAAACAGAAAGACAGAGAGGCTGCCCTGAGTAGATGGGAGGGACCTCTGCTTTGGACGCCTCGTTTCTCTCACAAGGTGACACTTCTGCATTCTCACCTTCTGACCTACCACAGAAGAGCCAAAAGCTGCAGTAAGGACAGGAAGTGCTGCAGCTTTCTTGCGATATGGTGTGGGGCTCTGTGGGGTGCCCCTGCCTCACTGATTCCCAAGGAAATCCAGGATGGCTCAACATACATCAGACCAGGAGGTGGAAGCAGGACTCTTCTTCTGTGAGGACCCAGAATGCAGCACAATGTGTCCTGCGAGCAGGATGCAGAAAAGCCAGGGTGGGAAGAAGCAAGAGTGTCCCTCTGGATGGTGATACTGTGCCCCCAAGGGGAGGAGGCACAAGGCTCAACCCTGCTGAGCCACACCCTCCATTGTTTCCCTAAAGCATCCCCAAAGATCAGAGGAGGTCTTGTGGCAGGCACATCCTCCCAGCCTGCTGGGAGTTGAAAAGACAGCCACAGAGGAGAGGAGAGGGAGGTCAAGTGGAAGCTGAGGTTAGTGTGCAAACATCCTGGCTTAGGTGAAATGGGCCCCTCCTGTGGTCCACCACAGGCTACCGGCCCTAGAAAAGCATGAATTCATAGTGCTGACCAAGTCCTGCAAGAAAGGGCTGGGGGCAGAGAGATGAGCTGGAACCAAGACATTCAGGATTCTCAATTTCTCACCAAAACCAAGAGCTGAGAGAAGATAGGCTCAGAGCCTAGGATTCATGCAGGATGGTATAGTGGGATGAAGTCTCACTCATCCCATCCTATAACCCTAGCACAAGCCCCACCATCCAGCTCCCCCTTGACTCAAGAGCTAAAATCAGAATGAAAACCCTCATGGCAGAGTACAAACTCCAGAACTGCTGGCAGATGCTAGGAATACAGTGGTGCTTGCTTGGGAACATTGGAGTTTGCCTCTCTGTTCTGCAGTACCACCCTGTCCTACATGGAGCCCTTAGCCTGGTCTCTGCAGAGAGCCTTTCAGAATTCTAGAGAAAGGATAACAGCTGATCTTTCAAAAGAAACGCTTCAGGCCAGAAGGGAATGGCAGGAGATACTTAAAAGTGATGAAAGAGAAAAACCTACAGCCCAGATTACTGTACTCAGCAAGGATCTCATTCAAATATGAAGGCGAAATCAAAAGCTTTTCAGACAAGCAAAAGCTGAAAGAACTCAGCACCACCAAACCAGCTCTCCAACAAATGCTAAAAGATCTTCTCCAGACAGGAAATACAGAAAGGGTGTATAAACTCGAACCCAAAACAACAAAGTAAAGGGCAATGGGATCATACTTATCAATAATTACCTTAAATGTAAATGGGTTGAATGCCCCAACCAAAAGACAAAGACTGGCTGAATGGATACAAAAACAAGACCCCTATCTATGTTGTCTACAAGAGACCCACCCAAGGGACACATACAGACTGAAAGTGAAGGGCTGGAAAAAGATATTCCATGCAAATAGAGACCAAAAGCAAGCAGGAGTACCAATACTCATATCAGATAAAATAGACTTTAAAATAAAGGCTGTGAAAAGAGACAAAGGACACTACATAATGATCAAAGGATCAATCCAAGAAGAAGATATAACAATTATAATATATGCACCCAACATAGGAGCACCACAATATGTAAGGCAAATGCTAACAAGTATGAAAGGGGAAATTAACAATAACACAATAATAGTGAGAGACTTTAATACCCCACTCACACCTATGGATAGATCAACTAAACAGAAAATTAACAAGGAAACACAAACTTTAAATGATACAATAGACCAGTTAGACCTAACTGATATCTATAGGACATTTCACCCCAAAACAATGAATTTCACCTTTTTCTCATGCACATGGAATCTTCTCCTGGACAGATCACATCCTGGGCCATAAATCTAGCCTTGGTAAATTCAAAAAAATTGAAATCATTCCAAGCATCTTTTCTGACCACAATGCAGTAAGATTACAATTACAGGAGAAAAACTATTAAAAATTCCAACATATGGAGGCTGAACAACACGCTGCTGAATAACCAACAAATCACAGAAGAAATCAAAATATGCATATAAACTAATGAAAATAAAAACACAAAAAACCCAAAACCTATGGGACATGGTAAAAGCAGTGCTAAGGGGAAGGTTCACAGCAATATAGGCTTACCTCAAGAAACAAGAAAGAAGTCAAGAAAATAACCTAACTCTACATCTAAAGCAACTAGAAAAGGAAGAAATGAAGAACCCCAAGGTTAGTAGAAGGAAAGAAATCTTAAAAATTAGGGCAGAAATAAATGCAAAGAAACAAAAGAGAACATAGCAAAAATCAACAAAGCCAAAAGCTGGTTCTTTGAGAAGATAAATAAAATAGACAAATCATTAGCCAGACTCATCAAGAAACAAAGGGAGAAGAATCAAATCAACAAAATTAGAAATGAAAATGGAGAGATCACAACAGGCAACACAGAAATACAAAGGATCATAAGAGACTACTTATGATCATCAGATCAGATCAGTTGCTCAGTCGTGTCCGACTCTTTGCGACCCCATGAATCGCAGCACGCCACGCCTCCCTATCCATCACCAACTCCTGGAGTTCACTCAGACTCATGTCCATCGAGTCAGTGATGCCATCCAGCCATCTCATCCTCTGTCGTCCCCTTCTCCTACTGCCCCCAATCCCTCCCAGCATCAGAGTCTTTTCCAATGAGTCAACTCTTCGCATGAGGTGGCCAAAGTACTGCAGTATCAGCTTGAGCATCATTCCTTCCAAAGAAATCCCAGGGCTGATCTCCTTCAGAATGGACTGGTTGCATCTCCTTGCAGTCCAAGGGACTCTCAAGAGTCTTCTCCAACACCACAGTTCAAAAGCATCAATTCTTCGGCGCTCAGCCTTCTTCACAGTCCAACTCTCACATCCATACATGACCACAGGAAAAAACATAGCCTTGACTAGACGGGCCTTTGTTGGCAAAGTAATGTCTCTGCTTTTGAATATGCTATCTAGGTTAGACATAACTTTCCTTCCAAGGAGTTAGCGTCTTTTAATTTCATGGCTGCAGTCACCATCTGCAGTGATTTTGGAGCCCCAAAAAATAAAGTCTGACACTGTTTCCACTGTTTTCCCATCTATTTCCCATGAAGTGATGGGACCAGATGCCATGATCTTCGTTTTCTGAATGTTGAGCTTTAAGCCAACTTTTTCACTCTCCACTTTCACTTTCATCAAGAGGCTTTTGAGTTCCTCTTCACTTTCTGCCATAAGGGTGGTGTCATCTGCGTATCTGAGGTTATTGATATTTCTCCCGGAAATCTTGAGTCCAGCTTGTGTTTCTTCCAGTCCAGCATTTCTCATGATGTACTCTGCATATAAGTTAAATAAGCAGGGTGACAATATACAGCCTTGACGTACTCCTTTTCCTATTTGGAACCAGTCTGTTGTTCCATGTCCAGTTCTAACTGTTTCTTCCTGACCTGCATACAGATTTCTCAAGAGGCAGATCAGGTGGTCTGGTATTCCCATCTCTTGAAGAATTTCCCACAGTTTATTGTGATCCACACAATCAAAGGCTTTGGCATAGTCAGTAAAGCAGAAATAGATGTTTTTCTGGAACTCTCTTGCTTTTTCGATGGTCCAGCGGATGTTGGCAATTTGATCTCTGGTTCCTCTGCCTTTTCTAAAACCAGCTTGAACATCAGGAAGTTCACGGTTCACATATTGCTGGAGCCTGGCTTGGAGAATTTTGAGCATTACTTTACTAGCGTGTGAGATGAGTGTAATTGTGTGGTAGTTTGAGCATTCTTTGGCATTGCCTTTCTTTGGGATTGGAATGAAAACTGACCTCTTCCAGTCCTGTGGCCACTGCTGAGTTTTCCAAATTTGCTGGCATATTGAGTGCAGCACTTTCACAGCATCATCTTTCAGGATTTGGAATAGCTCAACTGGAATTCTATCACCTCCACTAGCTTTGTTCATAGTGATGCTTTCTAAGGCCCACTTGACTTCACATTCCAGGATGTCTGGCTCTAGGTCAGTGATCACACCATCATGATTATCTGGGTCATGAAGATCTTTTTTGTACAGTTCTTCTGTGTATTCTTGCCATCTCTTCTTAATATCTTCTGCTTCTGTTAGGTCCATACCATTTCTGTCCTTTATTGAGCCCATCTTTGCATGAAATGTTCCTTTGGTATCTCTGATTTTCTTGAAGAGATCTCTAGTCTTTCCCATTCTGTTGTTTTCCTCTATTTCTTTGCATTGATCGCTGAAGAAGGCTTTCTTATCTCTTCTTGCTATTCTTTGGAATTCTGCATTCAGATGTTTATATTTTTCCTTTTCTCCTTTGCTTTTTACTTTTCTTCTTTTCACAGCTATTTGTAAGGCCTCCCCAGATAGCCATTTTGCTTTTTTGCATTTCTTTTCCATGGGGATGGTCTTGATCCCTGTCTCCTGTACAATGTTATGAACCTCATTCCATAGTTCATCAGGCATTCTATCTATCAGATCTAGGCCCTTAAATCTATTTCTCACTTCCACTGTATAATCATAAGGGGTTTGATTTAGGTCATACCTGAATGGTCTAGTGGTTTTCCCTACTTTCTTCAATTTCAGTCTGAATTTGGCAATAAGGAGTTCATGGTCTGAGCCACAGTCAGCTCCTGGTCTTGTTTTTGCTGACTGTATAGAGCTTCTCCATCTTTGGCTGCAAAGAATATAATCAATCTGATTTCGGTGTTGACCATCTGGTGATGTCCATGTATAGAGTCTTCTCTTGTGTTGTTGGAAGAGGGTGTTTGTTATGACCAGTGCATTTTCTTGGCAAAACTCTATTAGTCTTTGCCCTGCTTCATTCCGTATTCCAAGGCCAAATTTGCCTGTTACTTCAGGTGTTTCTTGACTTCCTACTTTTGCATTCCAGTCCCCTATAATGAAAAGGACATCTTTTTTGGGTGTTAGTTCTAAAAGGTCTTGTAGATCTTCATAGAACCGTTCAACTTCAGCTTCTTCAGCGTTACTGGCTGGGGCATAGACTTGGATTACTGTGATACTGAATGGCTTGCCTTGGAAACGAACAGAGATCATTCTGTTGTTTTTGAGATTGCATCCAAGTACTGCATTTCAGACTCTTTTGTTGACCATGATGGCTACTCCACTTTCTTCTGAAGGATTCTTGCCCTCAGTAGTAGATATAATGGTCATCTGAGTTAAATTCACCCATTCCAGTCCATTTCAGTTCGCTGATTCCTAGAATGTCGACATTCACTCTTGCCATCTCTTGTTTGACCACTTCCAATTCGCCTTGATTCATGGACCTGACATTCCAGGTTCCTACGCAATATTGCTCTTTACAGCATTGGACCTTGCTTCTATCACCAGTCACATCCACAGCTGGGTATTGTTTTTGCTTTGGCTCCATCCCTTCATTCTTTCTTATGAGCATAAGAGACTACATACAGATAATCAGCAACTATATGCCGATAAAATGGACAACTTGGAAGAAATGGACAAATTCTTAGGAAAGTACAACTTTCCAAAACTGAACCAGGAAGAAATAGAAAATCTTAACAGACCCATCACAAGCACGGAAATTGAAACTGTAATCAGAAATCTTCCAGCAAACAAAACCCCAGGACCAGAAGGCTTCACAGCTGAATTCTACCAAAAATTCAGAGAAGACCTAACACCTTTCCTACTCAAACTCTACCAGAAAATTCCAGAAGAATATAAACTTCCAAACTCATTCTATGAGGCCACCATAACCGTAATATCAAAATCAGACAAAGATGCCACACACAAAAAAGAAAACTACAGGCCAATATCACTGATGAACATAGATGCAAAAATCCTTAACAAAATTCTAGCAAACAGAATCTAACAACATATTAAAAAGATCATACATCATGACCAAGTGGGTTTTATCCCAGGGATGCAAGGATTCTTCAATATCCGCAAATCAATCAATGTGATACACCGCATTAACAAATTGAAAGAGAAAAACTATATGATTATCTCAATAGATTCAGAGAAAGCCTTTGACAAAATTCAACACCCATTTATGATAAAAACCCTCCAGAAAGCAGACATAGAAGGAACATACCTCAACATAATAAAAGCTATATATGACAAACCCACAGCAAACATTATCCTCAATGGTGTAAAATTGAAAGCATTTCCCCTACAGTCAGGAACAAGACAAGGGTGCCCATTCTCACCACTACTATTCAACATAGTTTTGGAAGTTTTGGCCACAGCAATCAGAGCAGAAAAAGAAATAAAAGGAATCCAGATTGGAAAAGAAAAAGTAAAACTCTCACTGTTTGCAGATGACACGATCCTCTACATAGAAAACCCTAAAGACTCCACCAATAAAATTACTAGAGCTATTCAATGAATATAGTAAAGTTGCAGGATATAAAATTAGCAAATCCCTTGCATTCCTGTACACTAACAATGAGAAAACAGAGAAATTAAGGAAACAAGCCCATTCACCATTGCAATGAAAAGAATAAAATACTTAGGAATGTATCTACCTAAAGAAACAAAAGACCTCTATATAGAAAACTATAAAACACTGATGAAAGAAATCAAAAAGGACACAAATATACCCAAAGCAAACTATAGATGCAATGCAATCCCTATCAAGCTACCAACTGTATTTTTCACAGAACTAGAACAAATAATTTCACAATTTGTATGGAAATACAAAAAACCTCGAATAGCCAAAGCAATCTTGAGAAAGAAGAATGGAACTGGAGGAATCAACCTGCCTGACTTCAGGCTCTACTACAGGGCTACAATCATCAAGACAGCATGGTACTGGCACAAAGACAGAAATATAGATCAATGGAACAAAATAGAAAGCCCAGAGATAAATCCACACACCTATGGACACCTTATACAAAGGAAGCAAAATATACAATGGAGAAAAGACAATCTCTTTAACAAGTGGTGCTGGGAAAACTGGTCAATCACTTGTAAAAGAATGAAACTAGAACGCTTTCTAATACCATACACAAAAATAAACTCAAAATGGATTAAAGATCTAAATGTAAGACCAGAAACTATAAAACTCCTAGAGGAAAACATAGGCAAAACACTCTCCGACATAAATCACAGCAGGATCCTCTATAATCCACCTCCCAGAGTATTGGAAATAAAAGCAAAAATAAATAAATGGGACCTAATTAAACTTAAAAGCTTTTGCACAACAAAGGAAACTATAAGCAAGGTGAAAAGACAGCCTTCAGAATGGGAGAAAATAATAGCAAACAAAGCAACTGACAAAGAACTAATCTGAAGAATATACAAGCAACTCCTGCAGCTCAATTCCAGAAAAATAAACGACCCAATCGAAAAATAGGCCAAAGAACTAAACAGACATTTCTCCAAAGAAGACATACAGATGGCTAACAAATACATGAAAAGATGCTCAACGTCACTCATTATCAGAGAAATGCAAATCAAAACTACAATGAGGTACCATTTCACACCAGTCAGAATGGCTGCTATCCAAAAGTCTATAAGCAATAAATGCTGGAGAGGATGTTGAGAAAAGGGAACCCTCTTACACTGTTGGTGGGAATGCAAACTAGTACAGCCACTATGGAGAACAGTGTGGAGATTCCTTAAAAAACTGGAAATAGAACTGCTATACGACCCAGCAATCCCACTGCTGGGCATACACACCAAGGAAACCAGAATTGAAAGAGACACGTACCCCAGTGTTCATCGCAGCACTGTTTATAGTAGCCAGGACATGGAAGCAACCTAGATGTCCATCAGCAGATGAATGGCTAAGAAAGCTGTGGTACATATATACAATGGAATATTATTCAGCCATTGAAAAGAATATATTTGAATCAGTTCTAATGAGGTGGATGAAACTGGAGCCTATTATACAGAGTGAAGTAAGCCAGAAAGAAAAACACCAATACAGTATATTAACACATATATATGGAATTTAGAAAGATGGTAATGATAACCCTATATGTAAGACAGCAAAAGAGACACAGATGTGTAGAACAGTCTTTTGGACTCTGTGGGAGAGGGCGAGGGTGGGATGCTTTGGGAGAATGACATTGAAACATGTATATTATCATATGTGAAACTAATCACCAGGCCAGGTTCAATGCATGAGAAAGGGTGCTTGGGGCTGATGCACCTGGGATAACCCAGAGGGATGGGATGGGGAGGGACGTGGGAGGCGGTTTCAGGATGGGGAACACATGTACACCTGTGGCGGATTCACATCAATGTATGGCAAAACCATTACAATATTGTAATTAGCCTCCAATTAAAATAAATAAATTTATATTTTTTAAAAAAAGAATTCTAGAGAGAGGATTTCAGGCAACTAACTTCCTGCAGTGGGGGGATGGCTTCTCCACAGAATCACTTCTCCTGTAAAACACTGAGTCTCAGCAAACAAGGACCGTGGCTGCTTCGTTTCTGTACCACCTCAACAAACACGGGGTGGGCACAGGAATAAACACCACTGGAGATGCTGCTTCCTGTGCCATGTGACAGGAGCTGAGTCTCTGCTCTTCCCCAGTCAGCCAAGCCTGTTGCTGCACCTGCTTCAGGGCAGAGGCCTGGGCTGTCGGAGAAGGAAGCACAGAGTCCACTGCAGGGAGAGGAAAGAAGGGAGGACAGCCCCGAGTGCAGGCGGGGACATGAGGAGTGAGAACAGTGCAGGCACGCAAGGTGCTGGGGGAGGCCGAGGACCTGTGCCTAACGGGGCTTGGAGAGGACTGTCCCTTCCCAGGCACAGACACAGTGAGGCCAGGACCCTGTGTACTTGCTCTGATGGGAGCACGGGAGGAGAGAGGGGGCCTGAGAAGGGGCCAGAAGGCGATCTGTTTCCAGAAGGAGGGGTGCCTGCTGCCAGCTGCCCCCCTTTCCCACCCTGTCCCCCTCCTCCACTGGAACGTCTCTGGGTCCACAGCCAGGCAGAGAGCATACTGGGGGCTTTCCAGAGTGTATCATTCCCAAGGTCAAGCCCCACACTGAGGCCCCAGGGGCAGGGCCCCGGGCAGGCAGCCGGACACATGGGAATCCAGACAGCGGGAAGGGAAAGGAAACCATCTCTTGTGGTAAACAGCACTGGCAGCTGGGGTGCATCAGAGGAGAGGGGCAGGGGAAAGTGAGAGGCCAGAGCAGAGCCTCACTGCAGTCAAAGACACACGGTTACAGACACAAGAGGACATAATTTCAGTGATGCCACTCAGAGACTAACTTGGAGTAGCCATTCAGAAAACACACCTTCAGAGACTCATGAACACCCAGCGTCAGATGTGTCCACAGACCCTGGCACCACACACATGGAACAGACATAGCCCCCATCCCACAGGCCACAAACACAAATGCATTCCAAATCCACAAAAACACAAATGCATTCCAAATCCATCCTGCAAAGTCTTTCTCCTCCATAAAACCTCAGCCCAGGCTTGTTGATCCACCTCTAAACTCCAATTTGGAATTTCTGTCCCATTGCCTGTCCTTTAATAAAAACAGTCTTGCATCCACGTGCACACCCCTGCCCTTAATAACTTGGCTGTGTGCTTTAAAAAAATATCAGTCAGCAAGTGAGTCCTCTGTCCTCTTCAGCAGTCTCATCCTTCACTTACGACACACCCCCTCCCACCCCAAGGAGTGTCCCCAGTTTGCAGCAGGGCCCTGACCCTCACTCAGTCTCTGACGCAACAGAAACAGAATCTAAAGGAAGAGTCTACCAGCCAGACCTATCTGTCAAAATCTGCCTCAGGGAACTGTGAAGAACCCATTCTTGGTTCCTCAGGAAAAAGCCCTTGACTCAGGATGTACCACATGACACTGCCCTAAACTTTTAACAATAACTGTAGTCCATGCCCCTAACCCTAACCCTAACTACAATTCTAACCTCAATCACAAACAATCTAAAACCACAGTCTTTCAAGCGGGACCCTCAGAACACTGTACCTTAGAAAGGTAATGCTAGAGTGTTACCCAAAAACTGTTTACATGATCAGGTAAGTCTAGGTAAGTCTAGGAAAGAAAACTGCGATATTCCCTCTCCCCAGGAGCTAGATCCCTACTACCCTCCAGTCTGATTGCAGCTTCAGGAATCACAGCCATTTATAACTCTCAAAGGCAGAGGGCCATAAAACATCCAAAACCTCTCATCTAAACCAAATCAATATCACACAATACACATAAGCTTAAGTCCCTCTTCAGACCATCTTAGAAGCTTAAAACTCACCCCCAACATAAAACTTATCTCCTTGTCCCATTTGATCCCAATTTTAAACTCAAACAGTACCCTACTCCAATCTGAACACAATCCTAATCCAAGATGAACTAGCTCTATCAATAGGAATCATAAACGCAATTCCAAATCCTACTTTACCATCACCATTATTCTAGTCCTACGCTGACCACTGTCTACTTCCAATCTGTAACCACTATGTCATATTCCAAGCATAGTCTGAACTCTAACCCTGACCCTAGGCAGCCACACATCGGGTAATGTCTGCAACTACACTGAGCACAAACATCACACACTAATGAAGGAACAGGTCATCTGCAGTCCTGGGATCCCATAGCTCCCTCAGTAACATCTGCACAGTCATCAGGGCAGCCTGTCCCTGGAGGCCTCAGTGATCATCTGGGAGCCCAGGAGCACCAGTGCACCCAGGTCCTTTGACCCTTGTTAGAGGTATTAGCCCTCAGGGGCCCAGCTCACCCCAAGCCCTGTTCCGGGACTAGCTTGGCTTCTGAGCTAAAATTCCTGCCATACCCCTCCCCGGCTCCCGCCTGCCAAGCTGGGAGCATCTGTTGCACTGGAACCCCCATCAAGCAAGAATGAATGGGCCTGGGGTTGAAGGGAATGCGGGCTCTTCCCAATGTGGGGGTTTCCAGACTGGTGAACCCACACCTAGGACCGCTACTGCTACCCCAGAGCCTGGCCCAGGTGCCTGTCCTAAAGAAGTAGCAGCCTGCCAACACTAGGGTGAGAAGGAGTGGACGGCACACCTTCTCCCTGTCCTCCAGGGTCTCAATCTGGTGACAGAGTGTGTTCACTCTGTGCTCATCGGCAAGTAAAGCTGAAGGGAATCACATACACCTCCCTCTCCCTCAGCACAGGACGTCTGGTATAACACACCTCTGTACCTCAGCCACCGCAGAGACTGTCCAATACCACCTAGGCTCCCTCAAGAGCTCACCAAGCCCAAATCTTCACCCAACAGACTAGAACACTTAGGTGGCTACTCACATGTCATATGTGCAGCCATTCGAGTCTCTGTGTCCCCTTCCTTAATGTCTACACCCAGGCTGGCTGGAGGACTAAGAGAGGGGTTGGTTCAGGGCTGCAAGCTCCAGACTCCTACACCAAGTTTAGGGTTTGGGTGGGCCCAGGCCAGCATCCGAGGGCAGAGGAATGGCTAGGTGACAGACCTGAGGCCCCAGAGAAGGATAAGGATAAGGATAACAACTCCTCTCACCACCTGAGGCCCTTTCCTGGGGACGGCATCTGTACCTGAGCCCCACTTCTTTCCAGGCTCCCACCTTCACCCATCAAGTCAGACATCTGCATGCATGCCAGTGTATGGCAGCGATTTTCTGTCACCTTCCTGCTCTGAGAGCAGTTCTTTCCCAACCTGGCTTTAGGTCCAGCCAGGTATCTATTAATACCTCTGGCAAAATCCCCACTCTTTCCTTCCCTTCCTTTAGAGCCCCTAACTTAGATTCCGAGCCACAGTAGCAAGTAAGGAAGTCCCAGTACCTCCAGTATGGAACATCTCCCTGAGGCTGGTCTACCCCTACAGGCACAAGTTCAGAGGTAGGGACTTAGGGCAAATCCTCATTAGTTTCCCAAATTGAGGGAAAGATAATTGAGGATGGGACCCAAGGAGGCTGCGGACACCATCTAACAAACAAGAGGCCCCATGATGGCATCAACAAGGGGAATGGGGCAGGATGTCCTGGGAGAGCCAGGGAACCTGGGATGTTAGGAGAGGAGACTGCACAGTCCCCATCTCTTCCCCATTCATGTTCTCCCTCTTTCCACAAGCTGTGCCAGGGCAGAAGGTCCCCCCTCAGGAAGATTAGGGGTATATCACCTCAGCGTCCTCTTCCCCCGGACCACCTTTGTTCCCTTCCCATGGCTCTGTGCCCATCTGGAGTTTGGAATGAGTTCACTATTTACTCTCCCAGCCCCACCCCACCAAATTCTTGAAAGTACTTGGACAGCTTGATAAAAATACATATCCTTTGGCTCTATTCTGAGATTCTGTTTAAGATGGTCTGGGTGGTGCCTCTAATTCTGTATGTTTATTAAGCTCTTCACATGATTTCGAAGTGCAGACAAGTTTGGAAACAGTGTAAACAATCTAACATGATATGCCTCTGGTATGAGTTCCATGTCCCCCCAGGCCCATGCTATCCCACCTCTCTGGGAACTCTTCAGACACAGGCAGTTCACTATTTACTTAGACACTTCCACAAAAGGTAGGGCAGCTGTGGAAGGGGAGATTTTAGAGATGGGAATTAGAAGCTTTCTCATGCCAGGATTTGCCATAAGATCAGGTAAAAGACCCAAGAAATCTTATCTCCTTCTTTTTGCCCGGTCCTGTTCCAGGAATGCCAGCTTCTTGCCAACTGGGACACTCCCTGCCCTGCTAAAGATCTCAGCCTGTTGTAAAATCTCCAACCCAAGATCTCAAGTATCTCTCTTCTAATGTACTCAGATTCCAGCCCCTCTCTTCTGGGGCCCCCATCCCAGCCATATCTCCATCTCTAATCCCATCCCCTCTGCATCCCATCCTTCCCCAATAGCACCACCCCTATTCAGGCACAACCTTTCTGTCACTACCTTGTGCCTGGCCTGCGCTGTCCTGACTGCACCCCTCCCAGTCCTGTCCTCCCTGTGGTCTTCTATTTCCACAAAGCTGGGGTAAGCCTGGGGGTGAGGGGCATACTGGGTTTAGCACCCTGGGAACCAGATGAATTTTCTAGTCCTAACCTGGTGATCATAACTCAAGATTCTACACTGGTTTTAAACATAGATTCTAACCTATGACCTAATAATCCTCACACACTGTATCCCAGCATAAATTCCAAATGGTTTCAAGATTTTAAATGTTAGAAATTCAACTACAAGAACGACAGCATGCAGAATGTCAAAGTAGAAAACTCTAGGGTTAATCCCTCCACTGAAGCAACCATTGGGCTGAAAAAAGCAATTGGAACCCCCTATTTCAGAACTCTGGAACCTAACTGGACACAGAACATTGAGAGGAGTGCTTGATAAAGGCCAAGGATGTTGATCTTTCAGAAGAGATCATACATGAACTAGCTACTAGTCAATGCTAGGGGATGGCAGCCCACATTCCCGTAGTGGCTGGTTGGTGGCAGAGAATCATGTCCTCCAAAAATTGGGGTTTTATATTTTGGTTGGTCTGGGGGTTCCCTGAGAGATAGGTGCAGACGTTTGCCTTGGTTTCTGCCTTCTTGAGCTGCAGCAGCTTCCACAGTAGCAGATATCAGAATATTTAAGGGGCATGCTGTGATTCATAGGGTCGCAAACAGTCGGACACGACTGAGCAACTGAACTGAACTCTTGTGAGAGAGGGAGAGATAAATCTTTGTCAGGACATTGGCTGACCACAGAGATTAGAGAACAGAAATTTCAGGGACCACACACATCAAAGAGAGCACTTGGCAAAAAATTTTTGGAAAAGTCAAAATGGACAGCTACAGCCATTAACAACACAGGCAAATATAAATGATAGTATATCATATCTTTGGTTTATAACTCCTCTTTTCCCTATGTGATTTAAAAGGCATAAAATAATAATTATGAATCTATGTTAATGGGTACACAGTATATAAGGATGTAATCTGTGACAGTAACAATATAAAGGAGGTAGAACGAAGATGTACAGGAGCAGAGTACTATTTGTTTGTACCACTGAAACAAAGCTGATATTATTCAAACTAGATTATTATAAGCTTAAGATGTTAATTATAAACTCCAAGCTAGCTACATGAGTCATGAGTATGAAATGCACAGAGTCAATATAGTCAATAAGTATAAGACATTTTATATGGTGACAGAAGCTAACTAGACTTATTGTGGTGATCATTTTGAACTGTACAGAAATAGTTCCTACAGGAACTAACAGTGTCGCAGGTCAACTGTGCTTCAAAAACAAACTTATAGAAAACGAGACTGGATTTGTAGTTACCTGAGGTAGAATAAGGGCAGGGAGGACTGGATTGAAGGGAGTCAAAAGGTACAAACATCCAGTTACAAGTACCAGGGATGTGATATACAATATAATTAAGACAAATACCATTACTATATGTGGTATATGAAAGGTTTTAAAACAGTAAATCCTAAGAGCTGTCATCACAAAGAAAAACTTTTTTCTTTTATTTTGTACCTATATGAGATGATTTGTGATAATCATTTCATGATATATATGTCAAATATTTATGCTGTATACCTTAAACTTATACTGTACTATATGTCAATGATATCTCAATAAAACTGTAAAAAAGTGAAAAAAATGAGTTCAACTCTCTAATTAAAAGGCAGAGATTATCAAAACTACAATGGTGTATAACCTCACACTGGTCAGAATGGCCATTATCCAAAAACATCTATAAACAATACATGTTAGAGAAGGTGTGGAAAAAAGGGTAGCCTCTTACACTGTTGGTGGGAATGTAAATTGATACAGCCACTATGGAGAACAGCTTGTGTGCTTGCACGCTAAGTCTCTTTAGTCATGTGCGACTCTTTGTGACCCTAAGGACTATAGCCTGCCAGGCTCCTCTGTCTCTGGAGATTGCAGATAGTGTATAGATATTATATGCTCTCTCCTCCCTCCAGGCAAAAATACTGGCGTGGGTTGTCATACCCTTCTCCAGGGCATCTTCCCAACTTAGGGACTGAAGCTGTGTCTCTTACGCAGGCAGATTCTTTACCACTAGGGCCACATGGAAAGCCCTAAAAAACTAAAAAGAGAACTACCACAGGACCCAGAATTCCACTTTGGGGCCCAGAGAAAACCATAATTCAAAAAGATACAAGCAGGGACTTCCCTGATGGTCCAGTGGCTAAGACTCCATGCTCCCAAGGCAGAGGGCCCAGGTTCAATCCCTGGTCAGCAAACTAGATCCCACATGTCACAACTAAGACCTTACAGAGTCAAGGAAAGAAAAAGATTCATGCACCCCAATGTTCACTGCAGCACTGCTTATAACAGCTCAGACATGAAAGTAACCTAAATGTTCATCAACAGAGGAATGGATAAAGAAGATATGGTACATATATACAAGGGGATATTAGTCATAAAAAGGAATGAAATTGTGCCATTTGCAGCAACATGCATAGACCTAGAGACTGTCATACAGAGTAAGTCAGAAAGAGAAAGACAAATATTGTACATTAACACATATATATGGAATCTACAAAAATGGTATATATGATCTTATTTGCAAAGCAGAAATAGAGACACAGACATAGAGAACAAACATACACCAAGGGGAAAAGGGGAGATGGGATGAATTGGGAGATTAGGATTGACATATATACACTAATTTGTATAAAACAGCTAACTAATGGGAACCTATTGTATAGCACAGGGCAACTCAGTGCTCTAAATGGTTGACCTAAATAGGAAAAAAGATCCAAAAAAAGAGGGGATATACGTATACATATGACTGATTCACAGTGTAGCAGAAACTGCCACAGCAGTGTAATATACCACTAAAAAAAAAAATACACCAATAAAAAATAAATAAATAAATAAAATGTGGGGCTTCCCTGGTAGTCCAGTGGTTAAGAACTTTTCTTGCAATGCAAGAGACACTGGTTCAGGCCCTGGTCCAGGAAGATCTGACATGTCATATGGCACAACTAATGAGCCCACGCTCTAGAGCTTGCGAGCCTCAACTACTTAACTCACTCACTACAACTACTAAGGCACATGTGCCCTACGACTACACAGGCATGTGTGCCTGTGCTCTGCAGCAAGAGAAGCCATGGCAATGAGAAGCCCCAGCACCGCAAACAGACACTGGTCCCCACTCTCCACAGCTAGAGAAAGCTGCATGCAGGGATGAAGACCCAGCACAGCCAAAAATAAATAAAATGTATAAATGAATGTAGATAAATAAATAAAAGGCAGAGATTAGCAGAATGAATTGAAAAAATAAAAGCATGATCCATCTATATGCTATCTATAAGAGACTAACTTGAGACACAAATACAGAGCTTTAAAGTAAAAGGATGGATTCCTCTGGTGGTCCAGTGGCTAAGACTCTGGTCTCCCAGTGTAAGGGACCTGGGTTTGATCCTTAGTTAGGGAACTAGATCCCACATGCTGCAACTAAGAGTTCACATGTGGCAACTAAAAAGAAAAAGACTCCACATGCCACAACTACAGATCCTGCATGCCACAACAAAGTTGAACATGTTGCAACTAAGACCCAGCACAGCCAAATAAATAAATAAATATTTTAATAAATAAAGTAAAAGGATGGGAAAATATCCCATGCAACCAGTGACCAAAAGAGAGCTACAGTGGCTCTATTCCTGTCAGAAAAAACAGACTTTTTGTAAAAAAGGTTTTAAGAAATAAAAAAGACTGTATTTTGATAAAATGTTTGATACAGAAAGATATAACAGTTATAAACAACTAACAGCCAAGCCTCATAACATATAAAGCAAAAAACTAACAGAATTATAGGGGAGAGTTGACAGTTCTACAATAATTGCTGTAGAATTTAATACCTCACTTTTAATAATGGATAACAAAACAGGAGATCAATAAGGAAACAGGGAACTTGAACAATACTATAAATATATTAGACCTGACATTTATACACACCAAAAACAGAAGAATACGATTTCTTCTGAAGTTCACATGGAACATTCTCTAGAATAAATCATATGATAGGCCATAAAACAAATCTTAAGAAAATGTTAAGACTGAAATCATTCAGAGTATCTTTTCTGATCACAGTAGAATAAAACTATAAATCAGTAACAAAAGGAAAAGTGGAAAATTCACAAATATGTGGAAACTGAACAATATACTCAAATAAAGAGTCAAAGAAGAAATCACAAGGCAACTTAGAAAATACTTTGAGACAAATAAAAAGAAAAACATAATAAACTAAAACTTTTGAGAGTCAATGAAGGCAATGCTAAGAGGGAAATTTATAACTATAAATGCCTATATTTAAAAATATTTCAAATCAATAACCTAACTATTCATTTTAAGAAACTAGAAGTCAATAAAACCAAACCCAAAATATCAGAAAGAAGGAACTAATAGTAAAGCACAAACAAATGAAATAGAGAATACAAAAAATAGAGAAAAATCAACAAAACCAAAAGGTGGTTCTTTGAAAAGATCAACAAAATTGACACACTTGAAGTTAGACTGACTAAGGAAAAAAGAAAGAATTTTTAAATAATTCAAGTTTTTAAAATAATTCAAATTATTAAACTCAGAAATGAAACTGGGGGCATTACTATCAATTTTCTAAACACAAAAAATATTATTACAGGATACTATGAACAATTGTACATCAATGAATTGGGTAACCTAGATGAAATGGATAAATTTCAGAAACATATAAACTATCAAAACTGACTCAAGAATAAATAGAAAATCTAAATAGATCTATAACAAGTAAGGAGATTCAATCAATAATGAAAATATCCCAACAAAGGAAAAGCCAGCACCAGATAGCTTAATTAATGAATACGACCAAATATTTTTTCTACCAAATATTTAAAGAAGAATTAGCATCAATCCTTCTCAAACTCTTCCAAAAAAAATTGAAGAGGAGGGAACATTCCCTAACTCATTTTATGAGGCCAGCACTACCCTGATAACAAAGCCAGATGAAGGCACTATAAGAAAATAAAATACAGGTCAATATCCCTGATGAACAGAGATTTTAAAATTCTCAACAAAATACTAGAACCAAATTCAATAGCAGATTAGAAGGGTCATACATCACTATCAAGTGGGATTTATTTCAGAGATATGAGGATGGTTCAACATCCACAAATCAATCAGTATGATACACCACATTAACAAACTGAAGAATAAAAATCATACAATCATCTCAATAGACACAGAAAAAACATTTGACAAGATTCAACACCCATTATGATTTTTTTAAAAGACTCTCAATAAACTGGGTATAGAAGGAATGTACCTCAACATAATAAAAGCCATATATGACAAGCCTTCAGCTAACACAATACTCATGTGTGAAAAGTTGAAAACTTTTCCTGTAATATTAGGAACAAAAGACAGGTGCTTATCATCACCACTTCTATTCAGCTTAGTATTGGAAGTCTTAGGGAGAGCAATCAGGCAAGAAAATTTATGTATGCATATAAAACCCCAAAGACTCCACCAAAAACCTCTTAGAACTAATAAACAAATTCAGTAAAGTTGTAAAATACAAAATCAACATAAAAAATCAGTTGTGTTTCTATACACTAACAACAAAGTATCTGGAAAAAAATTAAGAAACAATCCCACTTACAATAGCATCAAAAACAATAAAATACCTAGGAATAAATTTAACCAAGGAAGTGAAAGACCTATACACTGAAAACTATAAGACACTGATGAAAGAAATTGGAGAAGACAAAAATGGAAAGATATCCTATATTCTTGGATTGGCATGTTAATATTGCTAAAATGTCCATAACTACCCAAAGTAGTTCAATGCAATCCCTATCAAAATTCCAATTGCATTTTTTCACTGAAATATTAAAAAATCCTAAAATGCACATAGAACCACAAAAGACCCCAAATAGAATAATTTTGAGGAAGAAAAACAAAGCTGGAGCCATCATGCTTCCTGCTTTCAAACTATATTACTAAGCTCTAGTAATCAAAACAGTATAGTACAGGCATAAAGACAGAAACATAGACCAATGCAATAGAATATAGAGTCCAGAAATATACCTACACATATACAGTCAACTAATCTTTGAAAGGGAAGCAAGAATACAAAATGGGGAAAGGATAGTCTTTTCAATAAATGGTGTTGAGAAAACTGGATAGCCACATGTACAAGAATGATACTGGACCCCTATTTTACACCACCCACAAAAATTAATTCTAATTAAAGATTTAAATGTAAGACCTAAACCCATAAAACTCCTAGAAGAAAACGCAGAAGAAAATCTCCTCTGCGTTGGTCTTGGCGATGATATTTTTGAATTTATGAAAACAAAGCAAAAATAAACAAGTGGGGACTTCCCTGGTGGTTCAGTGGTAGAGAATCCCCTGCCCATGCAGGGTACATGCATACTCCAAGAAGATTCCACACGCCATGTAACAAATAAGTCCATGTACCACAACTCCATGAGCCCACACTCTAGTGACCACAAGCTGCAACTGCTGAGCCTGCATGCCACAACGACTGAAGCCTGCATGCTCTAGGGTCCAAGCGCCACAGCTACTGAAGTCTGAGCACCTAGGGCCCATGCTCCGTAACAAGAGAAACCACCACAATGAAAAGCCTGAGCACCACAATGGAGAGTGGCCCCTCTTGTTGCAGCTAGAGAAAGCTTGCACACAGCAATGACAACCCAGCATAGCCAATAAATAAATAAATACTTTTAAAAATAAACAAAGTGGGAGTACATCAAACTAAAAAACTTCTGGAGGCTCTTTTCCTGCAACCTCTGAGTAGCTCAGAGATGGAGCCTGGGGTACATTCAAGATTCAGCTCCACCCATTACCCACCATTATGGCCAAGGAAGGCACTGGTGCTGGAGGGTAATGGACATTAATATTGTTTTGCAAGAAGTGTTGAAGACCACTCTCATCACAATGACTTAGCACATGGATTTGCAAAGTTGCAAAGCATTAGACCAGTGCCATGCCCATCTTTGAGTGCTTGCATCCAACTATGATGAACCTACATGTGTCAAGTTGATTGAGGCCCTAATGAAGATTGATGACAATAAGAAACTAGGGAAATAGATGCTTAAAAAGTTTTGATAATATTCAATACCCATTTATGGCAAAAAAAAAAAAAAACCTCCCCATAAAGTGGACATAGAGGGAACCTACCTCAACATAATAAAGGCCATATACAAGAAACCCACAGCAAACATCATTCTCAGTGATGAAAAACTGAAAGCATTTCCTCTAAGATCAAGAACAAGACAATGATGTCCACTCTCACTACTATTATTCAACATAGTTTTGGAAGCCCTAGCCATGGCAATCAGAGAAGAAAAAGAAAAGGAATCCAAATTGGAAATGAAGAAGTAAAACTGTCACTGTTTGCAGAGGACACGATACTATACATAGAAAATTCTGAAGATGCTACCAGAAAACTATTAGAACTCATCAATGAATTTGGCAAACTTGCAGGATACAAAATTAATACAGAAATCTCTTGCATTCCTATGCACTAACAACTAAAGATCAGAAAGAGAAATTAAGGAAATAATCCCATTGACCATCACAACAAAAAGAATAAAATACCTAGGAATAAACTTAGCTGAGGAGGCCAAAGACCTCAGAAAACTATAAGATACTGATGAAAGAAATCAAAGATGACACAGATCAGGAGATATACCATGTTCTTCAATTGGAAGAATAAATATTGTGAAAATGACTATACTACCAAAAGCAATCTACAGATTTAATGCAGCCATAGAATTAGAACAAAAAATCTTTATGACTTGTATGGAAATACAAAAGACCCCAAATAGCCAAAGTAATCTTGAGAAAAAAAAATGGAGCTGGTGGAGTCAGGCTCCCTGACTTTAGAGCATACTACAAAGCTATAGTAATCAAAACAATATGGTACTGACACAAAAACAGAAATATAGATCAGTGGAATAGTACAAAAAACCCAGAGATAAACCTATGTATGGTCACCTAATCTATGATAAAGGAGGCAAGAATATATACAATGGAGAAAAGACAGTCTCTTCAATAAATGTCCTGGGAAAACTGGACAGCAACATGTAAATGAATGAAATTAGAACATTCCCTAACACAATACACAAAAATAAACTAAAAATGGATTAAAAACCTAAATGTAAGACCGACACTATAAGACTGTTGGAAGAAAACATAGGAAGACTACTACTCTTTGACATAAATCACAATAAGATATTTTATGGTCCATCTCCTAGAGTAATGGAAATAAAAGCAAAAATAAACAAACATGATCTAATTAAACTTAAAAGCTTTGTACAGCAAAGGAAACCACAAACAAAACAAAAAGACAACACTCAGAATAAGAGAAAATAATTGTAAAGGAAGCAATTGACAAGGTATTAATCTCCAAAATATACTAATAGCTCATGCAGCTCATAGGGTTGCAAAGAGTTGGACACAACAAGAGGAAAACTTCCATAAGAAAAAGAAGGAACCTGGAGGGGATTATGCTAAGTGAAATAAGTCAGAGAAACACAAATATTGTATGGTGCCACTTATATGGGGAATCAACAAAAAAGTCAAATACAAAGAAGAAAGTAGAATGGTGATTGCCAGGGGCTGGGGAAAATGGAGAGATGTTTTAATGGCTACAAACTTTCAGTTATAAAATGAGTAAGTTCTGAGGATCAAATGTACAACATGGTGATTATAGCTAACAATACTGTACCGTGGGCTTCCCTGGTGGCTCAGACAGTGCAGAACCCACCTGCAATGCGGGTGAGTTCAGTCCCTGGGTTGGGAAGATCCCCTGGAGAAGGGAATAGCTATCCACTCCAGTATTCTTGCCCAGAGAATTCTATGGACAGAGACTGGCAGGCTACAGTCCATGAGGTCGCAAAGAGTCGGATACAACTGAGCAACTTTCATTTATACTATACTTGAAATTTGCTAAGAAAATAGGCCTCAAACTGTCTAACTACAAAAAATAAAAAGGTATAACTACATGAAGTGGTGGAGGTATTAATTAACTTGTGGTAATTATTTCACAATATATACATATATCAACTCATCACATTGTACACTTTAAACATACACAATTTTGTCAATTATACCTCAATAATGCTGCAGGGAAAACCTAAGGGGAAACCTTCAAGGGCTTAGATTTGGCAATGGTTTCTTAAATATGATACCAAAAATACAGACAACAGAAGAAAAATTAGATCAACTGAATTTAAAATTTTTGTGCATCAAAGGACACTATCAAGATATCAAGAGAGTGAAAAAACAACCCACAGAATGGAAGGAAAATTTGCAAATCATATATTTGATAAGTGGCTATTATCCAGAATGTACACAGAACTCTTACAACTCATTAATCAGATTTGTATTTTAGTAACAGTCCTCAGTCTGCTTGAAGGAATGGAAGAACATGGAGCCTGGAGTGAACTGAAGAGGCAGTCACAGTGTTCCAGAGGAGAGGTGGTAAGTCCTCCATCAAGACAGGGGCTGGGGCTAGAAAGCGGGCCTTTCAGATTCAACTTTTATTGAGCAGGAGACAGGGTCGGCTTGGGGACTGACTAGCTGTGTGAAGTTTTAATTTCCGCATACTAGTGAGGCTGGGTGCCAGGACAGGATCTGGGTGTCTTTCAGGAAGGAAGGAGGGAGATTCCTACTCTTGCCTGGACTGAGTGCCTAGGGATGGGGGAAGCGAAAGTGTCCGCCTGCATAAATAGGCAGCACACCAGTCGTAGTCCACACACGGACCCCCAGACTGAAACTGCCCACCTCGCCTGAGCTCTGCCATGGCCATGGCTCAGTCACTGGTCCTGAGCATCCTTGTCCTGGTCCTGGCCTTCTGCATCCTCCAGGTCCAAGGTATCAAGGAGTTGCCTGCGGGGGTAGGGGGAGGAGGACAGGGTCGGGGAAGAGCTAGAGAGGCCTGGGTAGGAGTCTACAAGCAGCCTCTCACTCCCTGCGAACCCCACCCACAGGCAGTGATGGAGGGGCACAGGACTGTTGCCTCAGGTACAGCCGAAAGAAGATTCCCGCCAACATTGTCCGCAGCTACCGGAAGCAGGACCCAACCCTGAGTTGCGCTATGCCAGCTATCCTGTAAGTAGGTACACAGGGTGGGTGCAGGCTGGTACCTGAGTGGGAGGGCATGATGGGCAAGACTAGGACAGGCTTGCTAACCCCCGAACCCTAGGTTCTCGCCTCGGAAACGCTCTCAGCCAGAGCTATGTGCAGACCCTAAAGAGGCCTGGGTGCAGAAACTGATGCAGCGTCTGGACAAGCCATCAGCCCCACGGAAACCAGTCCAGGACTGTAAGAAGGAAAAGGGGGCCCCCAAGTCTGGCAAGAAGGGAAAGGGTTCCAAAGGCTGTAAGAGGTAAGGGAGCTAAAGGGACAGGGGGAGGGAGGTGAAGGAGAGCCTCGATCATGCTCAAACCACTCTTCTGCCCTCCCAGGACTGAGATCTCAAAAGGGCCATAGCCCAGTGACCAGCCCGGAGCCCAGGAGGTCCCCACCAGTCTCACCAGGGCTTGGAGCCCCAACCAAAGGGACAAGAGAGGCTAGGAGAGAGGGAGGACCCGGGGGCCCCAGAGCAGCCACTTCATGCTGGCCTTGCCTCACCCCTTCTCCAGCTTCAACCACCCCTTCTGTATTCCCACCCTACCCTGCACGGCTGCACTGCCCACATCAGGCCAGGCCTAGACAGGCAGAGAAGGGCATGTCCCCTAGGCAGTGTGAGAGGTGGCAGCAGGCCTGCCCCTCCGAGGAAAGGTCACCCAGGGTCCTGGACCTGACCCTGCTCCACACTACACACTACCCAGCTCTTTTTTCCTTTGTAAATATGACTTACACCCAATTGAATAAACAGCCATTCTGGCCTTCTTCCCATGTTTCTGTTTCTGTGTGTTTGTGTCCGCAGAGAAGCCACTGTCACCACAGGGGGAGTCACACACTCTAAGGTCCCAATCAGGAGCTCAGGCTGGAAAAATTCTATGTTCTCGCCCACCCCAAGACTTTCCTTGCTTCCCAGGTGCCCAGACCCGCAGGCAGTAAAAGAGAAGCTGACTGGCGGGGTGGGAGCTGGGCTGCTCCGGGTCTAGGAGAAATCCCAGCCCATGGAGAGATGGTGGCTCCAGGACACACATCCTCAATGGTTCTGCAGGCCTCTGAGACCCTGAAGACACCACTTACTCTGCTTCTGCCCAGCACTCTCACTCTCAGCTTCACCAGAGGCTGTCCACTCTTGTCTTTTGGCATACTGGAGGGAGGTGGGAGCCTGAGCCCGCCTGTAACACAGGCAAACACAAGTTCTACTGGAACCTGCCCTACCCAGAGTTCCCATCTCCTCCCAAAGACCCCAGAGGATTCCCTTCCACCCTGACCAGTGAAAGGGGGTGCATGGCCTCTCCTCCTTGCCCGATGGGGCTGTGTGCTCTTGTTCCTACCTGGGCTCTCAAGTCCTGCCTCAGCTTCCTTCCAGCTAGGAATGCATCCTCCTCATCCCTTCTTTTCTCCTTTCTTCCCTAGCTGGAGTCCAGGGTACTTTAGCCACTTTAACCTCTTGAGCCCATGGAATGAGTCTCCAGTGACAGGTATTTGGAACCCCAGAAATCAGATGTAAATTAGTCTCTTCTACAAGAAGACTCCAGCCTGGCTCTCCTATACCTCTCCCTTCCCAGAGCAGAGAACCCCTCAATTCCCCACTTCACCCTTAGGTAAGGGAGGGGAGAGAGACCATTAGATGGGGCCAGGACAAGTGATAAAGGAGGGGACAGTTCCTGGGAGGGGGACAAGGAGCTAGAGGTGTCTGCTGCATCCCCTTGTTCTTCCTCTGGGGCCTGAGCATGCCAGAGCACTTAACCACTTATTATCAAGTCATGAAAATATTTGCTGTCTGCTCCTCCTGAGGCCAGTGAAGACAGGGGCTGCTCCCTACCTATCATCATGCAGCAGGTGTGATCTTAGTCTATAAACTCAGATGTGCAAGAGTTACTGCACTTTAAAATGCTCTTTCAGGAATTCCCTGGCAGTCCATTGGTTAGAACTCAGCACTTCTAGGACCCAGGTTCATCCCTGGTTG
Source organism: Bos taurus (assembly GCF_002263795.3). NCBI lineage: Eukaryota > Metazoa > Chordata > Mammalia > Artiodactyla > Bovidae > Bos > Bos taurus. The sequence continues at coordinate 76,079,391 of NC_037335.1, read as the reverse complement.
GGGAACTAAGATCCTGCAAGCTGCATGGCATGGCCAAAGACACAATATAAAATGTTCTTCCAATGAACCTACTCCAAGGCCCTGCACTGGAGGGCTGACACTCTCAGGATCCCATCTGCCAAGGGCTGTGCAAAGGTCAAAGAAATAGCAAGGCACAGGGGAGGCTTCCTACATGCCCCTGACACCCTTCCATCAGGGGATTTGTCTCACCAGTGAATGCCGCGACCCCTGTGTTCCCAGCAGGTACAACTCCCTGAGTTTTGGACTCTCCCAACTCATAGCTCTGTGCCACATTTGAGCCACAGGAGTTCAGCTGTGAGAGCCTCTGGGCTTGGTCCTGGCTTCCCCAGACACCCCCCAGAGCCATCTACTTAGGTCCTACCACTTGCTTCATCCCAGTCAGGGATTAGAGCCCACTGCCCACAGTGGCTAGACATACACACCAATCCCCTCCACAGTCTTCAGGAATTCTCTCCAAAACCCTCCCTTTTTTCAGTCCCTCCAAGGTAAAACCTCTTCCCAGGTTTACTCTAGACTTTCACAAAAGTAAAAGGGATTCTGACATCAGGGTGCTGATACTCTCAATGCTACCAAAATCCTCACTTGCTCTAAAGAGAAAAGAAAATGATCAGCAAAAAGAGAAAAAAAGAAAAACACAGGCAAAACAAAGCTTCATATTTCACTAAATTATCCTACCACATTGCATACCTGGTATTTGCCTCAAGCCCTGACCTGAATAGGCATGTAATATAATATTTATCTCATCAGAGAATGAGTCCCTACTCTCCTTTTCTGCCTTCATCTTCTTCTTCTATAAGATGTATCATTCAAAAAAACCAAATAATACATACTCATGGTTAATAAAATCAGAAAGTACCAAAGCACTTATTCTGAACAACAATTTCCTACAACTTTTAACTCTTAAGCTACTTCTTCTAGGAGTTAGTGCCATATGTCTAAATGCTTTGTTCATACCTCTGTTTTTTTTTAATTTACTTATTTTTAAAGTTATCAGTTGATTTCCTATTACAAAAAGTGAAGATTTAGCTCTCTTACTAACCCTCTTCCCCTGTCACCGTATCCTCTAAAAACACCTATACCACCATACAGTAGTCATGCATGGCTGTATGAGTTGGACCATAAAGAAGGCTAAGTGCTGAAAAATTGATACTTTGAACTGTGGTGTTGGAGAAGACTCTTGAGAGTCCCTTGGACTGCAAGGAGATCAAATCAGTCAATCCTAAAGGAAATCAATCCTGAATATTCATTAGAAGGACTGATGCTGAAACTGAACCTCCAATGCTTTGGCCACCTGATGCGAAGACCCGACTCACTGGAAAAGACCCTTATGCTGGAAAAGGTTGAAGGAATGAGGAGAAGGGAACAACAGAGGACGAGATGGTTGGATGGCATAACTGACTCAATGCACATGAGTTTGAGCAAGCTCCAGGAAATGGTGAAAGACAGAAAAGCCTGGCGTGCTGCAGTCCACAGGGTCACAGAGTTGGACACGACTGAGCAACTGAACAACAACTACAATTAGGCAATGATCAGAATTTACTTTGTAATGACCATGTAAGTGTTATTCATTGCAGAGAAAAGTAGCATACTTTGCTTACTCTCCTTTTGTCACTCAGCCTTTTTTTTTAAGATTCTAATTGCTCTTCCTTTTTTAAAATACCTCTACTTTCCCATTATCACAGCCTCAATATTTTTCAAACATTTTATCACAGGATTAAAGACCTAATGTTTAAAATATATGTTATAAAAGAAAATACAAATGTGTTTATAAACTTGTGGTAGAAAAAACTTTTTAAACATAAAGCCATAAAACACAAATTATAAGGGGGAAAGATCAATACCACTGAATTCAAAAACAAATAGGAATTCAGGGTAAAGATGGCAAATTAAACACATGCTTTTATTTTCACTCCTTCCTGAGTCCCAACTAAAACTATAATAAACGTTTCTGGTGTGCGTATATGTTTATAAAGGCATCAAATCACAACAATATAAATGGGAGGGGAGACAAAAGAAACTTTCCAGAAGATTGCTGCTTAGATAAGCAAACATTTTAGTAAAAAAAAAAAAAAGTACAAAGCTTAAAATGAAATTATAAATTTGGAGGATTTCCAAATTTATGCTCATGCATACAGTAAAAATATTTTACTGAATACTAGTACAGTATGCCAGTGTTCAATAGTAAGACAATCAATGGCTTTTACCGGAAATGTGAAAAGGAAAAAATTCTAAACATCAGTCATCCCCAAAATGTATAAAACCATCATCCCATAAACACGAAAACTCATTGTAATCCCCAGAATCCTGGTTTTCCCTTAATAGACAATTACAATTGTCTAACAATAAATCATCCTCACTGTTATCCAGAAAATTAATAATACCATGTTTTTAAATGATTATTTAGCACTATCTCTTCCATGAAATGATAACACAACCACACACACACTTATGAAATGGTGGGCCAGTTCCTTGTCAGTGTTGCCTCAAAACCTTAAACTTTCCCCTTCCCCTGGTTCACTCCTTTGTAAATCTTTAAGTGCCCCTTTGACACAAATGTAAAGGATGGATGGGGCAAGTAAGACTTCCCAGAATTACAGCTAATAAAAATGTCTTAACCTCAGAAACGAATGCCAAATTAAGCAACCAGATTTCTAACACCCACCTCCCTCCATGGTACCTGGGCCACACTTTAGCTAGCCACTACTTCAGTCTTTACTTATCAACACAGCCTTTAGAGGGACATGATTACCAATGACAGGAACTTTCTTTTGACTTCTTCCTTTTAAAAATTAAAAATGGGGTATTATGGAGCTACCAGCACAGCACAACTGACATATTTGGCACCTCCTATCCTGCTTTAAGGCATAGGAAGGTCAGCGAAACTAGATCTATACTTGCTATTTATGAAAGCTCAAAAGTAATTTGTCTCCTAGCTTTAATCATTTACATGTGACTAAATGTCTTTAGCTTCCACTGACCTCTTTTGTGAAGTTCTTTTCCTTTCCCATATCTGAGTGTTATTTCTTCTATTTTGGGGACAAAGTAATGCTGTTTTGTGTTTTTTTTTAAAAAAAATCAGGGTTTCTTTTCTTTGGTATCAATCTTGACCAGTGAATTACCATTTTTATGGATGCTGAAATTGCCAAATATTTTTCTAATGCCTATATTTGGAATCCTCCTAGTAACGGTTATTCTGCAGTTCCCCCACAGAAATTGTGCTAGCTATGTGAAGAAGCTGAAAACTTTATTTTCTTCAAGATATCCATTTCCCAGCTGGTGGCAAATCAAAACTCCCCAGGGAAACTCTACTGACATATTCTTGAAGACTTTTGCTTTACAGACATGTATTGTGCTAATAATAAATTTTAGTCTAATATTAAACGAACTCCACCTGTGATTTACCTGAACAGCAGGCACCAATTTCAGTTCATAATACCCCACAAATAGTTGGGGAAACAGTGGAAATAGTGGCTGACTTTATTTTTCTGGGCTCCAAAATCACTACAGAAGGTGACTGTAGCCGTGAAATTAAAAGACGCTTACTCCTTGGAAGGAAAGTTATGACCAACCTAGACAGCATATTAAAAAGCAGAGACATTACTTTGCCAACAAAGGTCCGTCTAGTCAAGGCTATGGTTTTTCCAGTGGTCATGTATGGATGTGAGAGTTGGACTACAAAGAAAGAGCCAAAGAATTGATGCTTTTGAACTGTGGTGTTGGAGAAGACTCTCAAGAGTCACTTGGACTGCAAGGAGATCCAACCAGTCCATCAGTCCTGGGTATTCGTTGGAAGGACTGATGTTGAAGCTGAAACTCCAACATTTTGGCCACCTGATGCGAAGAGCTGACTCATTGGAAAAGACCCTGATGCTGGGAAAGATTGAGGGCAGGAGGAGAAGGGGAAGACAGAGGATGAGATGGTTGGATGGCATCATTGACTCGATGGACATGGGTTTGGGTGGACTCCGGGAGTTGGTGATGGACAGGGAGGCCTGGCATGCTGCGGTTCATGGGGTCGCAAACAGCCGGACACTACTGAGCAACTGAACTGAACTAAACTGAATACCCGACAACGGATGCCAAACTCCATTCGGTTTTATTGCCCGACTCCGCCACCAGGAGGCAGCATCGTCGCCGCGGTCCTTGGTCCTCTAAAGGCAAACAGGCTTGTGAGTTGAGTAACATTGAACTGTTCTCTTTTCCTTCATCTTTCTGGGATCATATTTTAATTATTTCCTCAAATTGTCTCATGCTAGGCCAGAAATTCCTGTGTGCACTGATGAGCAGGTCAAACTCGTTTTTCCGCCCTTGTCCGGGTGAAACCACTTCATCCTCCGGCACGGAGGGTTGAGCCCCGCACAGAGGCGCTCAGAAAACCTCCGTTAAAGAAAGAAACCCTTCTCAGAGTTCAGTAATTACGTGTGCGGGTTATTTATGCTGCGAAGGAAGTCCCGGAGACATAGTGAACTTTCTTCAGCCTTTAAGCTTTAAGACAAACATGACCATGTCCTCCACGTTGAGGCTGGACTCGGGATAAGTCGGGAATGTTTGGGGTGGGGCAGACACTCACCAACACTCGCCTCCCGCTGCCCACGCGCCCCGGTCTGCCCCGCCCGGTACCTGCGGGTTCAGTGGCCCGAGTGGCGAAGATTTGGCCAGACGGCCGCTGTGCTCAGCCCGGGGTAACCGCCTCCCGGGGGGCTTCCCAGGTTCCCTCTGACCCAAAGTCCCCCGGGCTGCAGGTCCCGCGCACAGCCCGAGTCTCCTTTCCGCACGTTCCGACCGCGCGCCGGGACCCCTGGCCTCGGGGACCAGCGGGGGCCTAGAGAGGGGACAGCACCAGAAGCCGTGCCAGGCCCCCGGACTTTGGGCCCAGCGCCCTACCCAATCTCTCTGAGGAGCCTGCCGGGTCGCGGCCGCACCCCGCCCTTGCTAGAGCATCAGCGGCGCTCCCTCCAGAGCCTCCCTTCCCAGGCTGGAGCGCCCTCTGCAGGCCTGGGAAGGGAGACACATCGGGCACGCAGAAGTGAAGACTGAATCACAGCGCGTGTGCGCCCGCGCGCGCACACACACACACACGTGACAGGCACACCAGTCACGCTCAGCCACATATGCACATTCATCCATTCAACAAACATTTATTAAGTGTCTAATGGAGCTCCTCTCCACAATCCCCAACCCCCCTCTACTCCCACTCCTACCATGCCCTTGTTTGACTTTCCAGGTCCCGCAGCTTTCTCCCTTGCCCGGTGACTAAAGTGCCCTCCACCCAAGATCTGCGACCCCTGGGACATGGATTTGGTCACACCAGGAGCATGAAGGCCGAGTGGGCTCCTTGAAAGAGTATGAGCCACCCCAAGCTGGGAGATTTGTCCAGAGTTAACGCTAAACCAGGATCACCACAAAGGTCACTTGGCTGAGAAAAGACTGAAATAGGTGAAGCACGAAGCACATTCTAGGTGTATGGTCAGACACCGTTACAAACCCACCGCCCTGGTCTCCAGCCCCACCCCCTCCTTCCCTGGATCATTTAAACCAACGACTGGGGAGTTGGTGCTTTAACACCTTCCACACACAGGTCCTGTATCCCCTCACTTTTTTGCCATTATAGAGGGTACCATCACAACACCTGACAGCTGTCACCTTCCTTGATCCCTCTTCATCTCCCTGATGTGTCAGTGCTAGGGGGTTCCAGGCCCTGGAACTTGACCCCTTTTGTCTACACTCACTCCCTTGATGATCTCATTGTCTTAAGGTTTTAACTACCAGGCATATGCTCCCAAATTTTTATCTTCAGCTAGAATCTCTCCCTTGAACTCTAAACTCATACTACCAACTACCCACTTAACATCTCCATTTATATGTCCAAAATTCAGCTTCATCTTAAAAAGTCAAAGCAAGACTCCTGGATGGAGGACTAAATTAGGGTCTTGGGATTAAAACACATCTGCAAGCTAAGTCATGTTGTGTTCAGTTGTGTTCAACTCTTTGCGACTCCATGGACTGTAGCCCGCCAGGCTCCTCTGTCCGTGGGATTTTCCAGGCAAGAATACTGGAGTGGGTTGCCATGCCCTCCTCCAGGGGACCTTCCTGACCCAGGGATCAAACCTGTGCTTCCTGTGTCTCTTGCATTGCAGGCAGATTCTTTTCCACTGAGCCACTGGGGAAGCCCTGAAGACTCTTGAGAGTCCCTTGAACTGCAAGGAGATCCAACCAGCCCATTCTGAAGGAGATCAGCCCTGGGATTTCTTTGGAAGGAATGATGCTAAAGCTGAAACTCCAGTACTTTGGCCACCTCATATGAAGAGTTGACTCATTGGAAAAGACTCTGATGCTGGGAGGGATTGGGGGCAGGAAGGAGAAGGGGACGACAGAGGATGAGATGGCTGGATGGCATCACTGACTCGATGGACGTGAGTCTCAGTGAACTCCAGGAGTTGGTGATGGACAGGGAGGCCTGGCGTGCTGCGATTCATGGCGTTGCAAAGAGTCGGACACGACTGAGCGACTGAACTGAACTGAACTATATAAAAAATAAATAACCAGCAAGAATCTGTATAGCACAGGGAACTATATTCAATATCTTGTAATAACCTATAGTGGAAAAGAATATATACATATATATATCTATATAATCACATATATATATATACAACCTAATCACTTAGCTGTATACCTGAGACTAACATAACATTCTAAGTCAACTATATTTCAATAAAATTAAAAAAAAAAAAACAAGTCTCCTGACCTTTTCACAAACCTACTCCTCTACAACTCTTCACATGTTGATAAATATAACTCCAACCATCGCATTGCTCAAGCCAAAACCTTTGCACTATTTTCTCTTTTTCTTGTCTTTCTCTAATATCCTGTGCTGAACCCCTCAGCAGAGCTATTTGGCTCTACTTCAAAATATTTCTATAATCTGACCACTTCTCACCAACTCATAGCAACCTCATGTCCTCCCTGGATTATTGCAATTGCCTCCAAACTGGTCTCTAGGCTTCCATTTTTGCACCACTTGGTTCTATCCTCCATCTGACAGCCAGAGGGAGCCTTTAACACATGCTGGATCATGTCATTGTTAAAAACCCTCCAAAGCTTTCCCCAACGCATTTCAGAGAACAGAAACCCTGCAATAGCCTACAAAGCCCTACACTATCTGTCCCATATTGTTATCCGGCTGTATCTCCTACCACTCTGCTCTTTGCTCACTTTCCTCCCATAACAATAGCCTCCTTTCTATTCCTCAGATACACTCTTGCCTCAAGACCTTCACACTTGCTATTTTCTCTAACAGAGCATCTTCCCCAGATCTCCACATGGCTCTCTCCCTCACCTACTTCAGATGAGCTCTCTCCTCAAATGTAATCAGAAAAGACTTCCGTGACCATCCTCCCCAATACTCCCTATCCCTCTGGCCCTCTTTATTTTTCTTTATAGCACTTACTGCCATCTGACATACTATTTTTTTTTCTTGTTTGCTTATTGCTGTTTCCTTCATTAGAATAAAAATTCCACAAGAGCAGGAGTCTTTCTGGTTTATTGCTGTGTCCCAGGGCCAAGAACAAAGTCTGGAACATAAGACGCCCTCAGTAAATATTTGTTGAATGAATGTGGTATAAATCCCTTGTATATAATTATTTCACTATTTCACATTTTGCTGCTGATTCTCAAGATCTTTCCCAACAGAAATTCCAGGAAGAGAGTATTAAAATTTAATTGAAAGCTTAATGCCAGGTCAGCATGATACTCTTGTATCATACAAGATCTTGGTGGGAAATAAACGGCATGACCTAAAAGGCTTAATTTTTAAAAATTTAGTGAAGTGTCCATTTACAGAGGTGAGGGCAGGGTTACGGTGGGCAGCCACTGTACATGAATGAGTATAGCTCCAAACTTCAGGCCATCTCTCCTTCTCAACAAAGTGATATTAACTACACTGCCTGAAATTCTGCCCACTGAGAAGACTTCCCTTCACTGCTGTCTTTCAGGGCCACCCCTGAAGGTAAACAACCATCTATCTCTGACTGATGCCAGCATACCTTAGAGACCCATCTGAAAATCAAGACCAAGAATTTTCTCTCTGTAGTAACTGTTTGTAGAAAATTTCTCCGTGAAGGCACAAGTATGATCAGAAGAAGAGGTAGAAAACAAGTAGGAATCTGAGTCACCCAGCCATGTTTTATCCATGCCTTCTGAAACTTCTAAGGCCTGATCTCAAATATACAGTGCTCATTTGACAGTAGAATACTATCAGGCACATCTAACTATACAATTTGCTATAGATAACACCCTAGGTTGTATTGCCACTGGGTGATCTATAGTTTTAGACTATAGTCTAAGTTTTAGACCAGGGTCCAGTGGTAAATCAGAAACTGATTTTCAAGTAGAAAATAATCATTAGGGTGTTGGAGCTACCTCCAACACCCTAAGTCTTTGCTGTAAGCCTCCTACTGGGGCTCCTACAGCACCCTTCTCTGCCACAGACAATCTGAAATTCATTGGATTTATGAGTCAAAGGCTCAAGTAGCCAGGCAAATTTCTCCAGAGCCTAGACCTGCTGCAGACCCCTTCCTTGCTCTAGGCCTCAGTCAAAACTGCCAGCTTTATGCCGTATCCAGTAAATATTTTGCTGTACTACTCCTAAATAGGATAGATGTTGCCTCCCAAATCCAAGCTTCTCTTTAAGCATTGTGCCTCTTCATATAAAGGTGCAACATTCCCCAGACCACTGTTTCTCAGCTCCTCCCTACTTCCTAGGCTGTGTGCTCAGTCGCTTCAGCCGTGACCAACTCTGTCGACCCCATGGACTGCAGCCCGCCCGGCTCCTCTGTCCATCGAATTTTCCAGGTGAGAATACTGGAGTGGATTGCCATGCCCTCCTCCAGGGGATCTTCCCGACCCAGGGATCAAACCTGCATCTTTTGTGTCTCCCTGTAAGGAACTATAGGCAGATTCTGCACCCACTGAGCCATCCAGTAGCCTAGAAATTTTACCTATGTGGCAGAATCCTGAAGTTTTGGAAGATTTTTTTCTCTCCCTCTGTCATACATAGTAGGTCTTACTGAAGCATTTAAGGCAAATGCTATTTCTTATGCACCAGTAAACCTAATGCCATCAGTTTAAAGGACCATTTTGATATCCTTGGGATACCCAGATTATCTTATGATAGTCAGAGCAGGAAAGTTGACATATCCCTGAGGTAAACAATGCAGGGGTATTTTTGTCATTACATTTGGAAAGGAATGGATTTCATCAGTCTTTAAGTAGCTGGTACAGAATAAGGCACATGCTAGTTTATTAGCTATAGTATGCCAAAGTAGCTTTAATTGGCGGCAATACAAATTCTCTTTAAATCTTTGAAGGTGCTCTCATCTGTGCACCTTATCTAGCAACAAAGCATTGCTTTAAGTTTACTACTGTAGTGGGGAATGTGTTGGGACAGGCCCCATTCAAAGAACTCCCACATGGCCTTCCTGCCATAATTTTCCTCCCTCCATGGTCAAGGAACCAGTGTGGAGACTTTGCTAATCACTAAGTATACTTATCTCCACTATACATTCTGAGGGCTTCCCGGATGGCTCAGATGATAAAGAATCTGCCTGCAATGTGAGAGACCTGAGTTAGATCCCTGGGTCGGGAAGATTCCCCTGGGGGAAGGAAATGGCTACCCACTCTGGTATTCTTACCTGGAGAATTCCAGTGGACAGAGGAGCAGAGTCACGACTGAGAAGCTCCTGCTGCTGCTGCTGCTGCTGCTAAGTGGCTTCAGTCATGTCCAACTCTGTGCAACCCCATAGACGGCAGCCCACCAGGCTCCCCTGTCCCTGGGATTCTCCAGGCAAGAACACTGGAGTGGGTTGCCATTTCCTTCTCCAATGCATGAAAGTGAAAAGTGAAAGTGAAGTTGCTCAGTCGTGTCTGACTCTTAGCAACCTCATGGACTGCAGCCCACCAGGTTCCTCCGTCCGTGGGATTTTCCAGGCAAGAGTACTGGAGTGGGGTGCCATTGCCTTCTCCAGCTGAGAAACTAACACAAACTAAATAAATAACCACTGGATAAGTCTTACAGACTCATGTGAAATGGACCTGGATCAAGATCCTTCTGTCACCTCAACTCCATAAACCCTCATTCTGACTAGTGTATCACAGTGGGGTTTTGGGTCCCTAAGACACATATTAACATGAGACAGTACCCAAAGATCGAATATTTTCTGTTCCCCTATTCATAGTCACTCTGGCAAATGGTTACAGATCTCTCTGGGAAAGGAAGGCTTAGAGCAGTGAGTCTCAAATTTTAGCATACATCAAAAACAACCATCAGAAAGGCTTGTTAAAATACAGATTGCTAGGCCACTCCCAGAGTTTCTGACTCAGTAGAGTTGGGGCAGAGCCCAAGAATTTGTATTTCTGACAAGTTCCCAGATGATGCCAATACTGCTGGCCCAAGGATCACATTTTGAGAAAGATCTATGGAGTCCACCTATGAAAAGACTCAGGCCTTCCCACCACTCACCCCTCAACACCCGATCAAAGGGCTTCAGGTCTGGGGAATTGATTTAAGTCATGGAACTGGGCAAAAGACTGTAAATCCACAATACAATTTGAATCAAATTTCTCCCTACCAGGACTAGACATTTTACACTTATATGAGTCAAGTAGCACATCAGTAAGTTGTCCATCTATTTCATTCGGAGGAACACTATGATCAATTAACTGCTACCACAGATCCTCATGCTCAAATCAAAGCACAATGATTAACAGGTGTCCCTGCAGCTTGGGATTCCCAAGTGGCACTAGTGGTAAAGAATCTGCCTACAAATGCAGGATGATGCAAAAGACACTGGTTAGATCCCTGGGTCAGGAAGATCCCCTGGAGTAGGAAATGGCAAACCACTCCAGTATTCGTGCCTGGAAAATCCCATGGACAGAGGAGCCTGATGGGCTACAGTCTATGGGGTGGCAAAGAGTTGGACATGACTGAGCATTTGCATGCACGCATGTGCACACACACATACATGCATGCATACGCACACTTACACCTGCAGCTTATTTACTAATTTCATTCATCTTATTGCTCAGAACGTGAGCATCTGGACTCTACCACTCAAGGATTCCACCATTCTCCTCAAAATAAGACTGCCCAGTCCTAAGAAAATATCTTTCACCCTCATCTCCTGCCTACCAAGGAAACCACTACAGTGCTTTTCAAAGTTAGTGTTCCCATCACCAATACTTTTCTTATGGCCTTGAAGAACTAATTGTCTTCCTGGGCCCTTCAGAGTCAGTGGTTGCACACAAGAGCAGCCCTCCAGAAGCCAGAATTGAAAGAGACACAGGCACCCCAATGTTCATTGCAGCACTGTTTATAACAGCTAGGACATGGACGCAACTTAGATGTCCATTGGCAGACAAATGGATAAGGGAGTTACAGTACATATACACAATGGAATATTACTCAGCTATAAAAAGGAATGCATTTGAGTCAGTTCTAATGAGGTGGATGAAACTAGAGCCTATTATTATACAGAGTGAAGTAAGCCAGAAAGCAAAACACCAATACAGTATATTAACACATATATATGGAATTTAGAAAGATGCTAACAATGATCATATATATATACAAGGCAGCAAAAGAGACACAGATGTAAACAACAGACTTCTGGACTATATGGGAGAAGGCAAGGGTGGGGTGACTTGAGAGAATAGCATTGAAGCATGCATATTACCATGTGTAAAATAGTTGACCATCAAGGTCAATGCATGAAGCAGTGCACTCAAAGCCGGTGCTCTGGGACAACCAAGAGGGATGGGGTAGGGAGGGAGGTGGGAGGTGGGTTCAGGATGAGGGGACACATGTGCACCCATGGCTGATTCATGTTGACACATGGCAAAAACCATCACAATATTGTAAAGGAATTATCCTCCAATTAAAATAAGTTAATTTTTAAAAAGAAGGGCCCTCCAACATTCCCATCTCTGTAATCTTTGCACCCCTTCCTCTCTTTTGCTATTCAAAGTATATTCTGAGTACCAGCAGTATCAGCATCACTTAGAAGCTTGTTAGAAACAGAGCATCATGGACTTCATCCAGAACTACTGAAGCAAAATCTTCAGTTTAATAAGATCCCCCAGTGGGTCATATGCACATCACAGTTTGAGGAAGACTATTCTACAATATGTCAGTGAGGTTCTAGCATCTCAACCTCATGATCACAGGCCACTGTTGAGTCCAAGCTTCCAGTAACCAACGCAATAGATTATTAACACCATTCCCAAGTGCTCGGCTAATACAGTGATACCCAAATCCTGGATAAGGGCATCCATATCAATAAGTTTGTCCTCACGGTCCCCAGGATTCTCCCAATACAGTTGACAAGTTCTTACAGCTCCTTCAGTGAATATGCTTTTGTTCTTGGAGCTATTAGGTAGTTAGAATAGGAAAAAGGAGTACAAAATGGCAATGGCTAAAAGACAAAGAAAGGGAAAAGCCCATGAAAATGGAACAAAAGAAAATCCACTTTTTTCTGAGTAAAAAGTTCAGGTGAAACAAACACACTCCCTTCTTGGCTAGCCCAATTTGCATAGGGCAGGCTATAGGCGGGAGGAGACAAAACATATAAAAAGAGGAAGCCAAGCTGGATTGAGGCCTCTCCTTTCCGGTTGGCCTGCCCTCATGCCTCGAGGGTATACTTTCCTTTGCTTGCTGAATAAAACTCTGAGCTGTAACTGAGCTGTAACACTGGTCTACCATTTCAAATCTTTGCTGCAGCAAGACAGAACCGAGGAAATTACACACTCCCTCGACATATCTGGTGCCGTGACTCAGATTTAACCTGGCCAAAACAACCTCAGCTCAGCCCCAGTTAGGCAGAGACCAAGCACAGCAGAACCCCAACTTGGCAAAACTCACATGGTGGAAACTGAACACAAAGGAAACCCAGAGCAGTGGAAGTAGCAAGAAGCCTAGTGTGCTGGAAACCAAAACAACAGAAAAACAAACTTGGCAGAAAGCTTACACAGCTCAGTCTCAGATTCCGGAAGACCTCCAGTTAAGGTAGGAGGTCCTCGCCCCTATGGCTGGAAGGACATGTGGCTAACAAAATCTTAATTCTTTTGTGATCTCTCATTTCTTGTTTCCTCGAACCCCCAGCTAACAGGCTAGTGGCAGTGGGTGCAATTGAGGCACTCTGGCAGGAGCTACTCCCCAGTCTGTCCCAAAGGCTCCACTATTCTCTGCTCCCCAGTAGCTGTTGCCCAAGCGGGTGAGGGTTCTTCTGTCCTTAATCGCCTTTGTGCCAAGGATAAAGCCAATGAAAATTGTGGGCACAGGTCAGGCATTTAGCAGTTTCTCCAGCAAGTAATGAAATGGGTTCCTTAGTACATTTTTCCCACTGCTTTTTCCTCCCATCCTTCAGCTCCTCTCTCCATCTATGCCACTGTTAACAAAGTATTGGGCAGGCCATTATCTTTCCACTTCTGAAAACTGTCTTGAAACTTTAAAATTGGGGTTCAAATTCACGTGGCACGGACTCTGTGCTGTGCTTGGTCACTCAGTGGTGTCTGGCAGGGACTCACACCCAATCAAAACACATGGTGCCTGGTTTCAGGACCTGATGAAGCTCAGGTTCTTGATGTCTCATTGTAGAAAGAATTCAGTGAGAGATACAGTGATAGGTAAGAAGTAGATTTGTTTGAATTCAGAGAGAAGCACAGTCCACAAAGTGTGCTATCACAGAAGGTGTATGTGGTGACCATGAAACGTGTGGTTAGTTTTTGTAAGCTGGGTGATTTCATATGCTAATGAGTGGGAGGATCATTCCAGCAATTGGGGAACCACCCACTCCTTGGTCTTTTGACAGTGCCTCTGGGTGTGGCATTTAGCTTGCAGATTGAGGATCCAGGTTTAGTTGAATTTAACTTGACTGCCATCTTGGACCCATGTGACGTTAATGAGTTTATGTTATGCTCTTGGGCTATGTTGTTCTTTCAAAAGTTGTGCCCCGCCCCCCTTCTGTCCTGTTTTATGCTCTTTTCTTGAGCCCCGTCCAGGCCCATAATATTGCATCTACAATCTTCTGGCGGGACAACCAGAAAATAGCTGACCTTGGGAGGAAAATACTGTATAATATCCAATCCCTCTAGATATTCAGGCCTTCATCTTCCATGTTTCCTACAACATGTGCAACAACAGCACCTCTCAGTGGACCTGCCAGGGCAGGTGACAGGCACACAATGCTTGCTAGGAGTCCATCTGCTGGTGGCATCCCTTCCAGGGCAATTGGGTTTCCAAGGATAACGTTTGCCACTTTGGGAGTTAGGCCTGTAGGCCGTTTGGGCCCAAACCCTTACCACCCTTCTCCTAAAGTTACAAACATACCCCCGGATCAAATCTCCACTCCACTTTTATGGAACATCTGGTCTGTTGCCTCTTATCAATTTGTTCTTAAGCCACTTACTAACTCCTGAAACTTACTAACTCTGCCCCCTCTGTAGGCAACATTGCTCCACCCAGCTTATTATTAAAGCACTCTTAATGCCCCTAAGAGGACCAGATAACCCACTCCTTTGTCATTACTTCTATTATTACCTAGAGTGCCTATGACAATGAAATGTTTACCACTGGAGACACCCTAAACTGCTCTTATGGAGGACTAGGGGAGGAAATCAGTGACTTACAGTCCCTCAGAGCAAGAAGAGGATAAGACATGGCTATTTTTCCAGGTTCCCAGTCTCAGGGCACATGCTTGGATTGCCTTACATCATGGTATCTATTCCCATCCATGTAGACAAACTGGCAGTGAGTTAAGATTACAACGCCTTAATCCTACCCAGCACTAGTCACGCTGAAGACCTCGGAGATGCCCAACTCCAGCCTGGGGTCCCAGAAGGTCAACCTGCCTATGAAAGGTTGTTGTTGAATCACGCGAATACACCGGGATTCTTGGCCCCCGGAGGAGAAGAATTCAATCCAGGGCCAGAGACGAGGCTTGATCACTCAGAGCTTTTGTGTAATAAAGTTTTATTAAAGTATAAAGGAGATAGAGAAAGCTTCTGACATAGGCATCAGAAGGGGGCAGAAAGGGTACCTGCTTGCTAGTGTTAAAAATGAAGTTATATAATCCAAAGAATATCTGGAGGTTGTAAAGACCTCATCAGTCCTACTCCCATAATTTACATTTTAAGATAACACTGTCCTCAGGCAAGATACATCCTTGTAAAGACCAGGTCTACTCCCATAATTAACATTTTAAGATAACAGAAGGTTGAATCCAAAGACTGTCCTTAGGCAGGATACATTATTGTTGTATAATCCTAAGGAATGTGGAGAAAGAAAAAAAGTTTTTCCTTTCTTCCTCCTTGAGAATTCCAGACCCCTCTCTCCTTGGGGACCCCTAGACTCCTTATCAACCTGCCTAGGAAATGACTCTCTCATTCCCCCCTTTTCTTTTAGGAGAATTATGTTGCCTAGGGAAAAGGGGCATCGTTCTCGTTCCATAACTGCTTCCTAGCTGACCAGGGGCGTTGTCCCTAAATTGGTGAGGCAACATATTCTCCTAATCCTCATATTGAGGATATATGATCCAGGGGCCCCAAATAGTAGCTGTAGGAAGCTACAGCTGTAGCAGGAGTTTGAGCAACCACGTGTAACTTAAAAGCTTTCATGCGGCTAGAAACAAATCCAGTTATACAATTACAGATGCAGGAAGCAAACAGCAAGAACAAAACAACCAGAATTATTGTAATTAAGATAGTTGTCCACCATGGGGAACTAGTTAACGTCTCCCAAAGTGAGGCAATTGAGGCTTCAGGAGTATCCATGGCCCTAATCATCTTGTTCATGTGGCTGGTAAAATGAGTAACATTCATGCTCATATCAGGTATATATGTACAGCATTGGGTATGAACAATGGCACAAGTTCTTCCTTGTGTAGCTGTCAGAATATCTAGAGCAAATCTGTTTTGTAAAACCACCTTTCTAATTTGTGCTTGTTCAGCATTAAGAGCTGAAATAGCCTTTTGAGAATCTTGTAATGCCTGTTGAGTAAAATTAGTCAAAGCATCCACTCGTAACATAACATCTGTAGTTCCCAAAGAGGGAACAAACGCTGCAGCCAAATAATCATACCAATGAAATACAGACCTTGCCCACCGAGTTTTAAGGTGGGATAAATTAGCAGGCTTTTCTGGAAGCTCTGAAAATATAAAGCCGTGAGTAAAGGCTAGACCCAGGGTACATCTCCCTATCCAACCAGGGGGAAGCCATGACCATAGGTAAGAGCCACATATCCAATAAGTCTCGTTTGGAGCAAGCCAGTGCGACTGAGATATCCAGTCCCAATTCATGCCTGGCCAGACAAAGGGAGAACCTGAACTGGAATTGGAAAACACGGGAATGATTACATTGCATGTTTCCTGAGACAAATATCCCAATTGTTTCCAATCATTGTAAGTAAGTTGTTGGCTAACTTTTGGGGACAGCTCTGTTTGTTCACAGCATATAGAGGCAGTAGATATTAAACGTCCTTTTTCAGGAGTTAGCCATGTAACCTCATCCCATATTTGATAAACGTCAGGTAAAAAACCATTAGATCTAGACCCGTTTACCTTATATGTAGCAAAATAGTCATTGAACCGAGACAATGTATAATCAAAATTAAAAGTCACATTATGTCCATAGTTAGAGTACAAAGTGTTGCACCAGTCCATTTTAGGGTTGGTAGATGTCATCAGATGAAGAAGAGGCATCACATGTGATTGTTGTCGAAGGTATTCACAGACTTGGAGAAAGTCTTTTCCTTGAAATGGGGATGTCCACCATGGGAAGCCTTCCACTGATGAAGAGGGGAGCGCTCCACAGACCCAGCAGTTAGATCGATTGTGGAATGCAGCATAGGAGTGAGCCCAGGACAGGAAGACATTGTCTTGAGGATCCAATGGCAGACTCAGGATATTTGGAGTCAGCAGAAGTAAGCTCACATAGGTTATCAGGTCCATCTAAAAGGTACAAAGTCAGAGCATAGAAAGTAAAGACATAAAATAAAGTCACTTAATTTTGGTCAGGGTGCCACCTCTTAACTCGAGTATGATGTACCCACGAATCAATTCCTGGCACTTTGACAGCTGTGGGAGAAGAAAGAATAACCTGGTAAGGACCTTCCCAAAGAGGCTCGAGGGATGGGCCCCCAGATCCCAATGTTTTTATGAGGACCTCGGTTCCTGGCTCAAATAGAGGCTTGCTTGTTTCAGAGGCTGGGTCAGGAGTCGTCTCCCGGAGTTCTGTTAATGCCTGTTGAAAAGCTGAGAGCTGAGTTACATAATTAGTTAATTCCAAGGCTTCAGGGTCTATAACAATGTCTGTGCGTAAGAAAGGCCTTCCATAAATACCTTCAAAGGGGGACAGTCCCTCCTTTTGGGGGGTAGTTCGAGCCCTCATTAAAGCTATGGGTAGGACTTTAATCCATTTGTCCTGCGTCTCTTGAGTTAATTTGCGCAGATGTCTTTTGATAATGTCATTAGCTTTTTCAATTTTTCCAGAGGATTGGGGTCTCCAGGAACAGTGTAAGTGATATTCTATTTCTAGAGCTTTAGATACCCCCTGAGTTACAGCAGCTTTAAAGGCGGAGCCATTGTCACTCTGAAGGCTCCGTGGCAGCCCAAACCTGGGGATAATTTCATGGATTAAAATCTTTAAAAACTACAATAAGACCGACGCGAACATAAAACTGAGATGTTCTTTCCAAGCATCACCACACCAGTATAACAGCCTCCTTTGATCTACTAAGAGCTGGCGTTACCAAAGAAAAAAACCCATCGCAGTCCCAATCTGAGTAACCTTTAACCTCAGAGATGTTCTGGGAGCTAGAGCTCCATCTAGCTTCCGAACTTTCGATTCCTAGCGAGGCTAGGCGCTTTCTTGACTACCAATCCAAGTTTGGGACCTAAGCCACAGTACACAATAACAGTATAGATCACAAGTCTCTTGAAAGTCTATGATCCGATAGATTAGGTTAGTACTTCTAATTCCCAAGGAGTTATGAAATGGTCAAAGAGACCGAAAAGCTTGACCAAGAAAGGAGAGTTCGGTCCACACGCTTTGCCCATTTCTGGTCGGTTCCCGAAGGAGACATTGGGTGCCTCTTGGCATTGGCAGGTCGGTGTAACGCCCCGACAGGTTTCTGCCATAAGCCGTATGAGATCACCGTGGAACCGCAGGGCAGGGCTCCTTACTTGCTTCACGCAGAGCATGCCATTCATTAACACAAGCACATGGTAGAGTTAGTAAAGCACAGCAGAAAACGTGTTCGCTAAGAGAACAAAGAACTAAAGCTCCAAGCATCCTTACCTTGTCCTGAAGGATCCCGGACGAGCCCCCAAGAAGAAAGGTTGCTGTTGAATCACGCGAATACACTGGGATTCTTGGCCCCCGGAGGAGAAGAATTCAATCCGGGACCAGAGACGAGGCTTGATCGCTCAGAGCTTTTGTGTAATAACGTTTTATTAAAGTATAAAGGAGATAGAGAAAGCTTCTGACATAGGCATCAGAAGGGGGTAGAAAGAGTACCCGCTTGCTAGTGTTAACAATGAAGTTATATAATCCAAAGAATATCTGGAGGTTGTAAAGACCTCATCAGTCCTACTCCCATAATTTACATTTTAAGATAACACTGTCCTCAGGCAAGATACATCCTTGTAAAGACCAGGTCTACTCCCATAATTAACATTTTAAGATAAGAGAAGGTTGAATCCAAAGACTGTCCTTAGGCAGGAAACATTAT
Source organism: Bos taurus (assembly GCF_002263795.3). NCBI lineage: Eukaryota > Metazoa > Chordata > Mammalia > Artiodactyla > Bovidae > Bos > Bos taurus. The sequence continues at coordinate 76,060,588 of NC_037335.1, read as the reverse complement.
TGTTATATAATCCTAAGGAATGTGGAGAAAGAAAAAAAGTTTTTCCTTTCTTCCTCCTTGAGATTTCCAGACCCCTCTCTCCTTGGGGACCCCTAGACTCCTTATCAACCTGCCTAGGAAATGACTCTCTCACCTAGGGTCCCCAGGAGGTTGTCATGCCTCACCCTGCTTGGGGATCCACCAGCCCAGGGTCCCAGGAGGTTGACATGCCCAGGGATTCAATCTCCAGGAGGCTGTCACACCTCAACCTGCCTGGGGATCTGCACCCAGACCCAGGGACACCCAGCTCTCAGGTTGCAACAATACTGGGTAGGATAGGCTTCAGAAAGACTCACCCCTAAGGAAGACCACCCAGGCAAATAGAAGGAAGCCATTAGTTGTGGAACTGTGGCCAGTCCACAGCAGTGGCCAGCAATAACTCAGGAGTCCAGTGAGAACCCCATTGCCTTTCTGCAAAGTCTCAAAGAAGCCCTCCAAAAGTATAACAATCCGGACTTAGACTCTTATGAGGGACAGGTGATTTTAAAGGACAAATTCCTGTCCCAATGTGCATCAGATATCAGGATATTAGGTAGGTAGAATAGGGAAAAGGAATCCAAAATGGCGGTGGCTAAAAGACAAGGAAGGTCCGAGGACCAGAGTGAAGACTTCAGGCAGAACAAACAGAACAAACAGCAGTCCTGGCTAAGCCCAATTTGCATAGGGCAGGCCCAGGTGGAGGAAAAAAAAACATATAAAAGGAGGAGCCAAAGCGCTTTCTCACGGACTCTCTCTCTCCCGAGTGCGCGTGCTCTTTTCTTTCTTTCTCTCTCTTTCTCTCTCTCTCTCTCTCCTGCTATCTTCTAAATAAAATAGAGCTGTAACACTGATTTGCCTAAGAGCTGTAGCATGGTTTGTCCAAGACCCGAGAGCTGTGACGCGCTGAGGGCTTTAATATCCGTTGCTCCAAATCTTTGTTGTGATGAGACAAAGAACCGGGGAACATACACTTGCGTGACAAGGATAAAGTTACAACAGCAACAGCAGCAGGACTCTGATGCCTCTTTAGATGAAATGGTCCAGAAAGCCACCAATACCTTTTATAACAGAACAGGAGAGGGAGGCCAAGGCCCAGGAAAGGGAGAGAAGGAAAAAGACAAGCCATGCCCAGATGCTGGCTGCCCTCCAGGGAAGCCCTATAGCAAACCCCGAGTCCTTGAAGGACAAGGCACGAGGCAAATGCCTATTCTGTAGACAGACAGGAAATTGGGCCAAAGGATGTCCAAACCATGGCAAGTCTCCTAAAATGGCTTGCTACAAACTACATCATTTGGGACATTGGGCATCCCAGGAAACTATATTCAATACCTTGTAATAACCTATAGTGGAAAAGAATATGAAAATGATTCAGTTTTGTATACATGTGCATAGCTGAATCACTTTGCTGTACACCAGGAACTAACACAACATTGTAAATCAACTATACTTCAATTAAAAACAAAAGAATTTCACAGTAGTTGTCTGAATCTCTACCTATAACTTGAATTGGAATTTCATGTTCTTAAACGTTTCTTTTCCTTATGTAATTGTGCCAGCACAATTAGAAACAAGCAGACCATGCAACAATATATGTAATGACCATTTGAAATCACCATTTGTGGCCGTAGTAATTAAGTACTGAGGCATTTATCTCCTAATGTCTTTCCCTACATCAACATCCCACCCCACACCTCACTTAGGGATAGTCTTAAGTGATGGTGGGGCTCCATCATGCTCCAGATTACTCATGTCCTCTCTCGTCGTGCAAGGAGGTTTGTGCACTCAGCAAATATATAAGCAACCCAATCCCAGGATCCCATTTGGGGAATCTATTCCTGGGATCTCTTCTGGTACCATTTACTGTATCGGTCAGGATGCTGGCAGGAAACAGAAAGCACAGTCAAAAAAAAAAAAAAAAGATCTAGCCAGAAAGATTTCAATTAAGGGGATTTTAAGAGATGGGAGTTAGGATTAAGGAACCAACATGGAATGGTGAGGCATTTAGGGTTTAGCAATAGCGAGAAACCATCACACCAAGGCCTGAGGGACCAAAGGAAGAAACATTATTTTGGGAGTCTTAGAGATAAACCCATGGAGAGGAGCCAGTCAAAATAATCTGTAACTGTAAATCAGTGGTTCTCACACTCCCTCAAGTACCAGAGTCACCGAGGGTGCATTAAAATACCAATTACTCCAGTAGATCTGGAGTAGGACCTGAGACTCTGCATTTCTAACAAGCTCCCAGGTGACACTGATGCTGCCGGAAGACAGCTCTTTGAGAACAACTGCCAGAGAGTAAATCATTCACTCTGAGAACTATAGCAAGATGAAGGATTTGGAGAATTCACACCCCAACCTCTCTCTCCTACCACTGATCTCCCACTGCTGCCTGCCATGGACCAAACCCAAATAGAAGCTAAAGGATAAGGGATCCTGAGTGATACTGTCTGTAGAGGTCACCCTTCTAGAGAACAGAGCAGAGCAGAGTGGAGACTGGAGTGGGGTGAGACAACAGAGAATTATCAGAACTACCATAAGGATCCACGGAAAAATGGATAGATAGATGAATCAACAGATATATGAGTAAAAGGATAGAATAATAATAATGGTTAATATTGAGTGTTTCTTGTGTATCAGCCTCTAAACTAAGGGTTTTGCTCAGACTACCTCATTTAATCCTAAGAAGGATTCCTGTTTTACAGATGAGGATGCTAAGACACAGAAACTAGATACTGTTCACATGGTCACACAGCTGGCAAGGAATGGAATCTAAATCCCAACCTAGGCATGCAAGGTGTAGAGCCTCACTCCCCTGTGCTGCTCTGTGATCAGTGGTAGGCAGTGTGGGGTGGAAGGAAAAAGCGTAAATCTTGGGACTTCCCTGATGGTCCAGAGGCAAAGGCTCCATGCTCCCCAAGCAGAGGGCCCAAGTTCGATCCCTGGCCAGGGAACTAGATCCCATATGCCACGATCCCTCGAGCCATAGTGAAGACTGAAGATTCCTGGGTGCCACCACTAAAACCCCAGCACAGCCAAATAAATAATAAATTAATTTTAAAAAAAAGAGAGAGCACGTAGATCTGGGATTTCCCTGGTGGCACAGCAGATAAGAATCCACCTGCCAATGCAGGAGACACAGGCTCAATCCCTGATCCAGGAAGACTGCACATGCCGTGGAGCAACTAAGCCTGTGTGCCACAACTACTGAAGAACCTGTGCTCCGCAATGCAAGAAGCCGCTGCAAGGAGAAGCTCACACACTACAGCGAAGAGTAAACCCCCACGCGCCTCATTAGTGAGAGGATGTGTGCAATGAAGACCCAGTGCAATGAAAAATAAACATAAATAATTTTTTAAGAGTGTAAATCTTAAAGATACCTGGTTCAAGACACTGACTTGCCTTGTGACCTTGTGTTCTGAGCCTCATTCTTTATGTGTTTTTAAAGGCGATAATAATATGATAATATAGCTACTTCCTAGTTTTGTTGGGAAAGTTAAGCAAGGTAATAGTGGTAAGCTCCTCGGTACGAAATCTAGCATACAGTAAACAATCAGAAATACTATTACTACTTTATTATTAATGGATAAAAAGAAAAATAAGATCCCTTTGCAGCCTTTTGGCTAAGATCAAGTGTAGGAAGAAAAATAAGTCAGAAACTTGTGAGGGAAACACTCCCCCATCCAAAAGAGAGTCCAGGACTTGGGTAAGGATGGTTGAACGGGTGTCCCACATATTAACTTCTCTTTTGAGGCCTTCTTTTCTGGTCTATCTCTGGTCTCTTTCCTAAGGATGGGAAATCACTTGTCCCGTTCCCTATCAGTCTATTCCTTGAAATTTGGGGATTTGTGTGAATATGAGCTGGCCACCCCCCTCTCCTTAAAAATCCCCTCTTGGTTCCCAGGAGCCAGAGGAAGGGAAAGCCGAAGGGGGCTCTGCCAGGCCAGGCTCCGTCCAGCTGTTCTGTTGACCCAGGTGTTGAGCACATGAAAATGGTAACTAGAGCAAGGGGCAGTGCTTTCTGAGTCAGGAGGTCGAATCCCAGGGGCCTGAGATGTGGGAATGGGTGCTGGGCCTCCTTCCAAGGAACATTCCTTCACAACTCTCTTGTCCCAAGGGAGAGACGGGTTCCTAGATGATGGATGGGCAGGCACTGAGATGACCTGGGGAGGCTCTCCCGGATCCATGGTTGTTTTGAAGGCACCAGGGGGGTTTCTGTACCACCATCAGCACCAGAGACAAGAACCACAGAGAAAAGAGTGGAAAAGGCATGAACCCAAGGAAGGGGGCACGCCTCCTCACTCTGGTCCCTTGAAACTAAGCATCACTTCTGGAGGCCAATCCAGTGGCTGATGATGCAAATGCCACCAAAGAGGTGACAATGTGAACTCTCTCTCTCTCTCTCTCTCTCTCTCTCTTGAGCTGACAGCACAAGGTCCTCTGCTCTCAGCCAGACTACAGCCTGCTTACTGGGTTCTTAGAGCTGAAGCCAAGGAAAACAGAGAGAGGAAGGGGGGCAGGGTCAGGTTCCATTAGAGAGAAGGGGCCAGAGGGGAATCCACAGACGGGACTTGGAGGGGATTTCTGAGTGGGGAAAGTGAAAGTTCCGGGCCATAAATAGAAGGAGGCCCCAGCTTCCTCTGGCTGCCACACTCACGTTCCCAGATCCCTTCATACCCTGCACTTGCCAGCTGAGCCTTGACTTCACGGGGACTCTGCTCAGTTCACTAGCTCACAGCTCGCCAGCAGTCAGCCTTCCGCTCACTCTCCATGGCATTCCAGACAGCCTCACTGCTGGCCGTCAGCCTGCTGATCCTCTGGGTCTCCCCTGGTAAGAGTGAGGGAAAGCATGGCAGGGGCGGGGGCGGGGTTGGTGGCGGAAAGGAGCGGGATGTCTAGAGCTCAGACTGCTTGCCACTGGATGTGAGGGACCGTGTGAGTCAGGGTTGCATGTTTCAGTGAACCTGGCGGCTCCCTGTGCCTGTGAGTGGGAGTGTACCTGAGCCCCCAAATTCCAGTGTGTGTCTGTCTCTTGGTGTATCCAGAGCCTACGATTCCCTCTCTCTCTGCAGGCTCTATTGCCTGCTGCCTCAGTTTCCCAGGCAGGAGAGAACAGTCTATATTTGCTTAAGGTGGGGAGAATGGGAGACACTGAGCCAGGGCTAAATGATCAAAAATTTTAACAATTCCTAAATTCTACTAATGTCAGCTTCCTGCTGCGACCCTACCCCCAGCCTGCTCCCCAATCCACATTCATCCCTCCACGGACACGGTGACCAGCATGAATTCTCCATCTTAACTTCCTGTGGGGAAGTTAAAAGGACTTGGGAGAGAAGAAGTTGGGGTGATCCAGGTAGCAGAAAGTCATCTGCGGGGCTCGGAACAGCAGTTGTTGGCAAATAGCGCTTCAATTTATTTAGCAACCACAGGTGGCGCTAGTGGTAAAGAACCCGCCTGCCAATGTAGGAAACATAAGAGACATGGTTTGATCCCTGGGTCAGGAAGATCCCCTGAAGAAGGGCATGGCAACCCACTCCAGTACTCTTGCCGGGAAAATTCTACTGACAGAGGAGCCTGGTGGGCTACAGTCCATGGGTTTTCAAAGAGTCGAACATGACTAAAGCAGCTTAACATGCAGGGCCATATTGGCTCATACTGGATGAGGATTAATCTGGTCTAGCTGCCGCCACACCCAGACAGATGTCCTTAACACCAGTGAGGGCTATGACCTCCCCTCCTCAGGATCCCTGTATCTTGACACTAATCCCACCCTAGCTCTGGGAGGTGCCAACGACGCTGAAGACTGCTGCCTGTCTGTGACCCAGCGCCCCATCCCTGTATTCCTGGTGCGAGCCTACCGCTACCTGCTCCTCAAGGATGGCTGCAGGCTGCCTGCTGTCGTGTGAGTTTTAGAAGGAGCCTGTCTGGCCTCACCTCCCCCATCTGCCCCTGGTGAAATCCACTCTCACCTCCTTATCTCTCTTCTCCTTGCCAAGCTAAACCCCTGCAAGGAAGTCCCTGAAATAGGTTCCCAGATGTGGTCCCCAGTCGTTGACCTTCCCATCTGGGCCTGCTGGGAAACTGGGTTCCAGGGCTGTTTTCTCTGATCTCTGACCTTTGTCTCCAGGTTCACCACGCAGAGAGGCCACGAGCTCTGTGCACCCCCAGACCAGCCATGGGTGGGTCGCATCATCCGGAGACTGAAGAAGAACTCTGCCAGGGCAAGCCTGACCCTTCCTAGCCCTGCCTCCTCCCTCCAAGCCCCTGCCCAAGACCTCAGTCCGTGACCTTGCCTCTCTTTCCTCCCCCAGAGAAGTGTTCCAGCAGTTACCCTATGACAGCCCAGAGAGAGCTCTGTGTTCTGAAGACAGAATGTGAATCACTGAAGCCCTGGGGAACCAAGGACTAGAAGGGAGAGACCAGGCCCCCTGCCCTCCTGCATCAGACCTGGCCTGGCTGCAGCAGGGCAGGAGTGTCATTGTGAGTGTGAGTGTGAGTGAGGATGTGTGGTAAAGATTGCAATGTTTCCAATAAAGCCCAGCTGGTACCCACGAGTCTGTCTGTCTGCCATGTGTTTGCTGCCTGTCAGGGAGGACAGTGATAGGAAAGGGGAGACAGAACGGCAGGATTAGTTTCCACTCTGCAGCCTGAGCAAGTTCTACCTAACACCCTGTGTTCTCAGGATAAGCTCCCAGGATCAGGCCCCACCTCTTCTCTCCTCACAGCCCTGTCACACTCCAAGGCTCAGCAACACTAAACCTGTGTCGGTTCCCTGAACGACCCAAAACTCTCTCAGGCCTCCGAGTCTTTGCTCTCCAGGACAAGTGCTCAAGCATCCAGGTCTCTCAGGGATCTGGTGTTGCTGGGGGCAGGGAAGGGAGTGGTTGGGAACCAGCTCTCATGGCTAGGGTAAGGGCAGGGGCCCAACTCTATTGTTGGAGGTGGTGGGGTTGGGGGTGAGGACCCATCCACCCACACCATTCCCACTCTCTGGAACACTCCTCTCTCTTCTGCCTGCCTGGCTTCCCATCTAGGTCTGGATGACTCCTCCTCCAGGAAGCCTTCCTTGACTCCTCCACACAGGGTTAGGAAGCCTTCCTTCCTCCCAAGCTCCCAGGGCCCTCTGCTCCTCTCCTCTTGCAGCACTCAAGATGCTGAGTTATAATTGCTAGTTGTCGTGCTCGCTTCGGCAGCACATATACTAAAATTGGAACGATACAGAGAAGATTAGCATGGCCCCTGCACAAGGATGACACGCAAATTCGTGAAGCGTTCCATATTTTTCAGTGGAGGTGTAGAGTCCTAACCACTGGGACTACCAGGGAAGTCCCTAAAAGACTGGACTATAATGAAGAATAAATTAGAAACATCTCAACTTCTCTCGTACATAGACTGTACCTAAATAAACTTGATTATTCACCAAACAAAAAAATAATAATAATAATAATTGCTAGTTGTCAGCCTTCCTGAACAGGGATCACATCTATTTTGGTTTCCATTGTCTCCCTGGTGTCCAGCACACTGCTTGGCACAAGGTAATCAGTCAATAAATATTTGTCTGGAGAACAGATAAATATGTAAGAAAAGGCTCAGCAGCCAGGGGTGAGGGCCCATCTGTCCAGATAGAATCTCACCTCCCAACCAGCCTCCCCCGTCACCCACTCAGTCTAACCCAGTTCCAGCCCCAACTGGGTCCATATGGCAATACTGGGGCCCTGCTTCTCAGGGATACTAACAGGCAGACCTAGGAGTCAGAGGTCAGAGTGGGAGAGGGAAGAAAATGGAGCAGCCACAGAGCTGGGAAGATTCAGCTTGAGGGCACCCACCACCACTTCATAGCCACATGGGCTCCAGGGACTGAGACCAGTGGAGTCGCAGGGAAGGAGTCTCAGCTCTGGGAGATGAAAGCCCTTGACTCGTGGAACATCCCACAAGGCTTCTCTGGGAGGAATGACCTCCTCGTGCTCAGGAAGTCCCCTGGGGAGGCTGGCTGGTCTCCCGACTTTGGCCCCTAAGGGCTTGTCTGGCAGGAAGCTGCAAGTCTGTGCTCTTGGGGTTGGGAATGACAGCTAGTACACCACACTGAGCATCCTCGTCTAGGAACAGAGGCCACCACCATACCATATTCCTCATCTGGTCACACCTGGGCAGACCTGGGCAGATAGGGGAGGGAAGCAGAGCTGAAGGGGTTGTGCCAGCCCTCCTCACTGGACTGACAGCACAGAAGCTTCTTTCTCACCTCTGCTCCTAAGAGTGGGCGTTCAAAACCTGAAAAAACCTCGGAGACACAGGAGTGGGTGGGAAAGGAATAGTCTGCAAGAACAACTGGTATAGCCAGGAAACTTGGCTCTGCTACCTGTGGGAAACTACCCATCCATTCATGCATCCATGCAGCCATCCATCTAGCTGTCTCTGCACCCATTAGAACTCCACCCATCCACCCACTCATTCCCCGCCAACTCATCCATCCATTAACCCATCCATTAAGTCAGCCAACCATGAAGCCCCAGAGATCCCTTTGGACCTGGGTCCTGCACCACAGCAGACAGAGGACAAACACAGGTGGGAGCCAGGCACATCCCCACATGTCCTCAGTTCCCAGTGAAGCAAAGCGGAGTTCAGTCTGCCACTGGGGCAGATACAAACTCTCCTTCTGGAGGCTTGAGAAAATAAACAGATGGAGTAGAGAAGGTGAGGGTAGGAGTCCTGAGGAGGTATTACCAGGACAGAGCGCCCCCAAACACACCACCTCCCTCATACTGCCACTGTCAGGGGAGGGGACACAGAAACAGGTCACAACTCCCCAGTCCTGTTTCTATCCCTCACTGTGCAAATCCAGGCAAGTCCTTTCCTGCACTGCCCTCTCCAAGGCCTTCCTCCCCACATCTGTCATGTGTGGGCAGCAGGAGAGGGTGCTGAATTTTTAAGAGTCACTCCAGAAAAGACTTAATTCCTGACTATTTGAGTCTTAGGCTAACCCACCCTCCCAACACTCACACAGGCTCCCCCAAAGTCATGCACATTCAGAAAGGTCCCCATTTCCCTGGGGACCCAGGGATCACCCTCTAGGAATGAAGCTGAGGTTCAGGAAGAGAGAAACCGATCCAGGAGCTGGTGAAGTGGCTTAAACAGCCCCCTGCTGGACCCTGGAGACCTGGAGGGAGAAGAATTTCCAGAAAGCCCAAGCCCTCCCAGCTCTCCTTCAGCCAGTGCCCTCCCTCCTGGCTTTCTCCCTCCCTCTTTTCCCCACTCCTAGCTACCAAGCCTCCTGGGCACTGGGGCTTCTTCCCTTATCTCCCTGCCAGACACAGGAGGGCTTAGCCCAGCAGTCTGTGACTTGTCCAGATCCACTTCAAAATTCTCAGCATCTGATTTCAATACCTGTCTTGTTTCGCTATGATTCACTGACAAATGCTGAGACTTTATTTCTCCCAAAGTTCTGAAGGGCCAGCTGCCGACCTACCTGCATGACAGCGAAGAAGCTGCCAGGTCTCTGTCTGAGGGATGGGGTGGACTTCTAGCTCCCTTACCAGGATATGGGAGCCTGCTGCCTGCTTCTAAGTGGATACCTTCCTCTCTTAGGCACACGATACTTGCTATGGGTTTAAGGCCGGCAACTGAGTGGCAGCTCCCTACCTGAAGGCCCATGGTCCCAGCAGCTTACATCTCCCTAAAGGGACATGACATCCTTGCTCAAGGAGCTCCCAGCCTTTTTATCCACCTCCGTGGTGAATATGGAGGTGAACGGTATGGGAAAGAATCTGATGCTGGGAAAGACTGAGGGCAGGAGGAGAAGAGGGCAACAGAGGATGAGATGGTTGGATGGCATCAACTCAAAGGCCATGAGTTTGGGCAAACTCTAGGAGACAGTGAAGGACAAGGGAGCCTGGTGTGCTGCAGTCCATGGGCTCGCCAAGAGTCAGACACAACTGAGCGACCGAACAACACAAACAAATGGTGAATATGGTGGACAAAAAGCTTCCTGTCCACAGGGGAATTCCCTGGCAGTCCAGGGCTTAGGACTTGGATCTTTCACTGCTGGAACCCCAGTTCAATCCCTGATCGGAGAACTCAGACCACACAAGCTGAGAACAGCCAAAAAAAAAAACCTCCATGAAACAGTTGCCAGTGAAGAGGACTGGGCCTGTCCATCTCCATTGCCAACATTGTCCTGCCCAGAGCCTGGCACAGAACAAGGCCTAGCGCACAAATGATTATCAAACAATGGAATTAAACTTGACCCTTTCCCACGATTACCCCACCACCGCTCACACCTGGAGCACATCCAGTTCTCCAGACAGCAGGGCTGTCTCTGTTACATGGCTAAGTGTTTGCTCAGAGCCAGCTCCATACGGTTTTGATCAGATTTTCAACATCTCGTGTTCAATTTCTCGGCAAGCCCCTACCACATAACCCCTTCTCTGGCATCCGGGAAACTCAGAAACAGACAGAAAACCTTGGAAATAAGAACTTCATTGGAGAGCAAGACTCCCAAGTGGGGAGTTTCCTCCAAGAGCCTCTCTGCTGTAATAAACAGGCACTTTTCTGGTCAGAGAACTTTCTTGATGGTCCCTGAGACTTTCTTTGTCCATGTGGGAGGACTTGGCTTGGTAGTACTAGCTAAACCACCCCCAGTGCTTACTAAGTACTGGACACTGCTCTTCAAGTGCTGGTATCATTCTTAAGTTGTAGCTGAGGGAACTGAGTTGCAGAGGTTAAGTAACTTATCCACGCTGCACAGCCAGTAAAGTAGCAGAGCTGGGGGATCCCAGCTGGGCAGTTCAGCTCCAGAATCTGTACTCTTAGCTACCACACATAACACCTCGCTGAGGTGACCCACCTCCTAAGTAAAAAATGGGCAATAATACAGCAGAGGCAGGTCTGAGGAAGGGGCCCTCAGAGAACACGAGAGCCACGGTTTTGAGGGCTGGCTTTGGGCCAGACTCCATGCTGAGTCCTTTATGTACATTAACACTGCATCTTCAAACAACCCTATGAGGTGAGATCACTCATCCCGTTCTATATATGAGGAGACTGAGGCACAGAGAGATAGAATGAGCTCTCGAGTCCACTCGACTAGTGAGTAGTAAAGCTGAGACTGCAGTCCAAGTCTGCCTGGCGGGTAGCACTTGAGCTGAGGGCTGGCAGCTGGGATGGCCAGATTGAGTGGAAAGGCTTGGTTTCCTAAGAAAAGCTGGGAAAACATAAAAGAAGTAGCTGGTCCTGTGGCTAAGACTCCATGACTCCAATGCAGGGGGCCCAAGTTTGATCCCTGGTCAGGGAACTAGATTCCACATGCCGCGACTGAGTTTGCAGGTCACAACTAAAGATCCTGGGTGCTGCAACTAAGACTTGGCACAGCCAAATAAATAAATATTTTATTTTAAAAAGGACAGAAGAAGCTGGAGACCTTGGGCAAGATCCCAGTGCTAGAGCTCAGACACAGACATGCCCCTTGGAGGCCTCCTGGGCTGACCTCTCCAGCAGAAGGGGAGCCTCCCTCCCCTGAGCATCCAGGAGAAAGTGGGCACAGGTTCTCCAGGTCTGCTCAGGCCTCAGTTTTCCCAAGAGTGGAGAGTGGAGAAGGGGCTTAGGCTACAACTGTGCCTATCTTCTTACCTCCATTCCCAGGGGAGTAGCAGAGGCCAGGACCTGGTAACATTGAAATGAAAGGGGGAATGGAGGGCAGGGCTGGGACCCAGAGGGCAGGGATAGGAGCCTGTCTAGGGGTTTGGTGGGCAGGACTTCTGGAAGGAGTAGGCCTCTTGGGGGCCTCTGATCCAGTCTGGCTGGAACCCCTGCAGGGCAGAGCATCTAGGGGCTGCAAGGGTGGGATCAGACTCCTGAAGGAGCCACTCTGACAGCTACTTCCATCTCCTGAAGGGCCAGGCATGGGCAGGATGGGGAGGAGGACAAGGGTGAGGGTAGAGTCTGAGGATCAGAGTGGATGGGGAAGTCAGACCTCCCACCCTACTTCCATCCCTAGGACCGTTGAATCTTCCATGGCTCAAAGGGGAAGCAGGAGATATGGGCTGCCCTGCAAAGTAGTCCAGTCAAAGTAGGATGGCTATAACCCTAGAAGCTTCAACACTGACCTGCCAGATAACAGGACCCACCCCACCCCGCGTCCCCACAGTTCTGGATCTCAGAATCACACTCACTGGAAATCTGGACCCATCACCATCAAAACCTCTATCACCTTGCCAACCTCATATCTGTCAGACCATGATTTCAAGGATCCTCCCCCAAGAGGAAGGCACCCCTTCCTACCTGTAGGGGCCCAATACTGTAAAGCCCTTCATCAATTAAGGAATCCTGGCAGGACATCCCATACATATTGGTGTCCCCATTGCTGACAAGATCTCCATTCATGTCAAGGTCCCCTCATTACTATCAGGACACCGTTCCTCTTGGGAAATACTATGCCTGTCAGAAATACCCCAGCCTGTCAGGCAGGACGGCAGCAATGTACTGCTACAAGGACACCATTTTTCCATGTAGCCCATGTAAATGGCACCTCCTGGCATGGCAGCCCTAAGGGGATCAATGAGTCCCCTTAGGGTCAGAGTATCTGTTAATGCAGGGTCCTCAGTGATTTAAAGGCTGCCATGACATAGAGCCCCAGCCCTGGTGAACCCTTGTGTCTAAAGTGATGCCACATCACTGTCTGGAACTCAGAATATTTATTCATACCAGGCACTGCTCTAGGTGCTAGTGGTACAACAGCCAGCAAGACATACTATCTTGGGCTTCAGGGAGCCTAATGTAATCTTTTGGGGATTCTACAATGAAAGATAAGCTCTATTGATAACTGAGACTAATATAATAGGAAATCCCTTAAACATACAAAGGGGTTAATATTGTGGGCAGTGGGAAAAAAAAGATAAATATCTCGATAGGTCATCCTATGGCTTTCCAACAACAACATGCATCCTTCTTCCCAAACCCTAGACTTAACATTTTAAGGCTATCATCTAATGTAAGATCACTTTTGTCTATACAACCAAAAAGATTCACTGATTCCCAAAGATAGACTCTTCAGAGCCTTGGCAATTGCCACATCTGTCTTAGCTTGGGCTGCCATAATAAAATACCATGGATTGAATGGCTTAAATAACATTTATTCTCTCACCATTTTGGAGGTTAGACATTCAATATCAAGGTGCCAGCATGGTAGGTTTCTCTTGGGAGCTCTCTTCCTGGCGTGCAATGCCCACCTTCTTACTATGTCATCACAGGGCAGAGATCTCTCTCTTTCCTCCTCTTCTTTGAAGACCACAGTCCTATAAGACTAGAGCCCTACCCTTATGATTCCATTTAACCTAAATTACTCCTTAAAAGACCCTCTCTCTAGACACCATCACATTGAGGCTTAGGGTTTCAACATATGAATTCTTGGGGTCACAGGACATAATTCATCCTACAGCAAAAGCCAAATCTAAATCCAAGAACTCAGAATGACATCCACCCCTCCTCTAGTCTTGTTGTAATCTCATCTCCCTATTCTACAACACGTGGTGATCATCAGCAGCACACCTGATTGGCCGGGATAGGCTGGGTGATGCTGCAATAACAAAAGACATCTAAATCTGAGTGACTGAACACAACAAAATTCTATTCCACCTACATACAAGGCCTGTGGTGAGTCTAGGCGATCTCTAGCACAGCTGTGCTCCATATGGTGGCTCGGCTCAACATTCCAGGCTGCTTCAATCCTTTGGCAGGTTCTTTCAGATCAACACATGTTTCCATGATGACTCCAGCCAGGCAAGACAGCAAGGGGAACCCTTCTTCAAATGCTCCTATCCACAAATGACACACACCATTTCTGCACACATTTCACCAGCTAAAGTGGGTCATACACCCATGCCCAACTTCAAGGGAGCAATTGCCAGGAGGGGAAGCAAACCAGAATCTTGGTGAGTGGTAGTAATATCACCACAAAAACCTGTATTCATGAATGGAATAGAACTTCCCTGGTGGTTCAGTGGTTAAGAGTCAACCTACTGGGAGGGAGGTTCAAGATGGGGAACATGTGTACACCCATGGAGGATTCATGTTGATATATGGCAAAACCAATACAATATTGTAAAATAATTAGCCTCCAATTAAAATAAATAAATTTATATTAAAAAAAAAAAAGAGTCAACCTACCATCTAGAAGGGTGGGATGGGGAGGGAGATGGAAAGGAGGTTCAGGAGGGAGGGGACATGAGTGTACCTATGGCTGATTCTTGTTGATGTATGCCAGGAAACCACAAGATTCTGCAAAGCAAACATCCTTCAATTTAAAAAATAAAGTGGCAAAAATAAAAATAAAAGAATCTACCTGCCAATGAAGGGTACACCAGTTCAGTCCCTGTTCCAGGAAGATTCCCCATGCCATGGGGCAACTAAGCCCATACACCACAACTACTGAGCCCATGGTCCCTAGGGCTGGTGCGCCACAACAAGAAAAGCCACCCCCATGAGAAACCCACGCACGTCAACCACAGAGAAGCCCCCACTTGCCACAACTAGAGAAAGTCTACACACAGCAACAAAGACCCAGCACGGCAAAAAATAGAGCAAATAAATAAGGAAACAGATAAATACATTAAATAAACCTCTCATTTTAAAAAAAGAATGGAATAAAGGGGGATGAAAGAAAATAGGAGTCAATGGAGAAGCTCTATACAGTCAACAAAAACAAGACCAGGAGCTGACTGTGGCTCAGACCATGAACTCCTTATTACCAAATCCAGACTTAAATTGAAGAAAGTAGGGAAAACCACTAGACCATTCAGGTATGACCTAAATCAAATCCTTTATGATTATACAGTGGAAGTGAGAAATAGATTTAAGGGCCTAGATCTGATAGATAGAGTGCCTGATGAACTATGGAATGAGGTTCGTGACATTGTACAGGAGACAGGGATCAAGACCATCCCCATGGAAAAGAAATGCAAAAAAGCAAAATGGCTGTCTGGGGAGGCCTTACAAATAGCTGTGAAAAGAAGAGAAGCGAAAAGCAAAGGAGAAAAGGAAAGATATAAGCATCTGAATGCAGAATTCCAAAGAATAGCAAGAAGAGATAAGAAAGCCTTCCTCAGCAATCAATGCAAAGAAATAGAGGAAAATAACAGAATGGGAAAGACTAGAGATCTCTTCTGGAGAAGGCAATGGCACCCCACTCCAGTACTCTTGCCTGGAAAACCCCATGGACGGAGGAGCCTGGTAGGCTGCAGTCCATGGGGTTGCTAAGTCAGACACGACTGAGCAACTTCACTTTCACTTTTCACTTTCATGCATTGGAGAAGGAAATGGCAACCCACTCCAGTGTTCTTGCCTGGAGAATCCCAGGGATGGGGGAGCCTGGTGGGCTGCAGTCCATGGGGTCACACAGAGTCGGACACAACTGAAGCGACTTAGCAGCAGCAGCAGAGTTCTCTTCAAGAAAATTAGAGATACCAAGGGAACATTTCATGCAAAGATGGTCTCGATGAAGGACAGAAATAGTATGGACCTAACGGAAGCAGAAGATATTAAGAAGAGGTGGCAGGAATACACAGAAAAACTGTACAAAAAAGATCTTCATGACCCAGATAATCACAATAGTGTGATCACTCACCTAGAGCCAGACATCCTGGAATGTGAAGTCAAGTGGGCCTTAGAAAGCATCACTACGAACAAGGCTAGTGGAGGTGATGGAATTCCAGTTGAGCTATTTCAAATCCTGAAAGATGATGCTGTGAAAGTGCTGCACTCAATATGCCAGCAAATTTGGAAAACTCAGCAGTGGCCACAGGACTGGAAGAGGTCAGTTTTCATTCCAATCCCAAAGAAAGGCAATGCCAAAGAATGCTCAAACTACCGCACAATTGCACTCATCTCACACGTGAGTAAAGTAATGCTCAAAATTCTCCAAGCCAGGCTTCAGCAGTATGTGAACCGTGAACTTCCAGATGTTCAAGCTGGTTTTAGAAAAGGCAGAGGAACCAGAGATCAAATTGCCAACATCCGCTGGACCATCGAAAAAGCAAGAGAGTTCCAGAAAAACATCTATTTCTGCTTTATTGACTATGCCAAAGCCTTTGACTGTGTGGATCACAATCAACTGCGGAAAATTTTGGAAGAGATGGGAATACCAGACCACCTGACCTGCCTCTTGAGAAACCTATATGCAGGTCAGGAAGCAATGATTAGAACTGAACGTGGAACAACAGACTGGTTCCAAATAGGAAAAGGAGTACGTCAAGGCTGTATATTGTCACCCTGCTTATTTAACTTATATGCAGAGTACATCACGAGAAACGCTGGGCTGGTAGAAGCACAAGCTGGATTCAAGATTGCCGGGAGAAATATCAATAACCTCAGATACGCAGATGACACCACCCTTATGGCAGAAAGTGAAGAGGAACTAAAGAGCCTCTTGATGAAAGTGAAAGTGGGAGTAAAAAGTTGGCTTAAAGCGCAACACTCAGAAGATGAAGATCATGGCATCTGGCCCCATCACTTCATGGAAAATAGATGGGGAAACAGTGGAAAACAGTGTCAGACTTTATTTTTTTGGACTCCAAAATCCCTGCAGATGGTGACTGCAGCCATGAAATTAAAAGATGCTTACTCCTTGGAAGAAAAGCAGAGACGTTACTTTGCCAACAAAGGTCCGTCTAGTCAAGGCTATGGTTTTTCCAATGGTCATGTATGGATGTGAGAGTTGGACTGTGAAGAAAGCTGAGCGCTGAAGAATTGATGCTTTTGAACTGTGGTGTTGGAGAAGACTCTTGAGAGTCCCTTGGACTGCAAGGAGATCCAACCAGTCCATTCTGAAGGAGATCAGCCCTGGGATTTCTTTGGAAGGAATGATGCTGAAGCTGAAACTCCAGTACTTTGGCCACCTCATGCGAAGACTTGACTCATTGGAAAAGACTCTGATGCTGGAAGGGATTGGGGGCAAGAGGAGAAGGGGACGACAGAGGATGAGATGGCTGGATGGCATCACCAACTCAATGGATGTGAGTCTGAGTGAACTCCGGGAGTTGGTGTTGGACAGGGAGGCCTGGCATACTGCAATTCATGGGGTCGCAAAGAGTCGGACACGACTGAGCAACTGAACTGAACTGAACAGACATAAAACATTGGAAAAGAGCCTGATGCTGGGAAAGATTGAAGGTGGGAGGAGAAAGGGACAACAGAGGATGAGATAGTTGGATGGCATCACCAACTCAATAGACATGAGTTTGAGTAAACTCTGGGAGTTGGTGATGGGACAGGGAGGCCTGGCATGCTGCAGTCCATCGGGTCAGAAAGGGTCGGAAAGGGTCAGGACTGAGCAAGTGAACTCAACTCTCAAAAACTAGCAAGAGGGCATTTTTTCTGCCCCCTTCTGATGTCTATTTCAGAAGCTTTCTCTATCTCTTTTATACTTTAATAGAACTCTGCTACACAAAAGCTCCAAGTGATCAAGTATCGTCTCTGGCCCTGGATTGAAATCCTCTCCTCCAGAGGTCATGAAACCAGCGTAGTTCACAGCTCACAACAGCAACCTTTCAGGAAGCGGTGACCAAAATCATTCCCAAGAAAAAGAAATGCAAGAAGGCAAAGTGGTTGTCTGAGGAGGCCTTACAAATAGCTAAGAAAAGAAGAGAAGCAAAAGGCACAAAGGAGAAAGGGAAAGATATACCCAAGTGAATGCAGTTTCAGAGAATAGCAGAAAGAGATAAGGAAGCCTTCTTAAGTGAATAGTGCAACAAAACAGGAAAACAACAGATGGGAAAGACTAGGGATCTCTTCAAGAAAACTGGAGATACCAAGGGAACATTTCAAGCAAAGATGGGTTCAATAAAGGACAGAAATGGCAAGGACCTAACAGAAGCAGGAGATATTAAGAAGAGGTGTCAAGAATACACAGAACTGTACAAAAAAGGTCTTAATGACCTGGATAACCACAATGGTGTGGTCACTCACCTAGAGCCAGACATCCTGGAGTGTGAAGTCAGGTGGGCATTAGGAAGCATTTCTATGAACAAAGCTAGTGGAGGTGATGGAATTCCAGCTGAGCTATTTAATATCCTAAACGATGATGCTGTTAAAGTGTCGCATGTGATATGCCAGCAAATTTGGAAAACTCAGCAGTGGCCAGAGGACTGGAAAAGGTCAGTTTTCATTCCAATCCCAAAGAAACGCAATGCCAAGGAATGTTCAAACTAACATACAATTGTGCATGCTAGCAAGATTATGCTCAAAATCCTTCAAGAATGGCTTCACCAGTATGTGAACTGAGGAGTTCCAGTACAAGCTGGATTTAGAAAAGCCAGAGGAACCAGCAATCAAATTGCCAGCATTTTCTGGATCATAGAAAAAGGGAATTCTACAATTCTAAAATCTGTTTCACTGACTATGCTAAAGCCTTTGACTGTGTGATCACAACAAACTGGAAAATTCTTAAAGAAATGGGAATACCAGACCACCTTACCTGTCTCCTGAGAAACCTACATGCAGGACAAGAAGCAACAGTTAGAACTGGACATGGACCAATGGACTGGTTCAAAATTGAGAAAGGAGTACATCAAGGCTGTATATTGTCACCTTGCTTATTTAACTTATATGTAGAGTATATCGTGTGAAATGCTGGATTGGAAGACTCACAAGCTGGCATCAAGATTGTTGGGAGAAATATCAACCTCAGATATGCGGGCCATACCACTTTAATGGCAGAAAGCAAAGAGGAACTAAAGAGTCTCTTGATGAAGGTGAAAGAGGAAAGTGAAAAGCTGTCTTAAAACTCAGCATTGAAAAAACGAAGATCATGGCATCTGGTCCCATCACTTCATGGTAAACAGATGGGGAAAATGTGGAAACAGTGACAGATCATTTTTTCTTGGGCTCCAAAATCACTGTGGATGGTGACTGCAGTCATGAAATTGAAAGACACTTGCTCCTTGGAAGAAAAGCTATGACAAACCTAGACAGTGTATTAAAAAGCAGAGACATCAGTTTGCTGACAAAGGTGTGTATAGTCAAATCTATGTTTTTTTTCAGTAGTCATGTATGGATGTGAGAGTTGGACCATAAAGGCTGAGCACTGAAGGATTGCTGATTTTGAACTGTGGTGTTGGAGAAGACTCTTGAGAGTCCCTTGGACTGCAAGGAGATCCAACCAGTCCATCCTAAACGAGGTCAGCCCTGGGTGTTCTTTGGAAGGAATGATGCTAAAGCTGAAACTCCAGTACTTTGGCCACCTCATGCAAAGAGTTGACTCATTGGAAAAGACTCTGATGCTGGGAGGGATTGGGGGCAAGAGGAGAAGGGGACGACAGAGGATGAGATGGCTGGATGGCATCACTGACTCGATGGACGTGAGTCTGAGTGAACTCCGGGAGTTGGTGATGGACAGGGAGGCCTGGCATACTGCGATTCATGGGGTCGCAAAGAGTCGGACACGACTGAGCGACTGAACTGAACTGAAAGAAATAGGGAATTTCACAGCCAGGAAGGAAGTATGAATAAAAGCTGTAGTCAGTAGTTCTGGAACTAGTCCTAGGGCTTAACTAGAATTTATTATTTCTTTTTTATATTAGCTTTCTACTGCTGTGTAACAAATCACCACATATTTAGCAGCTTCAAACAGTCCAAATGTATTGTCTCACAGTTTCTGTGGGCCAACGGTCAGGTACAGATCAACTGGGTCCTCTGCTCAGGTTTCATCAGGCTGATCTCAGGTATCAGCCAGGCTGCCATCTCATCTTGGACTCTGAGTCCTCTTCCAAATTCACCGGGTGTTGACAGTTGTGGTTTAGGACTGAAGCCCTGAGTTCCTAGAACTGCCTGCAATTCCCTGCTTCACACCGTCTTCACAGCAGTTTGCTTCTTCAAGGGCAATGTGAGAGCTTCTGCTGCTGCTGCTTATTTCTTGGCTCTGGACACTTTCCCTAAGGGCTCACCTAACTAGGTCAGGCCCATGCAGGGTAATCTTCCTTTTGACTAACTCAAAGGTAACTAATTTGGGGTCCTTAGTTATATCTGCAAAATCCGTTCACTGTTGCCATATAGTATAACCTAACCACATCATTGATATCCCACCGTATTCACAGGTCAAGAAGCCAAGAGGATTAATCCCCTCAAAGCAAGGAGATCAGACAGGGCATGCACACCATTAAGGAGGAATCTTAAATTCTGTTTACCACACTCCCTCCATGATTTATTCCCTTTATCTCCAACTGCCACTTCAGCTAGTTGACATTCTACGCCTGCTCTGTGTGTGTGTGTGTGTGTGTGCATGTGTGTTCAGTTGCCCTGTCAAGTCTGAATCCTTGCGACCCTATGGACTACAGCCTGCCAGACTCCTCTGTCCATTTAATTTTCCAGGCAAGAATACTGGAGTGGGTTGCCATTTCCTACTCCAGGGGATCTTCCTGACCAAGGGATAGAACCCATGTCTCCTGCATTGGCAGGCAGATTCTTTAACTGAGCCAGCTAGGAAGTCCCTATACCTGCTAAGATACCCAAACTTTCACACCCAAAGGATACTAACCCCTGATGGTCCTCCCTCATTAAGGCCACAGGATCCTCCATGAACTTTGACCACTGGGCATGGCACCACCAGTAAGTGCCCTAAGTACCCCAGGGATTATTCCCCACATACATAGCCTCTCACAGCACTCGCCCTCCCCTGCCATACCCACATCAGGATGGATCACAAACTCCATCCCTCCTCTTAGCCTTTGTGCTTGCTGTTCATCCTGCCTGGAATGTCCTCCCTCCTGCCTCACCCTTCCTCAAGGCTCTGTGGAGGTCCCTCCTCTGCATAACCTCTCCTGCCTTCCCTCTGTCCTCCCAATCCTGAGGCTCATCACCAGCCACACAGGCCACCTTTTGCTTGATTTCAGAGACCCTTGTCTCCTGCACTTCTCCTGAGAAAGCTAAGTTCAAGCTGAGAAACCCTAGGGCCCAGAGTGGCCCAAACTGCAGAAAATGAAAGAGAACGGGTGTTCAGGAAATCCTGGCAGGGGCTTTACATGAAGCTCCCGAGGGCAGGAGTCAAGGGAGGAGGGTGCACTATTGCTTAAGACTCCCTTCCCCTTCTGATGTACCGTCACCTCCAGAAGTCCTGTGCAACATCTACCCACACTTGAACTGAAGGGCCACCTCTGCCCTGTAGGCTGGGCCGGGACCCTCTGGACAGGGATAGAGGGATTGGAGAATAAGGGTTGGGTGGTGAAGCAGACCCCTTCCTGGGATCGGGGACTTCCAGAAGCTGAGTCATCTGATTTCTTGCTCATTTCCAGCTTCTTTCTGGCATAAAGAGGGCCCAGGCTCCTCAGGCTAGAGCCCCACTTCCACCAGCCACACATTCCCTTTTCTCTGTACACGAGACGCCCTCTGCAGGCTCAGGAGGTTGGCACTCAGGCCAGGAGCCTCACACCCCCTTTCCCTATGCACTGATGCCCTCTGCAGGCCATGTGAGGTCAATAGATGGATTAAACAGAACACACACATACACATGAACACACAGGTGGGGACACCTTTACCCACATGCATATGTCTATACCCACACACATATACAGGCACATAATCAGTCACACAGCCAACCACTCACATCTATCAAGGACACACCACAGACACTTAAGTACATAATCACAATGTGGACACAAGGGCACATATAGACACACATACATTATTACACACACACACTGTCATGGGAGCAGGCACAGAAACACACATGAACATAATCTTTCCTCCTAGAGAAGGGTATTTGTTTGGAAGGAAAAAGTTAAAAAAGCTACCGGGGGAACAGGGTAATAACCTGAATTGTGGACTTAATAAAAGAAGGTATTTCTATTTAATTAATTTATTTATTTTATTTTTGGCTATCACTGGGTCTTCCTTGCTGTCTGTGGACTTTCTCTAGTTGTGGTGAGTGGGGGCTACTCTCTAGTCGTGGAGCTCAGGCTTCCTACTGCTGCAGCTTCTCTTGTTGCAGAGCACAGGTTCTAGATGTGCAGGCTCAGTAGCTGTAGCACATGGGCTTAGCTGCCCCACGGCATGTGGAATCTTCCCAGACCGGGGACTGAACCTGTGTCCCGTGCATTGGCAGGTGGATTCTTAACCACTAGACTACCAGGGAAGTCCTAATGGGGACTGTTGACTAGACAGCCTTCTATTTTGCTAGGCACTGGCAGGCTGGTTATAGTTTTGGAATAGTGCAGATAAGAGATGGGGTAGGGGCTTCCCTGGTGGCTCAGTGGTAAAGAGTCTGCCTGCCAATACAGGAAACACTGGTTTGATCCCTGATCTGGAAAGATCCCACAAGCCACGGGGCAACTAAGCCCGTGAGGCACAACTACTAAGCCCACATGCCGCAATTACTGAAGCCCATGCACCTAGAGCCTACGCTCCACAAGGAGAGGAGCCATCGCAATGAGAAGCCAGTGCACCACAAGGAAGAGTAGCCTCTACTTGCCACAACTAGAAAAAAGCAAGTGCGGCAGGGAAGACCCATCACAGCCATACATAAATAAATAAATAAAATGAATTTTTTTAATAGTTGAGGTAGAGCTAGTAAAAAGAAATTTGGAGTATGCAAGAGCTTAATCTATATAACTTGCATGAAAGCTCATTCTTAGAAGTTGAAGCTCATTCTTAGAAGCTCCTGAGCTCAGCAAGCCAGACTAAACTAACCCTACCGCATTCCAGACACTCTCAAAACAGAGAAGCCTTCTGATATTGGTCATTCATGGGAGGTGATAAATGAGAAAGGGGGATGGACCTAAGCACCACTGAGCACCCACTCACTGTGAGTCAGGCACATGGACTACCTCACAAGATACAAATTATTCCCATTTTACAGATCCCATTTCCTTGACTGTCCAGGGTTCTAAAATTGGATTCAAATACAAGAGTTTGAGTAAAAAATTCTGTTGTTTCCACTACATGAGTAATGGCAAATGCAAGGGATATAGGTTTCCATTCCTTACTCATGTTCCCAACAATGACAGAATGTTTGCATCTTCCCCACTGATCCAGATCAGGGATTGGCAAGCTATGGCCCAGCCAGCCTGCTACCTGTTTTTGTAAATAAAGCTTTATTGGAATATAGTCATGTCTAATCACTTACATATTGTCTATGGCTACTTTGGGGCTACAGAGATAGTATGTCCTGCAAAACCTTATTTATTATCTAGACCTTTATCAAAAAGGTTTGCTAACCTCTGATCCAAACCCAGCCTCAAATGGGAGTTAACAAGTCTTATTGCCTTTGGTGTCTTAGCATTGAAGGATGACCAGATAAATAAATAAATGGGATAGATCAATAGATGGATGGATGAACAAACAGATGGACAGACATATATAGGTAGTATATCAGAGTTTGGCTCCAAATAGGTACCAGTTTTCTGCCATTTATAAGCAGTGAAACATTGGGCAAGTTAATCTTTCTGGGTCTTAGTTCCTCATCTGTAAAATGGGGATAATAATACAATGATCATTATCCAGGGCTTTTTCTGTTGAAAATGACAAAACCCAACTTAAATAGCTTAAGCAAAAAGTTAAATATGTCATATCACAGATTACGATTTAGTCTACTTCAGCCCTGGTTGGACCCAGGGATTCAAATGATGTTATCTCCATATTTTAACCTGACTTCTCTCTCATCCTTTTTATGTGGGGGCCTTATTCCTATTATAAACAGGTTGTCTTCTAGCAGCAGAAAATATGGCCACTGAAAGCCTCAAGTCTAAATCTGCAATAGTAAGTGATCCAAAATACAGGCTCTCTTTCTCCTAACATCAAATCTCATGCAAAGCTTTGAACTGTGCTTGTGACATAAACTCAGTTCTTCAACATATTACAGTGGCCAGGCAATGAGGTACTCTGGGCAGGACACTATGACTGACAAAGCCACCAGGACCACATGAAGTGAGAGAGAAATTCTCTAAAGAAGCCAGAAAAAGGAGTATAGAAAAATGTCTGCATGAACAAAAATATCACTCACAGAATTCTACTTCAGAGATCTGCCATGAGAAAATTATTTTAAAGCATTTAGCATGGTGCATGGCACTTAAGTATCAACAAACATTAATTATTACCATAACTTGATAGATGAATGAATGTACTAATAGATGGCTAATGGTTAAACATTGTTGTTGTTGTTCAGCCACTAAGCTATGTCCAACTCTTTGCGATCCCATGGACTGCAGCACACCAGGCTTCTCTGTCCTTCACGACCTCCTAGAGTTTGCTCAAGCTCATGTCCATTGAATCAGTGATGCCATCCAACCATCTCATCCTGTGTCACCCTCTTCTCCTCCTGCCCTCAATCTTTACCAGCATCAGGGTCTTTTCCAATGAGTTGGCTCTTCACATCAGGTGGCCAAAGTATTGGAGCTTCAGTTTCAGCATCAGTCCTTCCAGTGTTTAAACATACAGATGAATAAATGAAGATGAAGATGTGAAAAGATAGATGAAAGGCAAGATGGGAGAATAAAGAGACAAAGATGGGGAGACATACAGACACATGGATGGATGGATGGATGATGGAAAGACAAAAATGGGCCCACAGTTAGGTTTGTCACATCACATGTTCTAGGGCTGGGAATGGGAAACAAACGGCACTCCACAATTGGTGTCTCCTGAGAGGTCTCCTCTTCTGGTCTGTCTCTTGGGTCCCTCTGATCAGGTTAGGGAAACACTTGCTCCCCATCCTCATCTCTAGTTTTCTTGCATCTCTGTGAATTGACCAGCCCTTCTCCTCAGAAATCCCCTCCCAATTCTGAGGATAGGGAAGTCACGGCGGAAGGGGGTGTTCTAAGTCAAGTCGCCCTTATGCTCCTTCCGCTGCCTAGGCTCAGCTTGGAGCTTAGGAAAATAGCTGGGGAGAGGGACAGTACTGGCTGGGCCAGGAGGTAGAGTCCTAGGGCCCCGAGAGCTGGACCTGCTTCCAAAGAACCTTTGCTTTAGCCCTGCTCAGCCAAGAGAGGAACATGTCTCAGGCGATGGATGTGTAGGCACTGTGATGGGCTTAGGGACACCTGGGAGACCTTCTCCAAGTAGCTTAACCTGCTACTTGTGATTGTCCTCAGGGAATCCAGGGGACCAGCGGGGTGCCATCTTTCCCACTCCAGTAATCTTAGGACCACAGAGAAGAGGCAGGAGTAAGGAGAAACCTGAGAAAGAGGGAGGCACTCCCCTTGCTCTGATCTCTAATTCTGAACTAAGCTCTGACCCTTAGCCTTAAAACTGAAGTTCAAGAGACTTTTCTGGTGGTCCAGTGGTTAAGACTCTGAGCTTCCAAGGCAGGAACACAGGTTTGATTCCAGTCAGGAACTAAGGTCCCACATGCTGCACAACGCAGCCAAAATAAATAAATTAAAAGAAAAAACTGATGTTCAAATGCCTTCAAGAGGATGACACTGCAAACCTTCCCCTAATAGGGCAATTCAGTCCCCTTCCCTCGTCCAAAAAGTTGCATGTTGAGGTTCTCAGAGCTAAAGACAAACAGTGGGAAATGGGAACAGGGAAGCTATGGGAACAGCGAGTTATGAAAGGGAAAAAAGGTTCACCCAGACAGATGGAGAGAGTGGGGAGTGTATTCAGTGGAAAGGTATTCTGATAGCAATTCTTGTTGTTTCGTTGCTAAGTCCTGTCTGAGTTTTTGTGACCCCATGGACTGTAGCCCGCCAGGCTCCTCTGTCCATGGGATTTCCCAGGCAAGAATACTGGAGTGGGCTGCCTTTTCCTTCTCCAGGGGATCTTCCCAACCCAAGAATCAAACCTGTGTCTCCTGCATTGTCAGATGGATTATTTACCGCTGAGCCAGTAGGGAAGCCCAGGAGCTCTTTCAATTCAACTGCTATTCAATTTAGACACAAACCACCCAGATCTAGTGTTAGATTCCACAGGTTTAAGGGCACAATCCCAACAAGCTTGCTTGAGATGCCAGCAACAAGTGGGGTCCTCAGGCTGCCTGCATTTCTGACTAACTAGCTACAAGTCCAGGAAGTTCTTAAACTCAGATCTAAGAGTTCACTAGAATGACTCATAGAACTCAGAAGTTCTATACTCACAATTAGTTTTTAATAAAGTAGGACTCTCAAGAGTCTTCTCCAACACCACAGTTCAAAAGCATCAATTCTTCAGCGCTAAGCTTTCTTTATAGTCCAACTCTCACATCCATACATGACCACTGGAAAAACCATAGCCTTGACTAGACGGACCTTTGTTGACAAAGTAATGTCTCTGCTTTTTAATTTGCTGTCTAGGTTGGTCATAACTTTCCTTCCAAGGAGTAAGCATCTTTTAATTTCACAGCTGCAATCACCATCTGCAGTGATTTTGGAGCCGAGAAAAATAGTCAGCCACTGTTTCTGCTGTTTCCCCATCTATTTGCCATGAAGTGATGGGACCGGATGCCATGATCTTAGTTTTCTGAATGTTGAGCCGAAGAATTGATGGTTTTGAACTGTGGTGTTGGAGAAGACTCTTGAGAGTCCCTTGGACTGCAAGGAGATTCAACCAGTCCATCCTAAAGGAGATCAGTCCTGGGTGTTCATTGGAAGGACTGATGTTGAAGCTGAAACTCCAATACTTTGGCCACCTGATATGAAGAGCTGACTCATTGGAAAAGACCCTGATGCTGGGAAAGATTGTGGACAGGAGGAGAAGGGGACGACAGAGGATGAGATGGTTGGATAGCATCACCGACTCGATGGACATGAGTTTGGGTGGACTCTGGGAGTTGGTGGTGGGCAGGGAGGCCTGGCGTGCTGCGGTTCATGGGGTTGCAAACAGTGGGACACGACTGAGTGACTGAACTGAACTGAACTGAATATAAATCAGGAATATCCAAATGGAAAGACACACAAGGAGGATTTCAATGCAGAGCTCCCATGCTCTTTCCCCATGGAGACACAAAGGGCACATCACCCTCCTAGTACGTGTTCGCCAACAGTACATGTTCACCAAACAGGAAGGTCACGAACTTTGGTGTCCAGAATTTTTATTGAGACTTCAAACATAGGCAAGAATGAATTGTTGGTGACATAACTCTATCTCCCCAGCCAAGTTGGCTCAAAGCCTCAATTCTGCAATGATACGGTTGGTCTTTCTGCTGACCAGCCTCTATCCCAAGTCACCTCGTCTCTTAGCATAAATTCAGGTGTGACCCAAGGGGCTCACAAATAGCAAAGAACTTGTATTAGTTGGGATATTCCAAAGATGTAGTGTCTCCCTTTCAGGAATAGGGACAAAGGCCAAATTATTATACAATAGACAGAGCCCTGCATCTGAGTGAAGGGATGTGAATCACCAAAGCGGTGGGGACCAGGCCTCCTGCAGACATGACTTGGCTGCAGCAGGGCAGGACTGCCACTGTGGGTGTGAGAGCAAGTGTTAGTAAGGATGAGTGTGGTAGAGGCACAGCTTCTCCATGCCCAGACTGCAATGCTTCCAACTGGCATCAGTGGATTTGTCTGTCACCTGTCTGTATGTAGTTCAAGCAGGGGAAGATAGATACAAGAGGGAAAAAGAGTATGGGGTGGTGGGAAGAGGAGAGGTGAATTTATTCTCCACACTTCAGCTTAAGGGAACTTTTACTTCATTCATTTCTGGTCATTTTCTCCCATACTGTCCAGCCACAAGGCTCTCTCCCAGACTCCCCAGACCAACTAGGGCAGCTATTTCCAACCTCCCACACTAAGTTAATTGCTCTTTCCTGCCTTTAGTCGAATAGCCTCTACAGCCCCCAGCCAGTTAGCTTCCTCTATGTGATCTTATTGTCTCTTTTGACCCCCACCCCCACCCCACCCCGTGCAGGTCCAACCCAGATGATAAGCTCTCTGAGGGCAGAATCTGTGCCTGTCTTCTTTACTGCTGTTTCCTCATGCCCACACACATTACCCAGCACAGAGTAGTCACTAAATAAATATTGGTTATGACTGCAGGAACAAAAATCTCCGGAAACGAGGTCTCAGTTCAGAGAGGAAGGTCTGTTGACCCATGCCACTCAGCCAACAAGTATTCCTATAGCATGGCCTGTCTAGACTGGGCCCTCTCTGGAGACCTATTCCTCCTCTGCCCAGTATAATATACATAGAATGGGTCAGACAAGAAAGGCAACTGTCAGAGCAGAAGCCAAGATGGAGAGGAGAGGGGATTGGTAAAACAGTACAGGACAGCGTCGCAGAGCTCTTTTCTTGCTGCCTGATGCTGAGGTCTCCGTCTTCCCAGGGTGGAGCTCCAATATCTGGCTCCATCCTTATAAAAGAGGGCTCTGTGCCCTGCACCTTAGTAATAAATACCGACTCTCCCCACACCACCCCCTCCCCGCTTTAGACATAGACTCTGGCTCCACCTCCTAGTGTGACATCTGGTCTCCGCCTCCTCCGAAGAGATGCTAAGGCTCCGCCCCTTCCGGGTAATAGGTAAGCCCCACCCCTAGAGCGTGACGCCGTCACTGTGACATAACGTAAAGGTCTGCTTCCGGGGTGGAGCCAGGGAGGGTGGGCGTTTAGGCTGCGCCGACCCCTCAGCCCCCCTGCAGGTGACCCTATCCCCCGAAAATCCTCACCCGGGGCCCCAAATATCCCGGCCCTATGACCTCCAAGCCCTATCCACCTAAATGCCCCATGCCCCCGAGGTGACCGACCTCCCAATCCCTTAATGTCTAGTGCTTCCCAGATCTTCAGCCCTGTCCCGAGTCTTCCCAGGGCACCTGTCTCATATTACCCGAGAACAAGTCAGTCTTGTCCACAGAATGACAGAGAAGGGGACCTGGGGTTGGGGAATTCTTGATCCAATCATGCCGCTCCCCAGGAGACGTTCGGAACCCAGGACATGTCGGGATTGAGGAGATACGAGGTGGCGCTGGAGGCGGAGGAGGAGTGAGTGGAGGCGGGGTTCTGCGGAGGAGGAACCTAAGCCGCTCCGGGGTTGGGGGGTGGGGAGGGCGCGTGTTCTTTGGGGGCGGGAGAAGCGGGAGGGGTGGGGCCTCTTAGGGGCGTGGGCTATCGAGAACCGCCTCTAGGGGGCGGGGCGGAGCCTTCCAAGAGCAGGGCCAGGCGTCCAAGGGGCGGAGTCTGTGGGGTCAGCCCCGCTCCGCCCCGCCCGGCTCTGCCTTCTCTTTGCAGGATCTACTGGGGCTGCTTCTACTTTTTCCCCTGGCTGCGCATGTGGCGAAGGGAGCGGAGGTGAGGGGCCTGCGATACCGCGGACCCGCCCGGGGAATGGGCGAAGCTCAGTCCGGGAGAACCGATCGGGGGGAAGCTAGGAGCCCCCGCCCCATCTCATGCCAGTGTCGGGTCGCCCCACAGCTCGGCGCACCCTCGGGAGCAGAAGCTGGAGCCTCTGCGGGGCCTGATGAGCTGTCTGTCAAGTGGCCTGGGCACTGCTCCCCAGCGCTCCGGCCGCAGCCTCCCCCGCCGCACCCCCGCCGCCACTACTCAGCCAGCCGGTGCATTAAAGATTTAAACCAGAGCCACCGTGCTGCCCTCCTGACTCTGACGCCGCTGCCGCCATTCGGGCTGGGAGCCCCTCTCCACGCCGGCTGTTTTCCTTACTGACAGGGCCTCTCTCCCTGATAGAGTGCCCCTCCGTGTACAGGCTCCCATTATTCCTAACGGTCCCTCATCAGAATCAACCTCCCCTTACTATCAATGACTGCCTTCCACCACCTAATCCCTCACCCCGCCACACACACACTCATCACTCTGAGTGCCCTGTATGGAGGGAACTGAATAATCCTGACCTGGTCCTCCTCCCAACCTGATCCCCGCATCCCTAAATTCTCACAACCCCAGCTCTCTGCTGCCACCTTCCTCCTAGACAGGACTTTGCCAGGTGTCTGAAGAATCTTCTCCTGGGAGAGGATCTAAAATATTTTTCAAGTCCATAGTTGTAGGAAGTAGGCTGTGAGAGGAGGGAAGGATTCATAGAAGCTGTGCTGTCAGCCTGCCATAGGGGAATGACTTAGAACTGTTGAAGGTCTTTCCTACAGTTAACACCCCAGCTACTGGCTCCTCCACTCTGATCCCAAGTTTAAAGATAATTGACATCAGGGAATTCCCTGATGGTCCAGTGGTTAAGATTAGTGTGCTCCCACCATAGGGAGCACAGGTTCCATCCAAGGTTGGGAAACTAAGATCCTGCATGCCAGTGTGGCACAGCCAATAAATAAATAAATGAAGTACAAAGATTCTTGGCATCAGTCCCCCATGTTACCTCCCTAGGAGAACCTAGTGGCCCCTGCTCCCTACCTTCCTTGTCTGTCTTGTCATCTAGTTGGCCTGAAATCCACTAGTTCCTAAAGTGATGAAGGGTCAGGGACTCCTAGGGGACCTTCTTTCAATTAGGGACTTGCCCCAGCACCAGGGAGGGCACCAAGAATTAAGCTAAAGAGAAAGCTCAGTTTGTGAGTGGGGGCAGAGCTGGCTTTCAGCCTGGGCCAACCCTGCCATAGCAGGCTATAGCTGGCCCTGTCTTTGGAGAAGCCAGAAGGGAGAGATGGGTACATATCTGGAAGACTTGGTTTCTTCCTTCCAAGCCCTCTGGACTGACTGGTCTGGAAAAGACTACACGGTGTGTGACACCAGCTGATGAAGATTTGTGACAAGATGATGGTACCTTAGTGGCTGCACCAAGCTCTGGGGCACAAGTCCATACTGGAGGGTGGGTAAAAGACTGTAAGGCCTCTGGTATTAGAAATTCCAAGATGAGTGACCTCTGGGTTGTGGCCACCCTCAAGAATGGATGCAGGCTCTTGAGGCATTTCCTCACAATGTCTGCATCAAGAACCCTGACCAAAGTGGAGCACCCTGTCCAACCCTGGACCTAAACCTCAGAATCCTCAGGATACTCAGACTTCCTGAATATCCACAAAACAGACTCCAGGGAAGGACCTCTGAGCCTTAACTTGGACAGGAGCACGAGGAGAAGCTCGAGTTGTTCAGCCTGGGAGGGAATTAGTCCCTATTCTGGGAGCTGATGGTGCCTTCTGATTGGTGCAGCAGGAAGATGCCCAGGGAAGTGTGAGTCCCTGTCCCAAGAGTAGGCCGGCCCCACAGAGGGTAGGTAGCTGGTCACAGAGCACAAGGTTGCAGACGGCATCCCTGAAACAACCAGATAAGGGCTGGATTATTGGGTTATGACTCAGTTTACATTTCACATAGAGAGCAGGACAGGAGGGTTGAAATCTCCAGACCGAGAGTGGGAAATTCTTCAAGGTGCCAAGGGCACTAAACTTAGCAGCTTGCCCCCACCCTTTGCTGGTCCCAGCTTCCTGGAAAGGACAAGAGGAGGAAGAGGAGGCATAGTTTTGCATTGGGGTGGAGGGATTAAGGGGAAGAGGAGTTAAGGACCGGATACAGGATTAAAAGAGAAGGGACAGGAAGGAGATGGAAGCTTGGGGTTTGAGCAAGAGTATGGGGTGCAGAGGGTGTAAGGGTTGGTTGTGTTGGGGTTGGGGGGCGTCTTCCAGGCCAACAATAGAGAGAAACAGGAATTTGAATAGAATAAAGGAGAGATAATTGAGCTCTGGAATCTGATGTCTCAAAAAGTCAAGCACTGGAAGCCCCAGGCCCCTGCTGGTAGGAGGCTGGCATTTCTGGAACAGGACTTGGCAAAAACAGGAAGGTAAGATTTCTTGGGTCTTTTATCTGTTTGACAGCAGCAACCTGGCACCAAAGAACTTTGATCTTCCCTCGTGTGCACTTATCTACCTCATCCTTCCTCTGTCTCATCTTCCTGGAAAAGCAACCCCCACCTCAGTTATCCCCAAGGCACCGCATTACCACCCAAAAGGGACTTCTCCCAGCTTCTCACTCTGAATGTGACTGGCCCAGGAGAGACGACGACTCAGTCTGCTTTTGGGACCCATTCCCATCAATGTCTGCTGATAAGACAAGCAGGCTAAGACAGGAAACAGGGAGGGGAAAACGAAAGCAAGCTGGTGCCAGCCTGCCCTGTGCTCGCACCCTACCAACAGTGCCCCCATCAGAATTTGGGTGTGCTAGTGTGATTGTGTGGTGGGATGACTGTGAAAAAACAACTGTGTGGGAGTGGGACTTTGAGTACAACTGGGGCTATATGATTCTGTCTGGGGTTGTCTGACCATGTGAGGTTGATCCAGTGACAGGTGTGACTGTGAATGTGTAACTACAGGTATGAGTGTGAATGTCCTCACTGGATGCCACTGTGGATCCTCTGCCCCCTTTACTGTACCATCAGCCCCCATGTGCATAACCCATCTCCCCAGCTTCTCTGCCCAGGACTTAGGAGTCCATGGAAAACGGGAGTCCTAAAAAAGGAGGGGTCTGTGGTAATTAGAGCCCAGGAATGTCACAAGATGAGCAATACATCTTCACCTGCGGCTGACTCACCTGGTGCCCCAGGTATAAAAGGCACCCAGATTAAAGGTAGGGAAGGAGGAGGAGAGAGAAGGAAGTATCCAGGCTGAGCATCATGAAGGGGCCCTCACCCACCAGCAGCCTCCTGCTGCTCCTGTTGTTCCTGAGCCCAGGCCCTGGAGGAGGTGAGTGAGTGGGGGTCTAGAAGGCCTGGGTTTGGATGAATGGGATGGAGGGAAAGGGGCCCAGGAAGCCCAGCCTCCAGTCTTCTGATGGAGTTTGGGGTCAGAAGCCCTCTGAACACATGGTCCTGTTCCCCTAGCATTCCCACTGGCACTCAGCACTGCATGCTGTACTCAGCTCTACCGACAGCCACTCCCAAACAAGCTACTGAGGAGGGTCATCCGAGTGGAACTTCAGGAAGCTGACGGGGACTGTCACCTCCAAGCCTTCGTGTGAGCTTTGACTCTGCCCCTGATTTGTCCCTGACTCTGACCTCAGTCCCAACCCCGGATGCTGATCTCAACCCCATCCCGATTGCTAATTCTGATGCCAACTCAGGTTTTCGTCTGGCCTCTGCCTCTAACTCCTGGGTCTCACCCTCATTCCCCCAGTTATGACCGTAGCTTTGAACCTTTCCTTTCCCAGGCTTCACCTGTCTCAACGCAGGGTCTGCATCCACCCCCAGAACCGCAGCCTGATTCGGTGGTTTGAACGCCAAGGGAAGATGCTCCAGGGAACTCAGCCCAACCAGAGTTTGGAGCTCAAAGGGAAAATGGGCTGGGGCCCCCAGAAGCCAAAGTAATAAAGCAGTGATGCATAATAGTCTCTGACTGTGGTCTCCAAGTTTGATGCACTCTCCTGTGAGTCCTGAATCTGGAGCTGTGAGACATGTCAATAGACAGAACCTCCTCATTCTCTTTATTCACACCCTCACAACTCCCTCCAGGGGCAAAGCCAAGAGCATAAGACCCACACACACTCCCCAGGTACCTATATACATACATGCAGAGAACACATGTCCCCTGTCTCACATACACTTGGACACACACAGCCATACACATCTACACACATTCTTCGGGTAGACCTCCAGCTCTGGGATGAAGTCAGAGGTCCAGGCACCTTTCAACTGGCAAGTTGGGAACACAGAGTCTCATAGAAATGGGCTCCAAACAGAACTTCCAGCTGAGAACCCGCCTCCATGGGGATCTGCTGTCCTGCCTGGGTTCTATCTGTCCATCCATCCACACCAGCATTGGGTGGAATCAGCTGAAGGCCTCCAAGGTCCTCTACAGGTTTGGGACTCCTGCAAGAAAGAGGAAAATCAAGGGAGATGGTAGGACTAGATCTTGTCCCAGATCCCCTGAGAATGAGGGAGGGGACCCAGTTATGAGCCCAACACTCCAAGAATGAATAGGGCAGCCACTTTTGTGTAAGCCCCAACACCCTGGGGATGAGGGAGTAGATCTAGCTCTGGGCCCAGGCACATCAAGAAATAGGGGAGGGGATCCAGATACCCCAAGAATAAAGATGGACATCCAGCTCAGAGCATAATACCCTGAAAATGAAGGAGTCCCATCTAGGAGCCCCAGCATCCTGCAAGAGACAGAAGAGACCCAGCTCTAAGCCCAGGGACTCAAGAATGAAAGGCCCCTCTCTGAGTCCAGAAGTCATAAGAATGAGGAGACCCACCTTTGATTCCCAAAACCCTTATGAGGATTAAGGCATGTGGCTCTTAATCCATACAGTCAAAATGAGGTCACACATCTCCCAAGTCCAAACCTCCCAGATGTCACACTCACCTGGAAGCTTGTCCACTGAAATCATTGGGGCCAAGAGCCCAGATTTTTGGGGTCCATCCTTCTCATCTGGTCTCAACCTTAGCCTAGAGCACAAAAAAGAAGTTGTCTCCCTAACAATGTGGGGCATCTCAGACTCTTCCAAAAAGGTTTTATTAGTAAAGGATCAAGAGAGCAAAGAGTAGAATCATGAAGTTGGGAGTGGAAGAGGGAGGAAGAATGGTTCCAGAATCAGATATGCTGGGATTGGGGTCATGAGGGGTAGGAATGGGTGTGGTCTGTGAGTATCAGAGCATCTGTGTAGGATCAGAGGCTAAGGGGCCAGTCACTTACCAGAGCCCCAATGCCAGGGCCCCAGCCACCAGTCCCAGGAAAGAGAAGATTCCCAAAGATGCCAGCACGGCCACCTGCTCCAGGGGGTCTCTGTGGTCTGAGGCAGAGGGTCAGATGTCAGCTGCAAGAGCAAGCCTGCCTGACCAGACTCGGTGTCCCCTTTTCCCTGGGGCTTTGTCATTCTCTCCCACCTTTGCCCATCTGCTTAAGCTCACCAAGTGGCTGTGGGTCGGGTAGAAGGGACGGCTTTGGGGGAGCGGGGCTGTCTGCCTGAGGTTCTTCCTCTGTCTGTGTGTGTTGCTGGTCCCCAACTGGCATCTCCTTCGGTAGGGGCTCTGGAGGGAGATGAGACCTGAGAAGTGTCCACGAGGGGTGGGGACAGAGGCCAGAGCCTGCCAGGTGCCAGGAGAGGCCAGGGCCGGGGTTGGACCCTGCGGCGCCTAGGAGGCAGAGCTCGAAGGGGCAGAGCCAGCTTTCGGTAAGTAAGCAGGGGTAAAGGCTGAGAGACAGGGTTAAAGCTAGAGCGGGGCTTACGCTAGGGCAGGGCTGCAGGCAGTACAGCTGAAGCCTGGGGCCGCAATTGCAATGTGGCCAGCTAGTCCCTGCAGATAGATACTAGTTGGCTTGGCCTCTGCCCTTTCCTTAGGCTCTGTCTCTCACCAGTGCTTGGAGTCCCCCAGGCCTCGGGGCTCCAGGAGCTCCAGGTGCCAGCATCCAGAAAGTCCCGGGCGCTGACCCGCACTACATGGGGCAGCCCAGCCACAGCATCGGTGATCACCTCCTCCAATCCAGCTGGCTCCACCTGGGAGTGCAGATAGTTCCCTGGCAGGTTATCCAGTTATAAGCACTCAGCCTTCCTGCCCTCCCACCCGCCTCCAGCCCCAGTCTGCAAAAAGCACCCTTTCCTCCCAGTCCAGTCCCTGTCAGTCTGATGCAGCCTTCTGAGCTTCATATAGGGTGGCTGGTGGTGTTAGGTCTACACCTAGCGTTCACAAGACAAAAGTGCATAGTGGTTCTGTAGATAGGCTGTGATTTCAGACTGACTGCCTGGGTTCAGATCTTTGCTGTGCCACTTACTGAGTGACCTTGGGCCTCTCTCTGTGCCTCAGTTTCTCCATTTGTAAAACAGAGGTGAATAGACCTAAAGGAGATAGTACATGTGTACACCTAAAGTACACCTAAGGCTAAGTCACTTCAGTCGTGTCTGACTCTGTGCGACCCCAGAGACGACAGCCCACCAGGCTCCCCCGTCCCTGGGATTCTCCAGGCAAGAACACTGGGGTGGGTTGCCATTTCCTTCTCCAATGCATGAAAGTGAAAAGTGAAAGTGAAGTCGCTCAGTCATGTCCGACCCTCAGCGATCCCATGGACTGCAGCCTTCCAGGCTCCTCCGTCCATGGGATTTTCCAGTCAAGAGTACTGGAGTGGGGTGCCATTGCCTTCTCTGAAAGTACACCTAAAGGAGATAGTAAATGTGAAGCACAGTGCTTGGTAGACAGTGTTCAGTAAATATTGGTTATTATCTGAGGCAGCAGCTCCCTGGGCCTGATGCTAGCAATCTCTGCCACCTCCAGAGGCGGGAATTCACCTTTATTCACACATGAGTATATCAGTGTCTGTGCCTCTGGGTGAAAAGCCCTCCCTTTCCTAGAAAAGTTATTTTTAAAAAGTCACTGCTATCTACCCACAGATGGGCTGACATCAGTTATAGCCCTGGAGGGCGGAGGGAGGAGGCGCAGTCCCTGTGACAAGGCCTGGCCTAGGGAGAGTGCTCTGTAGGCGGAGAGCCCACGGGGTATCAGTGACCTCCCAGATCTGAGGAGATCTGGAGGATCTAGAGACAGGACACACAGCCCCAGACCAGGGTGCACTCCAAGGCCTCACCGTAGACCAGGCTGGATGCTGTGCTGGACGGTACTGCAGACGGAACTTGAGCAGGAAGTGGGGCTGGCGGGGCCAGGAGGCAGGGTATGTCCAGCTAGCACGCAGGCGGCGAGGATAGCCAGGCACTGACTCTACCCGCAGGCCCTGGGGCGGGTCAGGGCGCACTGAGGGCAGGTGAAGGGGGAGGGGGGACACAAAGTCAGAGCACAAGAGAGGGCTCATCCTTCTCCCATCGCCTCCAGAGGGAAGGCAGGTGTGTGCCTAAAAGTCCCAAAGGGGCAGCACTGCCAAGGAACTTGGGGAAATCTTAGGCTTGATCATCCCTTAGGCTCAGGATCTGTCATCCCTGTTATCTGAGGATGGATTTTTGAAATGTTTATTGAGTGAGTTAAAGAGTGATCTGTTTTCCCTCCAAGGAAGATGAGTTGGCCCAAATTCCAGCCAGAGCCTTCATGATCCCCTCCCACACACAAGTCAAGAGGAAGCCAGTGAGGGGTTTCCACTGGGCAGGGAAGATGTGAGATGGAGCTGCATTTAGCACTGGGCCTGGAAGCAGAGAGGCAGCACTGGGGTTGGGCAGCCAGGAAGGACTTGAAAGGGAAAGGGGTGGTGGCAGTAACCTCTAGAAGCTGAAGGAACCCTGCCTCCTAGGGTTCTGATCTCTTTGGATTCTGCTGAAGTCTCCCTGGGGGCCATCTGTGTGCTGAAATAGACCTGTGTTGGGAGGGAACTGTGTGGGAGCTCAGCAGAAGGAGGGTTATGAATTACGGGGCTATCTATACTCTGGGGTCCAGTCTGGGGTCTCTGTGGTAGGGATCTGGGGAGACCTCTAGGACTGGGTACTCACAGATGCTCTGCAAGCTCACATCCAGCAGGCGGGTGCTGGCCCCCAGGGGGTTCACTTCAGTCACATTGATCCGATACTGGCTCCAGAACTCTGCCCCATGGACTATACAGCGGGCCGCCCCAGGGGGGTCCTGTAAGCATGGCCAGGGCCCTGTGGATGGGCTCATCCTAGGAGAAAGGATGTGGTCTTGGACTCTGGAAATGCTCACTGTGGGATCCAGCTGGAGCCCCCAGCTTCCCCCTCACGTCCTACCTTTGGCCATCAGCTCCCGGCACAGTCTTCTTCCTGGCAGGGAAGAGGTCATCTGAGGTCAGGAAGGAAAGGAGGGTCCTCCCTCTCTCTCAGGCCTCCTTCAATACCTCCCCACCTACTCCCACACCCACATTTTGCTATACACCCAAATATATAGGCATACACAGCCGATGCTGGACACACCTGTAGGAGGTGAGGTAGCGGGTGGGTAAACCGCTAACCTGGCTGGGACTCCAAGTGCAGGAGAAGTTCTCATAGTCAGCAGCCCGGCAGGAAACAACGGGGCGGGCCGGGGGGTCTAGAGGCAGAGGGCGCAGCTGGAGAGTGAGACGCCCCCAGGCCCTCCCCATCCCAGAGGGCTTCCTCTGGGCCTGCAGTCCCTCAGGAGCCCCACTTCTCATCACCCCCCAACAACACTCCTCCCCAACTCACAGCCTAGCCGCAGGGTCACCATGCCCCTAAGTGCACCGTCCAGGGTCCGACAGGTATAGGTGCCCTCGTCAGTGCTTTCTGCTCGGGCCAGGACCAGTTTGGGCCCTAGCCCAGAGGCAGGTCCCTGGAGCAGCCTTGTCTCCCCGTCCCGAAACCAGGACACCGGGGCCCTGAGGGTGAGAAGAGATGATGATAGATGGAAGGAAGAGTCAAAGTATGCGTCAGACCATGCCATAGCCCTCCCCTGGCTTCTTGGTATGCTTGTGGTAAAATTCAAACTCCGTTTGCTGGCATACAAAGCCCCTGGTGATCTAGCCCTCACCTTACTTTTTTTCTTCATCACCTCCCTCTCTCCCCTTCCACCACTGCACTTCAGTTAGGTGGTGCTTCTTTCAGTTCAAGACTGTGGCGCTCAGGAATTCCCTAGTGGTCCAGTGGTTAGGACTCTGTGCTTCCATTGCTGAGGGCCCAGGTTCGATCCCTGGTCGGGAAACTAGGATTCTGCAAGCCAGGTCATGGCCAAAAATAAATAAAGTTTAAAAGTATAAAACTGTGATTTTTTTTTTTAAAAGTATGGAACTCACTCCCACTTCAGGGCTTTGCACTAGCTGTTCCCTCTGTCAGGAATGCTTGCTTATACCATAACCTTGACTTCCCTGGTGGCTCAGACGGTAAAGTGTCTGTGTACAATGCAGGAGACCCGGGTTCGAGCCCTGGGTTGGGAAGATCCCCTGGAGAAGGTAATGGCAATCCACTCCAGTACTATTGCCTGGAAAATCTCATGGACAGAGGAGCCTGGTAGGCTACAGTCTATGGGGTCACAAAGAGTCGGACACGACTGAGTGACTTCACTTTCACTTCACTTTCAGAAATCAGCTTCAATATCACCTCCTCATGGATTTCCCTAATGGTCCAGTGTCTAAGACTCCACATTCCCAATGCAGGGGGCCCAGGGGCCCCCAGGTTTGATCCCTCATCAGGGAATTAGACCCCACATGCCACAACTAAGACCCAGTGCAACCAAATAAAATATATATATATATCACCTCCTCAGAGAGGCCTTCCCTGATGACCAATAAAAAGTGATCATTCAGTTCTCCTCTTCCACATCACTCCCTTTTGATTTTCTGCCCTGCAGGTATTACTACCTGGCATCTTGCCTGGCTTGTGCACTGCTGTATCCCAGGTCTAGCTAGAAGAGACCAGGCAATTAGCAGGTGCTCAGTATATGTAGGTTGAAGGTTCAGTTGAGTAAGGATGGTTTGAGGGTTAGGACAGAGAGATGAAGGTTACAGATACAAGGGGCAAGGATGGGAGGGGTCTGAGGACAGGGCAAGGTCAAGAAAGCGTCATGAGAGGGTTCCATCAACCCAACAGGCCAGTGGAACACTTACCCAGCAGTCACTCCAGGGCAACACAGCATCAGGGCCCTGCCAAGCTGCCCATACTGGACCCCTGTGGAAGGCACTTTTGAGCAGAGGCTCTTCCTTTCCCTCTCTCCCATCCTACCCCACACTTTGTGAGAATGACAGGATAAGGGATGGACTTTTAAGACCCGCGTGGGGTCATAGGGTCAAAGCATCATGTTATAGTCTGGAGAGAGCTCAAAGGGCAGGGTGGAGAGAGAATGTTGCCAGGTTGGATGTCAGTGGTTGCGAGGGTCACAGGGCAGGCCTGAGAAGGGGCTACAGTGCTGGTGGCATCACAAATCAGAGTTGGGGGGTCATAGAGCAGGATTCTTCTTACCTGGGGGGCCCCAGGCCTGGGGGCAGGGAGAGGAGGCAGACACCAGGGCTGCAGCCACGGCCACCAGGACCCTGCTCAGCCCTGAGCAGCTGCTGCTCATCTGCAGGAGAAAAGCAAGGTCAGCGATACCACATGCCCAAGACGGGAGGCTAAAGCCTGCCTCCTCCTCTTCCAAACTGGGGCTTTCTAGGAGGAAGAGGATCCATGTGGGGTAAGGCTATCAGACATCATTGGAGGATCTGATGTAAGGTCCCCTTTCCACCATACACCTAGTGCTGTGTGTGAGTACACACACACACACACACCCCATCACACCCCATCACACCCTCCTTCTCAGCCATGGGCTTAGGGCCCAGAACAAAAGCCGGAGGCAACAGCCTCTGCCAGCACCGCCACCCCCCCACCGCCCCCCACACCACCCTTGGCGCCCACCCCTGGCACCAAGCGCTGGCTCAGGCTCCATCACTCCCATTAACTCCTCCAATCCAGCTGTTGGGAATTTCGTGTCCATCCCCAACTGGCCCAGGGACAGCCGCTGCCTCTGACTGACCTGTGGCCATCCTTGTCACCCTGGGGCGGGGACTGTCAAGAGTAGGTCTGAGCCCACCCTGCTCCCCTGCCATGAGGCCTAGCCCTGCGCTGGCTGCCAAGCCTGGCCCCTTGCTCTGGCTATTTGGGCCGCTCCTGTGAGCCTGACTCTGGAATCTTGTTGGTCTCAAGCCTGGGAGGCTGGACAGGGCTAGGGTGCAGGCTGAGGCTGCAGAGTTAAGCAGATCCAGATGCCCGAGCTGCTGCCAGAGGCTGGGGCGGGCGAGGAGCCAGCAGATGGAGACAGGGTGGCGGGAGGGGAGAGGAGGCTGAGGGGAGCTAGGAGCCCGGGGGAACAGGAGGCTGGGTGGGGGCCACGGGACCAGAGATGCCCAGAGATGAGGACCGGGAGGCGGTGGGGGCTGGGCTAGGGCAGCAGGATCTCACAAAGGCTGAAAACATAACCAACTGTGTATGTGTGGGGGATTGGGGTGCTACAAGAGAGGGACTCAGGCTGGGAGAAAACAGGAGGAGAAAGGCAGTGGGGAGGTGGGAACTGGGGCAGGAGAAGGGGCAGATGGGGAAAGGGCCCCAGGCAAGGGCTCTAGAAGAGGGAGAGCCCAAATCCCTCCACCCACAGAACTGAGCAGGGACCTCTATGGGTCTGTGTGTCTGTCCGAGTGTGTCCAGTGGCTTACCCCAGCCCCCCAGCCACATTTACCCTGCTCAGCCCTGCCCTACCTCGGTGATCCCAGTGGCTGACCGTCCATGGCCTCCAGGACTTCCTCCCACCAGCTACAGTACCGTCTCAGCTCCACTCAGTTCTGCGACCCCAGAATCGTCCCCTCCTTCCCCTTCCCTGCCCCCGCCCCTCTGCGCCCCCGCAGCTCTGCCGGCCCCTAGCCAGGCCCCCTCCCCCTCCTCCCTCTTCCCCTCCCACCCCCTCTCACCCAAGGCCCTGGGAAGGGAAGAGGCCTCCCCCAAGTCTGGAAAGGAAGCCACAGGCACAGGCAGGCACAGCCAGAGAGAAAGGAGGGCTGCTCTGTCTCTGTCAGTGAGAGGTTCCCTGTGTTCTCACACAGCCAAACACAGGCACACTCAAGGGGGCTTCCCTAGGCACCATCAACAAAGACACTCCCCTGAACACACGTGGACACACTCAAATGAAAAAGCAGACACACACTTGTGCTTCCACTCTTTTCATACTAACTTCCCAGCAAATATTTCCTTAGGGTACAGCTGGCTGTGTTTTAAGGGGAAGAGAGGCCCCATGTTGAGGGATATAAAGAAAAGCCAGAGTCCAGCTTCCTCCTCCCCTGGATGTTCCAGCCATTTCTCACCTCCCTCCACCTCCCCGCTCTCCTCTTCAGGCCCCAGCACCAGGAAATGCCTTTGGTCCCTGGTGCCAGACTCACAAGACCCACACTTACCCTCAGACACACACTCTTAGGTACAGCCACTCAGTTACACCGATACACTGAGACATGTACATTTACACATACCCAGACACGCACAAAGGCACAGACATCGAAGTCTTCCTTGCACAGTCACACATACACTTAGCACTCCGCCCCTGGGATGGGGGTCACAGCACTCCCTGTGAGCAACTCCTCATCATGGTTTAAGCTTCTTCTTCCAAGGGGCTCTTAGCAGAGATCCCTGGAGAGACGAAACTGTGAAGAGACATAGAGTGTGAGCTCTAGGAAGAAAGTAATAGGGAGAGAAAAAGACATAGAAAACTGAGTCAGGCAGGGAAACAGAAAATACGAATTAAAGGGCCAGTGACAGGAGCACTGAAAGAAGGGCAAGTCAAGTGTGTTGGGATGGGTCCTTCCACGCAGGCCACTGAGTAGAAAGGTCAGTGTCATCAGCTACCTACCGAAGTGGGTCCCCAAGATGCAAACCCAGCTCCACCCCTCCCCGGTCTAACAGTCAGGACACAGGATACACGTGGAGTGCAAGTCCCATTCTTACTCTGCCACGGCTGAAGTCACACCTGAGCACACATAAACCCAGCCACGCACTCTCACGCTGGCAGACACGATCTCAGATCCTGCAGAGACCTTCCCAAAACACAGTTGCCCCGCTGTGCTCACGGGCCGTCTCACCCGCACAAACGCTTGACCCAATCTCTGCCCCCACACTGCACACTGACACACGCACACGGAATCGCACACCCGCACAGCCACATGCAGACTCAGCCACAAGCACAGCGACACCCACAGGCATACTAGCTGACAGTTGCACCAAGCGACTCTGTTGTGAAGTCTCGCACACTGACATCGTCACACACAGCTTTGGCAGTCTCACAGGCGCGCGCGCGCGCGCACACACACAAACACACACACACACACACACACACGCACACTGACAGTCCGTCAGTCGCTCAATCCCACACCCCTCTGCCCCGCCCTCTCCTGGCGAGGCTCCCGCCAGTTCACCCGCGGCCCCATCAGGCCTCACCTTCCGCGGCCGCCGCCGCCAGCGCCCTCCGCCCTCGCCCTCGCCCTCACCCTCGCCCTCTGCCCCGGCCTCGACTCCCTCCCGCCCTGGGGCCCCGCCGTGGGGGCGGCTCCGCCCAGGCGCCAATGGAAGGAGCAGGGTGAAATAG
The DNA here is from genome assembly GCF_002263795.3 of Bos taurus. Lineage (NCBI taxonomy): Eukaryota > Metazoa > Chordata > Mammalia > Artiodactyla > Bovidae > Bos > Bos taurus. The sequence goes on along the minus strand of NC_037335.1, from coordinate 76,017,823 downwards.
GGGGGGTCTCGGCCCATTGGAGCCTCCAACTGCCAATCACCTCCACCCCCACCTCGGCCGGACACTTCCTGTCCCGTCCGGGACTGAGGAGGCTGCCGCCGGGGGACGGAGCGTGGAGCTGGGTTCCTGGGTCCAGGCCCCGAAAGCCCCTCCTCCTGGGACCGCGGGATCCGAAGCTCCCAGGCCCCTCCCCCTCCCAGCTGTCCGCAAACAAAGCCTCAGGTTTTGTGGCTTAGGAGCTACTGGGCAGGTGACCGGGGAAGCTGAAGGTGCCCCTGACTCCAGATAAGACAAGGAGGTGGACCGCTGTTAAGGCGGTGGGTCTCAAACGTCACTGGACATCGTGGTTTTATAACCGCCAAGCCACACTGCAATTAAATCAGTACTGTTTAAAACTCCCCAGATGACTCCAAAAGCAGGCCATTCAAAGGTAGTAGGAATGTATGTCTTAAGAAACTAGCCGCCCATCTAGGGTTCCATTCCCCAGTCAATGGGGGCTCAAGGAAAATGTGTGCCACGTTTGTCTGAGCGTCTTCAAAACAGGGCAACACTCCAAGTTGACCCTTCCCCTCCAGGGTCTCTTAGAAAGACAGGACCCCGGGCTGGAAGGCAGTGAAGGTTATCCTGGGTTAGGGTATTACGGTCCTGCCTGATGTGATTCCCCCCACCACAGTCTCAATTCCCTTGGAAAGAAAGGAGACAAAAAGTGTTCTGGCCATTCCTGCATCACTCACAAGCTCCTGACTTCACCTAAATGTTTGGAGGACCCTAGGTGCATCACATCTCCTGGGTTGTATGACTTGTTATTCCCGCAGTTACAGTCTTGCCAGGGAAACAGGTCCAGAGAAGTGTGGCTGGACCCAGGGTCAGTCTGCAAACCATGCCCTCCTTCCAGGCCTCAGGGCTCCTAACTCTGGCAGCCCCTCCCTGCCAGGGCTATCTTCTGTCCTCTGCAATGACTGGGGCACAGGGGCAACAGAGGTGTTCAGACACTATGCATACATGCTGCATGTGGGAGTCTGGAAAGGCCAAGGACAAAAAGCCACGTACACGTTCCCTGCCCGCCCATTCAGCCCCTGTGGGCTGGAGCAGAGCCAAGATGCAGCCACTCACAAAGCCAGGGTTCTGGCCAGCGGCCCAGGGCCTGGCCACTGACCACTGGGACTAGGATCCTCCTCGCCTGATGCCCACTAAACCCTCAGTCCCAGGCTTGGTGAGTTGACACCCTAGGGATGGTGCAAGGGAGGCTCTGGTTTTCCCTCAGCCAAAGATAAGAACAAAGGATTCTAAAACAATTTTAAACTGGGCTGCCTTTGTTACCCTAGGAGTAAAAGACTCTATAAGCCACACATGACATTGAGTATTAATTTTGTTCAGAGATTTGGGGCGAAGGAGAGGTGGGGAGGTCGCACTCTTAAATTTTTGCACATCTCTTGGAGTCACAGGTTCAATCCCTGGGTCGGGAAGTTCCACTTGGAGGAGGAAATGGCAACTCACTCCAGTATTCCTGCCTGGAAAATTCCATGGACAGAGGAACCTGGTGGGTTACAGTCCAAAGGGTCGCAAAGAGTCAGACACAACTGAGTGACTGAGTAAGCAAAAAAGTTGACAAAGAAGGTTGTGGCTGGAGCTATGCCTTCAGCCTTTAACCCCAGACCCCCAGGGGATCAGAGTTCACACTCATCTGGCATTAGAATATGTGATTAAAGTTTGAGAAGCATAGTTTTATTGATCCCACATCTGCCCAAATTCTAAGCCCTGGTTCCTCAGACAGAAGGCCCTGTGGTCAGCGTGGTCAGGCGATGGCTGCTGTCTCCCTGTCCTTCTGCCCCAGGCGGTAATGAACCTCAGGAAGTGCCCTTAGTCTTTCTGCAGCCTGGAAGGGGGAAAGGGGATAATTAGGGAGGGTAATGTTTGCCCAGAATGGGGTATGGAGTTCTGAATGTGAGAAGACACTAGACACTGGGGAGGGTGTGTGGGGCAGGGAGGTTGGTGAGAAGGACTGCTGGAATAGCCAGAGATGAAGGAGTTGAGCAGCTCTGGAGTCCCCAGGAATACCCAAGTTATGGGGGTTTTTAGGGTCATGATTGTTGGGATCCCTTGAGTAAACAGGAGAGAAAAGGGGATCCAAGGATCCAGGGTGTTCCAAATCCTGACCTGCTCTGGGGTGAGGTCCCTCTGGGCCTGGGCAAGCATTTCATAGCCAACCATGAACTTCCGGACTGTAGCAGAGCGCAGGAGTGGAGGGTAATAATGAGCATGTAGCTGCCAGTGGTCCCAGTTGGCTCCAGCCTCTGATCCTGTGGGAGCCCCTGACAAAAAGAAGGCAGAGATGGTTGGGAAGGGTCCTTTCTTAGTTCTTCAGCTTAGCTCCAGGCTCCTCCGTCCCTGGGACTTTCCAGGCAAGAGTACTGGAGTCGGGTGCCGTTGCCTTCTCCCCAAACCATAGCAGGTACCTGAAAACTACATCTTCCCGCAATCTCTGCCAGAGAGACAAGGCACCAGAAAGTGCACTGGGAGACATAGTTTCACTAAGTTTGCGTCTCCACTCTCAGTTCTGGCATATCTGCTCTGAATGCTTCCCCAGCAAGTGTTCCAAGGCCTACTGGGAGTTGCAGCCCACTAAGCTGGGACCCAGGAGCCCAGAAATGGCGTTGGGGATAGACATAGGTACTCTGGAAGCCTCACCGTGCCAGCCCATGGAGTAGGGGAAGGATGTTTCAAATAGGTTGTCATACTTGGTCAAGAGCTTCTTCATGATGGAGGATAGATCTGGAATCAGAGCCTAACTCTCAGTCTGGGGCACAGATGCTGTCCCCACCAGAGCCATCCCCAGCCAAAGCCTGGCCCCAGGGGCCCAGCTGGGAGACTCACCGTCACGCTCAGCAGGGGTCAGCTCAGGCAGCCGCCGCACATGCCGACGGGGCAGCAGTAATGTCTGAAAGGGCCACACTGCCCAGAAGGGGACCAGCACCAACCAGTGCTCACTAGTTAGGACCAGACGTTCCTAGGCCAACCCAATGGAAATGATGTCATCAAGGTGGGTGTGAGGAGGCCAGCAAATAGGTATGGGAAGACCAAAAAACCTATGTAGAAACTGATGGCTTCTCACCACCTCTGTCACTATCACCTTAGTCTAAGTCTTCATTATCTTTCTTTTAGCTTATTGCTGTGTCCCCTAGCAAGTCTCTCTGCTACTTCTGTTCTACCCTTCTTCACACACCTCTCCTTTTGGGGTGAGGTTAAGGGCTTCTTAGGGACACAAGATTTGGCTTTCTCCCACCTTCCTGAGCAGCTCCTGGCGGCCGTACTCCACAAGCAGGGGTTCTCCATGCTGACTCTGATAGGCCCGCTGACATCGCTCCTCACGCTGGGCAACATCTGGCAGGAAGCTGCTGGCCCACACCTGTCAAGGGGCAGTAGAAGAGCAGACAGATCCTTCACCCCCTGAGCCTCCTCATCAGTAGCATACTTCCTCTGGCCCTTCCCTTACTCCAGTTCCCCAACTCACAGTGCTGGGTTGGACTCAGCCCAGATAATCTATGGAAGCCCCTCACACTCTTACCTGGCAGTGGGGATGGGGGTTAGAACAGCCCATCATGGCTCCTTTGTTTTCAAAGATCTACGAAGTAGAAGCAGGGAGCTTTAAGCCAAAAAGACACCAAGTCAACCCCTCCCGACCACAGCCCATGGAAATAAAAGTGCCAATTCCCAGAACCAAATTTTACCACCCCTTCCCTGACCATCTAGTAGAGGGGGCAACCTCACAGACCTGCACCCAAGGGTACTGGGCACCCAGTTCCTCTGTGACTGAGGCCCAAGCATCAACGACAGCTCGGATTTCAGGGACCGACATGAGAGGCAGTGTCACATCCGACCAGGGGTGGAAGCACATGACCTTACTAGGTGGTGAAGGAAGGAGAGATGACATAGGTATAGGGCTTGCTGTGTTGGGGGTAGGGCCCAATCCTAGTATTCAGTCCAGGCCCCAGGTTGAAGGGTGTAAGAGTAGAAATTTATTGTTACCAAACTCCTTGAGCAGCCTCTGCTTGGAAAAGGGGGTGATCACTGGGTCCTAAGATAAAGGGGTATCACTCTATGCAGTAGAAGTCCCCCAACAAGGTACAACCTCTTTGCTCCCCAACAGCACCCAGAGCCAGGTTACCTGGACTAGGGGCATCAGGCTGCAGAGCTGGGAAGTCGTTGTCAAACAGGAAGGTGCCTTCATAGTCAGGATTCACCTACAGACAAGGATGGGCTAGAAGCCTTTGCTGGCCTATATCACCAGTCATCTGGTGGGTCCCAAGGTTATAAGTAGGTGGGGAAGGCCACTCTGAGGTCAGAAAGACTTGGTGGGATATGACCCAGAAGGAGGTCCACTCCCCCTGTGAGGTGAAGGGTTAGGGTCCATTCCTCTGTGGGGTGAAGGGGAGCCGTAAGGGAAAGGAGATGGAGCTACTCCCCCTACTCCCAACCACCCCCCCCACCCCCCCACCCCACCCCCACCCCCCACCCCCACCCCACCCCACCCCCCACCCCCCCGCCAAGCCTGCAGATGTAGGATTTAAAGACTGACCTCTCCATTGGCCCGTGTGGCCCCCGGACAGAGAGGGTTGTGGGGGTCATGGCGGGGTACTGTTGTCAGAGGCTGGTGCTCTACCTGCCCCTGCCAGGGACGCTTCATGCGGTGCGCTGACACCAGCACCCACTCATCTTGTAGCGGGTTGTAGCGGATATGCTGATGCTCTGGCGGCAGAGAGTCCAGATCAGTCACAAAGCTCTTCGCCCCCTTCTCCCCTGCAGAAGGTCCAAGCTCGGATGCAACCTCTTGGCCCCACCCTGCTCAAGAGCTAGAGGCCGGAGCTTGGGCGTTCCCAGCGCCAATTAGCCTGCAGCCCCAACACCGGCGTGTCCCTTCGCCGCGCGTGCCTGGACCGGTGGGCGCGCCGACCCGCGGGCAGGGACGACAACTTCCTAAGGAAGGGGAGGGTTCAGTTTCGCGTCCCAGCGAGTCCCGGCCGCCCTGCAGTTACCGCTTGCCCGGAAGGTTGTGGCCATGGCGTCCGCCTCTAACGCCTGCTGGCGCTGCTCAGGACACGCTCCGCGACGCGACTGGAGGCCACCGCGGGGTAGGTATCGTCTGGAACTTTGAGCCTGCTCACTTCGCCCCCATCGCCTCTCTGTCTCGCCCCGCCCCGGCCTCGATGATTGGACAGCCGCCAGCACGTGACAGCCCGAGGGTCCGCCCTACCACCTGGGGGCGGGGCTCAGGACTGACTACCCCTACAGGGGGCGACTTTGATGATCCCAGTCTAGGGCCAAAGCCACTAACTATCCTGAAACAGCCTCTGTGAAACTGCTTACTACAGATCCCTCAGCTCTGGGATGCTTAAAAGACTTCTTTGCTGCATTAAGTCATTTGGTCATTCATTCAGCAAATATTTACCTACTGAGCATCTACCGCGTACCAGGAACCTAGGCTCCATGTGGCGCAAAAGGATGTCCATGTGTGCACAAGTCATAGTCTCAGCCCTCCCAGAGCTTACATTCTAGGATAGGTAAGGGTATAACCCTGGATCCACAATCACCTCACTTACCTGTTCAGTGACTCTGGTGGAGGAAAAGCAAGGGGATGGGATAGGGGGCTGTGGGGTTTGAGCTGCTTCACCTAAACCCTGGCTTCAGGAACTATTTAAAGGAATGGGTACCTCACTGTAACCATATGCTAGCCCCACCAGGCAGCAGAAACAGGTTTGGGGAAAGGGGGCTAACTAACCATATTCTCTCTGTGTGTCATATATACAGACACACACAAAGCACAGGAAGTGGCCAGGGTAAGAAGGCTGTAAGAAATCTGAAATTGTGGGGAGGATAGGACTATCAGTAGCTCCAACAACCATCTGGGTGAGGTCAGGGGTGTTTCCTTTGCACAATCCTGTCCCTTCTCCAACTTTTCCTTGGATCAAACCAGTTGGCTAAAACTAGAATAAACTTCAAATTAATTCCTCCCCTGGCACTTTATAGAGTCATCTAAATATTGCCTGAACATCCTCCCCATTTGGCAGTGGAGAACAGAGACCTCAAGGTCATCCAGAGGATAAGTGGCCAAACTGAGATGTGGACCCAAGTTCACAGGCTCTTCCTGATGCTTAGAAATGTCTCTGAGACTTCAGTGAGCTTGCCTTTCTTCCTTCCTTTCTTTTTTTTTTTTGGCACACCATGCACAGGATGGTCAGTTCCCTAACCAGGGATTGAACCTGAGTCATGGCAGTGAGAGCCCAGAATCCTAAATACTGGGCCACCAGGAAACTCCCTCCGTGAACCTTAAGATAGAAACCTAGTGAGCTAGGAGCTGGGCAGTAGCAGGAAGGCCCCTTCCCCCAAGCCACACCAGGTCAAGCCAGGTGTTTTGCTGAGCTCAGATGTAAAAACTGGGTCTTAGGTCATTTACCTTATCTCTGCCCCAGACTGAAATCTAAAGCCCACCACTAGAGGGCACGGAGCTGAGAAACCAGAGCTTTATATATCCCATTGGCTGCCCATGAAATAGGGAGGGAAAGGGATAAAAAAAATCTGCTTTTTGTGGAAAGGGGATGTTGTCGGCTAACAATAAATATTACCACTACAGCAGCCACTGTAGCTGACCCCACAACAGTGTGCCCAGAGGGGAGTTCAGGATGAAGAAAAACAGGAAGGGTTTTGCGCTTTTTTAAAAAAACTATTTGTTTATTTTACTTATTTATTTTTGGTCATACCACATGGCATATGGGATCTTAATCCTCTGACCAGGGATCAAACCCATTCCCCCTGCAGTGGAAGCACAGACCACTGGACTACCAGGCAATTTCCAAATATTCAGCCTTTTTTTTTTTTTTTGCCATAGCGTGTGGGATCTTAGTTCCAGGGCCACAGATCCAACCTGCGTTCCCTGCATTGGAAGCATGAAGTCTTAACTAATGGACTGCCACGGAAGTCCCAGCAATATATGCTTTGGTTACTGGTTTCTGTCTGACTTACTTCACTTAGTATGATAATCTCTAGGTCCATCTGTGTTGCTGTTATTTCATCCTTTTTTTATGGCTGAGTAATATTACATTGCGTATATGTACCACATCTCCTTTATCCATGTCAATGGACATTTAGGTTGATTCCATGTCTTGGCTATTATAAAGAGTGTTGCAATGAACATTAGGGTACTTGCATCTTTTCTCTTTTTAATAAAATTTTATTTATTTATTTTTGGCTGTGTTGGGTCTTCACTGCTTTTTGTTGTGTGGGCTTTCTCTAGTTGAAGTTAGCAGGGGATACTCTTTGTTGTGGTGCATGGGCTTCTCCTTGTGGTGGCTTCTCTTGTTGCAGGGCATAGGCTTTAGGCTCTCAGGCTTTGGTAGTTGCAGCAGGTGGGCTCAGTAGTTATGGCACCCAGGCTTAGTTGCTCTGCCACATGTAGAATCGTCCTGCACCAGAGGTCGAACCCGTGTCCCCTGCATTAGCAGGCAGATTCTTATCCAGTACGCCACCAGAGAAGTCAGCAAGCATCTTTTCGAATTATGATTCTCTGGATATATGCCGAGGAGTGGGATTGCTGGATTATGTGGTAGCTCTACTTTTATTTTTTAGGGAACCTACATACTGTTCTCCATAGTGGCTGTACCAGTTTACATTCCTACCAATAGGATAGGAAGGTTCCCCTTTCTCCACATCCTGTCCTGAATTTATTGTTTATAGACGATTTGATCATGGCCATTCTGACCCGTGTGAGGTCATACCTCAGTGTGGTTTTGATTTGCATCTCTCTAATAATTAGCCTTTCTCTTTTTTTAAAACAGTGTGTGCTGGAGAAGATTTCTGAAAGACCAGGTAGGGGAGCTGAAGACCTAGACAGTCCCAGAGGACTCTTCCTAAAACAGCAGGGCAGAGACCAGAGTTTTGGGGTAGTCCCTGCTACTTGGGATACTAAAGAATGGTCAATTCAGGAGTGTCACAGAAGCCAGAGCCAATACAAAAACATGTTCCCTCAGTCTTGCAATAACCCCTTTCTAAATCTTTCCCGTCTTAGTTAAAAGTATCTCAAAAAAAAAAAAAAAAATAGTCCATCTTCCCAGCCTCTACTCTATCTGCACAGTACACTGTAACAAGTCTTTTGCTCTTCAGTAATCAGGATAAATAATCTTAGTTGCTGTAACAAACGACCCGCAAACTCAGTGGCTTAGCACCAGAGTCCACTGTGGGAGAGAGGAAGCGCTCTGTCCCATGCAACATTCAGAATTTTCTACTAACTACTTAACTGTATGTAACTATGATAATAGATAAGGCAAGAAGAGTGTGTCAATAATTTCACAGATTTTAGGAGCCAGACCTTGAAGTGGCATACATCATTTCTGCCTATACTTCTCACCTAACTACTGAGTAGATTGGAATATAATCTGGCTGCCCAAGAGCAAAAGGAATGGATTTGTGAATGTAAATTCACCTCTCTGCTACATGTCCCTCCTGAGAAACTCAATGACCATTTCCCATAATTTAATAGGACCACTCAGTTATATTTATTATAACAATATCAGTTATATTGACTGTGTTGACCTCTCATTCCATCATTCTCATGTGTGAGGCTACAGTCTTCCAATTCTCTTCTCCTTTATGTTTTATTTATATAACTAGCACATGACACCACATGCCAGACTCTAATTGCTTTGTAAATATTAACTGGTTTAGTCTTCATCACAATAAACTATGTACTTTTATTCAACCCATTTTACAGATGAGAAAATTGAGTTACAAAGAGTTTAAACAACTTGTCCAAGATCACACAATTAGTAGGTGGCAGGGGCCAGGTTTTTAATCCAGTCAGTCTTATCACCGCACTATGCTGCCTTTTTTCTGTTTCTTCTGCTTCTCTTCCTTTATCACTCCCCCGCGGCTGATAACCTTCAGTTGGTTTACAAGCCCCTCCTCTCACATTTTGTGCTTCTGAATAAAGAAAGAATTGTCGGCCCCCGGAAGACCCCACGCTGTGTCTCTCCTCCGTGCTTTTGCTCTTGGAGAAGGTCTCACTGGCTCACTGCAATGCCCTTCCCATCGCTCTTGAAGACACTGCTCAAGTGTCACCGCCTCCAAAAGCCTTCCATACGTTCCCAAGTTGAAGAGCCTCCTTCCCATCTTCTGTGCTAACAAAGGCGGGCATTTACCATCACAAGTCCCGGAAGGCTCTGCTTCCGGGTTCACCTGCTTCACCAGTCAGTGAGCCCAGGAGGGGCCAGTCCATTCTGCTTTTCACCGCCATCCTCTCCTACCCCAAGTAGGACGGCAGTAGGAGAGACCCCTCCTAGAGGACCGAAGGCCCGCAGCTCCGAGGGCTTAGCCCCGCCCCCTCGCCTGACGCGCGCGGCGGCGCCCCGCCCCCTCGAAGCTCCCGGCTCCCCGCTCACGGAGAGATAATGGTTCAACCCGAGAGGCGGTGCCCCAGCGCCCTGGCAGTTCCGATTGGCCAGGGCGAGCCGTACCACGGCAGTGGCGGGGGAACGGGTAGTGGACCGCGCGCCGCAGACTCGGAGGCAGAAAGAGTCACAGCCTCCCGCCTCGGCAATCCCTAGCGCTGCACTGTGCCAGGCCACCCACTGGGATGTGTTGGGCCGTGGGCCGGCGGTGGGCGTGGGCCGCGCTGCTCCTGGCGGTCGCGGCAGTGCTGGCCCAGGTGGTCTGGCTCTGGCTGGGAACTCAGAGCTTCGTCTTCCAGCACGAAGAGATCGCGCAGCTGGCTCGGCAGTACGCGGGTGAGCCGGGGGTGAACGGGTGGAGGACTACGGGTTGGGGCGGGCCGGGCCGAGCTGGAGGTTCCAGGGGCACCGTTTCCCAGTTTCGGACTGGTGCTGGCCCTGACTGTGTTGTTCCTCTACCCCCGCCAGGGCTGGACCACGAGCTGGCCTTCTCTCGGCTGATCGTGGAGCTGCGGCGGCTGCACCCGGGCCACGTGCTGCCCGACGAGGACCTGCAGTGGGTGTTCGTGAACGCGGGAGGCTGGATGGGCGCCATGTGCCTTCTGCACGCCTCCCTGTCCGAGTACGTGCTGCTCTTCGGCACCGCTCTGGGCTCTAGCGGCCACTCGGGTCAGTGCTGGCGGCGGGCCGAACTGGGAGACTGGGGCTGTACAAAGGCCCATGCCCTCCTTTCTGCCGTTTGGCCAAGCCGTAGGATGCTACGGATACCCTGGTATTCAGTGTCCATTTGATTGTTCCTCAGGGCGCTACTGGGCTGAGATCTCGGATACCATCATCTCTGGCACCTTCCACCAGTGGAGAGAGGGTACTACTAAAAGTGAGGTCTTCTACCCAGGTGGGTTGGGTGACTTTGTCAGAGAGGTGGGTCTTTTCATTCTTGGGTGCCTGTAGTTGGGGGAAGGAGCCATGCCATGGAAAAGGGGGTGCATTGAGGGGCCCTCCACCTCGTTCCTTTGCCCTCCAGGTAAGCCACAGGTGGTTGGTGAGGCAGTGTTGAGGGTTTCTGTTACTTTTCCCCTGTCCAAGTGGAAACATAACTTCCTGTTAACCATGTCTGATTTTTAATCATCCAGTATTCCCAGCAGTTACTGGAGTCAGTTGGGTAATCAAAAATGCTGTCATGCCCCAAAGACGAGGCAGACAGTTTTTTTGTATAATGAAGCGTTTGGACTGCTAAGTAACTTTGGTGTTGAATGTTACAAGCATGCCAGGCATGGGATTTCCCTGACAGTCCAGTGGTTATGACTGCACTCCCAGTGTAGGGGGGCACGGGTCAGATCCCTAGTCGGGGAACTAAGATCCTGCATACTGCACAGCACAGCAAAAAAAAAAAAAAGTGTGGCAGACATTGTAATTGAATAGCTACATTTCTCAGAAAGCCTAGCAAGTTTCATATTCATCTCACCCTATCTAATAGGCCCAGCCCAAGTTTAGCTAAACTTCTTCTTGACATGAGTGAGGCTTGGGAATGCAGACTTCCATGGCTCCCAGACAGTGTTGCGGGGCCAAGTGAGACTTCCCCACTAGAGGACATGAGCCAGGTGATGCCACAAAGGAAAGTTCAGGAGTGGCCACCTTAGCCCCTTACCCAACCAAACCATTGAGGTAAAGCTTTTCCTTTCCTGAAGCTGCCTGTCCACTCCCTACCCCTAGAGAGCCTATAGGCCAGGGGTGGAGGTGGCCGTGGAAGGGAAGGGCAGGGCCCCGTTCCTCATGTGGTTGCTCCCTGTCCCACCAGGGGAGACAGTGGTGCACGGACCTGGTGAGGCAACGGCTGTGGAGTGGGGGCCAAACACATGGATGGTGGAGTATGGCCGGGGTGTCATCCCCTCTACCCTGGGCTTCGCACTGGCTGACACTGTCTTCAGCACCCAGGACTTCCTCACCCTCTTCTACACTCTTCGAGCCTATGCCCGGGGCCTCCGGCTGGAACTCACCACCTACCTCTTCGGCCAGGATGCCTGACCAGCCAGGCCTGAAGGAGGACCTGTGGATGGACAGGAGCGGGCAGGCCCGCACACATCCACTTGCTGGAGCCCATGTGAACAGACAAGAACATACCACATGCAGATACTGAGTTCCTGATGTATGAGCAGGGACATACATGCTTATACAACCAAACATAGAGAGTCATGGGAACACATGAGACACACATTCAGATACTGAATCCTGTGTGTACGGCAGCATTCACACCCATCCAGAGAGGGAGCCCCACATGTACCAAGGGAGCCAGTCATGTTCCAACACACATCCCACAGATTAACTCAGGCCTCTCCAGAACCTCTCTGCCCCTAGTCAGAGCTCTGGAGTTAGGGATGGGGGTGGCTATTTCAAACTGCCTGGGTCTGACCCTTCAGCCCAGCAGCCATTGATTAGGGGGGATGGGGGAGAAGAGGGGCTGCCTTTGGAGGCTCCCTTCACCTGCAGCTATGATTCCCTTCCCCTTCATTTCCCATCCTCACCATATGCCTTACCCCTTTTTGTTCCCCTGCTATGCAAGTACCTTCATGGTCTGTCCCCTACCCTCTGGAGAACGGAAAATGCTGAGGTCACACCTCCCTCCAGGGTATGATGGGGAAGCTGGCCTCAGCCCAGGGCCCACTGCTGGGACTAGTACCTGGACAGGTGGGCCCAGGTTCAAGGGGCCGTCGATGGCCTAGAGAAAGCCTTTTCTGCGCACACACCCATCACAGCTTCTGGACACTGCCCTTGCTGCATTCTCTGTCCATCTGTCTATCTCTGTTAATAAAGACCTATTGAACAATTTCATTTCTTTTTGTGTCTGAGCAGCAGGAAAACCTCTAACTCCTGGAGGCCTCAAGAAGGTCTCTCCCTCACTGTGTGATTCAGTTTATGACAGCGGCTTTTTACTCAATACTTCAGTGTTCCCAGTAATCACCCGCAGGCTCATTGACTCTATAGATGATTATGCCCAATCCCCAGAGATCAGTTCTGGGTTGAGGCCTTGAGATCAGCATGTTTAATAAGTTTCTCTCCACCAAGGTTGAAGGCCACAGTTCAAGAAATTCAAGGCTAACTGAGGTGTGTGTCTTCCTCTTGGTGTCTTGGTCTTCCCTCTGCTAGTGCTGTTCTGGGAACAGTCCTGGGATTCCTACTCTGAATGATCACTGGGTGGCAGTGTGCAGCCACTTTTGAGCTGTAAGGCAGCGTCATTCTCCATCTGCTTTGTACTAGGTTTCCAGGGTAGCATGTTCACCTCCACCCAGAGCAAGAGTTCTCCTCTCCAGTCTGCTTTTTCCAGGACCCCTTACTTCAGTGGAGGCTCCCAGGAGTGGGCAGCAGGCACACTGTCTGGTGATGTCTGAGGTAGTGAGGGCTGGGACTAGGGTGAGATCAGAGAGGTGCCTGAAGTGAACACTCCCACAGGCCCTGCACTTGCCTCACCCTCCTACCTTGCTCTGAGGTTAAGCAAGGCTCATGCCTCATTTCTTAGCACTCTAATATATTTAAAATGGAAGAAACATGGTTATAAAAAAAGTCTTATACTAAAAATTTGACATTCTAATGAACAAAAATACAAAAGACTACATATATAACCATTGAGAACATCAAAAGTCTAAATTGGTCACAGAGAATGCATGTGAGGCCCAGGCAAGGTGGCCTCCTGAGAGTCCACCACCACCGTGTCAGCCACACCAGGCCCTGGCTGCAGCCTCTCCGTTTGGTCACAGGTTGCAAAGTCAAGCCTCAAAATTTCTCTCACCCTGAAACCCACCTTTGCCTCTAGGCTTAGAGCCCACATCTATTAGGGACGCCCCAGCTCCCTGTGTCATTTCTTTCACATAGGACTAAGCTCCGAGGCTCCTCCCCATCTCTGCTGCTAAGTCCAGTGGTTATTTCTTCTCTTAACTTAACACAATCTTAAAATGTTCATGTCGCTTAGAGGACACTACTCTTCCTTCTTTGCCTCCTTTGCTAGATCTAGCTTATTTCCTCAACCTCTGACTTCCCAGGTCTATACTGCTCTGAGGTGATTGCAACCATTTCATGACTTTAAATACCATCTAAGGAATCCCCTAGCCATCCAGTGGTTAGGACTTGAGGCTTCCACTGCTGGGGTCTGGGTTCAATCCCAGGTCAGGAAACAGATCCCACAAGCCACACGGGACAACTATAAATAAGTACTACCTATATGTCTATATACCAGTTATACTGAGATACAATTGATATGCAAGGTTTTATTTTAAGGTATACAATGTAATAATTTGATATATGTCTATATTATGAAATGATTACCACAAGTTAACATTCATCACCACACAGTCATAATTTTTTTCTTTTGATGAGAGGTTTCAAGATCTACTCTCTTAGCAACTTTCAAATATGCCATATAATATTGTTGACTATAGTCAGTATGCTGTACATTACATCCCCAGGACTTATTGATCTTATAACTGGAAGTTTACCTTTTGACAACTCTCATTTCTCCCCTGCCCCCACATTACCCCTGACCTCTGGCAACCACCAATCTGTTCTCTGTTTCTATGAGTTCAGTTTTTTGGGTTTTTTAGAGTCCACATTTAAGTGAGAATGTATACCATTTGTCTTTATCTGATTATTTCATTTCACATAATACTCTCAAGAATGAATGGATAAAAAAAAAAAAGAATGAATGGATAAAGAAAATGTGGTATATATCTACAAGGAATATTATTCAGCCATGAAAAATAAGGAAACCCTGCCATTTGCAACAGTGGTTGGAACTTGAGGACCATCTATGTGTCTTGATGCGTCCTTTTTGGTCTCCTCTGAGCTCCAGATTCAGATAGTTGATTACTTTCATCTCCACTTGACCTCTTCACTTGGTCATCTAATTGGCATCTCAAAATGTTCAACACAAACTGATTTCTCTCCCAATCCTGCCCCTCCTGCAGTCTTTATGGCCTCAGTTAAGAGCAGCTCCACTTACCCAGGTGCTTTGGCCAAACACCTTGGAGTCATCTTGGATACCTTTCATTCTCTCACATTCTACATTCAAGACATCAACAGATCCTGTCAGATTTATCTTCAAAACATATTCAGCATCTTACCACTTCTTGCCATCTCCACTGCTACCACCCTGGTACAAGCCATCATCATCTCTCGCCTGGATGACTGCAATGGCCTCCTAACTGAGCCTCACGCTTACATCCATTGTGGAAGGTCAGAGCCAGACTCAACAACCAGAGTCAGACTTTCACTCTTTGCTCAGCCATTTCCCGTGGCTTCCCATCTCATCCAGTCCTTTCACTGCCTCCAAGAACTTACTCCAAGATCCATGTTACCTCTGACCAAACATCCAACTGGTCACCTTGGCCACTGTGTTCTAGACCAGTGGCCTTGCTTTTCTTCCAACACATCAAACTTCCACTTCAGGATATTTACACCTGCTGTTCTGACTGTAAGGCTCTTCCCTACGTATCTGGATGGCCTTTCCTCCCCTCCTTCAATTCCTGCTCAGTGAGTCCTTCCCTTAACATTGGGTAATATCAGCCCTTCTGTGTTGGTTTTCAAATAGCAAATTTTTGATACTCTTCCTTTTAAGAAGTGAAGCCTAATTCCCTTCCCCTTAAGTGTAGGCTGGACTTAGTTATGTACTTTTAACAAATAATATATGGCAGAAGTGACAGTGTGTGACTTCTAAAACTAGGTTATAAAAAGCTCTCTTCCCTCTAGTTACTCTCTCTGGGGGAAACCAGCTGCCAGGTTGGGAGGACACTCGACATGAGGTCCTCTCCTATGGAGCAGCCCAGCTGGGGAGAACAGCCTCTTGCCAACAGCCATGTGAGCAAAGTGGATCCTCTAGTCCCAGCCAAACCTTCAAATCACTGCAGCCAACATCTTGACTACAACCTCATGAAAGACAGTCAGCACCCCTCAGCTAAGCCACTCTCGAATTCCTGATCCACAAATTGTGAAAAAATAAATGCTGTTTCAAGCTGCTAAGTTTGAATGTAATTTGTTGCACAGTAATAGGTAACTCCTAGAAAATCCCATGGACAGAGGAGCCTGGTAGGCTGCAGTCCATGGGGTCGAGAAGAGTCGGATACAACTGAGCAACTTCACTTTCACTTTTCACTTTCGTGCACTGGAGTAGGAAATGGCAACCCACTCCAGTGTTCTTGCCTGGAGACTCCGAGGGAGAGGGGAGCCTGGTGGGCTACTGTCCATTGGGTCGCACAGAGTCGGACACGACTGAAGCGACTTAGCAGCAGCAGCAGCAGCAATAGGTAACAAATACACTATTCCCTTTCTATTCCCTCAACCCAGATTTATTTTTCTCCATTTTGCTTATTATACACACTATATATTTCTCCCACTGGAATTATTCCATTATAATAGGGACTTTGCTATATTTACTCCTGTGTCCAACAGTGCCTCACATAAAGTAGGTGCTCCATAAGTATGTGTTGGATGAATGGAGATCTAGATCTGTCTGTCTGTGTGAGGTACAGGCTCAGAGGGGGCTATATATGGGTATAAGATGCCTTTCTTCTTCACAGACAGAGAGAGAGAAAGAGAAACCAGGTTCCAGTCAGCTTATTCCTTCTCCTCTGCCCTTCCCCGTTGTGCCTTCCTAACCTAGACCCAAAGGTGAATTTACTATGCTTCTTTTTTAAAAAAATAATTTTATTTATTTTTGGCTGTGTGTGGTCTTTGTTGGTGCACAGGCTTTTCTCTAGTGGCGGGCTGGGATTACTCTCTAGTTGTTGTGCGAGGGCGTCTCATTGCAGTGGCTTCTCTTGTTGCGTAGCACAAGCTTTGGGCACTCGGGCTTCAGTATTTGTGGCACACGGACTCATGAATTGTGGCTCCCAGGCTCTAGAGCACAGGCTCAATAGTTGTGGTGTGGCATGTGGGATCTTCCCGGATCAGTGATCGAACCGTGTCTCCTGCAACAGCAGACATATTCTTTACCACTGAGCCACAAGGGAAGCCCCACTATTCTTGAAGCCCCACTTGATTCTTTTCCTTGGGGAGTAGCGTCCCAGTCCCTTATCCCTCTCCATCGCCTCCAAAGCAATCTCCAAACCATCAGAACTGGAATTCTCTCAAGCCAGTTCCTACCTTTCCAATAGGAACCTTACCTTTATCCCTCTCCGGGCACCTCCTCTCCTCTGAACAGCCTGGGAAGTTAGAGGGTGGGGAGGGAGGCAGGCAAGCTGAGCACAGGAATTACCTTGGAGGTGGGGCAGCAGAGGGGCTTGACTCTGCCCTAGGAGAACTTACACCACACAAAGCCGTGGGGGAAGGGGGGCTTCGGATTTGAAAGTGGTGGGATCACCAAGGCTTCTTGGTGGAGGTGGTGTCTGACTGGCTGTCCGATCTGAAATCTGAGCATGTGGGCACTGGAGTGATCCAAGGGTATGAGCAGGACTGAGTCTTACTGTGACCAGGGGTGGGCTAAAAGAGAACAAGGACTTCGTGCCATAGCAGGAAATGAGCTGGGGACAGGGTGGAGGCTGGAGCCAGGGAGAGTACAGGGGTGTTACCCATCACAAGATCCTGGTAAGAAGAGTTGGTGGTCCAGGCCAGGGCAACCTGAGAGGAACAGACTGATTGGGAGAGGGTGGAGGAAGAAGAAGAAGGTAAAACTCACCCCCGAATTTCTGCCTCCTAGAGGAATCTTGGCCCTGGCACCAGTGTACCTCAGTGAGTATGAATGACGTCAGGTGCCGAGTGCTGCGTTTGACGCAGCAGAGTTTCACAACCATGCCAGCTATCACTCCTACAGAGGCATGATGTTCACTCACGCACTTGGCATCACCTCTGGGTGACCCTCGGTGCTTTTAGTAGGTCGGATTTCCTTGGGCATAGGAAGAAACTGTGGAATGTATGAGGGTGCTTAAGAGTGGGGTCCAGGTTGCTAAGGAATGGCATCTCCTCATCTGGAGGATAACCGGGGGTTGAGGTGAGCCTGGAGCAGTTGGAGATAGTTATGCAAACATGGGTAGAGGGTGTCTGGAAAAATGGGCAAAATCTGATCACCACTGAAATTCGTGAGGAGTGCCAGAGGCTCATTATTCTAGTCACTTTTCTTGGGAATATGTTGACATTTTCCATAATAGAACGTCAAAAGACCTAAATGGGGTGTAGCTTTGTACCTGCAGGTGGTATGTGTGCCCTGATGTTGGTGTGCAATCAGCTCAGAGACCTCTGAGTGTGTGAGTGCAGAAGCGAGTTCACCATGTGCGAGTATGGTGCAAGCTGCAGCGTGCCTGCAGTTGGGGCCAGCACCTAAGCAGGGCAAGGGGAAGTTTCTGCTCTGTCCAGGCCCTGCACCGTCACCCCAGAACCCTGCAGCGATTCCCCTCCTGATCACAGCCAGTCTAGGCATTGGCGCCACAGCATCCTTGTAGTCAAGTGTGTGAGACACGGCGGCTGTGTGCCTTGAACTCGGGACAGGGTGCGTTGGTGTGTGAACACGAATGTTGGTGTTTGGATGCCGGGCACGGAGGACTGGTGTGGGGCCCCTACCCCGGACGTGTGCGGCCAGGGAAGGACCCCGGACCGGAGTTCAGTGATGGGGAACGCCTCACTCTCCTTTGCACGATCCCTAGCAGCTCTCCAGCGCCCTCTCCTCCCCGAATCTGGCTGTATGGAGGGTGGGAGACACCTGTTGGGGGGCTGGAAGCCGCAGAGCCCCCCCACCTCCCGGGGCCTCCCCCTGCCTCCCCGCCCGCCCTGCCCCGCTCGGGTCCCGCCCTCGCGGCCGCCTCCAGCAGAGCAGCGAGTGAGCGCACGGAGGCCGGAGGGGCGCGCGGCGGCAGGAGCGCACGGCAAGGGACCCTGCGCAGGGAACCGAGCCGCGACAGGGGCCGCCCGAGAGGCGGGCTGAACGGAGGGAGCGCCGTGGAGACTACGGGAGCAGCGGGCCGCGCCAGGCTGGTGAGTGTGGCAGCTGGGAGCCAGGGAGCGGGCGAGGAGACCCCGGCGTCCCCGGCCCCTTCCCGGGGTCTGTCTCGGGGATCCTCTGTTCCCGCTCCTCCTCGGTTCTAGTCCTCAGCCTCTCTGCCCCGTCTCCGTCTTCTCCCCTGTCTCTGCCCTCCTGCCTATTAACTGTTTTGCCCTATCTCTGTCTAATGTCTTTCTTCTGTCTCTGTCTCCTGCTGCGTCGGTCTTCTCTGGTCCCTCTCGACCCTGGTCTTACTATTTGTCTGCCTCTGTCTCTCTGTGACTCTCCCTGGACAGCCTGTCACTCAGGTCTTTGATTTTTTTCTCTTACTCCTCTATCTCCTACCTTCCCAGTCTCTCTCTCTGATGTCTCTATTAATCTCATCTCTCCCCATCTCTGTCTCTGCCTGCTATCTCTGCCTCTCTCCACCTTGGTCCCTCTCAGTCTCTTGTCTCTCCCCATCTCTCGGTCCCATCTCCATTTCTATCCTCACATCTCCCTGTCATTCTCTCTCTCCCCTCCATTTCTCTCCGTTTCTTGGTCCTTGTCACCCTCTTTGATCTGCTCAGTCTCTACCTGTGCTCTGTCAATGTCCGTTTCTGTCTCTCTGGGCCCGGTCCCTGCCTCTCCTGCTCTTTTTACCTCTCGGTGGATTTCTGAGAAAGCGATCTTTCTGACTTTTTCCTCATGCCCCCCCTGGTGCTTCCCTGAATCCATGACCACCTCCCCTTGGTTGGATCCAAAGCCCATCATTCCCTTCCCCACAGGCAGCCCTTTCCTCAGGGACCCGCCTGGTGCCAGCCCCTCCACCCGTGGGGGGACTGCGCCTGGAAGCTGTCATGGAAGCCCTGCAGAGACAGCAGGCAGCCAGGCTGGCCCAGGGGGTGGGGCCATTGGCCCCTCCACACCCACCACCACCACCACCACCACCAGCAGCACCACCAGGGCCTTCCTTTCCTGGATCCCACACCCTGGAGGCCCCTGAGAAGGGGTTGGGGGAGGTTGGAGCTGAGGAAGAAGAGGATGGCCAAGATGAGGAGGAAGAAGAAGCTGGGGCAGAAGATGAGGCAGCCAAGGAGAGCCGGCCAGGGACCCGGGGCAGCAGCTCACCTTCCAGCCAGCCCCCTGGACCTCATCCCCACGAGTGGACCTACGAGGAGCAGTTCAAGCAGGTAGGACCCTCTCAATGTCAGGCCCTCCCCCTCCCTACTCTTTGGGCAAAACAGAGCAAGGGGATTAATAGCACACCCACCCCCACTGTGCTCTGCAGGATGGAAGGACAGAGATAGAGACCTGGAGAGAGACAGTGGGGAGACAGGGAGAGACAGTGACAGGGAGGGAGAGACAGACATGCCGAGAGACAGAAAGAAGGTGCACACCACGAGGTGCAGGAGACACCCAGAAAAATGGAGGCCGACAGACTGAAGGCACTTGTTGTTGAGGCTGGAAGGGCAAGTGGGAGGGGTGTAGGAATCTTCAAAATTTCTGAGGGAGGGGAATCTGGGAACTGGGGATTCCAGTGCCAGCACTATGCCACCTTCTCCACATCAAGTCACAAGGTCAAAGTCCAGGGACCAGTTGGGGTGTCCTGGGATGCCTACCTCCATCTTTAAAAGTGGAGTGGAGGTTGCCACTCCTTTGGCAAGCTGATATCCACCTCGTCTCTTTCTTGTCCCCTTCTCCCCATCCAAATCCTCTTTCTGGCCTGAGTCCTATGGGGTGACAGTTGCCAGCCCATGATGACCACTACAGTCACATTGGGACTGAAGGGCCCCTGGGCAGCTGGGAATGACAGGGCCTTCCTCACAGGGCCTTAATTTGAGGCTCTTCATCCCCTGGGAACCCATCTGGATGTTATTCTAAGGCACTACTCTAGGTTGTCATTAGAAGGTGTTATGCAGGGCACTGATTCTAGGTGTGCTATTCTGGTGGTGTTACTCATAGGGTGTTGGTTTGGGGTATTTTGCTGAAGTGTTAATCTGTGGTTAGACTCTGTGGCTTTTGTGTAAAACTTGGACTGTTTCTCAGGGTTCTGTTACTCTGGAGATGTGGCTCTAGTGACTATTTCTCCTAGGTGTAATTCAGAGGCTTATTACTTGGAAAGCATGCGTGTTATCTGCAGGTATCCATTTAAGACTTAGGGCTCAGTTCTTGTGGGAGTGTAGAGCTAAAGGTGCATCTCTGGGGTTTGTTACTCATGGGTATTTTTTTACTCTGAGAGTTCCTATTGGGGGATGGAGTGTTACCTGTCGGTGTTTCTCAGGGATTGTTACTTGGGTAAAAGACACTGTTACCTTAGGGATTGTCCCTCCTTGGGGTATTTGAGAGCTGATACTGGAAGTAGGTGACTGAGAAGGGGTGGGAGGATCCCTGGCCTTTCAAGTCCTCACCCTACAGGTCTTGGGTGGTCCAGAGCCATTGGCTCTGT
Source organism: Bos taurus (assembly GCF_002263795.3). NCBI lineage: Eukaryota > Metazoa > Chordata > Mammalia > Artiodactyla > Bovidae > Bos > Bos taurus. The sequence goes on along the minus strand of NC_037335.1, from coordinate 75,997,002 downwards.
GGCAGCTTCTGAAGTAGAGGAAACTGGTCCTGGAAGGAGATCAGACCAGAATGTGGGCTGAGAGGCCCTAGGTTTCAATCCAGCTTTCCTGAGCATCCATCCTGCCAGAGGGATGGGTTAGAGGCCTCTCCGCCCCTCATCCCCAGTCCTGGCACACAGACGTGTGAGCGGCAAGAAACCCTAGCACAAATGAATGAGTGACTCAGCCATATCTGTCAATTTCTTCAATGTAGAACATAGCACCAGCCTGACTTCCTCCCTGGGGCTCTGGAAGGCAGGCAGAACCTCTGCAGCTTTCTCTTCCCTTACTCCCCAGGTGGGTGGTGTTAACTGCCCAGGGCACAGCACTACTAGCCAGTAGAGGGTGTCTGTATGTATGGGGGCGGGGGGCGGAAAAAGTGTCCCTACCTGCCCCCAGGGCAAAGAGCTCAATGCTCTCTCAGAAAGTCTATGTTTCAGAACCACCTTGCCCCTTCAGCTGGGGTCCTTTATCCAGGGGTTCGAGTTGAAGGGGGTCCCAGTGCGGAGGGGGGGGGGTGGTGGATACAGAGCTGGAAAGTGACCTCAGTTTTTCCCCAGCTGTACGAGCTCGATGCAGACCCCAAGAGGAAAGAATTTCTGGATGACCTGTTTAGCTTCATGCAGAAGAGGGGTGAGTGGGTTGATATAAGGGAGGGACCCTCACGAACCAGGTTCAAGGAAGGGAAACCCCAGGGTTTAGTCCTCAGTTTGGGTCCTCTTTGCAGAGATCTGGGCTTGGAAGCACCTATCCTTTGGGTCCTCAATAGCGTCTTTAACCTCTGACCCTGCGCCCCTTCTCCACCCAGGGATTAATTAGCGGGCAGCCCGCTGGCAGGTTAATGAGTGTGGGATCAATTGGGAGGGTGGGAGGGTGAAGTGGTAGGGGGCTAGCCTGGGGTGTGGGGGTTTCCAGAATTGGGGGACTGGGAATGCCTTGGTTCTCTTCCCTGGCCCTTCCTCCAGCCTTGTCTCTCCTCAGTTTCCCCTTGCTTCAGGCAGGAAACATCCAATGTGTTTTGCAGCAGGAAGGACTGGAATTAGACCCAAGGAAGGACTTCTTGAGGGGTAGGAGGTGCTGTGGAGGAGAAGGAATTCCTTTCCAGAAATCTCAGAGCCAGAAGTGAATGCAACAAGGGTCCATGAAGGGATCAGGGTGGGCGGCAGTTCATCACTTCAGCTTCTCCCCAGATTCATGGGTCCAGAAGACTGACTCATTATCTCTCTCTACAAAGCTAATTAACTCACTCCTAGAGCGGCCTGATAAGCCGCTAATTAACTGGCTGCACTGGCCCCCACCCCCACCCCCTTAGTGCAGCTGGCGGCCAAAGTCCTTCAGGCCCCCACCCCAGGGCCAGGCCAGCACCCCGCGCAGGTCCCTTCCCAACCAGGGACCCTCAGTGGGGCTCCAGGGCCTTTTGCTCCCCAGGAAGTCTGGGTCATTCTGATCCCAATGTCCCCTCCCTGACCCTTCCTCCTGGTATCCCCTCCACTGGGTGGGGTAGTGTGGTCTGAGCAGATCCCAGCTCCCTCTTCCCCCCAGCTCTGCCTCCCTCAGGTCCCTGCCTTACTCTGCTCCCTGTGCGGGGGAGGGTGTCCCGCGGGGCCGATAATTTCCCCCCATTAATCAGACCGCAGCTAATTGTTCGGGTCCAAAGGCGGCAGCGGAAGGGGCCGAGATCGGTAAGGAATTAACTGGGGCCCATCGCTCAGCGCAGACAGGCCCCTTTGTCAGGACCGGCCGGCGGGGGCGGCGGGGACTGCGGAGTCGGCGAGCCGCGGCGGGGGCTGCTTCTTCCATTCACCATCCCCGGCCTCTGCAGCCACCCAGGGGCCGCTACTTAGAGGAGTCTGGCTCTTCAGCACTGTCAGGAAGTCCTTCCTATGGTCTACCCCAGGGGGCGGCAAACTAAAGCCAGGAGGCCAAAGCTAATCGCCCACGAGAAAAGAAGGGGGTTTCACATTTTTAAATAAGGGGAAAATTTAAAAGACGAATAACCTTTCTGGACGTGTGAAATTTGAATTTAAGAGTGTGAAAATAGTTTTATTGGATTAGAGCCGCGTTCATTCCTTTAAATATCCTCTGTATTCTATTCCTTTAAATATCCTTTCAGCCTGCAATGGCAGAGTGGAGTAGCTCTAAGAGACTGGCCTGGAACGTCTAAAACATTTACCATTTGGCCCTTTACAGAAGAAGTTTGCCACCCCCTAGTCTAGCCTCCCGTCCTTCCTGCTACAGTGGAGGCTCTGGAGGCTGTGGGCTCCGCCTGCAATCCCACCTCCTCATCGCCAGGGCCTCGCCAAGACAGGTCCAGGCTGCCGATTCCTCCACTCTCTGAGGATGCCGGCAGACAGGGTCTTAGTGTCCTGACTCTCTGCTCACCCCTTATCAGGGACACCCGTGAACCGTGTGCCCATTATGGCGAAGCAGGTGCTGGACCTGTACGCGCTGTTCCGCCTGGTGACGGCCAAGGGCGGTCTAGTGGAAGTCATCAATCGCAAGGTGTGGCGGGAGGTCACGCGCGGCCTCAGCCTGCCCACCACCATCACGTCGGCCGCCTTCACTCTACGCACCCAGTGAGGCTAGACGCGCGCGAGCGGTGGGAGAGAGGCGCGGGAGCTGGGGGCCGGGGGCTTGGGGGGCTCCCCCGAGGGTTCTTGTCCGGGTGTGAGGCTTGATCAGCTGGGCCCAGCCTCCCACCCCACCCCACCCCGTCCGCTCCTAGGTACATGAAGTATCTGTACCCGTACGAATGCGAGACGCGGGCGCTCAGCTCCCCTGGGGAGCTCCAGGCTGCCATCGACAGCAACCGGCGCGAGGGCCGTCGTCAGGCTTACACCGCAGCCCCGCTCTTCGGCCTGGCTGGGCAGCCACCTCGGGGCACTCCTGGTCCCGCCCCTGAGCCCGGGCCCGCCCCGCCCACGCCCGGCCCACGTTCTGCTCAAGGCCCCGCCTCTGGCCTGCCGGCCCACGCCTGCGCTCAGCTAAGCCCGAGCCCCATTAAGAAAGGTGTGAGGGTAGAGCGGCTGAATTTTGAGGGTCTCTGAGACTCCAGTACTTTTGCCTAGAAAATCCCATGGACGGAGCAGCCTGGTAGGCTGCAGTCCATGGGGTCGCTAGAGTCGGACACGGCTGAGTGACTTCACTTTCACTTTTCACTTTCATGCATTGGAGGAGGAAATGGCAACCCACTCCAGTGTTCTTGCCTGGAGAATCCCAGGGACGGGGAAGCCTGGTGGGCTGCCGTCTATGGGGTCGCACAGAGTCGGACACGACTAAAGCGACGCAGCAGCAGCAGCAGAGACTTAGAAGGGTGCTGAGATAGAGGGAACATTAAAATATGGGAACTCTGAGGTCTGGGAGGCATCGAAGTATGGGGACAATAAGGACTGATGGGCACTGAGGTTTGGTGCATGCTAAGGTTTAGGTGTCGTGATGTTTGGGATCAGTGAAACTTTGGGAACTCTGGGGTATGGGTTACTGCGCGGTGTGGGGCTGAAGCTCAGAGAAAGGTCCTTTATCCAGAGCAGCTTCATTCCACACCTGTTCAGTGATGGCTTCTATCTGCATGTGGTTTATGCCTGCTATTTCCCCTGGATTATTTAACAATCAAAAGCAAGGGAGGGCAGGGAGGTGGGAGGGGTCAGGATGGGGAACACATGTACACCCGTGGTGGATTCATGTCAATGTATGGCAAAACCAATACAATATTGTAATTAGCCTCCAATTAAAATAAATAAATTTATATTAAAAAATAAATTTAAAAAAAAGCAAGGGAATTCCCCCAGATTGGACCAACCTAGTCAGGTATATTGGCCTTTTTGAGCTCTCCAGCTTCAGAGCCTCTATGCTGAGACTGGATGGGAGGGGAGATTGAATTTGGTGCTTGAACTTGGGTAACCTCCCTTGGTCCCAGGCTATGGGGACAACTAGATGCAGGGACAAAGTTGTTTGGGCCAGGGGAGCTAAATGATCTGTTTTTTTTTTCAGAGGAGAGCAGAATTCCCACCCCTCGACTGGCACTGCCTGTGGGCCTGGCCTTTGGACCTGCACGTGAGAAGGTGGCACCAGAGGAACCCCCAGAGAAGAGGGCTGTGCTGATGGGGCCCATGGACCTACCTCGACACAGCGCACCCCCCAGTTTCCTGCCCCGTGGCAAGGTTCCCCTTAGGGGTGAGGAGGGACTTGTTGCTGAGAGGGCTTAGCCTGTGCAATGAGGGAGGACAGACTCATCACCCAATAGGCATTGGAGGTGGGGCAGATAGATCCCTCAGTAGACACTTCTGTGATTACAGGTGTGGGGCTGAAGTGGGATGGGGGCTGTCTACAGGGATGGAGGGGGGAGCTTGTAGCTAAAATCTAATTCCCCAAAATGTGACTTCCCTGCTCCCTCCGGGACAGAAGAGCGGCTGGATGGGCCTCTCAGTCTGGCAGGCACTGGTATCAGCAGTATCAACATGGCCCTAGAGATCAACGGGGTGGTCTACACTGGTATGGGTCCTGTAGGCTGTTTCTGATCGCATGAGGTCAGGGGTATTTATGCCAGCATGGAGGTTTTAGACTTTCTCTACTAGCATGAGGTTCAGGGATATCCAAACCTGCATGGGTAACATAGGGTTTGGGGAATTGCTACACTGGCCTGGATTAAAGGGGATGTCTACATGGCATGGGGTCCAAGGCATGACCTCTCTGGCATGAATACCATGGGATGTCTCGTCATGGGCTGTGTATCAGTGTAAATGTTTCTTGTTTACATGTTGGAGGGTATCTATACGGGCACAAGAGTCTCTAACTGATTCAAGGGACTTGTGCTCGTTGGTTGTGACAGGGCTCTGTGTGTGATATTCTAGCAATCAGGACACTGACTTTTGTTTCCCTCTTCTATTTCTTTGCCTTACCTTTTCCTACTTGTCTTTGCCCTCTACAAATTCCTCATCTCTTTGCTAGGTGTCCTCTTTGCCCGTCGCCAGCCTGTACCAGCTTCCCAGGGCCCAACCAACCCTGCACCCCAACTCCCGACAGGGCCCCCTTCCAGCACCTCACCCTGAGAACTCTTACTTGAAATTGAGAGTCCCGACTCCATTGCTGAGGGGGAAGGAGACCCATTCTTCCAGCGTGCCCATTCTAGGACCCAGCCCTGGGAGGTGACCACTACCCACTCCCACCCCCCACTGCCATATGGACTTGAAGCCAAAGAGATTTCTTTTGATGTTACATCTACCTCATTGCAAAAGGAGGGCACTTCCTCCCTGGCCAACTCCAGCAGCATCTACCAAAGAGTTCTTTCCCCAATAATAATAAGAGTTCTTACCATCATCTCCTCATGTGCTCCCCTGTGCCAATGTCATCTTTAGAATGCCACCTCTTCAAGTTAGACCTGCTTCTCTTCAGGAGCCAGGTGAAGGGATGGGTTGGGTTGTTGTAAAGGAGATGTCCCTCAGTTCATATCTGGATAATAAAGCTGTGATCCCTCCCTCCCAAGTGCCTCCTCTCCTTCTTGTTTGGGTCTGTGGGTTGGGGAGGAACAGGAATTATGTGGCATACACAGGCTGTGTTGGGCCAGGGGTTTTCAAGGAGGAAGACAGAATAGCAAAGGCCATGAATAGGAGAACACAGTCTCATGAATCAGACTACCTGAGTTCAAATCTCGATCCTGCCACATCGGTACAGTGTTAAGTGTTCTTGGGCAAGGTGCTTAATCACGTGAACCTTCAGTTCAGTTCAGTCGCTCAGTCGTGTATGACTCTTTGCGACCCCATGAATTGCAGCATGCCAGGCCTCCCTGTCCATCACCAACTCCCGGAGTTCACTCAAACTCATGTCCATCGAGTCAGCGATGCCATCCAGCCATCTCATCCTCTGTCGTCTCCTTCTCCTCCTGCCCCCAATCCCTCCCAGCATCAGAATCTTTTCCAATGAGTTAACTCTTGGTGGCCAAAGTACTGGAGTTTCAGCTTTAGCATCAGTCCTGCCAAAGAACACCCAGGACTGATCTTTAGAATGGACTGGTTGGATCTGCTTGCAGTCCAAAGGACTCTCAAGAGTCTTCTCCAACACCACAGTTCAAAAGCATCAATTCTTCGGCACTCAGCTTTCTTCACAGTCCAACTCTCACATCCATACATGACTACTGGAAAAACCATAGCCTTGACTAGACGGACCTTTGTTGGCAAAGTAATGTCTCTGCTTTTGGATATGTTATCTAGGTTGGTCATAACTTTCCTTCCAAGGAGTAAGCGTCTTTTAATTTCATGGCTGTAATCACCATCTACAGTGATTTTGGAGCCTAAAAAAATAAAGTCTCTTAGAAGATTCCAAAAGTATCTCACGGAATTTCCTACTATTCTATGGGAATGGACCAATCTTACAATAATGGGTATATTTATATGTGCAACCTCGGGGAAAGGGCAGGGGAAATCTCTCTGGTACCCTGGAATTGGAAGAAGAGAGGCAAAGTTCCTCTTGACAAGCAAGGGCTGGAAATTAGCGCCTGACAGGTAGCCGTTGCCTAGGATACCAGGCAGCTTTTCGTTGGCCCTGCCTGCCACTTCCGCATCGAAGGGCTGAATCGTTGCGTCACTTCCTGTATGCAAGGGCTCCCGTCCACTCGGATTGGCCCGCCTTCTCTATTTGGACGGATGTCCTGCCCTCTGGCTATTCCTGGCTGAGGAGGGGCAGCGGGAGTCATGGCGGCTGTGACCGATGTTCAGCGGCTACAGGCCCGGGTGGAGGAGCTGGAGCGCTGGGTGTACGGACCAGGCGGGTCTCGGGGCTCGCGGAAGGTGAGCGATCTTGGGTCCAGTGGTCCCTCTCTGAGGCAAAGAGGAGTGGCCTATTGGCCTGGTCCTGGAGATGGATGCTGCAGCTCCAGCCCTGTTGCTCGCAACTAGGCCATTGAAATAGGAAAGGTCCGAGACCTCCCAGAGCATATCGGACCCTCGGGATCCATTGCCATGGAGGGAACTGTGGGCTTGAGGTGGACTCAAAGAGGAGACTCCGTCTTTACCCTCGCGGGATAGTTGGGGAGACCTGACACACTCGAGAAACTGACTAATGAGTAAGAGCTTTCAGTAAGAGCCTAAGTCACAGTGAATGGGACGTGGTAGAGCCTTGCCTAATTGCTAAGTGAATTGTGCAAAGAGAGGTCCAAGGGACCCCAAAAGAGGCAGACCAGAGATGGATAAGGAAGCCTCCAGGGAGTTAGGGATGAGTCTGAGAGGGCCAGGATTAGGAGGGAAAAGGATTGAATACTGAGTGTTCAGATATGGACTGACAGTCTTTCCTCTAGTGGCTGAATTTTGATAGCTCACTTCCCGTCCATCCCCGTTTTTACCTATGGAAAGACCTTTCACTGAAGGTGGCTGTATCGGGCATACCCTGGAGTTAAGTGCCTCAGAGGTAATGACGTCCATGCGTACGCTGCTTGTGGTATTAGTTGTCACCAGACTGTGTCCCATTTGAGAACTGACTTCTCAAAACTTTTTTTTCCCTTTGACATCTATAATGCAAATCCTCCTGATTTTCCTCCTATCTCTCTGGCTGCTTTTACTCAGTAAGACTGCCAGGAGAAATATCAATAACCTCAGACATGCAGATGACACCACCCTTATGGCAGAAAGTGTAGAAGAACTAAAGAGCCTTTTGATGAAAGTGAAAGAGGAGAGTGAAAAAGTTGGCTTAAAGCTCAACATTCAGAAAACTAAGATCATGGCCTCCAGTCCTATCACTTCATGGCAAATAGGTGGGGAAACAGTGGAAACAGTGGCTGACTTTATTTTTCTGGGCTCCAAAATCACTGCAGATGGTGATTGCAGCCATGAAATTAAAAGACGCTTACTCCTTGGAAGGAAAGTTATGACCAACCTAGATAACATATCCAAAAGCAGAGACATTACTTTGCCAACAAAGGTCCATCTAGTCAAGGCTATGGTTTTTCCAGTAGTCACATATGGATGTGAGAGTTGGACTATAAAGAAAGCTGAGCATCAAAGAATTGATGCTTTTGAACTGTGGAGTTGGAGAAGACTCTTGAGAGTCCCTTGGACTGTAAGGAGATCCAATCAGTCCATCCTAAAGGAGATCAGTCCTGCGTGTTCATTGGAAGGACTGATGTTGAAGCTGAAACTCCAATACTTTGGCCACCTAATGCAAAGAGCTGACTCATTGGAAAAGACTCTGATGCTGGGAAAGATTGAGGGCAGGAGGAGAAGGAGACGACAGAGGATGAGATAGTTGGATGGCATCACCAACTCAATGGACATGGGTTTGGGTGGACTCCAGGAGTTGGTGATGGACAGGGAGGCCTGGCGTGCTGCAGTTCATGGGGTCGAAAAGAGTCCGACACGACTAAACGACTGAACTGATTTACCTCCTCATGTATTTGATCCTTGAATATCAGCATTCCTTACCCTCTAACCTAAAACCTATGTGAGATCATTTACTTTCATAGTCTCTCCCTCTGTTCAACCCTTTAATACTGGAATTCCTCACCCTCTACCCTTAAAGCTTAGATCAATTCAGCCAAGAGGAAGGGATCAGCGAATATATAGTATGTGCTGCTGCTGCTAAGTCACTTCAGTCGTGTCCGACTCTGTGTGACCCCATAGACAGCAGCCCACCAGGCTCCCCCGTCCCTGGGATTCTCCAGGCAAGAACACTGGAGTGGGTTGCCATTTCCTTCTCCAATGCATGAAAGTGAAAAGTGAAAGTGAAGTCGCCCAGTCGTGTCCAACTCTTCGAGACCCCATGGACTGCAGCCCACCAGGCTCCTCTGTCCATGGGATTTTCCAGGCAGGAGTACTGGAGTGGGGTGCCATCGCCTTCTCCAGAGTGACTAACACTACTTCATACTATTAAGAGGGCATACAGACTGGTACGTAGGCCTGCATTTACTATATTAAGTGACCTATGATGGGGTTGGGAAACACTGGGTGGGGGCTGTAAAAGCACATGGTAGAGACGTATAGCCCAGAGGAAGAGAGGCTATACGATGAATGAATTAATAAATGGGGCATATCTGTAGAAAGAAATATTATTCATCCATAAAAAGAAATGAAGTACTGATACCCTGCTACAAGGTGGGTGAATCTTGAAAGCATTATGTTAAGTGAAAGAAGCCAGACACAAAAAACCACATATTGTATCATTCCATTCATATGAATGTACAGAAAAGGCAAATCCACAGAGACAGAAAATAATGTTTACTATGGGCTAGGATGAGGGGGAATGGGCTGTGATTGTTAATGACTATGGTGCATCTTTGGGGGTGATAAAAATGGATGGTATTAAATAATGCTTGAAGTGAAGTCACTCAGTCGTGTCTGACTCTTAGCGACCCCACGGACTGCAGCCTACCAGGCTCCTCCATCCATGGGATTTTCCAGGCAAGAGTACTGGAGTGGGATGCCATTGCCTTCTCCAATAGTATGTGCTGCTGCTGCTGATGCTGCTGCTAAGTCGCTTCAGTCATGTCTGATTCTGTGCAACCCCATAGATGGCAGCCCACCAGGCTCCCCCGTCCCTGGGATTCTCCAGGCGAGAATACTGGAGTGGGTTGCCACTTCCTTTTCCAATGCATGAAAGTGAAAAGTGAAAGTGAAGTCGCTCAGTCGTGCCCGACTCTTAGCGACCTCATGGACTGAAGCCCACCAGGCTCCTCCGTCCATGGGATTTTCCAGGCAAGAGTACTGGAGTGGGGTGCCATTGCCTTCTCCGATAGTATGTGCTAGTGCCCCATAAACCCTAAAGTAGTTCATTACTTCCCCAATCACACATGAAACTCCCCGAGGAGTACATGATTATCTACCCGTTCATACTGAGGATTCCCAGAAAGTGGACTTGGGTCTCTTAATACAAGAGAAGTGGGTAATTGTAGGGACAAGGAAGTTTGGAGTCTGAGGAAATGAAGATTCTTTATCTCTTCCAAGCCTCGAGCCAAGTGGTAAATCTTGGAATTAACTTCCACTCCCCTGGTGGCTTAGAGGATAAAGCGTCCGCCCATAATGCGGGAGACCCAGGTTCGATCCCTGGGTAGGGAAGATCTCCTGGAGAAGGAAATGGCACCCCAGTCCAGTACTCTTGCCTGGAAAATCCCATGGACAGAGGAGCCTGATAGGCTATAGCCCATGGGGTCACAAAGAGTCAGACACGACTGAGCGACTTCACTTCCCCTTACAGGTGGCTGATGGCTTGGTCAAGGTGCAGGTGGCTTTGGGGAACATCGCCAGCAAGAGGGAGAGGGTGAAGGTTCTGTACAAAAAGAGTAAGTGTTTCCATGAGGTGCCTGCCTGCCCTCCTTCTCAAGCCTATGCTTCCTGGTTCCCTGCCCAGGCCCTTAAGCCCAATAGGTCACTGGAGTTTCACTTTGGGGATAGCAGGTGAAGACATTTTCCTGATGAAATGGTGAATTGGGGTATGCTTTCTACTTTGTGGTTAAACCCCAAGCCCATGGCAATGTCCTAAGTTATGAGATAAGAGCTCTGCCTGAAAGTCCCCTGAGGAAGGAGAGAGGCGGAGTATGGAATTTCCATAGGCAAGGTTCAGAGGCAGGAAAGAAATCAGGCACTGAGAGCCCCAGCCTTGGCTCAGCCAGGCCTTTTTGATCATGTCAGAGCTAGCAACCTGTTCAGTAACTAGAAATCAGATAAAGTTCTGGCATGTCTTAGTGGCACAGAGGGGCAAGGTACCTTCTACCCTTGAAGACAGATCAGTGAAAATGCTAAGGGCCCAGGGTATTGGAGGCAGTTGTGTTCCCAGCTGTAAAGTTTGACTCTGGCCAGCAGGATGGTTAGATAGCATCACTGACTCAATGGACATGAATCTGAGCAAACTCCCAGAGATAGTGAGGGGCAGGGAAGCCCGGCATGCTGCAGTTCATGGGGTCCAAACAGTCGGACACAATTTAGTGACTGAACAGCAGGTGATCAGAGGGAAGAGAAGGAAGTGGGGATGGGGGCCTGGTGGACCCTGTGGGTATCAGTTCCTCACTCAAGGCTCTCCCCAAGGCCGACCCTTCCCCTGATATCCTTCCTTAACAAGACTGATCCCCACTCCCCAGCCTTATTCCATTTTCCATCTTGTTACTTTTCTAGTTGAAGACTTGATCAAATACCTGGATCCTGAGTACATTGACCGCATTGCCTTACCTGATGCCTCCAAGCTGCAGTTCATCTTGGCAGGTAGTGCTGGGTAGGATGTGCACATGCATCTGGGGGAAGTTGGGCACAGAGATGGCCTCCCTCTCAGTCCTCTCCTGGATGCAGCCTGGGAAGCTGCTCTCTGGAATCTGGACTGTGGCTGGAGGTGGACTTGTGGTCGGCACTGGGTACAGTAGACCCTGGAGCCAGCTGCAGACCAGAGTGCCGTCCACTGTGGAAGCAACTCCAGTGTTCTATCTATGGCATGCCTCTAGGATTTTCCTTTAGAACCTTCCTTACTTCTGCTCGGTAGACATAGAGTTTCTAGGAAAGGGTGGGGGCAGAGAGCATTGCCGTGGGAGAGATGAGGATATAAGCATGGGTTTCAGCATCTTGCAGGTGGGAAAGTGCTGGGATTTCGGAGTTCTAGGCAGGAACTATTGTCTTAGCAGTGTTTGCTTATCAGTTAGTTAGCTACTCCACGAGGTATGGTTTGCCACCCCCTGTGTTTGTTCATGCATTCAAGTGCTTATCTGCTGTGATCCGGACATCCAAGGTGTGAGGTATACAGCGGTGAACCGGAACATCCCTGAACCACTGCTGTGGCTCAGACACCAAGTTCAGGAGGTCTTCTCCTGCACCAATTCTTGAGTCCAGCCTCTCCACCCCTCCCTGTGACACTATCTCTGTGTTCATCCCCTGGCACTTGAACAGTTTCCTAAGTCCTCTTCTTTTTTTTTTTTTTTAAGGAGATCAAACCAGTCAATCCTAAGTCCTCTTCTTTTTTATTTATTTTTTTCTTTCTTTTTTTTTCCCTTTGCTTATTCCTAAGTCCTCTTCTTGACCCCAGTTTCCCACTTCTTGCATGTGGCTCACTATCATCTTCCCAAAACACATTTCCAGCATGCCACCATGTTTACTTTGGAACCTCAGCGTGTCTGTATCTTTCTCTTCCTACTAGGATAAATTCCTAATTCCTTAGCCTACCATGCAAAGCTCCCTATAGACTGCCGGATCTCCCCTCCCATCTAGCTGTTTCCTGTGCTCTCCTTGCTCCAGTTCAGCCAATTGAATTCTTTTGCCTCTACTGATTGACATGCATTCTTGCCGTCAGATGACTGACGTAACAGTCCTCCCTTCTTGAATGCCCTTCCACTCTGCAGTCATTGAAACCCCCTGTGCACAGGGCCATCCCAGTCCTGCTGTGCTTGTCACTGGACTCTCCTGTTACTATCCCAGCTGTCCAGGAACTTGTAATTGTGCCTCTCTGACCCACTGAGCACTACCTGCCTGGTATCTTGCACAAGTCCCCTCTTTCAGACTTTCCCAGGAGCCCTTGGTTACTTCAGGTCTGAAGTACTTTGTCTCCTGTGGCCTAGGAGAGGCTCTCTGAATTTATGGATAGGAGGCTAGAGGGAGAGGCCTCAGAGTTAAAACTTGGAGAAAGGCTGGATTTGGAGGCACTTAGAGATAGGGCTCAAGATAGGTCAGACCAGCGGCATCCAGGAGAGGTGGAGGCAGACTTGGGGAGTGTGCACAGAAAGAAGGGGGCAGTGGGCAGAGTGGCTGCCCCGGCTCCAGGACTCAGTCCTCTCCCTGGCCTGGTCCCCAGCTCCTCGCCTGGGAGTGGCCGTGCTTGGGCCTGCCTCACTGCTACTCTCTGTCTGTTCATGCCGCAGAGGAGCAGTTCATTCTCTCGCAGGTTGCACTTCTGGAGCAGGTGGAGGCTCTGGTGCCCATGCTGGACAGCACTCACATCAAAGGTACCTTCTGGGGTTGCATCTCCTCTGCTCTACGTGGGGAGGTAGGATGGGCAGGACTTCCCTGGGCTCAGACTGGCTCTGCTCCTTGTCTTTACCCTCACCTGGGGGTACTGGCCACCTGCACTGGATTAAAATTGCCAAGGCAGAGAGCTCAGCTTCAGAACTCAGGCAGTTTGGCCCTAAGGACACTCAGGTAAGCCCAGTGGCCTCCCACTCTAGGATTCCTTCCGTTTTCTACCCCACCCCTCAGCATCTGTCCTTCAGGGTGTTGCAGAGGCCAGGTTTTTCTGTAAGAGTCCCTGCGGGGGCGGGGGTGGTTTATGTGAATGTGTGTGAATTCTTCCAGCCGCACTGCCTAGGGCAGTCCCTGGGCCCGGATTTTGACAAGCAGACAGTGACTTTAATTGAATCCAGATATCCATCTTGTCTGTCTCTGGAGGTATTTTTTCCAGCTCCCCCTCCCTACCCCTGATCAGTTTTCTGCTGAGCATCTGACAGCCTTAAGCTGTGGGCCCTGCATGGTGGCTGAGGCTCTGGGTATTGGGTTCCAAGTGACCAGCTTAGGGACCTTGCATTTGTCCTCAGCCCACCTGCAGGCTCCCTGTTCCCTGGGCCAGGCAGCTCTGGTCCTGCTGGGCTGAGAGCAAAGGAACAGATCCTATAATAATCAAAGCTTTCTTTACCTGCCCTGCTCACAGCACTGGGGTGGGTATATGGGGCAACTCTGGGAACCCCAAGGTTTTGTCTTCTAGGGGCCTGTATCTTCCCCTCCCCTTTGGGTCCTAGAGTAGGACTGGGGTGGACAGGGAGCCCCACCACCACCACCTCCGGCTGCAGCGGTCGATGAAGCTGGCGTTTGTTTAGCTTCTCCACTCAATACTCTAATCCTGCCGAAGACCTAATAGACTATTGAGCAGTCCCGGGGGAAGACACAAGCATCATTGGGCAGTGTGCGTTGTGTTTTACAGCCGTTCCTGAGCATGCTGCCCGCCTGCAGCGCTTGGCCCAGATCCACATCCAGCAGCAGGTACTGGAGGGGAGAGGCCAGGTGGGAAAGTAGAGGTGGTGAGGCTCCTTGTCCCCACCCCTGTCTCCTGGGAAAGTAGCCTCAGGAGCTGATGTCCGCTTCAGGGGAAACTTAGGGTTTCTCCTTTGTCTTGCATGCACCTTCCAGAGGGGAAGGGACTTGCCTCGGGTAAAATCTAGGCCTCCTGCCTCCAGATTAGGGCTATCCTGAGACACCAGAGGATTGATGTTGGGAGGTACCCAAGAATTCCTGGGGATGATGTGTCCTTGACCATAGGTGGAGGAACTGTTTTTTCACTATTTCCAGGCTCTAGTGTGAAGTTCAAAGAGGGTTCAGATATAGGGGACAGGGGAGAAGGAGGCATATACCAGTAGGAATAGGTCTTTAAATGTGTGGTTCGCTCCCTCTTCCATCAGCCTCAGGACTGCAGTTAGGCTACCCATAGCCGAGCCTGAAAGTGCCTCTTTAGAAATTTGCTCCTTTTAGCTCTGAGGTTAAACATTACCTTTTCTGAGGAGCAAGGGCCACTGATGAGGCAGGTAGTGGGGAGTGTGGGCTCTGTCTAACGCCTTTCTTTGCCCCACCTTGGCCCCACAGGACCAGTGTGTGGAGATCACTGAGGAGTCCAAGGCGCTCCTGGAGGAATACAACAAGACTGTATCCTTTCTGCTCAGCTGGACCCCTGAGGAGTGCTGTATGGAGCCTGGCCTTTTGTTCCATTTCTAGTTCTGTCTCTCATCCCATCCCAACCAGTCTGTCTGTTCCCCAGCTCCCCCTACCTTTAGGCAGAGGCAAACATCTCTCTTCTCCCTCTCTCAGATTCTCATTCTCACCTTGACCTGTGACCAGACAATGCTTCTCTCCAAGCAGTTTGTGCAATGGGATGAACTTCTCTGCCAGCTAGAAGCTGCCAAGCAAGTGAAGCCTGTGGAAGAGTGAATGGCACGTCCCATCCTTGGGTGGGCTGGGGCAGCCAGGCTCCAGGACCTGTGCCAGCCTGCCCTTGTAACAGAGCAGAAAAGAGGTGGCTCTGTATTTATTGGATCCAAGACCTACCTGGCTGCACTCAGGTGGGGCTCTGAGGTCAGAGGTCTGGTTACTTGAGATTTGCTCTTTGCACCTCCTCCCCTCATCAGTGTCCTGTTCCAGTGACAATAAAACTGTAGAGATCACTGCAGGAGTGTGTTAGCTTCCTGGTCTTGGATGGGTATGGTGGTGGGGATGAGGGTGGTAGAGGCCAGAGTTGTCCATCTTCCTAGGAGCTGGACCACCAGCTATACCCATTCTAGTCTAGCTTCCTGGGAGATATAGAGCTCTCAGGATGAATCAGAGAAGGCAATGGCACCCCACTCCAGTACTCTTGCCTGGAAAATCCCACGGACAGAGGAGCCTGGTGGGCTACAGTCCATGGGGTCGCTAAGAGTCTGACACGACTGAGCAACTTCACTTTCACTTTTCACTTTCATGCATTGGAGAAGGAAATGACAACCCACTCTGGTGTTCTTCCCTGGAGAATCCCAGGGACGGGGGAGCCTGGTGAGCTGCCGTCTATGGGGTCGCACAGAGTCGGACACGACTGAAGCGACTTAGCAGCAGCAGCAGGATGAATGCTCTCATTTGCTTGATCTGAGTGGAACATTTGGTTTTGTATCCATTTATCCCACATTTACCAAGTACACTCTAAATGTCAGATGCCATACCAGGTGGGGAGGTCACAGGTAGGGTCCACCTGATCCCTGCCCTGTACAGGATAGCTGGGGAAACAGTCATGGAAAAGGGGAGGGAACCATGTGGCACAAGGGTTCTTTGGGGGCACAGAAGAAAAAGGGATGTGGCTGGTAGCCCTGGAGAGTGATATGCGGGGTCTTTGAGAACCAAGGGAGCAGCATGTGCAAAGTAGAGGGGAGCCTCTATGTTGCTCTCCTGGTGCTATGAGAAGAGAAGAGGAGCCTAAAAGAGGATGCAGGGGGCTTTGGGGCGGGGACGGGGCGGGGCGGTGCTGTGGCTGGAAAGGAGGGAGAGTTGGCGTATTAAAGAGCAAAGAAACCGATGGCACCTCACTCCACCAAGTGTTTGCTGTCCCCTTGCGGTCTCCGGGACTGCTGCGGCTCCAGGCCCCTTTACGTCGGCCTGCCCGCCACCGTACCGAGGCGGTCTCATTGGCATTTCAAATCCAACACGTCTGAAACTGAGCCATCCTAGACTCTTGCCTCCTCCATCCAAACAGTCGCCAAACCCACCTCGTAGTATCTTCCAACTTAATTTACTTTTCCCCCTTCCCACTGCTGTTTCTCTGGCTCATTCTTTCAACAAATGCTTTAACAAATATTCGAGCACTTATTATAGGCGGGGCAATTTGCTAAGCACCGCGGACAGGCCCCTGGGACATGCGGCCAGGAGTCACCAGAGGGAGGCCCGAGAGCTGCGCACACGAACAGGTTTGACTTGCGCCTTGATGAAAGCCCCCTGTGGTTCGCCAGTGCCCACAGGGTGAGGTTAAAGTTCAGAACTCGATGATCAAGGCTCTCGCCCCCACAGTAGCCGCACCACCCGGCACCTCTAGCTCCGGTCCAAAGAGAAACCCGCCACTCTGCCTCTACTACTGCGGTGTGCTCAGCAGATAACGCCCGCCGCGCATTGTCTAAGGGCCAACTCCTCCGCATCCTTCCGACGCGGACTTCGGACGCGGGACTCCTCTGCTGGCCGCTCCTCTCCCCCGCAGCGCTCTCTCCGCTTGCAAAGGAATGCTCCTTGCCCGGGGCATAACAGCGAAGACACCCCGCGTGCAGCGGATCCGCGTGTCCGGGGCTAGCTCACTCCCCGGCGTCCGGCACCTCTCAGTTTGCGAACCCGGACTCAGGCCCCGCCCCGTCCGGCGTGCGCGGCCCCGCGGCTTCGGCGCGCTCTCGGCCCGCGCCATCTTGGCTTCAGATCGAGCGTAGGGAGTGCGCGGCCGCGGCGGTGAGAGCCGGAGCCCTGCGGGGCGGGGGCGCCTGGAGGTGCGAGGAGGAGAGGGGAGGCCGGGTGCTGGGCCTCTGCGGTGGCCAGTGGCGGTGGGGACCGCGGAGCCCGGCCTCTCGCGGCCCCGACGCCAGGGGTGGCCCGAGCAGCCGTTGGCGTCAAGCCTCTGCTTCCCAGTGTCTGAGGGACCCTAGGTTGGGGGGGATCGACCCTAGAATCTCTGGATGAGAGAGCGGTGCCCGACCCTGTCTTCGGGGTCCAGGAGTTGGGGAGGGGATCGTTTCTGTCTTTGAGGAGCTTTTGGATGAGGGCTCTTGGCTCCGTTTGGTGGAGTATGGGGTGTGGGGGGCGGGGTGGGGGGTGCTTGGCCCTGATTTCTGGGAGCACGAAGTGAGGCGCCTTTGCCCTGTCGCCCCGTGGGGAGCCCAGGGTGAGGAGCACTCAGCCTTGTGCTTAGGGATTCTTGGGTGAGGGCCTGGATCCAGTCCCCAGGAACCCCAGATGAGGAAGGTTCATTCCCAGTGCCAGGGAGCTAGAGATGGAGGGGCTTGGCCGGTGTTCAGGGTCGGTGGAGGGTTATGGCCCCGTCCAGAGGACTGGGGTACATCCCCCGCTAGGGGGAGGCAGGCATGACCCCTTGTCCTGGGGATCAGGGGTTTAAGGTCCCATTTCTGGGAAATCTGGGCGGAGCAGCGCCCTAGGGAGGCAGGGTGGGGTGGCCTGGGACACAGTGCCCACCATCCTCTGACTTCCCTGCAGCAGGGCAGCGAGGCGGACACGACAGCAGGCTGGATGGAGCACTATCGGAAAGCTGGCTCTGTGGAACTCCCCGCACCTTCCCCGATGCCCCAGCTGCCTCCTGATACCCTGGAGATGCGGGTTCGAGCCGGCAGCAAGATCCGCAACCTCTTGGGCCTGGCGCTGGAGCGGCTGGAGGGCGGCAGCGCTCGCCACGTGGTATTCTCAGGCTCTGGCCGCGCTGCAGGCAAGGCTGTCAGCTGTGCTGAGATTGTTAAACGGCGGGTACCAGGCTTGTACCAGCTTACCAAGCTGCGCTTCCTGCAGACCGAGGACAGCTGGGTGCCTACCTCACCTGACACGGGTCTGGATCCCCTCACGGTCCGCAGCCATGTGCCTGCAGTGTGGGTGCTGCTGAGCCGAGACCCCCTGGACCCCAATGAGTATGGCTACCAGCCCCCTGGGGCACCCCCTGACCTCGGGCCCACACCTGCCTCCAGCTGTGGCCCTCAGCCTAGAAGAAGGGCTCGAGATACCCGGTTCTGAGGACCTGTGGGCAAGCTGTTGTCTAGACTGAGTGTCTAGGATGGCTGTACTTTTGAGAAGCCTCTAACTGCTCAAGGTCTCCAACAAAACTTGAGTTTACGAAAGTGGGCCTCCTTATCCTGCTTCCCCTTCCCTCTGGCTCCTGGAAAGGGACTTTTGTGAAGAGTGACAGGTGTGGAGTCTCTGCCGGGTTCTAGATTGCTTAAGAAGCAACATCCTAAGTCAGTGTGTAGGTCAACTTGCCACAGCATAAATAAAATACAATATTATGTAGAGAAAGAAGAAGGGTTACTTTGCCTTCTACATACAGTGCCTCTCATCTGTCTTCTGACAGAGATCCAAGGAGTGAGTTAGGAAATAAAGGCTCTGTCTGTTTGTCTGATGAACCTCTGCTTGGCCTGCTGTTGGAAGTGGGATTAAGGGAGTGGGAGTTCCTGCCCTTGACCCCCAGGAGCTCCCAGTCTAGAGACAAGAAAAGTAGGTTCAGATGGGTGCTGGGACTGAAGATGCAGCCTCAAACAGTAACCTGACTGTCTAGATCCCTGGGTAGCTGTCTGCTTCCTGTTTGGGGCTGGTTGAAGGACTCTGCATTTTTCTCCACCTGCAGCATAGAGACATACCTCATTTTGTTGCACGCAGATATTACATTTCTTACATAAGAAGTGAAGTTTTGTGGCAAGCCTGCATTGAACAAGTCTGGCAATGCCATTTTTCCAATAGTGTTCATTTCGTGTCTCTGTCACATTTTGGTAATTCTCAAATATCTCAAACTTTAATTATTATTATATTTGTTATAGTGATCTATGATGTTACTACTGTAACTTAGTGAAAGCTCAAATGATGGTTAGCATTTTTTAGCAATAAAATATTTTAAAATTAAGGTATGTATGTAGATTGTTTTTTAGCCACAATTCTGTCACACTCATAATAGACTACAGTATAGGGCTTCCCTGGTGGCTCAGAGGTTAAAGCCTCTGCCTCCAATGCGGGAGACCCGGGTTCGATCCCTGGGTCGGGAAGATCCCCTGGAGAAGGAAATGGTAACCCACTCCAGAATTCTTGCCTGGAGAATCCCATGGACGGAGAAACCTGGTAGGCTACAGTCCACGGGGTCACAAAGAGTCGGACACGACTGAGTGACTTCACTTCACTTCATAGGGTAAACATAACTTTTTTAAGCACTTGGAAACCAGTAAACTTCTGTGGCTCGCACTATAGAGATCTTCCTTTTATTGAGGTGGTCTGGAACTGAACCCAAAATGTCTCTGAGGTATGCGTGTATTACAGTATAGTGGTTGAGATCATGGCCTTGGTCACCAGACTGTCTGGATTTGAATCCTGGTTCTGCCACTTACTAGGAAGTTACTGCTCTGTGCTTTAGTGTTCTCATCCATAGAACAAGATGTCATACTTGCCTGTAGGATTGTTATGAGGATTAAATGTAGAAATATACATATGATTCTTAAATATCACCTGGGCCTGTATACCCTCAGCTCTCCATATCTGTGGATGTAGAACTCGTGGATACAAACGGCTGATTGTACTCCACCTTTTTATTTAAGGGACTTGAGTATTTTGGTAAAAAAAATCCATGGGGGATCCTAGAGCCAGTTCCCTGAGGATACCGAGGGATGACTGTAAATGTTCATTGCCCGCATTATGAATGAGTCAGCTTACAAACATGTTTTTTCCTTAAAAACATAAGCTCAATTCCACATTCCCCCTTCAGTTCTCATCCTTGTACCCCTAGCGGTTCCTCTTCTGTCTCACCTTGGCTGTAGGCTCAGGTTCACCAGGGACAGGTCAGAAGCATAAGGAAAGGTGAAGATTGCAGTGGTAGCCAGGAGGCTGAGGGGACCAGAGCAGGATCGTGGCAGTGGTGGACTCAGTAAGGAGCTGAGCAAATCGGGTGTTCCACTGGAGTTTATGTTCTCCATTGTGTCCACAGCTTGGGTGTCCAATCACTAGGAAAGCACAAAGGGTGGACTCTTCTGGGACCATGTAGCAGGATGGGCACAGCAGTTGGAGGGTGTTGAAGTGATGTCTGGCTGAGTCCAGGCAGGTGGGGTTGAAATATTGGGAGAGATGGAGTTAAGGGACTGGAGGCCTCAATAAGGGCTTAGAGCAGGCATGAGGGGACCACAGGACCAGCAGGCTGTGGTCAAAACTTGGAACACTGCATCTTTTTCTTGCCCAGAGTGGAGGGGTGAGAGATTCAGGGCATACTAGATAAGACAGAAAAACCCTCTGCAGCTTCCCAGCTGGGCCTCTCAACTGCAGAAGGTCATGAAGCATCTAATACCGTCCTAATGGCTGTGGTCCTGACTCAGTGTCTGGCTACCAGCAACTGCCTGATTTACTCTCTATGTCTAATTCACGTTTTTTGCTCCTGCTCAGCTTCTGCATATCACCATTTCTCTGAACATCTCTACTTGCATGTCCTTTACCATCAACAGTCCCCTGTGTATCATTGGTCCCCAGAGATTTGGGACCAGGCTTCTTGCAGACTATTGATCTTTGGCTCAGCATCCCATCTTGATCCAGTGTGTGGCGGCCAGGGTGGAAAGAGAATGTGAACTAAGCGTGGTGACTATGTTGAGGGAGTGATCCAGTTAGGCAGCATCATAGGCTCTGGGACTCGAAGGATGAACTCCCCACCGGGCAGCTCCTCATTAAGGCACTACCTGGGGTCTTGATGATGGCAGGGGGAATGTGGAGAGAAACTGAGCTGCAGTCAAAATCCCTTGAGAAGAACAGGATCTGCCACTACTTGGAGAGTCAGAAGATAGGACACAGGCTTGGGGAGCAACGGCTAGTGAATCTGGGGCCTTTTCCCTCCTTGGCCACTGCGGGGGCCCAAGTGAGTCCTACCAGAGGAATGGCAGGGAGGGAGCCAGAGAGAGGCCTTCAGAATCAAGGAGTCTCATTCTGAGTTAGCCACAATCCTGCATCTCCATGCCTTTCCCTACTGGCTTCCCCCATCAGCCTACAAACTAGTCTCTGCTAATTTATTAAAAATAAACAAATAAAACTCTCTGTATCCCAGAATCATCTCTTTCCTCCCATCACAATAGTTTGATTGTGAAAAGAAAAAGATGCAGCGTTCCAAGTTTTGACCACAGCCTGCTGGTCCTGTGGTCCCCTCATGCCTGCTCTAAGCCCTTATTGAGGCCTCCAGTCCCCTAACTCCATTCTCTGACCAAGCTTAGGAGGGAGGGAGCATAAGTACTACGTACATTTGCCAATTCAATTTCTTCTCACTTTCTCCTTCAGTTCAGTCGCTCAGTGCTCAGTCGTGTCCAACTCTTTGCAACCCCATGAATTGCAGCACGCCAGGCCTCCCTGTCCATCACCAACTCTGAGCGTCTTCCTCCATAATCTCTTAGAAAAGGTAATGCTATGCTATGCTATGCTAAGTCACTTCAGGCGTGTCCGACTCTGTGCAACCCCATAGGCGGCAGCCCACCAGGCTCCCCTGTCCCTGGGGTTCTCCAGGCAAGAACACTGGAGTGGGGTGCCATTTCCTTCTCCAGTGTATGAAAGTGAAAAGTGAAAGTGAAGTCGCTCAGTTGTGTCTGACGCTTAGCGACCCCATGGACTACAGCCTACCAGGCTCCTCCATCCATGGGATTTTCCAGGCAAGAGTACTGGAGTGGGGTGCCATTGCCTTCTCCGAGAAAAGGTAATACCTTGGCACAAAAGGTAGGGAAGTAGAGATAGCTTTTTCAACAAACTATTGTGATGGGAGGAGAGAGATGATTCTGGGATACAGAGAGTTTTACTTGTTTATTTTTAATAAATTAGCAGAGACTAGTTTGTAGGCTGATGGGGGAAGCCAGTAGGGAAAGGCATGGAGATGCAGGATTGTGGCTAACTCAGAATGAGACTCCTGGGGGCGATGAGAGGGAATGGGTCTTAGAGTGGGGAGGCACGGGCCTCGCAAAGGGCAGAGGAGAGATGTCTGCCTGTAGCAGGAGGGACAGAGTTGAGGATGGCTATGCATGCAGGTGGGTATAGAGGTAAAGGTGAGACACGGAGTTCAGAGTTCAGAGGCTTCTAATCTCAAAGCAGAAGTCCAGCTCTGCTGCTGAGAGTGGAGCAAGGAGGCTGGTAGAGAGTTGTTTCAACTGGGGAAGGCAGCTAATGAGGTATAGGAGGATGACCAGGCAGAGCCAGAAGCCCAGATGAGCTTGTACAAGCCCCATGAACTGGTAATATCATCAGTCAGAGTGCACTCCAGCAGCACCCACAGGCCAAGTGAAGACTCAGGGGAAGCAGGAATAGTGAGACTGGCAAGACAGTGTATGTGAAGAAGGTCCAAGGAATCCAACCTAGGTTGGGAAAGAAGTGAAGCTAGCAAGGGGCAGGGGTCAGTGGCCTAGAGGTCCTTATAAAAACGGGGTGGAGTGAGGTAGACTATGTGAGAGAAGTGGGACAGAGTATTGTATGCTTCCCTGGTGGCTCAGAGGGTAAAGCATCTGCCTGCAATGCAGGAGACCCAGGTTTGATACCTGGGTCAGGAAGATCCCCTGGAGAAGGAAATGGCAACCCACGCCAGTATTCTTGCCTGGAGAATCCCATGGACGGAGGAGCCTGGTGGGCTACAGACCACAGGGTTGAAAACAGTTGGACACAACTGAGCGACTTCACTTTCAGTTTCATCATAGTGGTACCAGTTTCTAGGGCACCCATAACAAAGGGCCACCAACTGGGTGGCTTAGAACAACAGAACTGTTCTGTCTCACAGTTTTGGAGACTAGAAGCCCCAAATCAAGGTGTCAGAGTTGTTTCCCTCTGAAACCTGCCTGGGAATCCTTCCTTAATGCTTCCTAGCTTCCAGTGTGCCAGCAGTCTTTGGTCCTGGCTTTTGGCTGCTTTACTCCAGTCATCCGTCTTCACATCCGTCTTCACATTTACTCTAGACACATCCGTCTTCCCTTTGTGTCTGTTTCTGTCTCCAAATTTCTCCTTTTTATAAGGACACCAGTCATATTTGACTAGGGCCCATCCCAATGGCCTCATTTTAACTTACCTCTGTAAAGGTCCTATTTTCAAATAAGGTCACATTGTGAGGTACTAAGGGTTAGGACTCCAACATAATGGAGGGATGCAATTCAACACTTCATAGTAGCCAAAGGATGAAATGAAATCAGTGAGTTTGAGAGTTTTAGGAACTGGCAGGATTTGATAGTAGGCATGAGAGTAGATACCTGGTGGTCTAGAGGGAAAGTCACTGAAGATGAGGTTGAGGAATTGAAGAGGCTGGGGAGGGCGATCATGGGTATGTTGAGGAGGTGGGACCATCCAGGATAGAATGTGCTGAGCATTCTCACTACCTGCCTGAGAGATGGCATGCACAGTGAGTACCCTTGAAGTGGGGACTTCAGAACAATATGACTGGAGGAGCTATCAGTTCAGTTCAGTTCAGTTCAGTCACTCAGTCGCGTCCGACTCTTTGCAACCCCATGAATCACAGCACGCCAGCCTCCCTGTCCATCACCAGCTCCCGGAGTTCACTCAGACTCATGTCCATCGAGTCAGTGATGCCATCCAGCCATCTCATCCTCTGTTGTCCCCTTCTCCTCCTGCCCCCAATCCCTCCCAGCATCAGAGTCTTTTCCAATGAGTCAACTCTTCGCATGAGGTGGCCAAAGTACTGGAGTTTCAGCTTTAGCATCATTCCTTCCAAAGAAATCCCAGGGTTGATCTCCTTCAGAATGGACTGGTTGGATCTCCTTGCAGTCCAAGGGACTCTCAAGAGTCTTCAGGGCTTCTCCAGTGGCTCAGTGGAAAAGAATCTGCCTGCAATGCAAGAGACACAGGAAGCACAGGTTTGATCCCTGGGTCAAGAAGGTCCCCTGGAGGAGGGCATGGCAACCCACTCCAGTAGTCTTGCCTGGAGAATCCCACGGACAGAGGAGCCTGGCGGGCTACAGTCCATGGGGTTGCAAAGAGTTGAACACAACTGAATACAACATGACTTAGCTTGCAGATGTGTTTTAATCCCAAGATCCTAATTTAGCCCTCCATCCAGGAGTCTTGGAAGTAAGATGGACTTTGACTCAGTCCCCTTGGACCCTGGGCTCTGGCCACACTAACTCCCTACTCTTCCCACTTGTCATGAGATTTTTCTGCTTCTGAGCCTTTGGTCTTGATTCTGAGCCTTTGGTGTTGCCATTCTTTCTGCTTAGAGCTCATCAAGATTTTTCAAAGGACACCAGTGTCACTCCCTGTTCAGAGCCTAGCTCCTCACTCCCCACCATTTGCCTGGAGCTCCAGGATCAGCCCCGGTTTGACAGAACATAACCACTCCCAACCAGCCCATTCTAAAGGAGATCAGTCCTGGGTGTTCTTTGGAAGGAATGATGCTAAAGCTGAAACTCCAGTACTTTGGCCACCTCATGTGAAGAGTTGACTCATTGGAAAAGACCCTGATGCTGGGACGGATTGGGGGCAGGAGGAGAAGGGGACGACAGAGGATGAGATGGCTGGATGGCATCACCAACTTGATGGACGTGAGTTTGAGTGAACTCCAGGAGTTGGTGATGGACACGGAGGCCTGGCGTGCTGTGATTCATGGGGTCGCAAAGAGTCGGACACGACTGAGCCACTGAACTGAACTGAACCACTCCCAGGTAATGTCTGGCTGCACTTTTGAGTGTGTCCACAAGATGGCATCATTTGCGAAGGAATAGTGCATTTCTTCCGTTTGCAGAATCTGTGCAGTTAGGACACAGAGAGGGTAGTCAAGGCCTGAAATTTGGCCTTCCATAGGATTAGTGACCTCTCAGGGCTTCCCAGGTGGCACTAGTGGTAAAGAATCCGCTTGCCAATGCAGAAGACATAAGAAACTTGGGTTTGATCCCTGAGTCAGAAAGATCTCCTGGAGGAGGGCATGGCAACTCACTCCAGTATTCTTGCCTGGAGAATCCCCATGGACATCCCCAGAGGAGTCTGGAGGGCTACAGTCCATAGGGACGCAAAGAGTCAGACACGACTGAAGCGACCTAGCACAGGCTTAGTGACTTCTCAGTTATTCAACAAATAGCTAATTATCACTCATAATGTGACAAATATAGTCACTGGGCTTGGAAGCTCCAGCCCCATAAGGGCTATAAGTCATATATATCAGTGATTTCATTATTGGTGTGATGAGTATAGAAATTAGGCAAGTTCATTAGACTTCAGGAGTTCAGAGTCCCTCATCCAGTCTTTAGGAATAGGCAAAGCTTCAAAGAGAAGGAGGTAGTGCATATGTAGGATCTCGAATAAGAGCTATGACTATCCTGAGAGTCCAGTGGTTAAGACTCCATGGTTCCAGTGCATGGGATGCAGGTTTGATCCCTGGTTGGGGAACTAAGATCCTATATGGCATGTAGCATGGCCCCCCAAAAAAGCTGGAAGAAGAGTGGAAAGGACGTTCTGTGTAAAGGGCAGGAATGAGCTAAGGCATAGAAGTGAGAAGAGCATAGAAATGATCACTGGACTGTGAAATTCAAAGCAGGGAGTATGAGGAATGAGGCTAGAGATGGGTGGGAGCCAGACTGGAAAGGCCCAAGTGCCTGGCTGAGGAGCTTGCACGCTTTCTTGAGAGTGATGGAGAGTCTCTGAAGGGTGAAGAGGAGGGAGTGGTGGGGGATACTTGACTGCTGTTTCAGAGAGACTTCTGGCTGCCGCAGGGTGGAAAGTGGACTCAGGGCACAGGGCAGAGTGAGCAGTGAGGAGGCTGCTGCAGGGATCCAGGGGAGATGGTGACACCAAAATTATGGCTGGAGAAGGCCCTGGAGAAGCCCTGCCCAGGTTGCAAGAACTTTCAAGGCTTGGCACTTTGAAAGGGTTCTTGTCCCTAGGCAGCCTCTCCCCCACCATTTGAGCCACCTCAGTCCTTCTGTTCTGGAGACTCCTTCAGGCTCTGTTCTAGCTCCTCGGGTTATTCTTGCCAGAACTGCAGGTCTCTGTCAGTTTCCACGTGGAGGCCACAATGTCCTCGGTCCCTCTTTGTTGGTGTATCTGTGGCCTTCAGCTCTGCTTAGACCTCAGCCTCTTGAAGGTGATCCCTTCATGCACTCTCTTCTCTGACTCCAGATGGGAGTGTGACTGAGGGGTCTCCTCCACCAGGGAACCAGGGTGAGCACTGCTCCCTTGCTGTCATGCCCCCTCCACCAGAGTTCATGTGTGCACACACAAGTGAGTGTGCGAAGTGCCTGTGTGCGTGTGTACTGTCGGCAGGACTGATGCTGAGAAAAGGACATCAGCGTCCCTGGAAAGCAGAGGGGCCTCACCTGAGGAAAGGTCGGGAGGTCGGGAAGTACAGGGGGAGTGTTTGGGGAGCAGGGTGAGAGGGAATGTTGTTAGCAGGGTCTGGCAGGGACAAGTCAGTGCCTGTGAGATTGGGCCCAGAGCCATTCCTGTGTACTGCAAGCCAGGGGGCGTCACAGCCAGGTTTTGAGCAGGGACTGGAAGAGTCACCTTCATTCATGGTCTCATGAATATGCACGGAAACCTGTTGAATTATGCAGATAGAAAGGATGTAGATGTATATGCAAATTCAGCGCTGCCCTCCCTGTTTCTATGGAAACCAGAGAATAGCAAGGGGATGGGGGGTCCAAACCCTGGAGAGACCAGGCTGGAGAGACTGGAGACCGGGAGACTCTCCTCTGTCACCTGCTTTCCACATGCCTGCTGCTGACCTCACTCTCTGCCTCATTCTCTCTTTGTCCCCCTTTGCGTTGCCCTCTCTCCATTGCTCTGCCTCTCTGGATCTTTCTGTCTGTCTCCCCATCATCTTCATTTCTACTTCTCCCTCCTGTTTTTCTTTTCCATCTCCCTAGTCTCTGAGTGTCTGTCTATGTCTGTATATTGTTGACACTGTGTCATGGTTCCTCTGAGACTCGAAGACAGTTTTTTCTGACTCTGTGTCTTGCCTAATCTTGGTCTCTGTGTCTTTAATTCCCTAGCTCTCCCTCCTTCTGCATCTCCCTATCTCTGTGTCTCTGACTCACATCTTATTTCTCCATATCTCTATTTTTGTGTCTGACTCTGATTGTGTCTATTTCTTGGTCTCTCTCCCAAGGTTCTCTCTCTCTTCTCTTGTGCTCTGCCTCTCGGAATCCCTTATCCCAGTGCTTGTCTCCATCTGATGGGAAAGACAGGAAACTGCACATCTGTCCTTGCCTGATGGGATGCTCTAGCCCTGGCCCAGCTGCCAACATGTTCAAGGATTCCTCGGCTCTCTCCCCACATAAATGCCTGTTTTTGGTCTGGCCCCTGTCACAGTGTTGGCACAGGATCCCCG
This sequence comes from Bos taurus, assembly GCF_002263795.3. Taxonomy (NCBI): domain Eukaryota; kingdom Metazoa; phylum Chordata; class Mammalia; order Artiodactyla; family Bovidae; genus Bos; species Bos taurus. The sequence continues at coordinate 75,969,518 of NC_037335.1, read as the reverse complement.
TGACAGACCCAGGCTGGCTGCCAGGACATCAGGGCTCCCAGCCTGTGCCTGCTGTGTGACCCTGCCTGGTGTGTCTCCCTCTCTGGATCTGTAGCTCCAGCTCCCGCTCCACGAAGCTGGTGGGCACCTTGAGACAATGATGCACTGGGAATAGGGAATTGACCTCAACCCTGGCCCTCTTCCCAAGGGTTGACATGAGGGGCCTGGCGGGGACCCAGGTATGGGGGCATCTGGGACTAGTTGAGACCAATCCTGGCCCCCAGAGAAGATTCCTTGCTGAGCCACAGAATCAAACAGCAGCCTTTCCACAGCCTACTCATGGTTCTGCCTGCTGCAGCCTCAGCCATCCAGTTCCCTGTTTGGGGTCCTTTGTATCCCCCTCCTCCATTTGGTTTATGTTTCTAGAACACCTATTTCATGCATGCCTTCTGCCTTCACAGGTCCACAGTGATCAAAAGTGACATCTAGACTTTTTGTCTCCCCCAACCCTCCCAAGAAGGAACTCTTTGGTCCAAGTGAAGAACCTAGACTCTTCAACCCCCACAGTTTCCTATCCTTGGTAGCCTAAGTTTGGGGGTGCAGAAGTCACAGATCAAGGTTGAGACAGAGACATGCCTCTATACAGGATTCGGGATGGGCTATGGGAAGCTAAGAACAAGACTTGGGGGTGAGGGTGGACGAGAGTGTTTTGAGGGCAGGTAGACCAGTCCATGGGGAAGGAAGTGGCAACCCACTCCAGTATTCTTGTCTGGGAAATCTCATGGACAGAGGAGCCTGGCGGGCTACAGTCCATGGGGTTGCAAAGAGTCAGACACGACTTAGAGACTAAACCTGCACAAACCACCTCCACGTTGAAGTGGAGGGCTTCCCCTTTTGGTCCTGGGCTCTGGGGAGGTTGCCTTACCTCCACACAGGCCCTGAATACGGGGGATCTGGCTTGAGCCCAGGTGTGGGGGCGGCTAGCGCAGTCAGGGCAAGTCCCCTCTCCTCCAAGAGGCTGCCAGACTGAGCCCCCAATCCTGCCCCTCCAGAAAGGATACAGACATAATCGCTCTTCCCACCAACTGTGATTCACCCATGTTCAGGCCCAGGCGTGATCCTGCTGCTGGGAATTCCGTGTTTGAATTAAAAACCTCCCGGACACCCCACCTCCGTCGGCCTGGGCTGGTTGTATCAACATGGGTTGGAGCAGAGTCAACCAGGGCTGTCTGGACAGAGCTGGTTGTGGGGAGAGGACAAGAGAGAGAAAGGTGGACAAAGACTGAGAGAAACAGTGATATAGATGGCCAGATGGAGAGAAAGACCAACAGACAGAGGAGGAGACATGGATGGGGAGAAAGCCCAAGCCAGACGGGGCTCTAGTACCCACTAGGTTGGTGCCGGATCACTAGACTGGATTATCTCATTTCACTGAATCTCCACAACAGTCCTAGGTGTTAGGCGCGATTCTGATTCCATTTCACTCCTCGGGTAATTGAGACACCAAGACAGTAAGTCACTTGCCTGAGGCCACAAGGCCAGTAAGTGATGGAGTAGGTATTTGACGGGGCTTTCCTGATGGCTCAGCAGTAAAGAATCTACCGGCCAATGCAAGAGACTCAGGTTCGATCCCTGGGTTGAAAGACACCCGTGGGGAAGGAAATGGCTACCCACTCCAGTGTTCTTGCCTGGAGAATCCCATGGACAGAGGAACCTGGTGGGCATCAGTCCATGGGGTCGCAAAAGAGTTGGACACAACTCAGCGACTAAAACAAAAACAAGGTGTTTGATCCCTTTGGTCTCCCTGAAGAGCCAAGGAGTGAGGCAGACCTAGAGACCGAGGGGGAGACAGATTCCCACGGCAGCACTCCCAGGGAATTTGGGAATCCTGAAATCGCCAGACAGCTGTGTAGGAGGAGGGCCTTCCCATCAGACCAGCAAACATGTGGCTTCCTGACCTTGTTGTCAGAGACATGAGGGCAGGGAGAGGGGGGAAGGGGAACTCCATAGAACCGAGTGGACCTCCCTCCTTCCTGCCACCCTGGGGTGCAGCCTGTCCTGGCCCTGCTTCAGATTCGGCCCAGCCGACACCCGGCTTTGGTGGGGCCCAGGTTGGAAGACTCATTCTTTCTTTCCCACACCCTTGTGGAACACCTCTAGTTGAGAGGCACTTCTGCCCCACGTCTCCTCCTCTCTCCTTCCTTTCCCTATCAAGAAACCCTTCCCATGGTCTTCCTTCAGCACCCTAGGATAGCTTCTGCAATAAGGGACCCAGATTTGAAATGGGGGATGCTTTGATATGGGGATCAGCCTAGTATACACTGAGGTTGTCTGAGCACAGAAAGGAGGTCCCTGCAGGCTGGCTTTGGGGGCCTTCTGGTTAGAGGCCCCTGGTTTGTGGAGGAGGGTCATCAGCCCAGCTGGTGGGGTCCTAGAGAGCCGAGCTGTCAGCAGCAGAGAGGATCTGGCAAGAAGAAAACCAGGAGCCAGCCTGGGGGAGCCGGGGAGTCGGCGTTATGGTTTCTAATGTCTTAGCCCTGGTTTTAATTACCCTCGGGGTCCCCAAGGGTCCCAGACTGTTTCAGGCTCCCAAGCTCAAGGCGGGCTCAGGACCCTCCTGGGAAGTCCAGGGGCACAGGGATGGCAGTCTGGAGGTGGGGGAGCTTTTTCATCCTCTTCTTCCCCTGGCCCTGGCTGAGAGAGGTGCTGCCAGACCAAGCAGGGCTCTGGGGACAACGGGGAGGCTGGGGAAGGGGTCCCACCCTCTGCTCACAGGCCTCTGTATCAGCGAACTCCAGAGCACCAGCTTGGCCCCGCTGGCCTCCCCTGACTCCTGGCTGCTAAAGCCCAGGGCTCTTTCTTGGCTTCACCAGGCTCCTTTTTGGTCCTGTGACAACCCTGCCTCCTGGCTGTCCTTCTCCCTCTGGGGCTACCACCCTTTCTCTGCTCTCTCTGTCTTTTAATCATGCTTCCCAAGGTTTCAGCCTCAATTTTCTCCTCCCCTCCCCCTCATCACTGCCTTTCCCTGCTCCCTGGTCTACCCTGCCTGCTTCCAGCACCTTCATAGTGCCCAGGTCAGTCTGAGATGAATGTCCGTGCAGCCGACACGTGCTGGCATAGAGAGTAGGGGAGCTGTGGACAGGGACTGCACCCGCCAGCAACCCACCCTCTCTCAAGTTCTCTGCTCTCCCCATCCACACCCCTGCTGGCCACCATCCCACAGGCCCTTCCACGGGCCACATCAAGCCCCATCCCCTCTCCAGCCCTGTGGAAAGCACCATCATCTCCCAGCCACATACCAAAAACCTGGGAGTCCTCTGTGCTTCAGTAGACAAATGTTCCTCTGGGCTTAGCACACAATAGGTGCTAATAAATGACTGTTGAGGTGAATTTAATTCAGTTTTCTCTCTTGAACTCCCCTGCTGCCTCTGTCTGTTTCCCTGGGATTTGGTGTCTCTGGCATTCAGTCTCCAAATCTCTAATCCTGTTCTATCTTCTGAATCATCACAGTTGAGTTTCTGGGGGGAAAGTGGGGCCTCTTTTCTCCCCTTTCCCTCTGCCCCAGGGAATCACAGGCTGTCCAGGAATGGAGCTTCGGGAGATGAAGGGAGGGAGCTGGTCTTGGGGCCACATGGCCCTCTGGTTTGGAAATCCCAGCCCTCTTTCTTATCTTGGAGGCACCTCTACAGCAGCAGAGATCAAGGGCAGACTCTGGGCTGGCACTCCAGGGGGACAATCCTTAAAGACGTGTGCCTCCCCTGTGAAGAAGGGGAGGGGAGGGGGATCAGGGCCCATGGGGGTGGGTGTTTCTGAGCAGGGAATTAGTTTCATGCACATTTTTTGCAACACAAGAGGAAATCTGCATCTGTGATTGTGCAAGTCTGTTGCTCTTGCTCCCACCTTCCAACACACAGAGCGGCTAACCCCTAGTTGCCCTGTCCTCTTCTGTCCCTCTCTCCCCACCCGCTCTGGATCCTCTCCCCAATCCCTGACCATCTACTTCTCTTTCCAGATAGCCCAGAGCCTAGGATCACCTGGGCCTCGGGACCTCGGGAGAAGAGACCCTGGACACTAAGTGTCTGGGGATCCTGCTCTCTGTGTATAGGGCAACGGGTGGGGAGGGGGTGCGGTTCCCTCTAGTGGTAATGGGAGCAGCTGAAGAAGATGAATCTGAGTGCCCATGCTCCCTGCCTCCTCCAAAGCCCGGCATTCTCTCTTCTGCCCCATGGCCCTGCCCCTAATCAGGATGGAGGTTTCTCTCCCACTGGTCACTGCTAACACCTCCTCCCTAGCTGCCCCACCTCCAGTCTTAGACCTTCTTGCCATCCTCTTCCTGGCAGGCTCAACTTTCCCACTAGAAGGCAAATCTGGGTCTGTTCCTCACCTACTTTATGCCTTTTCAGGCCTGTGTGGCCTTGGCACCAGAGGTGCTTCAGGATGTGGTCTCTGAGCCACTCAGAAAACCTCATTCTGCCTTCGAGGTCTCTGCTCAACCCCCTACTGAATACCAAACCCTGTTTCCCATCCCTGGAGGTTGTGACCCATCCAGACAGGCTCTCTCTCCTGTGTCCTGGGACTCTACTTCCCCAGTTCCTGCTTGCATCAGTCATTCACTCACTCATTCGACATTTATTTAGCTCTGCTTCCCATGGTAGGAGCATCTGTTCTTCCCATGTAGGAGCTCTAGGTGCCTGGAGATGGCGGCCATAGGGCCACCCTCATGGAGCTCACAGGTGCCATCCAAGTAGATAGGTAGTGGAACATAGCGCTCACTACTCTAGGGGAAAAGAGTGTGGCCTTTTGGGGAAGGGCAGAGGGGCTTATCCAGGCTTCTTTTAGGTGACATGTAGGCTGTCGCTCCTTCCCCGAGGGGCCTATGGAGTCAGACTCAGCACTCTTACATGGACAGACTTAACACTTACCTATTTTATTTAGTATTCATCTTCCCCGACTAGAATGTGAATCTCATGAGGCCAGGAGATTTTTAAACATCTTTTTTATTTTTTAAAGGCAAAAAGTAAACAATAAAGTGCGCACATCTTAAGATCACAACTTAAATTCTGACATACGCATGTATGCTCTTGGAAACCTCCCTGCCCTCCCTAGCCCCCCTCAACTCCCAGCAAAGGTAACTGCAATTCTGGCTTCTCTCACTGTAAATCAGCTTTGCCTTGAGCTTTATAGAAGTGAAATCATTCAATACATACTCCTTCCTGTTTGGTTCTTGTTTCCCCGCCCCCTTGCTCAATGTTTTGGTTGTGAGCTTTATCCATTTTTGTTGTGTGTAGCTATAGTTGGTCCTTTTCCATTGTTGGAACTCTATCACAATCTATTCATTCACTTAGTGGTTTCCAGCTTGAGGCTATAATGAATAAACTGCAGAGAACATTCTTGGTAAATATGCACAATAATTTCCTTTGGCTATACATCTAGGAGTGGAATTGCTGGGTCATGGGATATACATATGTTTAGCTTAGAAGATCCCACCAAACAGTGTTCCAAAGTGGTTGAACCAACTTATATACCCACCAGCAGCGTGTGGAGTTTTAGTTGCTCCACAGCCTTGAGAGGGAAGAAATTTTCATCTGGTTGGTTCACTACTGTCTTCTCACTTAAGTCAATGCCTGGTATATACTAAGTGTTCAATACATATTTATTGACTGCCTTATGGATGGAGGAACCATCAGCACTGCTGGGGTCCTGTTCTGGCTCTGGTACTAACTTGCTGTGTGACTCTGGGCAGATGACTCTCCCTCTCTGAGCGGATTCCCTGTCTGTGCCATCAAGAGAGGGATACTGGGGGCTTTGCCTTCAGTACCAGCTGCATGTTGTGAAAGCTGGACACCTGTTCATTCGTTTACTCCGCTCGTATTGATTGACATCTTATTATCTCCTGGGGTGGCGGAGGTGTGATCTGTGACATGCTGCTGTCGACCTCTTTTAGGGCAGCCAAGACCAGGTCACTGCCCATCCTGTCCTAGAGACTGCTCCTCCTCCCTGTGTCCAGCCCTGACCCCAGGGGGAGGGGGTCTGGACCGAGCTTGCGGATGGAAAATGTGATTAATAATCAAAAAAACATCCAAGAGGAAGAGACCAGGAAAACAACTCAGGGAAGGCTTCTCGCCCAGGGGAGGGGGGCCATGTCCTGGGCCTCGGGACAGCGCCGGCCACTCTCCCGCCGCCCTTTCTGGGAAGCTGCCATAGGAGTGGATGATTTTAGCCAAAAGTGAAAAAAAAAAGTCACCCTAATTATTCATGAAAAAAGATGCCCCCTTCAATGTGAATGACACTTCCTCTGGGGGCTTCCCTCTACTCTGTTACTCCTCTCTTAGTGGTCCCCCTGCTTGGTCAGGCTGGGGGGTCCTGGAGACACTGGGCTGGGGGCAGAGAAGGAATTTCAACATGAAATGTTTTGTTCATTAAGAGAGAACATAGGGGGAAATTCCCTTTCTGCCTGGGCCTGGGCAGCCCAGGCAGATACTCAAAAGCTATTGTGAAAAATTGAGTCTGAGCTGCAGAATGGGTGGTGGTGGGGGCGGGGGGACACGGACAGTCTCTCCTCTCCTCTTAGACTCCTGACTGTCAGCAGTTTCCTAAGCCTTAATCCTTCCTCCTTTCGGGGATTTCATTCCCCAGTCCCAAGGTCTCAGGTTGCCCTCAAACTTCCTTCTTAGCAAAACAGGAGGAACTGGGGTTAGACTGGAGTTAGAACTTCCAACTAAGGAGGAAGGAAGGATACCAAAGGGGATGGGGGAGCCTTGGATCTATTTGAATAATTTAGAATTCTGATAGAATATGTTGGGAACTGTAGGCAGCGAATGTGAGGGGGCCTGGGGCAAGACCAAAAGCATCTCTTTCCCACAGCGGCTTTAGAGAACCCCAGTGAGGACGAAGAGGAGATGGCTCCAGAGAACTGGGGGCAATTCCCGGCTGAATACTTAAGTACTACCATTATGGCTTCAGCCCTAACCCCTTCTCTACCTTTAGGGAATTTGCTCTTTTTCGGTGCCAGAGAGTGAATGGATCAGGGTACACTCAGGTGGTGATCCAGATTCTAGAAGGGGGTGGTCTGCAGGGGGTGTTGTAAGTGGGCCCTAGGTGCTGTCCCAGGGTGTTGGGGAGTCATCTCTGGGGGGCTGAGCTGGACCCTGAGCATGCTGGGGGTGGTGCTCCAGGCCCCCCTCCCTGGCTCGGCCTGGGGCTATGTCGGATCGGGTTTCTCGGCGCCTGGAGCCTCCGCGAGGCCGAGCTGTTCCCGGGCCCCGGCCAAGCCGCCCCGGGCGCTGGCACTGTGTGAGGAAGCAGGAGGGGGGTGAGGGGGAGCAAGGGAGGGCTGCGAGGGCGTTTACGTAACTGCCTCTGGGAGCCCGCCCCGACCTGCCAAACCCCAGTGTGGGACTATGTGTGATTGAGAGCGTGTGTGACTCTGCGTGTGTGCCGCGTGGTGTGACTGAGTACATGGTTGTGTGGGTAACTGTGTCTGTGTGTGGTGCGGTGTGTAAGTGTGTGATTCCAGGAGTTCGGTCCTTAAGACCTCTAACTCCCAGCCCCAGGCAGGGGTCCCGGACTCCCAGTGTGCCATAGTGAGGTTCAATATACACATTTCACTCTTTGAGACTAGGTATGTAACACGATGGGCTTCCCAGGTGGCGCTAGTGGTAAAGAACCCATCAGCCAATGCAGGAGACATCAGAGACCTGGGTTCAATCCCTGGGTCAGGAAGATCTGCTGCAGAAGGGCATGCAACCCACTCCAGTATTCTTGTCTGGAGAATCCAATGGACAGAGGATCCTAATGGGCTACAGTCCTCGAGGTTGCAAAGAGTTGGACACGACTGAGTGACTTAGCACGCATGCACATGTGATTTTAAATAAGGTGTGTCCAGCATTTGGAGGTAAGACAGTCTGGGTGTGTATTTGTGATTTTGGGTATCCAGGAATGTGCCTCAAGGTGGACCTTTCTGATGTTTTAACAGGTTAGAAATAAGCACTATTTCCTGAAGGAGCACTGGAAAAGGTAGATGGGGTGGGGGCTCTCTTTCCCTGAGGACAAAGGAATGGGAAAGGATCCTTGTCACCCAAAGGTTTGGCATGGCACAGCTATCTCCTGGGAAAGGGGGGTGGGTGGGAGGTGGTCCAAGTGTAGGTCAGGATGGAGGAGGGTGGAGCCAAAAGTCTTTCATGGTAGCTATAAAACTCTGAGGAGTTTTACAGAGTCAGGGAGAACCCCCACCTCCAATTTCCCAAGGCCTTCCAGAATGCTCAAATCTGTAATCCCTGTCTCTTGCAGAGCACTAGGGCTTTGAACTGGGGACGTTATTTCCTGCTGACCCATAGGAGAGGCAGATGGTGAAGATGGCGTGGGGTTGGGGGAGGGGGTCAGCAAAGTGGGAGGTGGCTTAAGGATAAGTGGGCATGAAAGAGAAGGGAACTGATGCAGAGCTGGGGCTACCGGGGATAGGGACGCCTATTAAGGCCGGAGAGGAGACAGGGCCAGCTCCTGCAAGGGATTTGAAGAGCCACCGACGAGGCTCGGCTTTGCCGCCAGGGAGATGGGGTAAAGGAGGGCTCAACACGGAGGCTTAGAAAGCTCAGAAGCTCGTTTGCAGACAGGACACTGGAGCCAGCACGAGCAGAAAAGCACGAGTAATCTGTTGCCCCAGCTGAGACGCAAGGAGAATCTCTTCTGGACCAGGCGGCAGGGGCAGGAGGGAGAGAGGGGCCGCACCCTCGTTGCTCGGTTAGGAGGACGCTGCTGCCTCTTTGCGGGAGCTGCGGCTTGAGCGAGAACGCGCCTCCCGCACCGCCCGCCAGGTGTCGCTGCGGCCCTGGGGAAGCGGGCGCGGCCGCTGGGTACTGCGCCGCGAGAAGCTGCAGATAGACCGACGGTGGAATCCGTTCCGACGTGCGCCTCTGGTCCTCGCTAATCCTCGGAAACAGCGATTTACCCGGCTGCCGGACACCGGTTACCCCGCCCGGACCCTGCCCCGGCACCCGCGGGCTTGGGCACGACCTATGGCACCCCCAGTGCCCCTAGGTGGGGAGGGCACGTTGGTCCGGGGCGGATCTCCCCTCTGATCTCAACCTGGCAGACAGCTGCTGAGTCCAGGACACGGGAAGATCTGGAGGTCAAGTCAGCCCACCAAGAACCCCGCAGATCTCGACTCCAGACTGCGCCTCGAGGGGAGGGGCGCCCCCCGCCTCAGCACCCAACCTCTCCCAGGCCTAGTTTCGGAGCAGAAGGAGAGGCAATTCCTGACACCCCCAACCGCCGCCCCCCTCACCCCCAGATTCTGCCGCACCGTCTCCACTCCTTCCCGGTGCCCACCACCCTGTCTCCGCCTGTGGCCTGGGTACTTGTAGGCTCCTGACCCAGAGAGGCCAGATAGAAGACACCTACTGTGGGTGGGCGTGAGCTGATTTCGGCTGGAAGCCACTATTTCTCCGTGTGTCCCTAAGCCCCAGCTGGCCCTCTCTGAGCCCCAGCCCCGGCTGACCCCTGCTGGTTGCACTGATGGGATCCTGCGGCCACGGAAATAAAAGTGAAAGGCCCGGGCAGTGGCGGGAAGGTTTTTTCCTCTGCAATGGGAGTCCCTGAGGCATTTGTTGGGAAAAGGGCCCGGGCGCTCTGGGCAGCCTACTAGGGAAGGGTGTGAGGAAGTAGCGAGATACTTCCTTCCCCCTCTCCCCGCCCGCAAACCTCGCGCAGCTCCCCGGAGGGGCCAGGCAGCTGGGATTATGGGTCAAAGGTCAGGTGAAAAATCCAAGGGGTGGGGATGGGGGTGGGCCACTCGTTCTCCGCCCCCTGGCATTCACCCTTTCTGTTGCGCTCTCCTGTGGCCTCAGAAGTAGTCGGGTTGTCTAACTTGAATTCCTCCCTGTAATAGCCAGACCCCAGGCCCCGGGGCGCGTGAAGTGAGCACACCAGCTCGCGAGAGGCCCAGGCTGCGAAAGGGAAGCTCGAGGGGTGAACCTCCAGCGCCCAACTCTGGCACTCGCGCTCTGGCACTGCCGACCCGGGCAAAAAGGGCGCATTCTCCCTACATCCTGCATCCCAGTGGCGGTCACTCCCCAGGCCGCGTGTCCGGGGATGGGTTAAGTGAGGGTGAAGAAGGAGAGGGGAGAGGGGTAGTTGTGGTGTATCACCGGAGACTTGATGGGAGGCGAGGGCCTGGGTTTTCAGCCTGGTCTGCTTCGGGTCATGCGAGCAAATAGCCCCATTCCTTCGGTGTGAGGGGTGTAAGTGTCTAACACTGGGAGAGGGGGTGTCGTTGCTGGGGGCGGTAGGAGATCTGGGAGGGGCGGAGGCGGCTGGCCTCTCCGGCCCAAAGTAGGGCCTGCTCCAGCTCTTCTCAAAGAGATGCTGGCGGGAGAACCCTGAGAGTTGGCCCCGGCTGTGCCAGGGTGTCCGTCCGAGGCACTAAGGGCTCGAAGGTGCGGGAGTGTGAGCCGCGGAGACCTGGCCAAGGCTGAGTGAGCGAGGGAGTGTGAATGAGCGACCCTGGGGAATTGGATGCGCGCCCAGCGGCCCTGGGGGATCCGGCGGAGTGGGTGTGGGTGTGGGTGCGCGCGCGTTTCTCAGACCCGCGGTCCGGGCTGCGCGTGAAGCACGGGGGCTACAGCCGTCTGGAGGGCATTCCTGAGAGAGGGTGAAGGCGAGGGGGCCACGCGTGCCACTGCGGGCGAGTGTGCCCGCGGGGGGAGGGTGGGAGCCAGCCTGAGTGAGGGGGAGTGGGGGCTCACAGGCCTGCTGAGGATGACTGTGCCCGCGCGTGCCAGGAGAGGGAGCGTGCCACGGCGGGGGCGCGCGGGGGCCGTGGTCGGGAGGGGGTCGCGGCGCGCGGCCGCGGAGGCGCGGGGAGACAAGGAGGGAGGGGGAGGGGAGCGAGGGCGCGCGCGGCCGGGCGGGCGCCCGCGGTCACATGGGCGAGGGAAGGAGGGAGGGAGCGCGCGAGGGAGGGAGGAGGATGGGGGGGGTTAAAGCCGCCGAGCGCCGAGGAGCCGGTGCAGAGCGGGCGGCGGCGGCAGCGGAGGCAGCGGCTCCAGCCGGCGCAGCGCGGGGCTCGGCGGCGGGATCCGGCGGCGGTGCTAGCTCCGCGCTCCCTGCCTCTCTCCCTGCCGGGGGCGGTCGAAGAGCTAGGCGCGGAGCCCCGGCTGTCCGAGGGCGCGGTGAGTACCTCGCGCGGAGCGCGCGCGGCCGAACCCTCAAACATTCGGGTTGACCGACAGATCCGCGGCCCTCGTGCGCGCGGGAAGAGAGAGGGGACGTGCATGGGCCCGAGACTGGGGTGGGGGGGACAGGAAAGTTCACGGGAAACTTTGCCCGTAAACTCGGGGGCGGGGGCGCAGGAGAAACAGCCCCCCACGTCCGGGCGCGCCGGGGGTTGGGCGTGGTGGTGGGGCGGACAGTCGGCCGGCGGGAGGTGGCAGGGATCGATTGCCCTAGCACCGGGTTCTCCCTCACCTCTCAGCGTCGCGCGCAGGGTCTGGGAAAATTCCGGAGCTGGGGGGTCGTAGTGACCCCCGCGCGCCCAGAGGCGGCTTCCTTCTCCAGCAGAAATCTGGACTTGAAAGCGCCCAGGGGTGTGAACGGACGGTTGCGCGTCCGCCTGTATATGGGTGTCCATGTGAATCCGCTTGTGTGTGTGTGTGTGTGTGTGTGTGTGTGTGTGTGTGTGTGTGTGTGTGTGTGTGTCGGCGCGAGCCTGCCTGTGGTTTCCTCGTGAGTCCGCCTGGATGTATCTCCGTTTAGTGGGTCTCCTCCAGAATCTCTTTGTAAGTGCTCCCGTGTTGTGTGTCCTTGTGAGTCCGCCTGCGGTGTATCCCCGCCTCTTTGTGAGTCTGCCGGTGTGTGTCTTCCCCTAGTGTGGCTCTGCTGGAGCCGGCCTGGGTGTCCCTGTGCTGCTCGGAGTAGTGTAGCGCCCGGTGCGTGGGGGCTGGGCCGCGGGGAGGTCACCAGACGGACAGCTCTCCTCCTCGGCTCCGAGCCTCTCCTCTCCCGAGCCTCTCTTCCAGCGCTAGATCTCGCGCTCGTCCGCTCCCTTGGCCCCCTCCCCCCCGTCAGTAGCTTCAGGCGGGCAGGACTATTTCACGCCTTGTTGAAAATTCAGGATTTTCTGTCTCTTTCCGTCTAGTCTCTCTCTTTTGAGAAGCGTCTGTGTGGCTGGCAGTGTTGTGTCTGCAACACTGGGTGTGTGTGTGCATGCCGCTGGAGAAGTGTGTCTGCAACACTATTTGCTTTGCCTGTAGTACTTGATGTAATTGTGTCCGTGTCACTGGGGGTATTCCTGTGGTTGTAATCACGGAGGAGGTGGGTGTATGAAATGCCGGGTGTGTTTGTGCATCTGTAAATGCTGTTTGTCGGGGGGTCTGAAACACTGAGTGCATTTTTGTGTGTCTAACTCTGGGTATGATTGTGTACCAATGCATATGTGGGGATGATGGAGCTTGAACAATTAGATGTTTCTATGGCTGTATAGCTAGCCAGAGCTTGGTGGGTGGAGGGGACTGTGTCTCCATAAATTCTGCATACCTGCTCCACTGCCAAAATCCACATAGATCCTCTGGGCTGGTTCTTAGGGCTCCTGGTCGGGATTGGTGACATGCAGCCCAGGTTCACAGTCCATCACGGTTAATACTCCGACTGGGACCCTGAGCCTTATGTGAAAAGTAGGAGTTTAGAGTTCACATGCAAGACTTCTAGAGGCTCTGGAATTTATAGTCAGCTTCATACTGGGACACTTAAACTCATATGGACTCACACTCAGAATTACCATTTGGACAATGGACTTCCACTCAGATTCACTTATATTCTGGTCATATCCAGTGATACATTTCAGTCCTGGAGTTTACACTCAGACTCACATTGGGACTCTAGGCTCACACTTAGATTCACATTTCTGTCCTGAGGCTCATAGGCTAATACTGAGACCTAGTGCCCATGCTGAGAACTCCCTGAGGTCCTAGGGCTCACAATGGGACTCACACTGACACCCTGGAGCTTTCTCAGATTCACACATTCTGGGGCTCACACCCAGACTTACCTGGGGAACCAGGAGTTCATTTGAGCTCAAGGACTCACATAAGACATTGGGGTTTATACATGCATGCTCACATCTTGGAGTTCACACTCAGATTCACACTAGGACACGCAAGATACTCACTTCCATCCTGGGATCACTTAGGGACCCATACTTATAAAGGGACCCCAGTGCTCATACTCAGACTCACGTGGGGAACCTTAGCTAACACTCAGAAAGCCCCGAAGACCAGGGGCTCACATGAACACTAGGACTCTTGCCTGTACTGACTTGTTTGGGAATCCTGGGGCTCACAGTTAGACTCCCATTTCAGCCCTGGGGCTTATAGTCACATGCACAGTGAGACCAGCATTCACACTCAAACCTAAACTTCCATCTTGGTGTTCACACTCAGACTGACATCCCTGGTAGTTAATTAAACTTGCTTCCATCCTGGGGCTTAGATTCAGAGTCACACTAGGGCCCCAGTGCTCACACTCAGACTGGTGCTTGCACCTTGAGGCTTTCATATTCACATGGAAACCCTGGGATTCACACTTAGAATCACACCAAGTTAGCTTTCCATTCTGGGACACTCAAACCCACATTAGGATTATGTTCACACTCCCAGGGGAACTTAGAACTCACGGTTCAACTCACTCATGCTTTCACTGGTTTATGGTATGTCTCAGGGCAGCTGGGGACGGGAACAGAGACTATTACAAGATCTGTGTTCTCCAGAGGTGGGGAGTGGAAGAGATATGTGTTTGGTCACGTCCATTACTTGGGTTGTGGGCTGGTGGAGAGTGGTGGGAAACACCCAGTTAAACCTTTCTGCCTGTTCTTCCAGAGGAGACTAGGCTCTCAATCACTCTCAGGACAGCCGAGTGGCTTTTTGGTTCAGGGGTGACATGTACCCTTAGGGTTCCCTATGAACCATGTACGTGCACATCTTTGTTCAATAGTTTTGGGTACCCCTCCTTTGATAGAGAGGGTCAGGTATGGGGAAGTAAGACTTATGTCTTCCCAAGACATCTCCCCCATCCCACTTATCCTTCAGATGGGAGCAGCGTGAAGGTTGACTTGAGGGGGATAGACATCTGGCTTCTTTGACCTCTCCTAGATGGCGAATCTCTGATTCTGGAGATGGTAGCCCCAGATCTGTGGTGAGAAGGTGGCTGGAGGAGAAGACTGGAGTAGAACGCACCCTCTTCTCTCTCCTTTTCCCTGGCTGGAACGGGGTTGGGCCACATTTTGTTATATCTCCCAGTGTCTCCTGGAATGCCTGAGTCCTTATCCTGTCTCCAGCATCTGCCTGGGGTTCTCCCCTCTGTCTCCCAAAAGAGCAGTAGCTCTGCGGGGGTGGGATGGGGTGGCAATTGGGTCAGGTTGCAATCAGTCTTAGGACTCCACCTGCCTTGAAGACACTGCTCGGGGCTTTACACTCTTCTTTTTGTGGAGGCCAGTGCACCAGCACCCCACGAAGTAGGGATCTGGCTCTCAGGCTCAGATGGCTAGGCTGTAACTGCTCCTCGTCCCAGAGCGGGACACGTGCTCTCCAGCCCCCCTATGGGGGTGGAGGGCTTGAAGGCAAGGCGCCCTGCTCTGCCCCCCCATGGTGAGTTGAAGTGTAAATGAATCGGAAACAGATGGAGCCTATTTTCTTTGAAATGCAGATGGATTGGGGGGGGGGGACCATGTGTGCCCGGTTGGGAGGGGGGGTCCCAGAGAACTAGGAGGCTGAGAAGAGAGCTGACCCCTCCTCCAGACCCGCCAAGGGATTGGGGGTGTGTGTGGGGAATACCTCAGCTGTGTAAACTCCAGTGGCCCTGGGTGACCACACCCACCCCAGACCCTAGCTTCCTGTGGGGAGGGGCTGGGGAGGCTGTGGTCCCAGTGGGCTGAGGGCACTGAGGTCATCGCCCCTCTTTACCTCTGCAGAGGGCAAAGAGGGCCCCCAAAGCATAGAGCCATGCTGGGTTGGGGGTCACCAGAGCCAAGGAGGTGAGAGGAGGAGCTGGGCAAATGTGGGGAAGAGCTGGACCCTACAGCTGTGGGGAACCAGCTCCTCAAAGCTGGGGCTGGAACACCAGTCTATTAATAGACTAGGGTGGTGACTCCTGGGCGGTCCAAGGGCCCGTCCTGGGGTTCAGGAATGGACTGAAGCATCCTTAGTCCTGAGGGAGGTCAGAATGCCCCACTGTACACTGCCTCTACTTCTTTACAGTGCTCAGCAAGGCTGCAGAGTAACTAACTGCCTGTGAAATCTGGGACTTAGGGGCGGGGGGTCCACGAGTCTCAGCCCCCACCGACCCTGCCTCTGCTATAAACAAGGTACACAGTGGGAGGCCAGTGTTGAGTAAACAATCTTTCTCTCCAACCAGACTGAGTGGTGTTGGTGGGCAGGACCATGTCCCTAATTCCCTGGCCGTCAGGGATTAGATGCTCAAGAAATGTTGACGAATGAACACTGAGTGGGACAGACTGTGGGGAGAGGGGACTCTCCGGGGTTTGTGGCTTGAGACTGAACAGCCTCTGTGGCATAACCCTGTTTTTTGGTTTGAACCACCCCTAAGTGATTTGCAGGCAAGATTAAAGGAAGGACTTCCCTGTATTCAAGGAAGGAGTGCAAAGGATGGGCAGCTTTTTCCTTGAAAAGGTCTGTGGCAGAGGTCAGAGCTCACTTCTGTCCTCTCCCCAGCTTCAAGATTTTTCAGAAGATGGGAAAATCCTTTTCTCCCCCGTGTGGTGGTGAATATGTCCCTTGCTTTCTCTAAGTCTGGGTTTCTTGGACTCTAGCTAAAGCAGTGGACCCCAGGTCTGAGCCTTTGAGGCTGGGCTTCCCTGGTGGCTCAGCTGGTAAAGAATCTGCCTGCAATGCAGGAGAAGTGGGTTTGATCCCTGAGTTGGGACGATCCCCTGGAGAAGGGAACGGCTACCCAACTCCAGTATTCTGGCCTGGAAAATTCCATGGACGTTATAGTCCTTGGGGTCGCAAAGAGTCAGACACGACTGAGCAACTTTTACTTCACTTCTGAGGTTTAGCTGCTGTGGGCACCATAGACTGTCTGTATTGGTTATTAATGTCTGTCTGAGAACACAGAGTTCAGATCCTAAAAATACCCTGTGCAGCCAGAGCCTCAGAGGTGCTGGGGTAGCAGTGGCTGCATCTTGATGGGTTAGGCACAGAGGCAGGAGAGAGAGAGAGAATGCGGAGAAACTGAGGCAGGCAGCATGGGCCGGGAGTTGCACAGGAGACAGAGCCTTCCTTTGTAGGGAACAAAGGTTTCTAAAAGAGTGGTGCCAGTTAGTCACATGATGGCAACATTTAGGGTAATCTGTTATCTTGCACCACCAAGAATTTCCTTCTCAGAGAGCTTGGAGATACAACTGATAACAGACATAAAAATCAAGTAGTCAGTGGTAACCATTTCAAGTCCAGCTTCAGAATGTTCCAAAATGGTGTGTGACCAAGGAAAATGTCTTCCCCAGGTAGCCTTTTCTGAGCCGCTGCCTCTATCCCTTCTCCTAGAGCTCTTCCTTGCAGCCCAAGTGCCAGTGAGTTTCTTCCACACCCTGTGCTATACGTCCCCACCTCACTTCTGACCCCCAGGCCTCTGTGGAGCCCCTCTCCCCCAGGAGAAGGGGACTCACAGTGGTCCCCGAAAGGTAAGATGAGCCCAGCCTCTGAGGACAGATGTCATGTGACCTTGGCCCATGAGCTGACCTTTCTGGGCCCCTCCGTGAAATCGTGGGATGGGGGCTGGGCCCTGGCCCAGGCCCTGAGAGAACGCGGTTTTGGCACCCATCCAGGTCCCTGACGTCAATGACTCTCCAAATAATGGAATCAATATTGGGGGGGTGGGGTGGGCAAGCGTGAACCAGGCCCCAGCGATTAGAAACAGATCAGCACAAACCCGCAGCTGACTCTGATAGAGCTGCCTTGGAGAGCTAGGGTGGGGGGCCTGGGAGGAGGTGGACTTGAGGGGGCTCAGGAATGGAGGCAGGCACTGGGTGTCCAAAGCGTGGGAGTACACAAGTGGGCAGAGACTCTGGCGCTGCTGGGGTGGGAATGATGAGGTTGGGGGGGCTGTCCTGGTCCCTTCCTCCTTTGAGCCTGTGGGGTTCTGAGACTGAGGTAACTTGGTGAATGGAGACTTCTTTCAGCCAGTGAGTGATCAAGAGTTCATCTCTCTGCATCCCAGACCTGGGCCCCTCGGCCATATTAGGGCTCAGAGGTTATACCAGGGGAACAGAGGAGCTGGGGGAGGGTTCTGAGTGAGATCTAAACGGCATGACCTTTTTTTTAGAGGCATGGGGCATTAATCCAACATAGAGAAATGGGTATTCCCCTTCAGATTGGGAGTCTGGCCTCCTTGCCCAGCTCATGTCTCTCAGCCCTCTATAAGGCAGCAGGTGAGGATGGAGGGGGGCCCTGGGGTCTATAGGGGGCTGGCCTGGAGGCAGCTGACAAAAAAAACAGGAAGAAGGGCTGGGGGGAGTGGCTGTAATTATAGGGCATTTATTATTAATCAGATGAAACTGCTAGAAGCAGCTGGTGTAATGTGTGTAGTTATACAGACTCTGCATGCCCCCAACACAGGCACACTCGAATGCATACTCACCTACACATTCACTTATACATGAGTCCTGTTTTGCTTTCAGAGTTTTCTTTTCCTCAAGGTTGGATGACTCTCTATTAGTCTGCCTGTGTATGTCAGTGTGTACCTGTCTGCTTTTTCATGTCAGCCTGTATCCTCCTCTCCCTCTGTTGTCTCCTTTCCCCACCATCTCTGTCATCGCTCAGCCCCGTGTGTCTGTCTTCCTGTCTGTCTCCGTCTCTGTGGGCCTGTCGGTGTGTCTGTATCTCTTACCACCAGTCTGCTTGTCCCTAACACCTTGTTTGAGTTTCCAGCCATCTCTCCCTGGTTGGTGGTACCTCTGCCTCTCCAGGCAGAGTCAGATGACATGGAATTCCTTTCTCATGCGTATGTGTTTAGGCACCTTATCGTGCCTTTGGCAGACGCAGCTGGGACCTGTTGTGGTGGGAAATGGAGCAGTTGGACTCTGAGAATCTTCCAAGGTCTTGTAGAAGTCGAGGGCTCTGTTCAAGTAACTGGAGTCCTAGAAGCAACAATGACTTTCAGAATAGCTTTCTTCAGCACCAGTCATGTGACGTTGGGCAAGGAAAGGTGCTTTTGTTCTCTGAGCCTCAGTTTTCTCATCTGCAAAATGGGACCAGGATTGCCTTCAAAGGTTGTTTCGGTGATATGGTGCAAAACTGTATGTTAGGTCTTTATCATTGTGTTTGGCTTATCAAGGGCCCTGAGCAAGTGTTAGCTGCTCCCGTTATTATTGGGAAAGGCACTGTGCTGGCAGGGGAGAGATCTGCAGAGGCAAGTAGAAGGGCACTAGTAGAAGGGCTCCAGAATGAGATTTGCACTCAAATCTCTGCTTTGAGACTTGAGTTGATCGGCTGTGTGATCTTGGGCAAGTTAACCTCCCGGAATCTGTTTTTTCAGCTGTCAAATGGGAATAATAATAGAACCTACCTCATGGAGAAGTCATGAAGATTAAATGAGATCATGTATATAAAGTGCCTAACACAGTTCCTGGCACATAACAGATGCTCAATAAATCATAGTGGTGATGAGGAGAAGACAGTATGATAGTGTGTGTTTCTGCCTGCTGGGGGCCATGTGTCCCTGTGTGAGTGTGCATGGGAGGATGTGTGTGACATGGAGGTACTTGTGTCTGTGAACCGGTTGTGTGGGGATTTCAGATGGTCTGTGGGTCTGCATCTATGTGTGGTGTCAGGCCGCTGGTTTCTGGCCTCTCCTTGTCCCTGCGGTTCAGAACCTAAAGTCTGCAAAGGGTGCTTCAGGGAGTCTGGACCACTCCCAGCTCTTTCTCCTCTGGACACTGACCTGCTGCCTGCCTCAGTCTCCCCTTCTCACAGTGGGGCTGTGAGCGTGAAATGAGCTCTGAGTTTGACTAAGGTCTGCGGCTCCTCTGTGGCCTCTGATTTGTGCCCTTTGCCCTTCTAGAACCCAGCCTTGTCACATCATCCCGCCCCCTTGGTTTCAGAAGTCTCCGGAAGAGCCTGGTCTGGAGGAAGAGGAGGACATTGATGTGCTCGGTGTGCAGCGGTTGGTGAAGAGGTATGTGCTGGGGGCCTGGGGGAGGCAGGTCAGTTTCAGGGCATCTGGCAGGTGCCATGGGGGCCGTAGGTCTGGGGATGTGAGTGAAGGAGGGTCTGAGATCCCTTCCTGTTCTTCCCCCCTCCTTCCTCCTGAGGCTTTTCATGCCCCCATGACAGGCCTATAAAGGGGAGGAGACTTACCCACCATCACACAGGCAAGGGAAAGCCAGGTCAGAAAACTGAGTTCTGCACTGCTGGGACTGAATCCCGGATATGGGAGCATGTTTCTGTCTCATTGTCAGGCTTCTTCTCTGCCCAAAGCATCTTTCTGGTTTAATTGGTGGGGAGCCGCTGAGCTTGGAGGAGATGGGATGGAGGGTCAGAAAGTCCAAAATCTTCTGAGGCCAGCCTTGGGGGTTGGGCCTGACTCTCCCTGCCTTTCATTCAGGCCAGGCAAGGCCCCTGGATTGGCAGCCCCAGGGTGGGGGTGCTCAAGAAATCGAGGCACTGGAGCGGAACGGAAGGGCCTATTGTCGAAAACCCGCCAGAGGCCCACAAAGGCCTGCAGGGCTTTTCATCTCAGCTCCCAAACAGACTGGCCATTTTCCCGGCCTGGAAGTGGGGTGGGGGTGGGGGGCTGACCCTTCAGAACTAGCAGTGGGGTGTTGTTGAGGGTGGGGTCCAAGCCGAGTGTATCCCAGGCTGACAACATCATGGCCATAAAAGGGACTTAAAATGGAGCTGGGGTTCTGAAGAGTAGAAAAGGGACTTTAGAAGGCTGGAGAGGGTTATGCTTCAGTCTCCCGGTTCCCAGAGGACCTGAAGACTTGGAGTGGGGTGTCTATCAGAAGTTCAGATTGGCACAACAGTGAGGGGAACATCTGGGAGGAGCTTGGTGGCCGGTTGGGAAACTGAGCTGTTGAGCTGTGCTAATCACCCCCGACACACTGGGGACACCTTAGGGAGCCGGAACTGGGGTCGGAGAACAGAAGGCTAGCGGTCAGGCAAGAGAATGGGCTCCATGGAGCAGGAGGGACTGAGGCCAGACAGCAGGAAGGACTTTCTGCCAATGAACAGTAGCTCAGATGCCCTGACCCTGTCCCTGGGGATCCCTGAGGAGCACAGAGAGCAGGGGAGCTGGAGAACACCCCCGGTGGGGAAAGGCTGAGGTGGCTTCTGTGGGGGCAGAGGAGGAGGCTGTGAGGGAGGACTTGGCAGTTCTGTCCACCCTCCCCCAGCAGCACCTTCAGCACCGCTTTAAAAACAGCTTTTTAATTTAACAAAGTGGATGAAAAACTGTTTTTGGAAATAAAAGATATCTGCTGTCTCCCAGGCTAGCACTCAGCCCTTGCAGAGAACCTCTCTCTCGGTTTCTCCTTGCTGTTGGTGGCTCCTTTCCTCTCTCTGCGTCTGTCTCTCTCTCTTTTTTGTTTGTTTCTGCTCTGCAGCCCCCCAGCTTCCCCTTGGCCTCCCATCACCGTCCCCCACCCTCCCATTCAGCCTCTGCGGGAGTGTCATCCTCAGCCTCTTATTTCCGTGTCTGCATCTCCTTCTGTCTCTCTGCTCCCAGTCTCTCTGTTCCGGGCTTGTCTCTCTCTCTTCTGATTCGTCTCTGTCTCCCAGCCTGTCTCAATCTCTGTCTCCCTTCCCCCGCTCCTTTCTCCCCCAACCCCTGCTCTAAATGGGTCTATTTAAAACACCCGACGCTGCCAAGTCAGAAAAGCGTCTCCTGATAAAGCGCATTAGGCGGAGGGAGGGAGGAGGGGGAGGGAGGCGGCGGGCGGATGGATTGATCCGAGCCCGTAACCCCATTAATCAGGCATCGTGGATCCCCCTCCCTCCCCCAGCTTCGGCCCCTTCAGAGCTAAAAGCCCCTTAAATATTTATCACCCCTCCCCCATGGGGGCGATGGGAGAGCTGTGTGGCCGTCGGTGTGAGCATCCCCAGCCTCCTGGTCTCCCCCCACCATCCCGTGGGGGTGTGTGTGTGTGTGTGTGTGTATACACACGTGTGCATGTGCTCCTGTGTGCATGCATGGGTGTGCACACACCTGACAAGCCCAGGGCCCAACTGCCATCTTGTCCTCCCCAAACCACTGGAGTGGGCTGTTCCCTGAGCAGCTTCTGGGGACCTTAGGTGTCTGGCCTGGCTTCTGCCCCTCCTGAAGGGTTGGGCATACAGAGTAGGGGGACCCTGGGGTCCACTGGGGGTCCTCGTGCCCCTCAAAGTGCAGGACTGGAGGACTGGCTGGCATTGAACTGTCATCCTCAGGAGGGAGGGAGGTGAGCTGTGGTTCAATGTCCAGATTCCCCCAAATTTCCAACGCAGGTCACTCGGAGAGTTGGGGACTCCAGCTTCTAAGAGTGCACAAGGTCCCTAGGAAGGCTAGTGGAAGTTCCCTCTTTCTCCTCAGAGGGCAGAAGTAGACCTGGGGTGGAATGGGGGCTTTCCCTGACCTCAGACAGGCAGGAAGGCACACTGGACCGGGAGGGGGCTCCCCGTCCCCCCTAGAGACTAGACTCTCTGGGGGTGATGTGGGACGGAGAGCCCTTCGCAGCAGAGGTCAGCCCTGAGTGAGACCGGCCCGGGTTGGTCCCAGTTGGCCTGAGAAGACTCGGCCCGGGCGGGGGAGGGGAGGCCGCGGCAGCCCCCAGGGGTGAGGAGGGGCGGGGGTGGCGGTGGGCCGGAGCCGGGAGGGTCCCTTCCCCCTCCCCTCCCCCTGCCTCGAGTGCCACATCTCCTCCTGACTCAGACAATTAGATTCAAAGGATGACCTCACTGCCTGCCGTCCCTCACTCGCTCCCTCCGCTCGCTCGGCTCGCTCGCCCGCCGCGCGCTCCTTCCTCCCCGCCTCCCGGCCCGCTAGCCGCCCAGCTCGCTCGCAACGGCTCGGCCCCCCGCCCGCCGGGACGCTCGGGGGTGGGGGGGACACGCCTGCTCCCCGGGCCGCCCGGGCCCCAGCCCCGAACCCCCGGGGGGCCCGATGCCCGCGGGCGGACGGGCGGACCCACGGAGCGCCGGAGGCACCGACGGGGCGCCTGCGCGGGGACCCAGGTCAGTGGCCGCGCGGCCGCGGGGCCGGAGAACTTGTCACCCCCGCCCGCGCCGCCCGCCAGCCCGCCCCGGCTCTTCCCGCTCCTTTCTCGGCCCCCGCCCCCCGCGGCTGCTCGGCGCTCCCCCTGCCAAGCTGTCTCTCTCTCCTCTTCTTTTTCTCTCCCCCCAGCAGCCCCCCTCTGCCTCTGCAGCCGGTGGGAGGGACTGGGACTTCCTGAGGTCCCAGGGATGGGGCCGGGGCCCACTGGCTGCAGCCGGACCAGGCCTCCAGCAAGAGGAGGGGGTCTGGCCGTGTCCATTGGCCTGGGGGAGGGGACCACCACCGGGGTGGGAAGGGGGCTACTGAGAGAGAGGCCCCGGTTGTGGGGGTGACGTCCAGGCAGAGGGATGAGCTCCCAATATCTTTCTTTTCCTGCATCCTGTGGGCCTCTTGCTTGGCTTCGTTGGTCCCCACCTCTGAGCTAAATAACTTCGGTCCCTGCGGCCAGGTCTCCTTTGGCCCCCACAGCCTGTGTTCTTTGGAGCCTTGTCACCTAGTTTCCCTTAACCCGGCTGCCTGAATTCTTTTGTCACTTTCCTTAAGTCCCTGTCACCTGGCTTCCTGGGCTTTGCCTTGCTTGGTTTCCTTAGGCTCTGCCACCCGGTGTTCCCTCCCAGGCCTGGTCCGTGGGGCCCAAGCAGGCTCTCTTTAGGATGGGGCATCAGGGCTCACACTACACCTGGAGCAGCAAGTGGTGAGGACGTCAACAGCACTGACGATTGTTCCCAGGTTGGGGCCTGGCCAGCCCAGCCTGGATTCCTTTCTGCCTGGACAGCGACACAGCCTCTTCTCTTGTGATGGGGGGCGGGGCTGCAGGGTCCAAGGACGCTTTAGGATTCTTGTCCTGGTGGTTTGTTAAGGCAGCGCTGGCTTGGCTAGGGCTGTCCCCATTTCTCTTTGGGTCTGACAGTGATGACAGGGCCTTGGCAGGGGCTGGGGCTTGAGGTCAAGGTCTCATCTCCTTCCCCTTCCCCCACTTCCTGCAGCCAGGCCTGACATTCAGGTGCCCTGTAGACAGCTATAGGCACAGAGAGGTTTCCGGGAGGCCTGGGCTCACACAGCGGGTAGCTAGGCTGGAGAAGAAGTGGTGAGGAGGAGAGGCGGGAGGGTCCTGGGGAGCAGGCTGGCTTCTGGGGCTTGCTGGCTCCTGCTGCTACCAGTGCCACCATCTCTTCGCCTGGGGGCTTCCTCACCACTCTACTCTGGCCAGGATCTCTCCTCATTCCTGAATGCTGGTGAAAGGGTGAGCAGAGAAAGGTGCCAAGTAGGGAATGGTGTTCTGCTTTCTCGATTTTTAGAAACTTTCCCTTTCTGTGTTAGGCCACCCTGAGCTTTATCTTCCCTTCCCCTAAGCACGGGCCTGGCAACCCAAGGTCCCAGCAGGGAGTGACTATTCTGGGTGTGTATGTGTGTGTTTCTCACTGCCCGGTGTAGAGGTGTGAGGGCTGAGGGTGAAGGGGGTGGGGTCTTTGGTCTCGGAGTTTCTGGAGGTGCTAAGGTATCTGTGTGCAAGGGTGACTGTTCTGAGTGTGTGCTGGTATCCATATGTGAGGCCAGAACTGTTTTGATTGAGCATATGTGTGAGAGTCTGTGTGTGTGACTGTGACTGTGATTCTTGTGTGCAACGCACACCACTGTGTGCGAGGATGTGGTAGTGGATGTCCACGTGGGAGGCCGTGATGAGTGGCGGTAATGGGAGAATACGATGCCAGTGTCTGCGAGAGGGGTGCCTGGGTGTGTCTGTGAAGTTCTAGCTGTGTGGTGGAGATGGGGGGCTTTGGGGAGCTCTACGATGGTAGCGAGAGCCTGAGTGTGCATTCTGTCTTGGGGTGAAGCGAGCACCGGGTGTTGTCTGCCCCTGGATCGCGGGTGTGTGTGTGTGTGAGCGTGTGTGTGTGTGAGCATGTGTGCGCGCATACTCATGCCTGTGTTTACCCATCAGGAACAGATTGCTCTGGCTTCCCCACTGTGCGGAGGGGAGGAAGGGGGAGGAAGGATGGCTTGCTTTTGCCCAGCAGACCAGAAGCTTCCTCAGAAGTAGTGTGTGCAGTGTGCGTGTGTGGAGGGGGGTTGAGGAGAACAGCACACGTGGACAGTCGAAGTTTCTGTTCCCCCCACTCAACTCAGACTCTGTCCGAAAGACCATCTTCAGTTCTTTTTGTTACACATTGACGCTTCGCGCGCACTGCCCACCCCGCCTTGTGTGTGTGTGTGTGTGTGTGTGTGTGTGTGTGTGTGTGCGCACGCGCATGCACCCACATACACACAACGTTGCAAGCGTCAACCTCTGTGTATGTATTTGAGGTTGTGTCTGCACCGTAGTGGTGATGGGGCCCTGCGTGGGGGGTAGTGGGAGAGGCTGAGGCAAAGAGGTCTTTGTCCCAGCCCCCAAGCCTGGAGAGCGATTCTGTCCATCCTTCTGTCTCCACAGAGGGCTCTGCAGCCTCCTTCTGCCTCATCTGCTGTGAGTCTGCTGCAAGCCCCCTCCCCTGTCAGCTGAGGGAAGTCTTGGTCAGCCCCGTTGACCTGCCCATCCCCCGCCTTCCATGGAGGCCTTCCAGCTGTCTATAACCTCCTGCAGCGTCTGTTCCTCCATGAGGAGCCGCCTGGCTCCCCCTAGACCTAACCAGACTGGTGTGTGGCCCTCTTCTGCATGGAGAGATCCTCCTGATTCTCCTAGAAGCCAGGAGGGACTCTGGACTGGGGCTAGGGGGTGGGGGGTTAGCGCTTGCATCTTGGATGCTGTGAAGCTGTCCAGAGCCCATGTGCCCACGGGGAGGATATGAACTTCTCTGCCCCTTCCTGCTCCCCATTGGAGAGGCAGAGGGTTGGGTCAGATGACTTTTCAGGGAGCAAGCCTGGACGTTTCTAGAGGACTGCTCTTGTCCAGGCCTGCATACATGAGTGTGGACGAGCCAGCACCCAGGTCACCAGGCAGCACACAGGGCTCGCCTGGGGCTCCACGTGTGGGCCCGGCTGGTGTGATTTGGATGGGTATCTCTCTTGGACACCTCCCAGTGGCCCATCCAGACCCGGTACGGGAAGCGCGCAATACGCCAGCACACATGTGCAGCAGGGCACGCACATGCTGATCTCAGGGTCCCCACGGTGCAAGAGGTTGGGGGGTGGGGGGCGTGAGCACTCAAGAGTCCAAGCCGCTGCCAAAATCCATTGGAATCTTGTCCCCCCCCCCAGGCCCCCGTCTCCGGCTGTGGAGGTCACAATAGCAGGTGCGGATACCGCCCCCCCAATTCATTCATGTTGGGCTGCCTCCTTTTCCACAACCTCAGCCAGAGACTGGAGCTGGGGGACTGCTCCCACCCCCTGCCTCCCTCCTGGCCCCCTCCCACTGGTGCTCAGCTTCATCCTGCCCCCCTTCTATGAGGGAGGAGTGGCGCTACGTTTGGGCAGTGTCCTTCCCCCAGAGCATGGGGGGCTTGCCCCTGGAGTGTGTGGGGATGGGGTGGCATCGGAAGAGGAGATAAGGCTTGAACCCAGGCACAGCTTCTGGGTCCTGTGCCCCTTAAGGTGGGTGGGGGGCCGCTGAGAGGAGGGCCGGGTCTGGATTCAAAGAGAAAGAAAGAGACCAGAGACTCAGAGACAGGGAGAGACGCCATGGGGAGTGGGAGCCTGCCCCATGGCCAGCCAGCCCCAGCCCAGGAGCTGGCCCCTGACCTGGGCCCGCCCCCTCCCCCATGGGGGGCCTGCCGGGCCAGCTGCCAGGGGCCAGGCCTCCCTCCTTGGCCTCCCCCCCACCCCCGGCCTCTGGACTCCTCCGGCCTCTGCCCCCACCCTCACCGCCCACGCTGTCCAGGCTGCCTAGGCCTGGTGGGATCTGGGGGCCTTCTGGCCTCAGCCCCTCCTCCCGCTCCTGGAGCTTCCCGCCCGCCCAGACTGTCTCTCCTGGGCTCCCCCTCGGCCAGCCGGGGCCGAGCCTCCCTGCCCACCATGCCCTTGTCCCTATCTCTGCCCCTGCTCTGTCCCTCGTTTTCTCTCTCCGTCCCCAAGAGTAGGTGCCTCTCTTCCTCCCTTCACCCTAATTTCTCTGCAGGTCTGAGGCCTGTAGAGTTTCCCAGGCCTTTGAATCAGTGGGTTCTTTTGTCCCAGGTTCTTGCCTCATTCCCAGGATGTGTCCCCTAGGGCAACTGCAGGGCGAAGAGAAGGGGATGAGGCCCCAAGAGAGAGTGCCTTTCCCCTTTCCTGGAGGATTCCAGAGCCTGGGGTTGCTGAAGGGGACTGGAAGCCATGGAGATATCCCCATGGCCCCCGCTGTAGGCCAGATGCTCTCCATCAGAGAAACACTCCTGACCTCACCCCAGCCCCAGGCCAGTGACCTTCACTGGGTCTCAGTTTCTCAAAGGCACCACGTAGGCCCTCGCTGTTCATTCATTTTCCAGGCCAGACTGAGCCCACCTGACCCACACTAACCAACACCCTGAAGCCTAAAGCTCTGAACACACTATTACACATCAGCACACAGTCAGAGCTGGGCTCCAGGCATTGGTGCTCAGAACTCCCACCCTCACCCTGTATGTGGCAGGGATTCCTCAGGGTTGGGTTGATTAACTTAACCTGCCCTCTTTCTGCAGGATGAATAGGGGCTTTCTCAAATTCACACTTCCCTTTCTCAGGTTTTGCCTTCGGCTGGGCAGGGGGTGAGGGTCGGGGCTCAGGGTACCTGGGACCTTGCTGGGACCGGTGAGAGGGGTCTTGGGCCCTGGATCCTAAGCCAGAAACTTGGTAGTTGAGATCCCTGATCCGGAGCCTGTCACTCTGTCAGTGTAGTGGCTGGAGACTGTCAGCCTCCATGGTGTCAACATTTCTGCAGGCTGGTGTTAACTCTGCGTGACTGTCCATCTTACTGAGTCTGTCAGCCTCCCTGTATCACTGTGGATGTCACCGTCATTGTCAGCCTGAGTGAGTGGCAGTCTCGTTGCATCTTTGATACCAAGGTTACTGTCACTGTGACTGTGTCAGTGTCAACAGGTGTCGTCCCCCTGTTTGTTGGCGTCACTGGATGTGACTGTCACTCAGTGCATCGTTATCACTGTAGTGACTGTCTGTACCCGTGGGCATTGTCAGCTGTGCACCTGTGTCATTTTAGTGAATGTTGTTATTACTGTGTAGTGGTGTCCTTGTGTCATCGTGGGACATGATGGTAAGTTGGGGGCCAGGATGGTCTCTTGATGAGTCACCTGTGTGTGTGTATGTGGCGACACTGGGCTTCTGTGTTGGGAGAGGTGCTGGGCTTCTGCTCACAAGGGGTTTGGGCTGCTGGGCACTTGGTAGTGGGGTGCCTTCTGCTCTCTCCTCACTACTGGGTCTGGGGCTGGAGGCCAGGCTGGCCCTCTGGAAGGGTCTATGGAGCCTGGGCCAGTTCACATAGCCCTCATCTCGGGCTTTACAGCATTTATGCTCTAGATCTATCCCAGAGCCGTGGGTGTGGACTTGGAAAATTCCTGGGAAAGATGCTCTTTGCCCTGGGATGGGTGACCTGAGGTGAGCTAGGGCAGGGCAGAGGTGTAGCCTGGATGTCTCTGGCCTCAGCTTCCCTACCTGGGAATGGGTCCAGCTGGGACTCGGAGGGAAGAGGGAAGTCAAAGTGGCCTGGGACTTCCTGGGCCTGTAGGTGGGGTGGGGTTTCCAGCCACTCTTATCCCCTAGGGGCTAGGCTCTTGGCTTTATGGGCAGAAGCCCCCCAGCCCCCTGGAAGCCCTGCTTTTGTCTCAGATCCGCCAGTATGGCCGCACTGACAGCATCCTCCCCTTACACTGCCGGAGCTGAGTCGGCTTAGAGAGATGCTGTCAGTGGGCACAGAGACCCTGCTTGTGTCTTGTTTCTGTCGCTGTCTCCAGGTCATGTCTCTCCCGCTGCCCTTGGATCTCTGCTAGTATCGTGTGCTCCCTGTGTTTTGCTGTGTCTCTTCTTCCATTTCTCCCTGTGTTGGTCTTTTCTTGTCCCTCAGGGATTCGGCTCACAGCTTTCCCTCTCTGTTCCCCTCTCCCTGGGTGTCTCCCTTTTCCGGGTGCCCCCAACCGTGCAGCATCTGCTTGGTACCCCATCCCCCTGTCTCTGCAGCTCTCTCAGCAGCACCCGGCTCCCATGGCTGCAGCCTCTTTGGCCCAGGGCCCGGCCCTTACAGTAACTCATCGGGCTGATGGAGGCGACTTTGATGAAGAAGCCACCCCTCCCCCTGTGGGGACCCGCATGTGTGTGTGTGTGTGTTTGCTTGTATGCATTACACTCGTGCCAGGCCTTCTCCTCACCTACCACGCCCCTCCCAGCTGGGACCAGGAAGGAGCTGGAAGAAGAGGACCACCCTGTCTCTCTACTCCCATCCTGTCATCTAACCTCTGTCCCCTGTCTGCCCATCTGCCTCCCAGGCCCTGGGTCCTCTCCCATGTGCTGGGCAGCAGGTTGGCCCTGAGGTAGAGTTTCTTGCTGGCTGTGAGGAGAAAAGTGGATGGTGGAGATGTTAGGGGAGGGTCTGAGGGCTCCCTGCAAGGGTTGAAGGCGGAGGGAAGTTGTGGGGAGCGGGGGGAACCAGGTGGGCTTCCAGCCTCTTATATGATTCTCACACCAGCTCTGAATTTAGAGCTGGCTCATCCTGGGTTCCTTTCTTGGCCCCACCACTTGCTGACTGTGTCCTTGGCCATTGTCTTAACCTCCTAAGCCTGAGGAGTAGCTGGAGAGGGGGGAGTGGCTGAGGGTCAGGAGCCAGGCCAAGTGGTAGCAAAGGCCTCAGGAGTTGCAGATGTGGGAGGGGTTGCCGAGGCCAGTCGGGGCCTAGAGAGGCGAGCCATGCCAGGGAGGGGCAGCCAGGGCTCCAGCAGCCACGGCTAGAGGAGCACCAGGTGCAGCGGGGAAGACTGGCCTGGGCAGGGGCAAGGGCAGCCATGGGCAGGCAGGAGCCCTTCCCCAAAGGAGCCCCCAGAAGTCAGATTCTCTCCACTCCCCCACCCCCACACCGCTCCAGGCTGACACCCGCACTGCTCTAGCCCTCTCTGCAGTGTCTCTGGCTGTTTCTCTGGCAGCGTTTCTGACGGTGTCTCTGGCAGTGTGTCCGACTGTGTGTCTGAGTGTCCCTGGCAGTGTTCTGAGTGCTGTGGATACTTCCTGACTGAGCATCTGGCTGCGTCTCTGGCCCTCTCTCCGGCTGTTTTTCTGGGTGTATGCCTGTTTGCGTCTATCAGTTTCTCTGGTATTTCTCTGCTTGTGTGTCAGGCAGTTTCTCTGGCAGGGTTTCTGACAGTGTCCCTGGCCTGTGTCGCTGATGGCTGCTTCTCTGACTGGGCTTCTTGCTCTTTCTCTGATATATCTGCCTGCATCTGGCTGAGTGTGGTACGGTGTTTCTGGTGGGTCCTTTGATTGTGTGTTGGCTGTTCTCTGGCCATGTCCCTGGCTAGTTATCTGGTTGATCTACCTGTTTCTCTGGCTTGTGCCCCACACAGTCTCTCCAGCCTGTGTGTAGGCTCGCTCTTTGGGGCTCTGTCTCTTGTTGGGGGCAGAGTCTTTGCTGTGTGTCTGACTGTACCTCTGGTAGTGGCCCTGGTTGAGTGTCTGGGAGTGGTCTGTCTCTGGATCTCTGCTTCTGTCTTGTTGACAGAACTTTGTCTCTCTTCAAGACTGGAGTGAGAGAGATTTGGAACCTCTTGGGCAGGAGATGGTTGTTTCCCTCTCCTTAGGTGTAGGTGTGTGCTGGGGTGGAGCAGTGTGAGGGCAGCTGGACCCATCCTAGAAGCAGGACAACACACTGAGGGGCCACTGGATCCATCCTGGCTTCCGGAAACACGTCCTGACTGTGCTGTGTGTACCCATGTGGGAGTGTGCAGACACATGTACATCTGCTGGACTGGGGCTCTCAGGCTCCTGGGCTGGAGGGCGATAGGCTGGGGTCCCTGACTGGGACGTATATCTGAAAATCCTTCATCTTTCTCATGGTCACTGGTGTCCACTAAAGCAGAAACCACATCTGACCGGCTCACAACGTACCACTGCCCTGATACCCTGCTGCTCTGAACTTCCCAGAGCCCTGCCGGGCAAGGCTCACCTGGGGGTGGAGGGGGGGCAGGTAGGGGTAACATGGTAGGGCAGATCCCAGAGTCTCCCCAGGAGCATGGCAGGGGCCTTCCGTTCAAGGCAGCTTGGAGATGTATAGACCTCCAATCAAGTTTAAGCATTACCCTTTCAGTTTGCAGTGTTTATAGCTAATTAGCTAACCTCACCAGTAAAGTTATTTTTTTTCTAGAAAAATGGCCCTAGCATTACCAGTGTTCTATAACTCATCTGCGGTTGACTACATCCTGCAGCCAGCTTCCTTATTGAACAACAAACCACTGTAGGTTGCCTTCTACCATCTCAGCAAACCTTTGCCTACAGATGCCAATAAGGTTATTTTCTGTTACTTGAAGAGGGTCCTGAGCTCCATTAAGAAGGGCGCTTGGGGTCAAGGTGCCCTGGCCCTAGGCCTGGGATTTCCCAGTCTTCCCTGAGAATGGGGTGGCGGTGGGGGGCTCCCCAGGCAGCTGCTGCCTGGGTTGATGCTACCCCTTTCCCCGCCGTCCACTTTTTTCCCAGCAGATGGCTGCTCCTGTCCCGTGGGCCTGCTGTGCCGTGCTCGCTGCTGCTGCTGCCGTGGTCTACGCCCAGAGACACAGTCCGCAGGGTGAGTGCTGGGCGGGTGGGGGGCGAGGGGCGCTCCAGAGCTGAGCAGGACCCTCTCTGGCATAACTGTATGCACCCACTCAAGAGCCACATACTGCCATGTGCTGGCATCATCACACATGAACATGAGTTGTGTGACTCTGATACACGGGGTGACCCACTGACATTGTCCCAAAAGCACAACCCCCCAGTCACTGCTGGGTGGTTTCATGCTGATGGCATCTCTGGCTGAAGATTGTCCGATCCTCTTCCCACTAGGATACAGGGTACAGGTGGCTTAGATGGTAAAGAATCTGCCTCCCATGCAGGAGACCCGGGTTTGATCCCTGGGTCAGGAAGAGCCCCTGGAGAAAGGCATGGAAACCCATTCTGGTATTCTTACTTGGAGAATTCCATGGACGAGAGGAGCCTGGTGGGCTACAGTTCGTAGGGTCGCAAAGAGCTGGACACAACTGAGGAACTACATTGAGGGCAGCCAGGGGCAGGACCCTGTACAGTATCCGGTGAAGTGGGGTCCCTTCAGGTTTATGGGGGGTGCAGTGGGAGGCACTGGGAGAGACAGTGGGTAAGAATGCCCCTCGCTTATCCTAGAAGGAATACAGGGACAGGGATGGAGGCCCCAGAACATGCTGAGGGGATGGGCAGGATAAATGGGAGAAGGCTCGCCCACCAGTGAGCTGGGATGGCTGGAGGGGCGTGGGGTGCCCAAGCGGGGCCATTAGTCGCCTCCTCCCCTTCCTGGACCACTTGTCCAGTGCAAGGTGTGTCCTCCTCACAGGAACACAAACACGCAGAGCAGAGACGGGGGCACCCCTGCTGGGAAGGGTGACCACGTGACCCCTAGCCCGTCTGCATTTGAGGCAGCACTTCAGGTGGCCACATTAGCCCAAGTTCTGACCTCAAAACTCCTCGAATGAGGCTCCAAGTGTAGGGAGCTCCCCCCTTAGTTGTGTCCTGCCCCCTACCTCAGCTGGCCCAGGTAGAAGCAGAGAAGGCGGGGCCCAGGCACATAGCAAGCCCGGATGACTGAGCTCCATGACCCTCAAGGCTGTGGGTTCACAGAGTTCAGTAGGTCAAGGCTCCCGTGGCCTCTTCCTTGTGAACCCAATGCTGAGGCCCAGAGAGATCCTGGCCTACCTCAGGGCTGCTCCCCAGTGGGTAGGGACTGAAGGGACCACCAGGCCAGCCCATCGAGCCCCACCTGCAGTCAGCATGCCAGGGGCTCCTGTATTGACCTGACCAGCCCAGGCCTGCCGGTGGCCTCTCCCAGTGGCCTGGCCCCTGCCCTGTGGGGGACGTAGGCTGCATCTTTGGGTGTGAGACTGTCCTTGTGCACTGGACTGTGTTCTTGTGTGGGTGAGGCTGTGTCCCTGTTTGAGTGCATTTCTCTGTGGTTATATCCTTGTGGGCTGTGCCCTGTGTCCTGTGTCCAACGTGGCCAGTATGTGACTGTGGCCTGTGAGCAGTTGTGTCCTCGTGGCTGAGACTTTCCACCATGCATGACTGTCTCTCTTTGTGTCTGCTTTCTGTGTTTGTGTCTCTGTGTGTGAGACCACGTGTCTGTGTGTAACTGTGCCTCTCGCTGACAGTGCCATTCCTCTACACGTATGTCATCATCACGTCCCTGCATGGGACGGTGTCCCAGTGTGGCCTTGACCTGTGGATGGTTGTCCTGTGTGTGTGTGCTCTTCTCATGGTGACGGTCCTCATCCTATACGTGTGGTGATGTGAAGTTGCTTAGGACACCCTGGGGGGGACCGTTTCCGGCATGTGGTCCCCATGTGAGCCTGTGTGCACAGGTGTGAGGGAGCCGTCGGCTCTGTCCCTGTGCGTTCCCCGTGTCCATGACCTCATCCTGTCTCTGTCTCTTATCCTGGCTTCTAACAACCTTTTCACAGCTGATTCCTTCGGAGCATTTGTCACTGCGTCAGGGCCAAGAACCCCATCCTCCCCCTGCGGCTTGATTTAATTTCTGAAATGGACAGCACATCAGTAGGGGCACCCATGGGGCGGGGGGTGGGGGGAGCTGTCCAGAGACAAAGGGTTGAATCACGGCCATCTTTGGAGCTGTGGCGTGGCCATGTGTATGGCTGCTGTTGTGTCATTGTAGCAGTTGTGACGCCGTGAGGGTCGCCTCACGTTTTCCCCTGCCTCTGCCCTGTGGCCTGTGGTGGTCACCTGTCATTGCGTTGTCGTGTCTTTCCTCCTGCCCTGCCCTTCCATGGTTGGTTTGTCATTGTTGTCGGCTTGTGTGTTTCCATTTCCTTTGTGAGGCAGACAGGGTTGCCGCGTTCTGTGTTACCCCGCTGCCATCACATCTGTTGTGCCGTCGGTGGGTGTCCTTCTCTTGCTGCTGTTCCTGCCTGCCCCAATATTAGTGAGCCATGCTGGGGCCACATGAGTTCTGAGCCTCTGTTGGTCAGTGTTGCTGTAGCGCCCCGGGGACTGTAATGACCACGCCCCTCTCCCCCTGCTCTTCCTGACCCCTCGACGGTCAGTTTTCAGCCTCCTCCTAAGGCAGCTGGATGCAGAATCTCTGCTGGGGTGGGGGGCGGTGTGCAGAGAGAGGGGCTTGGCCTGCTTCCTGGAAGCTCCAGGTTTTTGGAAGGGAGGCTGGAGGGGGGCTTGGGGGCTAGGGCTGGTGGACTGGGGGGGGCTCAATGGCTTGAGCCCTGGACCCTGGGCCTCTGGTCAGAGGGAGGCCCCCAGTCAATCTCTGCTCTAGTCTCACAGCTGCGGCCTCCAAGGTCCCCCCCAGCCGCCGCCCTTCCGCCTGTTCATCCTCTGTTCGGCTGGTCCCAGGCCCCACGGACGAGTGGTCAGGGCTGGCGGGGTTTCCTGCTTCCCTCTCCTTTGACAGGGACAGAGAGGCTCAGAGAGGGGCAGGACGGGGCCCTGCAGACACACAGGGATTGGCCTGGGGAGGGCCACAGAGGCAGCAACTGGGGACAGATGTTCCAGCCCAGAGAAAAGCAGGGCTGGGGAGGGGGTGTGAGGCAGGGGAAGGGGGCCTGGCAGCGTAGGGGGATCCCTACCTCCTGCGGCCCCAGTGGTGTTAACAAGTCTAATTAAGAGGCCACTGGCCCAACTTAATTGGCTCGTTAACAGGAATTGCCTCTGAAAATCCCCCAACTCAGCAGGGTGGCTCTCTAGAGGGGAGACCCAGGGAGTGTTAACGAGGGATCCGGCAGCCCCCTCTCCCTCCACGCCCCCTTGCTCTGCCCCTCCCACCCTTACTGCACAGAACTTCAGGTCTGGAGAAGCATCTATCCTTCCAGGCTGAGGGGCGGGATGAGGAGGGCAGGCCCGTGTCTCACCATGTCTCCCCGTGCCCTGCTGCTCGGTGTCCAGGACTTTCTCTGTCCCACTGCCTCCCCCACCTTGCTCTCCTCTCTATAGTTGCCCCCTCCGCCCTTCCACTCCAGTCTCCTGGGCTCTGTCCATCATGCCTAGGCGGCTGAGGCCAGGGCTGGGCTTTGCTTTGGGCTCTGACAGGCCCCTCCTGGGGGCAGGAGAGTCAGGGTCAGAGCTCCTGCAGTCCCTGCGCTCCCCCACCCCCACCCGCACCCTATGCAGTTCCTGCCTCACCACCACGTTGACAGCTGCCAGGCGCTCCCTAGGGCTCCTGTGCCCACTCTTCCTCCTTCTGCTGCCCTGGACTGCTGGGGCACAGGGCCTTGTCGGGGGTTCAGAGTTGTCGGGGAGAGGGAGAAAGGCAGGACACAAAGACAAGGATGGAGAGGATGAAGAGAAGGGAAGAGAAAGAGGAAGGAGTTCAGGAGGGTGCCCCTTGGCTCAGCTTGCCTGGCTAGCAGATGTCAGTGACTGGGGCTGGGCCTCTTGGTGGCAGGAGGCTGGGGTTATGGGGGTCAGGAAAGCTTTCAAAAGGACCTGGTGACTGGAGGTGACCTAGGTCTTCTGTCCCAGCACTCTACACAAACTCTCTCTCTCATACACGCACACAGGATCACCCAGTCACACACAGAGTCCCCAGACACGCATGCACACGTCCAAGTTTGGAGACACTCACATACTTGTGCCCTTGCACGCCATGAAGGAATTTTGCAGATCCCTTGTCTCCTCAAGACACTCGCGCCCTGAGCCTCAGGGGGCCTGCTCTCGCTATCATCTGGGAGTGCTGGGCCAGGCTGTGACCTCTGACTTCTGCCTGTGCCTTCCCCACCCGCCACAGAGACTCCCCACGTGCAGTACGAGCGCCTGGGCTCAGACGTGACTCTGCCGTGTGGGACTGCCAGCTGGGACGCAGCGGTGACGTGGCGGGTGAATGGCACAGACCTGGCCCCCGACCTGCTCAACGGCTCTCAGCTCGTGCTCCGGAGCCTGGAGCTGGGCCACGGCGGCCTGTACGCCTGCTTCCACCGGGACTCCTGGCACCTGCGCCACCAGGTGCTTCTCCATGTGGGCTGTAAGTGTGACTCCCAGCCCCTCGCGTGACCCCCGCTGCATTCAGTGGGGGAGCCAGTGAGGCCCAGGCCCTCGGCCCCAATCACATCCCCTTCCTGGTGGTGTGGAGGTCCTGACCCCTGTCCGCTGACCTTGTCTAAGCCTACTGTTCTGACCTCTGAGCCCAGTGTCGCCCCCTGAGTCCAGACCCCTGGCATTTTGCACTGGTATCCACCCTCCACTGGAGGTCTTTGAGACTCAGAAATCCTGTCCCCTATGACAAGATGGGCTCAGGAGGGCTGGCAGGGCACGGCCCATGTGCAGCCTGGTGGGAGGAATCCTAGGTCACAGCTCCTAGCTGGGTTGGCCTCGTTCCAGTGCATGCTCTCCCAGGGGCTGGCTGCGAGGGCCTTGGGGGAGAAAATGGGATATCTGGTGATGCTGGCAGAGGTGTGGGCAGTCTAGGAGGCCCCGGGGAAGAAGGAAGGCTTCCTGGAGGCTGAAAGGGCCTGGGAAGGTCACTTGGGTTGGTGTAAATGGCAGAAGGGAGCTGAAGGAGGGGAGGGACATGATCAGGGTCACGTTGTTAAAAGATCTTTCTCATTGTCCTGCAGGGCTGGCAGGTGGGTGGGCAAAGCAAGGGGCAGGAAGGAGGCTGTTGCTGGGATGCAAGAGAGTGGAGGAGGACCTGGGACTGGAACATGGGGTTGGGAAGCTGAGAAGAGTGATTTCGCCTCCAGGAGTCGCTGATGGATCGGAGATAGGGAGAGTGGGAGAGTGGACAGTGGGAAGAGTCAAGACAGCTGGTAGGACCGATTGCTGCAACGGAGACAAGGTGCAGGGGTCAGCTGGAGGAGGAGACAGTGTGTTCTGTTCATGCGGTGTCTCAGTTTGGCTTTCCCTGGAATCAGAACCCAAGATGATAGTTCGCAGGCAAGTAGTTTATTTGGCAGGTGACAGAAACATCATTGGGGCATGGGAGAATGATAGAGAAAAGGAAGTGAAGTTAGCCAATAAAGAGGGAGTTACCTAGCCATTGCTTCTGGGCACCCTGCTGAGGGAGCTCTGGGAGCTGAGGAGGCAGAGCAAGTGCCTTGGAATTCTCCTGCCTGAGGGCTGAGGGAGCCCGGATGCTTACACACTGAGGAGTGGGGGCGGGGGAGGGGAGGCTTTCATTCCCCAGCACTTTTGGCCTGATGCCCCGGCAGGCAATGCAGGTTTTGGTGGCCAAAGAAAGCTCTTAGGCAAATAACTGCAGAGGCGGTCAGCGGGTACGGGTGAGGGATCTGCGGCACCATCTGCTATAGATGTTGGGTTTTGGTCCCTGGGGGACAACCAGGAGTAGATGGCTGGTAGCCAATGGATCTGAGGTTCTGGGACTCAGGGAGAGGCCTGTGCTGGAGATGGGAATTGAGAGGTGGGGGGGTTTGTCAGCATTAATTCTTTGGGAGACGATGAGATGGTCAAGGGTGAGGCTGTGGGATGAGGAGAGAAGAGGACCCAGGACCCGCTGTAAAAGGGGTTGATCGAAGGAAATGAGCCACAAAAAGAGATTGGAGATCAGAAGGAGCCCAGCAGGACGGGAGAAGGGGGAGCAAGTGAGTGCGATTCAGAAGAGGTGTTAGGAAGCTCAGGAGGAGGAGGTTATCAGTGTTGCTGAGGGTCAGCTGGGCAGGTCCTTGGTGGTCAGCCGGAGCCATCAACTGACAGAATAAATACTCTGAACATAGTTTCGTTTCTTCTCTGTTTGAGCCAAGGATTCAGGCTTCTCTGGCCTCATCCCATTTGGGCGATACACCCCACTCTACTTACTCCCTTGGAGCTGCTTTCTGTACTCCCTCTGAGCTGCCGAGGGGAAGAGATGCTTGAGGGGCCTGAGAGTGGGTCCTTGCCCCATTGTCAGGCGATAGGTGTGGACAGCCATGGGAAATGTTAGGCCGAAGGGTTGCTCAGCGTGCTCCACGAAAACACTGACCCATCAGTGGGGCCAGAGGAGGGGGGAAAGTATGTTTTGGTAGGGATGTTCCTTTCCCCACAGAAAAGCCTTTTTACATGTTTAAACTGGAGAGATGGCAGTCGTAACAAAACGTCTTAGTCGCAAGCCCAGGGTGGAGTGACTCCTGCCCACTGGAGTCTTCCTGGCCCACCACAGGGTACCCTAGAAGTGGACCACGCAGCCTAGCCCTGGGCCCTCACATGGGGAAAGAGGCCACATGCTGAGTGGCATGCAGGGAGGATGAGGCCAACTTGGCACCAGCCAGCCACACCCGTGTCTTATCAGCTTGAGCCCCAGAAGTCTTCTGATGGACAAAGCTGGCTGTGATGGCCAGGCCTGGGTGACTCCGGCCCTCGTTCCCAATTTCTTGAGTTTCTTTGAGAGGTCACTGAAGGGAGATTGGGTCTACAAGTAAGGCGGTAGCCACGCCCACAGGCCATGCCCACAGCTGCTGTTTGTGACCAGAGCCCAGACTTTTTCTGTATAGCGCTGACCACTCTTCAGGCCCTGCCTGTCAGAGGGGTGCTGGCCATGAATTGGCTGTAGCATTAGTAACAGGTACTTATCTCG
Source organism: Bos taurus (assembly GCF_002263795.3). NCBI lineage: Eukaryota > Metazoa > Chordata > Mammalia > Artiodactyla > Bovidae > Bos > Bos taurus. Next base: position 75,931,651 of record NC_037335.1, on the reverse strand, counting down.
CATTGCCTTGTTTCCTTCTAGGGTTGGTCAGAGGAACAGGGGACATTAATCATGATTGTTTCAGTCACTTTATATTAGTAACAAGAGACTGGGTTTGGCAACCTTCAATATCAAATTATCCTTCTCACCAGCGCTCAGAGAACAGGACAGAGTTACCCCTGATTTGTGGGCCATTCAGACTAAAAATTATTTAATATTTATCTTAAACATGTAAGATTTTCGTGTCTCTATTTCCAAGGGAACCTGATCATAAAAATATTCTGTTGTAAGTCCCCTTAACCAGGCTGATCCCTGAACTGCTTCCTTTTGACCCACCTTTCTGCCCTCAGGCAGATGTTCACACCCCCTTCTAAAGAGGCCCCTACCCAAGGTGATGAAAGGACACCCCCCGACACACACATCAGGAAGCAGGACCACAAGGTTCCTTTTAGTAGCATCCTTTTGTTTGCCTAGACAGTGCTAATTCCATGTCATTCTGATTTTGAGCTGAAATAAATCAGAGATTGACTAATTTTAAATAGACAGTTCCTTGTCCAGTTTTTAAATATTCGTATTTGATTGGTTAGGACAGGAACTCTAGTCCCCCTGGTTCAGCATTGCTTCCTCCTCAGCTCTGTTTGCTGGGAAGGAAAGAGAAGCCTGTGGTTGAGGAAGTTGGGGAGAGAAAAGATGGGTGGAAGGTGGGCATTTAGGAGTCCAGAAGAGATGTCACGAGATAAGGTTAGGACGGCCATGGGCCCTGAATGCCCAGGCAAGAGGAGGAGGAGTAGTGTGGGTGCGGCCTGGGAGGGCTGGAGCTGGAAGGGTCACCCCGCCCTGCCTGGCCTGATCTGGCCTGGCCAGGGGCGTGGGCAGCCTGCCCCTCCTCCTCTCTGAGCCGTTGGGCAGGCCTTATGCGTGCCGGGGGCTCCAGCCCAGGCGGGCTGGCGAGATGAGAGGAAAAACATGCGGTTTGGTGGGCTGGACATGGAAAAACAAGCCAATTAGGAGGAAAACAAACAAACCCTGGGCCAGCGAGGGTACATGCACGCAGGCACACGCACACACGGCCCCGCGTGGGGCGCTAGGATGCCCTGCTGCAGGCTGATGCTGTCATTTGGGCATCTCAGGAGCCCCCACAGGGGCGACTCAGCAAGTCTGGGCACCCCGGAGCGTGCATGTTTGTGATAACGTGACACGCATGTGCACGGGCTTTGGCTCACACACATGCTCTCACACGGCGTTCTGCTCATATGTGTGAACACACTGGGCACCTTCCCACACCCACGGTTTGAAAAACACCTTCAGGCTTAAGGTCTGTCTCACACACAGTATCGCAGGTCCGTGTCTTGCCATCACTGTCTCACACACAATAGCGCATTCACATGCCTCTGTACAGAGGACACCGCGGCCACGCGGCCTCAGACATGTGAACAGTCCCCACATCGTATGGCCTCACCCCGCATCCCACACAAACACAGTCATCTGGCCAATCCCAGTGACACAGCTGCCCGGACTCCCAGTCACACACAGGAAGCCCATCAGAGTTCCACACGCCGCCTCACAACTGCAGTCTCTCACAAACAGCTTCTCCCCTGACGTGCAGCACACTCACAACAGGCCTCCTAATTGCACACTGTCCCGCAACCTCACACTTGGTCTCTCACAGCACCCCCACCTCCACCCACCCAATCCCTCAGCTGGGCTCCAGCTGCAGCGAGTCACTCCTTTTCTTCCTTTTCTTTGTTTTTCTTTCCTCCTTTTCCCTCTGAGAAACCTGGTCCCTGTCAGGAAACCCAAGCCCTTCCCTACTCAGGGCCCAGGGCCAGGCAGGAGTAGCCAGATGACAGACAAAGCCCTGCCCCCCACCGCCCCCCACGACCTGCCCAGTCAGCCAGTCAGAGAGGGGAACTGGTTTGAGGGGAAGGTTTGAGGGGAGGCTCGTCTAAGGGGGGAGGATGGTCAGAGGGGAATGGAGGGAGCTGGTCAATGGGGAGGCGAGTCCGTCCCTCCTCTGCCCTCCAGAGTCCCAGGTGGCAGGGAGCTGACTCTGCAGGCTTCAGTCCTCACCCCCCCAGCGCCCTCTCCTTTGAAGCCTGGGCTAAGGGAGGGTGGGGCGGGGTGCGGGGGGAGTGGAGGCTTCTCAGCCGACCTCGGAATGTCCTTTCCTCCTGGGGTGACTGCCAGCTCTGGCCTGGCCCACAGGCCCCCACAAGGCACTTCCTGTGTCCTTGGCCGCCCCCCCCACCCCCATGCCTCTGTGCCCCTGGGCAGATAGGCAAGGGATATGTGAGGCTCACAGGATGAACACAGGACAGACACAAGATGAACTCAGCGCCAGGAAGGCTTCCCAGGGGAGGCAGACCGTGGCGGGCGGCAGGCAGGTTGCCCGTTGTGCAGGCTCCGCTGGCCCCCAACTCTCCCTGCAGGCCTGGGGCTGGAGACATCTCAGCCCACGCCGTCACCCACTCTGCCTGCTACACACAAGCTGCCCTCGTGCCCCTCTGACCCCCTCATCACTCCTATCTGCTCTCATGCCTATCTGTCCCCCTCATCACTCCTGAGCTGGCCTCGTGCCCCCTGACATCCCTAATTGCTCTTGAACTCCTCTAATGCCCTTCTGACCCCCTCACCACTCCTGAGCTCCCCTCATGCCCCTCTGGCCCCCTCATCACTCCTGAGCTCCCCTCACACCTCTCTGGCCCCCTCATCACTCCTGAGCTCCCCTCACACCTCTCTGGCCCCCTCATCACTCCTGAGCTCCCCTCATGCCCGTCTGACACCCTCATGACTCCTGCTGCAGAGCTGGATCGCTCCCTGGGGGTCTGAGCACATACATACCTCACACATACTGGGCATGAACACGAAATCACACAGAGTCACTCACAATCACGTGCACCCTGGATAAGAGCCCACAGTTCCCCGTGTATCACCACAGCCACTCAGCAGGCGTAGACATGCCCTCCCCTTCACCATCCCTGGCTTATTGAGCTGCCCCCTCCCACTTCCTGTCCACCTGTCAGGCAGGGGGCGGGGCGGGAGGGCACAGAAGGGAGGTGTCAGTATCCCCGGAGCTGTGGACGGACATTCCTTGCCTGGGTCAGATCACAGAAACTGCCTCCTTCCAGGAACCTGAGCCGGCTGTCCTCACGCCTTACCCAACACCCGAGGGTTGGGACAGCTGGGCTGAGTGCTCACAGCAGCAAAAAGTGGTTAGAACGCAGGGAGGACTTCCCAAGTACGTAGGTGTGGTCATGCCGGTGGGTATTCCCATCCTGGTGCTTGGCAGTGGCTCCGGCTTGCTGTGTGACCCCAGGCATGTCCCCAGCCCTCTCTGGCCCTCTGCGTTCCCCAGAGTAAGGCAGCTGCTGACTGTATAAAGGGCTTCTTAAAGGGTCTGATGGGGACTGGGGCTGGGGTGAGTACACGCCAACGGAACAACACACACACACACAGTCACACGCATAGGCATGTGGTGTGAGCTGCATATACGGACCCTCCTACATACATTCCCACATTCCATCGCACGTCATTCACTCACGTCACACACACACACGTAACACATACATGAACGTGAACAGTGCTGTCGTTTGTGTGGAGCCCCCAGGGCTGTCTTGTGTTCCTTGTTCTCTCCTGAGGGGAAGCCTGGAATGTGTCTTCGGCTGGGAGTGCACCCTGATCACCCCAGCAACCAGAGGACCCGGTGGAGCCCCCCACCCTTGACCTCTGTTGCAGTCTCCCTCTGGAGATGGACGCAAGGTGGCAGGAGACGTGGGGCTGGGGCCAGTTCCCCCAGACATCACCTCCGTCCCGTGATTGATGAGCTGAGGCCCGCAGCCCCCTGCTCCCCATGGTTCCCGCCTCCATTGAGCAGGTGGAGGGGGGGCTCCCTCTCCATACAGCCCTTGTTTTTCTTTAATTAAACATCTGGCTCTCTGTGGCCTGGGAAGCCTCAGACCCTCGCTGACAGCACTTCCCACCCCCACCTCTGGCATTGCTGTTGGGTTGAAGAGGGAGAGCTGGGGTTTTGGGGCCCACCTGTCCCCACACTTGCACCAGGGACTGGGGGCTCAGGAACGCCCTGACCGTGCTGTCCTCGACCCCCCCTCCCCAGTGCCGCCGCGGGAGCCCGTGCTCAGCTGCCGCTCCAACACTTATCCCAAGGGCTTCTACTGCAGCTGGCATCTGCCCACTCCCACCTACATCCCCAACACCTTCAATGTGACCGTGCTGTGAGTAGACACACCCAGGACCCGGTCCAACCCTGACCTCTCCCGGGCCCCCTCCGTGCCCTCCATCCATACCCTGTAGCCCAGCCTTGGGCTTGACCTTCTCCCAGCCTCCACCCTGCCCGATCCTTGAGGTTGGTGATGGTGCCTGGGCTTCACCCCTCCCCAGGCATGGCTCCAAAATGATGGTCTGTGAGAAGGACCCGGCCGTCAAGAACCGCTGCCACATCCGCTACATGCACCTGTTCTCCACCGTCAAGTACAAGGTCTCGATAAGTGTCAGCAACGCCCTGGGCCACAATGCCACAGCCATCACCTTTGATGAGTTCACCATCGGTGCGTGGGGATTGCGGGGAGGGAGGGGGGTCCCTGCTGCATCCTGCAGTGGGAGTGTGTAAGTGGATGTTTGCCAGAGGTGTGTATGAGCACGCGTGGGGATGTTCGCAAGTGTCTGCCCAGGTGTGTGTGGAATGTATAACATGTGCGTCCACGCATGGCATGTACACACCTGTGAACGTTTGAGTGGATGCCCTTTACCTGCTGGGGCCGAGAGGCCTCTCCAGCAGCTCTTCTCATCTCTCTGGCTCCCAGAGCATGCAGGAGGGGGAGGGGGGCAGGCCGGGCCAGAACCTTGTGCAGCTGCAGCCTCCAATCCACCCCCCCACAACCACGCTAATGGCTTCCTTACGGCCTGTGATGAATGAGGTGTCAGAATAGGAGACAGGACTGGGACAGAGACCGCCCTCCTCCCAGCCCCCATCCCAGCCAGACCCCCTGCCTGCCCCTGTCCCATCCCAGCCAGACCCTCTGCCTCCACCCACACCCCCGCCATGGCTGGGTCCTTGGCCAGACTCTACATGACCTCGGCCCTTAGCTGCTTCCATCAGATCCTCAGCCCACTTCCAACCCAGATCTGCAACACCTGTGAACTGTCTTTTAACCTTGACCCACAGAGCAGCTTCAAGCCCAGACTCTTCCAAGGGAGGCCGTGTCTCAGTAGGGAACTGGAAAAGTTGAGGTGGAAAGCCAGGCTTGGGGGGAGTATGTGATGCTGGTACAGGAGTGGGTGATCCAGGTGATGATGAGGGTCGTGATAGAGCATGACACAGGCTTAGTAATTGGGATGCTGGTCATCATGAGGATGGGGTTGGGGTGAAATTTATGATGTTGATATCATGAGCTGGTGACAATGACTGTGGTGACAGTCACTGGTGATGACAGGGATGTGAAAGGTGGAAGGAATGAAATGGTTGTTAACAGTAGTTGCCAAAGCTGACAACAGAGGAGACCAATGATTATCGATGTGTGCTGGTTGTCATGGTGGCTGGGGTTGTTCAAGAGATCAGTGTGGTACCAAAGCTGTGTTTCCTAAACAGTGAAGCCTGACCCTCCGGAAAATGTGGTAGCCCGGCCAGTGCCCAGCAACCCTCGCCGGCTAGAGGTGACGTGGCAGACCCCGTCGACCTGGCCCGACCCCGAGTCCTTTCCTCTCAAGTTCTTTCTGCGCTATCGACCCCTCATCCTGGACCAGTGGCAGCATGTGAGTGCCTTGCCCTGCCCTGCCTGGATCCTGAGAGCAGGAATCAGAGCCACCCAGCATGGGAGTCCTTGCTGCTGGCTGTTCCAGTGGGAACAGAGAGCAGTCGGAGAGGCTTTCTGTGGTGGAAGGTGGGCCTGGAAGGATGGATGGAGCTGAGGCGGGGCACCCTGATTGACCCCCATTAAGACAGGCAATGGCACCCCTCTCCAGTACCCCTGCCTGGAAAATCCCATGGATGGAGGAGCCTGGAAGGCTGCAGTCCGTGGGGTCGGTGAGGGTCGGACACGACTGAGCAACTTCACTTTCACTTTTCACTTTCATGCATTGGAGAAGGAAATGGCAACCCAATCCAGTGTTCTTGCCTGGAGAATCCCAGGGACGGGGGAGCCTGGTGGGCTGCCATCTATGGGGTCGCGCTTCACGACTAAGCGACTTAGTAGTAGTAGGACAGTCAAACACGCCTGTCTATGTGACTCCCCGGGATAGTGGAGAGAGATGCTGGAGGCAGATGGTGGCAGTGTTTCCCTTTTCCTGTCTCTGGCTTCAGTCCAGATCAGACATCTCTCTCCTACACTCTGGACCAGGCTCTGGGCCTGGACCCGAGGGACAGGATAGTCCCTGTCTTCACAGATGGGCTCCAGGGGTCAGAATCAGGCAATAGAGTCAAGCTCAACCCAAGGTGTGAGTTCAGGCCATGACTAGTGTCATGGCTCCAAAGTCAAGCCTCACTTAGGTGTCAGCTTAAAGTTATGGGTCAGAAGGTGATTTGGGCCAGGAAGCAAGCAGTGGACAGGGGCAGCACGGGGTCAGGCTGTTGTCTGGGATGCTGATCAAGCTATGAGAGAGAGCTCTGGGGATCTGCCAAGGGTTCGGGGCAGTCTGGAGTTTCTCTCTCCTTGAGAGCCTGGGGTTGTGGGTGCTGTCTGAGGGTGGGAGGTCTGAAGGCAAGGACTGGGGCTGGGAGGATGCTCCCCATGGCAACCCAGGCTGGCACTCAGGGTCACCCTGTACCCCCACCACATCTACCTGGTTCCAGCCCCATCTCCTCATGCCCCCGTCCCGGCTGGCCTTTAAAGTATGTAATTCAATTCCAGGGCGCCTGTCCTGGTTGCAGGCCTGGCCCCCACAAGGCTGCTCATATGCTCATATGTTCCCTGACAGAGTCCGGAGTCCCTCCTGCCTGGCCAGCTGCCCGCGACTAATGCATTGCTAATAACCAGGGTCTAGTTTCACAAGCCCCCCTCCCCTGCTAACGAGCTACAGGCAGCAGCCCTGCGCGTCGCGGCGCACACGCCTTGCCGTGGACCTGGCACACTGCCCACCACACACACACGGGAACGTGCACACACACATGTGGTCCCCAGCAGGAACCATGCTCCCACCATGCATGTGACTAACGTGCCAAGGGCACGCACTGGCCTGCACCGTGGGCAGAACTGACCCCCACGCTGACTTGGGCAGAGCAGAGTATGTGGGTTCCATGGCAAGGACACATGTGGCCTGTGGCCCACGTTAGCCCTGTTCCATGTCACGTCGGCTTGGTGGTTGGCTAGATGTATGGTTCTTTTGAACTTGAGTTTTGCTCTGAACAGCATTGACTGTCCCCGGTCCTTAGTCTTGGGGAGAGGCAGGTGTATGATGGGGAGGGGCAAGCAGAGAAAAATATCACTTGGCTTTTCAGGAGGATGTGAGAGATACAGGCCAGGAGTCGCACAAGAATGGGTGCCTTGAGGTCTGGCTGCTGCTGCTGCTGCTAAGTCGCTTCAGTCGTGTCCGACTCTGTGCGACCCCATAGACGGCAGCCCACCAGGCTCCCCCGTCCCTGGGATTCTCCAGGCAAGAACACTGGAGTGGGTTGCCATTGCCTTCTCCAATGCATGAAAGTGAAAAGTGAAAGTGAACTCGTTCAGGTCTGGCAGGGGCTCTCAAAATGGACCGGGGAGGCGAGCGTGGGTTCCCTGCATCTTTTTGCCCTGGGCATCACTCAGCAGGAAGGGAGAAGGGCATACAGCCACAGACTGGAGGGAGGCCTCCTAGTCAAGGCAGATGCCAGCAACTCGGGAATTCCTGCCACTTGTGGAGCCATTCTCTGAAGGGGGTGGATTAAGGGATCAGTGACCACCTGACTAGAAGGGCCCAGGCCTAGGAGACGTGGCTTCCTGGAGAGCCATGGGCTCCTAGGCCACATCACTAGAGGTGTGGTGGGTTGCCCACCCTAGGCCTGCCAATGAGGTGGTCATTTGAACTGCTCCCCATGGTTCTCTCCCTTTGGGGAAAGATCTGGGGGACAGAATCAAAGGAGGGGGCCTGAGGGTGGAATCCTGGCAAGGGGGAGAAGGAGCTGAATGAGCTGGGTCTACTTAGCAGAGGGAGTCTTTGCAGAGCCAGAGGGGACCAGAGTTGGAACTGGGCCCCAGCTCCAGGAAGTGAGGGTCTCTGAGGCCCACCCATCTTCTAGAGCTAGAGTAGGACTCACTGAGCCCAGGTCTGGGTCCAAAATGTCTTCCATATTGACTCTGGCTCTACCCACACCTCCTACCTGAGGCCCATGGACCCTGGAGGGGTTGGGAGGCCTTCCCCCCCCAACTTGGACCCAGCTGCACACACACATACACACACTTGTACTCACAGGCTCTCAGCCTTCCCCCCCCAACTTGGACCCAGCTGCACACACGCACGCGCGCGCGCACACACACACACACACACACACACACACACACACACACACACACTTGTACTCACAGGCTGTTAGGTCAGGTAGCCCAGACCCTGGTTTTCTGGGAGAAGACTGGAACGGGGACCAAGAAAGCCCTAAAGCCAGACGTGGCCCAGAGCGGCCCCTCCTCCGCCCCTGCCGGCTGCCCCTGTTTACGAGGCGGCTTAATGAGGCGGCGGGTGCCGCTGAGATGAACCAGAGCCCAGCCTGGGCCTGGGAGGGGCGCCGGACAGGCAGGCCAGCCTGGAGGGTGGGGGAGACCAGCACAATGGGGCTGGCCAGGCCGGGGGCGGGGTGGCGATGCCTCCAGGAGGAAATGGAGCAGCTGTCCTGCGGTCCCGCTGCCCCCGGAACTGCCCCCCATCCCTTTTCCGCCTCAGGCTGGAGGCCTCCCTGAGGGAGAGACCCAGCTGGGGCCAGGCTGGTGGGTGCGCTGGGCATCTGGGAACCCGGGCTCCGAGTTGGAACCCGTGATAATGACAGAGCTGGCTGAAGTCTGTTTGGCCCTCACCCTGTCCCTGCGTCCTTATTACAACCCTGTGAGGGAGATCGTTAACGCCATTTTACAGATGAGGACTGCAAGGCAAGTGGAAGTTAAGTCAGTCACCTAGCGAGGAGGGGATGGATGGAGCTGAAATCTGGACTCGGGCAGCCCAGCTCCAAGTCTGTGCGTGTGGCTTTCCCACAACAGCTTCTTCATGGGGGAGGAAGAGGGCAGCCCCGCACTAACCCTCTCTCACCCCAACCTCGTGTTGCCTCCAGCTGGGACCGAGGTCAGGGGCTTGTGAGAGCTGGGTGACAGCAGAGTGGAGATGTGAGCACAGTCCTGCTGACTCTCCCCTCGGGGTGCGGGGAGCTTTCTGTCTCCTTAAAGATCTCCCTCAGGACTGTCTTCGCTCCCTGGGGGCGGCGGGTCTCCTCCCTGACGTGTCTTTACTCTCCCCTAGAGGTGTTCTCAGTAGCCCCTCCCTCCCCCAGGGAAGTCCTTGTGCCCTCCAGGGGTATGTTCACTCCTCTCCCCTCCCCGAAGTGTTCTCCTGTCTCCTGGGGGTGCCTCACTCTCCTGACCTCCAGGGTCCATCATCCCTCTCCCCCCTCCTACTCCATGGTGGTCTGGCTGCAGGTGGAGCTGTCAGACGGCACGGCACACACCATCACAGATGCCTACGCTGGCAAGGAGTACATCATCCAGGTGGCGGCCAAGGACAACGAGATTGGGACGTGGAGCGACTGGAGCGTGGCTGCCCACGCCACGCCCTGGACGGAGGAGCCACGACACCTGACCACTGAGGCCCAGGCCCCCGGTGAGCCTCCCCTCACCCCGTGCTGCCTCCTGTCCTCCTGGGACTTGGAGCGTGTGCCCCAGGGCTCTCTGAACCCTGTGTGGCTGCCACACTCCCCTTGGTCTGTCCAACCCCTGCTGTTCCTTGTCCTTGCTGTTTGGACATTCTCAGCAGGGGCCACTGGATGGAGAGGTCATCTGTGCGCCTGGGGGAAGCAGCAAGGACCTGCCTGATGGGTGAGGCTGAGGCTGTCTCACCGGGGAGGCAGCACTGGTCTAACACAGGAGGCAGGAGCCATGTCTCGTGGACCCCCAGATCTGGGGGGATCCCCAGCCCTGGCCCAGCCCTTCCCTGAGTTTCCCCCATGTTCCCCAGAGACCACGACCAGCACCACCAGCTCACTGGCACCCCCGCCCACCACGAAGATCTGTGACCCCGGGGAGCTGGGCAGCGGCGGGGCAGCCTCGGCGCCCTCCTTCGTCAGTGTCCCTGTTACTCTGGCCCTGGCTGCCGCTGCTGCCACTGCCAGCCGTCTCCTGATCTGGTGAGTTGGGTGAGGCTGGGCGGCAAAGAGGAGCCTGAGGGGACCCCCGGGCCAGCCGCTTCTCTTATGGCCTCCTGCCCTGTTCACACCCCCAGAGCCCGGCATCCTGTGAGGACACGCCAGCGGACCTGCAGAGGAGCAGGAGGCCGGAGCTGAGCCCGAAGACCCCGGTTTCTATTTTGCACACGGGCAGGAGAGCCTTCTGCATTCTCTTCAGACACAATTTGTAGAGACCCCGGCAGGCCCGGGCCTGCCGTCCCTCCCCTGGCCCCGCCACCCCATGCCGGCCCACCTCCCTCCCTCACGGGAGGGGGCCATGCAGCTAACCCGCCCACCAAAGACCCTACCACTCGCCCCTGTCCTGCCCCCCTGGGGCTGGACCCTCCAACGCCAGCGACTCCCAGGAGCCCTTGGGGGGGCCTGAGGGGAGCCCCTCACATCCAGTCTCTCCTCCTGTCCCCGCCTCCTGTCTGTCCCAGGGTCTCTGTTGCCACCATCAGATTATAAGCTCCTGACGCTGGGGGGGCCCAGCCATCCCCTTCCCCCCAGCGCCCACACTTTTCAGTCCCCCACCTCTGTCCCTGTTTTTGTACGACCCTCCCCCTTTCCTGCTCCCACCCCACAGTATTTAATGCCCTGTCAGTCCCTTCTAGTCTGACTCAATGGTAACTTGCTGTATTTGAATTTTTTATAGATGTATATACAGGGGTGGGGGCGGGGGGTTCTCATTAAACGTCACCATTTCATGAGTCCTTGGAACAGACCCGCTTTGGAAAGGTAACCCTCACCCCAGGACCCCTCCCCTTCCAGGCCTGGAGGAGGGAAGGGGTGGGGAGGGGCAGTTCAGCTCCCAGGAGGTGTTTGGGGTCGGGGCTTTCTGCTTCTGGTGGGGAGGGAGCACTCCCTGGAGGCCACGGGCAGAGTTGTGGGGAATGAAAGGTCCCAGCCAGCGAGGCAGCTCTCACCTGGGGATGTCCTGACAGCCCATGCTTGCTTGCTTGTTTAGTTGCTCAGTCGTGTCCGACTCTCTGGAACCCCATGGACTGTAACCCACCAGGCTCCTCTGTCCATGGGATTCCCCAGGCAAGAATACTGGAGTGGGTTCTAGTCAGCCCTGCAGGCTGCTAAATCCTGGCAGGGCCGTGGCCTGTTAAGGGCTGTCTTCGGAGCTTCTGCACCCACAAGTGCCCAGGCCTGGCTTTACCCACAGGGCAGAGGAGCATGAAGGGGAGGAGATCAGGCTCCATCCTCTGGATGGAGGGCTTGTCATCCCTGCCAGCCAGGAGACACAGGCCAAGGTTCAGCCTGAACTCGGGGCTCAGTGCACAGAGGGGCCTGGGCCTGGGCGGGCAGGGAGGTTGCCCGGAGGAGGCCACCTGGCATGTGACCAGGGACTTGACTCAGGACGGGGAGTGTGGACTGCGTGGTTTACCCCGGGGTTAGGTTACAGCGAGGATTCTGTGTGAGTGGGAAAGGAGCAGGCTTTGGCTTCATAGGGTACTCAGTCTTTGGTGCAGCCCCACACCCTGCTCACACCCACACCCTCCCAGTCCCCAGACTGGGCCTCCAGGTTCCCTTTGATTGCTCCTCAGAGGAGGAGCCTCTGGCTGCCCCAGGCCTGCTCAGGTCCAGTCCCACTCTTGTCAGAGCCACCCCCTGCAGCTCCTTGGCTGAGAAGGCCCAAGGCTGGGGCCAAGTTGGAAGGTACCTTTGGCCTGGGGGTAGGGGCACAGGGTTAGGCCAGAGCCCCAGCCAGAGAGCCAGGCCTGGCTGTGCTCTGGGCAGCTGGAGCAAGGAGAGAAGTGGAGTCAAAGCCATGAACAATCAGACCTGTGCACACTTCCCCCACCTCCACCCCCAGCATGCACCAAGCCATACCACCACTGAGCCACTGACCCCTGGGTCACACATGCAGCCCAGGTTCAAGCCCTCCTCCTCCAGCCAGGGTCAGGAAATGGGTATTCCATTACTGGTCTCCCTGCCCACCTGGGATGATGTCCTGGGAGGATGGGTTCATGGTTCCAGGAGCACTGATGAGTCAGGCCTGGACAGGACTTCAGGTAGGTAAAGGGCTGAGAACAAAGGTGCCCGGCCCTCCTCCAGTCTGGGCGCTGGAGGACAGGGGGCGTTCCAGGCTGGAGATGCTGTGGAAGGCAGAGGCCAATGTCAGGCTAGAGACGCCTGTGGTTTTTCAAGCCAGATATCCCCAGCTGTATGAGCACACTGCTCCTCATCCACAGGAAGGGGCTCCCAGGAAGAACCTCCTGAGAAGCTGCCGTGGACCCATCTCTGTGTCCTGGATCCCCCGTGTCTGTCCTGGATCCACTGTGTCTGTCTGGTCTCTGTGAGGTGAAGCTTGGGCCTGAAACCTGCATTCCAGGCCCAGCGGGGGTGGAGGGCGAAGGAGGGTCACCAACTCTTGAGAAGGACATTGTCTTCTCAAGACAATGACAGTTGGTCTGAGCCTCCCTCTTCCCTGTCCTTGTGGTAGAAGGGCTATAGTAGGGGGTCTCAGGCGCATGCTCTTTCCTGCCTTGAGAGCCCTGGTCAGCCCTGACCCACCCACCGCCCACCCAAGGCTTGGGCATCATCAATCTGGCCTCCATTAGCAACATGGGAAAGCAATTATGTGGGGCCTGGGGAGGAGAAGGAGGGGAGGGGGCTTGCAGGAACCTCAGAGGCCGATGGAGAGGAGGATCAAGGCATCTCCCTGACCCCATTCCCAAGGGAGAGCCCCAGCCCCATCTCAAGCCCTTAGGGGGCTTCAGGGACAGTGTCCTCACCTCTGACCAGACTGGACCCGGGCCCAGCGGTGGTCATCCCTCTGGGGGTCCTGATCCCCGACCTCACAGAGGCTGCTCGCCTGGGGAGGGTCTTGGCTGCTGTCTGTGGCTGCCTCCTCAGGCTGGCTCTTCCACATCCGTTATATCTCGTCATGGTTCTGGGGAGCTGAGGACAGCCTTGGCATCAGTTTTTGGAGCTCAGTCAGAACCCGGAGAATTAAAATCCCGCTGGTGGGGGTTGGGGGGGGCCACTGCTGGGGGAGATTTGGATCCCACCCCATGGAGCAAGCAGCCCAGCCTTTCAGCTCACTAGTTCTTGCTCTCTCTAGGGGCATGGGAACCTTCCTCTGTGCCATTCCTGTAGCACTAACTTGTCCGCCCATCATCTCTCTGAACCTATTCCATGCCTATGTCTCCGTCCCATGCCTATCTCTGAACCTTTGTTCTGGTCCCTATCCTTGTGTTCCTCTCTGTATGTCTCCTGTGTCTGCTGCCCGCTTTGTCTTTCTAGCCATCTTTTTCTCTGTCTCCATCCCTGTCTTTGCCTCTGTCCCTTGTCTCTATCTCTCAGTCTTGTCTTTTCCTGCTTCCCTCCCTCTGTCGCTGTGGGTCTGTCCCCATTGCTCAGAGTCTCCGTGTCTCTCCCTGTGTGTCTGTCTCTGTGTATATATATCTCCAGGCCCAGCTGTGTGTCTCTCTTCCTTCTTCCAGACTCTGGCATCCCTTCCCTCTGTCTGCCTCTCTCTCCGTGTTCCTGTCCTGGTCCAGACCCCAGCCCCTGGCTGCCATGCCTCCCTGGCCTGAGCCAGGGGCTGTCCTGGCTTCTGCTGCCCCCTCTCGGCTGCCTGCCTGCCCTTCATCTTCCCGGGCAGGCAGTGATCAGTGCAGGCATCCCACGCCTGCCTCCCAGCAGCCAGCCAAGAGAGGGAGGTGGTCAGGAGACTGCAGGCAGGAATACCTCCATGCAACCCCCGGCATTGAGAACTCCCCAGAGCCAGTGAGCTCACTAATTCCTTAGGCTGGTGCTCTGAGAAAGCTTATCCTCACATGTAAAGAATAGGATACTGGCTCCAAAGCCAGCCCTGGGGCCGGCACCTGCGTGTCTTTGTGTCTTGAGGTCCATGTGTTCACTATGCCCAGAGCTACTGAACGTGGACAGGTAGAGACAGAACCTTCACAGGGTAGCACCTCCCTGGGGCTAAAGACTGGGGGGCAGGAAGGACTGGAGTGCAGTCCTCACCCCTTTTCTCAGAGGAGGGCAGAGAAGAGGGAGGTCTGAGCAGAGCAGTCTGATGGAGCTGGTCTGAGGAGGGAGGCTGGAAGGGACTTACCTGACAGTCACTCTGATGGGGAAGGCTAATCTGGAGGTGAGTGGGTCTGAGAGGGCCTGTGTGACAGGACTGGTCTGAGGGAGGCTGGCCCAGGACACTTGCTGCTGAAGAGATCTTGTTTGGAAGGGCCAATGTGAGGGCCTAGGCCAATCCAGAGATCTCCAAAGGGACCAGTCTGAGGAGGGTCTACTCTGAAGACACAAGGGTCTGAGAACAGGACCAGCTAGCCCTAGTTTGCCTGGGACTTTCCCAGTTTTAGCACTGAATACCCCCTCGTTCCCAGGAAAATAGAATAGTTGGTCACTCTATTTGAGAAGGTCTTGGCCAACAGCACTGGTCTAATGGGAGAGGCCTGTCTATGAGCAAGCAGATCCAAGGGGGCCTGGTCTGACAGTGCCTGAGGTTTGAGGGGAGAGGTTGCTCAAGGCTAGAAGCTTCTTTGAGCAGGAGGAGAAGGGGAGGACAGAGAAAGAGATGGTTGGATGGTATCACCAACTCAATGGACATGAGTTTGAGCAAGCTCTGGGAGATGTTGATGGACAGGGAAGCCTGACGTGCTGCAGTCCATGGGGTCGCAAAGAGTCGGACACAACTGAGCGACTGAATGACAACAAAGGCCCTGAAGGGAGTGGACGGTTTGGGTCCTTCCAAAGGGCAATGGCTTGGGGAGTGGCCACCAGGGGGCAGGGCAAGCTCTTAAGAGAATCAGAGCCAAAGGCTCCAGAGGGAGCCAGACAGTGTGGGGCTGTGTGTGAAGGGTGCCTGCAACATCGAGGACACGTCTGTGTGATGCTGTGCAGCTGTGCAGTCATGTTTCAGTGTGGCTGGGTGAGCAGGGGCACGTCTGTGATGTGGCAGCATGTGCCCAGTGCGGCTGCAGCTGAGGCCTTGTGCGTGACTATGGGGGAAGGAGCAGGAGTCTCGGGGCACCTGGACAGGGAGGCTGTGGGTGGGCCATCAGAGAAGTTTCCCTGGGAGGAGCTGAGATGGGGAGGAGAGATGGACCCAGGCCTCCCCATCTGTGCCCGCGCCTGCACACCAGAGGATCCTTGAGAGTGCAGACACTGAGTGCTTTGGTCACGCACAGGGGCAGTCCCCAGGCCAGTCTGCAAGCCTTGGCCCTGCCTGCCCCTCCTCTCCAGTGTCTCTTCTCCTGCTACCTTCACCTGGTGCTGCTCCAGCTGAACACCCCACGCCCCCCCCACTGCACCCCATTCCTCCATCACTGTTTCTAGTGCTCCTATCTCCATGTCTTGGTTCCTGCTGTTCCTTACCCGATATCTCCTCTCATGCTGCCTCCGTGAAACACTCCCTGCTCATCCCTCTTCATGGTGGGCTGGGTACCCACTCTGTGCAGAGGCTTAGTCCTGTGGACCCCAATCTCACCACTGGGACCTGAGAGTCACCGGGATGGGGCTGGTAGGATCTTGTCCAGAGTCGGAGGGTCCCTGAGGGGAGAGGCATGGACCAAGCAAGGCTGGGAAGCTCCGAGTTAGGACAGCAAAGAGACGTCACCATTACAGAATCACTCCACTTGGTCCTACCCCCCACTAACAAACCGAACAAAAGCCAAAACAAACCAAAACAAAAATGCTGTTACAAGCTCAAGTCCAACCAAACAAGGAAGTTCTTTTTATAAACCTTCAAATGCGATAGCCAAGGAAAGGAACAGAAGATTCTGAAGCAGTGTATGAGTGGTATGTCTCCTAACCCCATGGCCAAAAGTAGCACTGAGAAAAGGCAAGTCAACAGAACACCAAGAATTCTCACTAATACACTGTAATCTGAGAGAAGTGGACTGTTGAGTGAGTAGATAGCCTCAGGGAAAATCTGGGGAGGGGTGGGGAGAAAAAAATGCTTTGTAAATGTGCATGCGTGCTAAGTCACTTCAGTCAGTCTGCAACCCTATGGACCCGTCAGGCTCCTTTGTCCATGGGATTCTCCAGGCAAAAATATTGGAGTGGGTTTCTCTGCCCTCCTCCAGGGGATCTTCCTGCTGTATTCATCCATGAGACCTCAGGAGAGGCAGGAAGAGGTGCTATGGCTTGGCATCTTCCAGGGTACTGGTCTGAGGCTGGGGGCTCCAAAGCTACAGGATGAGGAATGCCCCACCCTCTAGCTGCAGCAGAATCTCTTAACACGGCCTCAAAGAGGCAGCGTTTAGGCCCCATCAAGGTCAGCAGGCAGCCCCACCCAAGCCACCCTTAGGCCATAGAGATGGGATGGGTGGACTTGAAAGCAATAGCCAGCTTTTAAACCATAGCTCCCAGGGGAAGATAAAATGGTCCAGACAAGATGGGCAGGCATTTGACTCCAGAGCAAGGAGAGGTCTGCT
Organism: Bos taurus; assembly: GCF_002263795.3. NCBI lineage: Eukaryota > Metazoa > Chordata > Mammalia > Artiodactyla > Bovidae > Bos > Bos taurus. Next base: position 75,914,911 of record NC_037335.1, on the reverse strand, counting down.
AAATGTGAGTGTGGCAGATGTAAGAGGAAAGGAAAGAGCATGGCCTCTAGGCGCATGGATCATAGCTACGAAAAAGGTGGGAAGGAAGGGAGGGAGGCAGGGAAAGAACGGAACAGGAGGACAGAAGGCAAAAACAAGATAAACAGCCCAATCTAGAAGAAAACACAACCAAAGGAATAAAAGCAGATTTCTGGCAAGTTCTTCCTGTTACGGAAGGCTGTAATAATAGTATGAAATCAATAAAACAGGAACTCAAAGACAGAATGATAAAACAACAATGAGATGCAAGAGAGATCACAGAACTAAGGAAAAATAATAAAGGACCAAAACAGTACCGTTACAGACGTAACAAATAAACCAGAGACAGCAAAGCACAGAATGGATATGACTGGACACCAAAGTAATGTGTAGGAAAGACTTGAAATACCAAGAGTAAATGTGATTGGAAAGGTAAAGACATTCAAGCAATTAGAGTGAAGGACAAAGACAAGCTACCATAGCATAATTAGCAGCCCTGAAGCTGAGGTTCCAAAAATGGAACAGCAAGAGTTATTAAGGTATGAAACACAGGAAGGCTTCCCCTGAAATGAAACAAGAACTGAATATTCAGATTGAAAGTGCACACCATATGCTAGAAGAATTGATACGGAATAGCATTGACATTAAGACACACTGATTTAGTAACCAAACTTAGAGGATAAAATAAGAATACTTGAGGAATCTAGGCAGAAAAAGCAAGTCATGTCAGTGGAGGGGAAAGTCAGTCTGAACTCAGATCTCTCCAAGGTAACATTCATCAAACGAAGATAATGAAACAAAATCTACAAAATTCTGAGGGTAAAAAAATGTCACCCCCCAAAACATAACGAACCAAGGGGTTGATCTCAATCATGAATTTAGGGATACAGAACTCAGGAGTCCTTCTGGAAAAACTAGGCAAGGACAAAATCCAACCAGCCGAGACTTGAACCAAAATAAGGAGCTGAGAAGGGCAAATTCATGGTAAAAGGACTGGAGCGTGCTCAGGTACTCAGTCGTGCCTGCCTCTTTGCGACTCCATGCTCCTCGTTGCAGCCTGCCAGGCTCCTCTGGTCATTATGTCTTCCTCCAGCGGGTTTTCCCAACCCAAGGATCACATCCATGTCTCCTGTGTCTCCTGCATTGGCAGCTGGGTTCTTCACTACTGAGCTACCTGGGAAGCCCCAAGAGGACTGGTGGTGAAGATTAATTCCTTTAGATTAAGATTTAACTGTTGGGAATTTTAGTTGCAGAATGGAATGTAAATATTATAAATCCTGATAAAATAAAAACAACATTGGCAACACAGTCTTGAATGGAGGAAAGGAGCGGGAAGGAGGGCAGAAAATCACATTTTCTTTCATAGTTCAGAGCAACTAATATGCAGATAAATCCAAAACATAATTGTAAAAATCCTACTCTAATCTCTTAGCTGAAATTGTTTGTCTTAACTTGAGAGGGTGCTTTTAAGAATGAATAGCTTTTTGAGGTGAGGAAATATTTAGTTGAAGTTTGTTTATTTCTTCATTTTCACTTTAGTTTCTTTCCCCTCTTAAATACAACAATGCACTTTGCCCTTTGGTTCTTAAAAAAAAAAAAACTTCTATAGTGTGTCTCATTCATTTTTGTGTCTGGCTCTATTTTTACCTCTCTCTCTCTCTCTCAATCTCCCTTAATGCTTTATGCATACAAATAATACTGACCATTTCTGTCTGGTGAAATCTTTGAATGACTGATTGAATTTTTCTCTGTATTCTTTTATATGACTTAAAAATCATTTAAAAAATAAATTTGCATCTTTTTTCTGTTTTTAAAAAACTATTATCTTTCTCTTTCTCTCTCCCTTTTGGTTTAAGGTAAATCACCTAATCTTGAGCCTAAGATTCCTCTTCAATCTGGGGATAAGATTTACATTAGAAGATGTTATGAAGATTGTGAGATAATCCACCACCCACCTGGTGGTAGGATGAATAATGGCCCCCAAATTAGTTTGCACCCTAATTCCCAGAAACTTTGAATGTTCATGTACGTGGTAAAAGGATTTTACAGCTGTGATTAAATTAAGGGTCTTAAAATGGGAAGATTATCCTGGATTAACAGGTGGTGTGGATGCAATCACAGCTATCCTAATAGAAAAGATGCAGGAGTCTTCAGAGGAGAAGGTGATGGGATGATGGAAGCAGAGGCTGGAAGATGTAGGAAAGGCCCTCAAGCTAGGGAACACAGGCAGCTGCTAGAAGCTGAAATGGTGGGGAAATCGATTCCCCTCCCAGGTCCACACCTTGACCTCAGCCTGGTGAAACTGATTTCAGTCCTCTGACCTTCAGACTGTAAGAGAATAATCTGTTGTTGGAAGCCATTAAGTTTGTGGTAATTTATTAAAACAGCAACAGGAAACTAACACCAGACATTCCTATGTGCTGTTCCTTTGGTCCAAGTTGACCTCCATAGCCATCTGTTTCATCCTCCCAACTCCTACTTGTTCAATGTTCAAGTTTCCCTGACATCGCCCAGAGGGGAGTGTGTATCCCCCATCACAACACTAACCACTGTTAGAGCTGCTCACGGATAGGTGTCTCTCCCTCCCAAGCTGTGCATGTGAGGTCAGGGCTGGAGACCAGGCTCCCTGCTTCCCAAGCCCAGCAGAAGACCCAGCTCAGTAACTGCTAAATGAACAGATGGGTAGGTGAGGGCAAGGTGAGCAGTTGGTGCCATGTAAATAATCATTACTCTCATTCCTTGGTGTCAGTGCCTCTCCCTTCCCGATTTCCACCTGGCTGTCTCCCAGGATCCTCTCCTCCTCATTACTCGCATGCTTCTAATCTCTAGAAAACCGATCTGTGTCTTTATCTCTGAGTTCTTTTCCTTGGTCATTGGTCCAAAACACATTTGGTGATACCTGTTGAGTCTATGGATAGGTTTACCTTTGGGTGTGCACGTGTGTGTGTGTCATGGAGACCCGTGAACCCCTTTAAGTGTATTTTCCTGGATATGCAGGACATGTGTAGTGAGCGTTAGACATATGTGTACTGTACGGATGTGTGTTTTCATGCGCATGCCTGTACCTGTGGGTAAGCTTGTTGTTTCTGCACACGTGTGCTTTTGCTTGTGTGCTGTGTGTCTCTGATTGTGGGTTATGTGTCTGTGTTAGTGTATGTCTGTACATGCAGGGAAAGACACCTTTTGATTTCTGCTCCCAAGCGATCTGGCTGCCTGAGGCAGACATTGGTGTGCCAGCTTAGCCATAGGGTTGCTGTCTTCCCTTTCCTGTCTCAGGCATACGGCTGGACCTTTTTCCTCCTTTTCTCCTGGGATGACAATCTCAGGTTCAAGGTTGGGCCAGCCACAGATATCTTCCCAACTCTGGCCTTCTGGAGGCCTAAGCTTCTTGAAGTGATTTTGCTAAGAAGAGAGGCAAAGTCACCCAGAGAGTCCCTCCAAATGAAGAGGGGGTTCTGCTTTTAAATGGGTAAGTGGGACCCACAAATACTCCCTAATGATGACCTAGGAGAGGGGTCAGGGCAGGCTTGGGAAGGAAGGATCCTGGACATTGAGCTCCAACCTAGGAATCTCAGTAGAGACCGTGTACACCACAGCATCAAATATCCAGTGTCTCTGCACAGTTGAAGAGGATGGAGTGGGGTGGTGCCCCTCATGACCTTCCTACTGCTTAGGACCTTGGAGAGGAGTTATATTTAATTTGGTTTGGTTTTACCACTTGAACCATTTTAGTGCATAAAGTGTAGAAGTGTTAGTCACTCAGTCGTGTTTGACTCTTTGTGATCCCATGGACTGTAGCCCGCCAGGCTTCTCTGTCCATGGGATTTGCCAGGCAAGAATACTGGAGTGGGTAGCCATTCCCTTCTCCAGGGGATCTTCCCAACCCAGGGATCAAACCCAGGTCTCCTGAATCACAGACAGATTCTTTACCATTTGAGCCACCAGGGAAGCATAGTTCTGTGCTTTTGAGTATATTCACACTGCTGTGCAACTATATATTTAATTTATATAATATTGTTATATAGGGCTTCCCTGGTGGCTCAGTGGTAAAGAATCTGTCTGGCAATGCAGGAGACATGGGTTCCAAGCCTGATCTGGGAAGATCCCACATGCTGTGGAGCAACTAAGCCTGTGTTCTGAAACAATTGAGCCTGTGCTCTACAGCCCACAAACCAACTCCTGAGACTGCACGCTGCAGCTACTGAAGCCCATGCACCCTAGAGCCCATGCTTTGCAACAGTAGAAGCCACCGTGACGAGAAACCTGCATACCATCACCAGAGAGTAGCCCCCGCTTGCTGTAGCTAGAGAAAAGCCTGTGCAGCAACGAAGACCCAGCACAACCAAAAAATAAATAATTAATATATTGTTATATATCTGGCTTATATATTTATATAAATATATATAAATTATGTATTTGTATATAAAACAGTTACTTGTGCTTCATTGACTACATGGAAACTTTTGACTCTGTGAGAGGGAAACTGTTAGTCATTCAGTCGTGTCCGACTCCATAGACTGAAGCCCGCCAGGCTCCTCTGTCCATGGAATTCTCCAGGCAAGAATATTGGAAGTGGGTTGCCATTCCTTTCTCCAAGGGATCTTCCCGATCCAGGGATCGAACGTGGGTCTCCCGCATTGCAGGCAGATTCTTTACCATCTGAGCCACCAGGGAAGACTGTGTGGATCAAAACGAACTGTGGAAAATTCTTAAAGCAATGGGAATACCAGACTACCCTACCTTTACTCTGAGAAACCTGTATGTGAGTCAAGAAGCAACAGTTAGAACTGGACTTGGAACAATGGAAAAGGAGTTCAACAAAGCTGTATGCTGTCACCCTGCTTGCTTAACTTCTATGCAAAGTACATCATGTGAAATGCCAGGCTGGATGAATCATAAGCTGGAATCAAGATTGCTAAGAGAAATACCAACAACCTCAGATATGCAAATGATACCACCCTAACGGCAGAACATTGTGTGTGTGTGTGTGTGTGTTAGTTGCTCAGTCGTATCCTACTCTTTGTGACCCCATGGACTGTAGCCCACCAGGCTCCTTTGTCCATGGGATTCTCCAGGCAAGAATACTGGAGTGGGTTGCCATTTACCTTCTCGAAAAAGGTGAAAGAGAAGAGTCAACATTCAAAAAACTAAGATCATGGCATCCATTCCCATCATTTCATGGGAAATAGAAGGAGAAAAAGTAGAGGAAGTAACAGATTTTCTTTTCTTGAGCTCCAAAATCACTGTGGACGATGACTGCAACTGTGAAATTAAAAAGCACTTGCTCCTTGGAAGGAAAGCTATGACAAACCTAGACAGCATATTAAAAAGCAGAGACATAACTTTGCCAACAAGGGTCCATATAGCCAAAGCTGTGGTTTTTCCAATACTCACATATGGATGTGAGCGTTGGACCATAAAGAAGGCTGAGTGCTAAAGAATTGATGCTTTTGAATAGTGGTGCTGGAGAAGACTCTCGAGAGTCCCTTGGACAGCAAGGATATTAAACCAGTCAATCCTAAAGGAAATCAACCCTGAATATTCACTGAAGGACTGGAAAAGACCCTGATGCTGGGAAAGACTAAAGGCAAAAGGAGAAGGGGACGACAGATGACAAGTTGGTTAGATAGCAAGTCCAACTCAATGGACATGAGTTTGAGAAAACTCTGGGTGGTAGTGAAGGACACAGGAGTCTGGCTTACTGCACTGCACGGGATCTCAAAGAGTCAGACACAACTTAGGACTCAACAACAACAATATAATTTATATAAAATACATTTCATTTATATAATTATTTGGTTTATAAAATAGAGAAACATTACCAATTTTGCCAGCCTGAGCACACTCAATCTCTGGACTCAGTGTTACCAGAAAAGCAAGCACATACCAGTTGTAGGAGAGACTGTGGAGAGGCAGAGAATGCCACCCTGCGGGGGAAGATGGGCACATGAGGCCCCTCCTGTGGGGAGGAGCGGACTGGGTGCAGAGTTGGAGCGGCAGAGAAGGTGGACGTGGGCAGGCTGGGCTCTGAAAGCCAGGCTGAGGTTCAGGAGCTTCTGCTGAGAGTCAGGGGGCCCTGGGAGCTGGGGAGGTTGTGTTGGGAAAGACTGAGCTGGGGCCCTGCAGAGGAGGCAAGGAGGAAGTGAATTCAGAACCCACGGTGGTGAGACTAGAAGCAGGACTGCGTGAGGTGCTTTGAGAGAACGGTGTGTGAGCACTAGGGCCGGGACAATGAGAACCGTGTCTTTTTTTTCGCCTTTAAAAAAATTTTTTTTAAAAAACTGAAGTACAGTAGCTGTACAATATTATATAAGTTCCAGGTGTACAATAGAGTGACTCACAATTTGTAAAGGTTATGCTGCATTTATAATTTTTATAAAATATTGGCTATAGTCCCTGTGTTGCACAGTACATCCTTGTAGCTTATTTTATACACGGTAGTTTGTACTCTTACCCCACTACCCGTGTGTTGCCCCTCCACGCTTTCCTGTCCCCACTGGTAAAAACCAGTTTGGAGAACTGTGCTTTTAGAGCACAGAACCACCACATCTTGAGCGTAGGGTGGAGGAGGAAGGGAGAAGAAAGAGACCTGAGCAAGCCCTGTTGACTGGAAGACTGGAGGGCTGTTTATTGAACTAGTGAGCGTAGGAGGAGGATAGGCTGTGGGGAAGTTGATAATAATTGTGGCTCAGACATTCAGTCACTTGCCTGTGGTTACATAGCATGTAAGAGGCAGCCGGGCTCAGATGCAGACACGTCAAGTATAAGTACGGAAGCATCCAGTCAGTAGTTACTAGAATGTGCTCAGGGGTCAGGTAACCTGGGCTCCTGTTGACCTGTGACAAGGTGATTAATCTCTCTAAGGCTCGGTTTCCTTAAGTGGAAAATGGGGAGACAACACTTATCTCATTAGGGTTGTAAGGATTTAATGAGATGATGTATATAAAGAAGTTAGTACAGTGCCTACTATGTTGTAAACACTCCATAAATCTTAGCTTCTAATAACCACAGCAGCAGCAGCAACAAATACTAGTCTGGGACTTGGGAGTGAAGGTCTGGGTTGGTGTTAAAGCACTGTTGGCACAACAGTGGGTGCTGAACTCATGATGCCAGGGAGGAGCTCACTGGAGAGGAGAAGAGGAAAGGAGGGTGGGTGCAGAGAGGATAACCTACCACAGAGGCTGCAGAGGGGCCAGAGAAGCAAGACAGCCATGCTGCATGGCGGAGTTGAGGGTAAGGCAGCAAATTCATTTTTTAGAAAAGTTAATTAGCTTACTTATTTTGGGCTGTGCTGGGCCTTTGTCACTGCATGCGGGCTTTCTCTAGTTGCAGTGAGCAGAGGCAACTGTAGTTGTGATGCTCAGGCGTTTCATTGCAGTGGCTTCTCTTGTTGCAGAGCACTGGCTCTAGGGCATGTGGGCTTCAGTAAGTAGTTGTAGCTCCCAGGCTCAAGAGCACAGGCTCAGTAGCTGTGACGTGCAGGCTTAGTTTCCCTGTGGCATGTGGGATCCCAGGCCAGGGATTAAACTCGTGTTCCCTGCATTGGCAGGCAGATTCTTAACCACTGGGCCACCAGGGAAGTCCCTCAAATTTGGGTTTTAATCCAGGCTGTCACTGCTGCTATGGGGCTTTAGAAGAGCCCCCCAATTGCCTTGATCCCCCATTCCTTCATCTGCTCCATTGACCTGGTCTGTGTGCAGGTGATGGAAATCTGTGATACCTGTACAGCTCTGGGTGCTTCATAAACAATAGCTGTTGTTAGGAGAAGGAATAAATGTTCCCAGAGACAGTGGCTTCGTGGAAGACAAAGAATGCTAGTGTCTTAAGAAGGGATCAACAGCCTCACCACTGCCAAGAAGTCAACAAAGATAAAGGCAGAAGTATATTCATTAGATGTGACAAGGAGATGAAAATGACCTTGGTGAGCCAGCTTGAGGGATGCTGAGCACAGAAGGTGGGGGCAGTGGCTGAGGAGTGATAGGAGGTAGGGAGTGGAGCTGAGCAAGCAGGTGACTGCTCGGCAGGGAGGAGGGAAGATGATCAAATGGGGAGTGGGTTGCGGCAGGCATGGTTCTGAGATGGGGAACCAGAGCACATGGCACGTTTGCCCATCCCAGAGTGTGACTGCTTTGTATCAACCCTGCCTCCACCTGAGGTGCTGGCTCCAGGCCTGGGACTCTCTGTTGTCTACACAAAGCCTCTCTGTCTGGGCACAGACCATGTTACGATCCCAGGGTGCTCTGGGCCCCAACCTGGGTCACCCAGCGTCAAGGCCAGGCACCTCCTCTCTCCACCCTACTTTCTGGTGTGGCCAAGGAAAAGTCAAAGTGGTTCACACCTTCTGCCAGGGCCTTGGCTTCCATTCCTCTCCCTTCATGACTGGATCTGTGCAGCCTGGGGAACACAGAGAGTAATAATAAAAATAGTTATCAATTATATCCTTTCTCCTGGTTCCTTCTCACCAGTATTTAAACAATCCTGTGTTAGAAACACATAAGATGTTTTTATTTTATTTCTACTTATTTAAAGAACCATCTTGCCTGAGTTAGAATTCAGGGTTATTTTTTAAAATTTATTTTTATTATTTGTTTATTTGGCTGTGCTGGTCTCAGTTGCGGCATGTGGGATCTAGTTCCCTGACCAGGGATTCAGGCTTTCCAGATGGTGCTAGTGATAAAGAACCCACCTGCCGATGCAGATAGAAAGACATAAGAGTCTTGGGTTCGATCCCGGGATTGGGAAGATCCTCTGGAGGAGGGCACGGCAAACCCCTCCAGTATTCTTGCCTGGAGAATCCCATGGACAGAGGAACCTGGTAGGCTGCAGTCCATAGGGTCACACAGAGTTGGACACGATTGAAGCAACTGAGCACAGTATCACGACCAGTGATTGAACCCAGATCTCTTGCATTAGGAGTATGGAGTCTTAACCACTGTACCACCAGGGGAATCCAAAAACATTTCAGAAAAAAAATTCCTCTAATTCCACATCCTTCTGTATCTATTCTCCTTCCACCCAATTTTTCCAGTCAGTAATCTATATTGCATGAGCTTCTTATTCCTGAAGTAAGAAAAAGCAAAAGAGTTCCAGAAAAAGCAAGAGTTCCAGAAGTAAGAAAAAGCAAGAGAGTTCCAGAAAAATATCTACTTCTGCTTTATTGACTATGCCAAAGCCTTTGACTGTGTGGATCACAACAAACTCTTGAAAATTCTTAAAGAGATGGGAATACCAGACCACCTGACCTGCCTCTTAAGAAATCTGTATGCAGGTCAGGAAGCAACAGTTAGAACTGGACATGGAACAACAGACTGGTTCCAAATAGGGAAAGGAGTATGTCAAGGCTGTATATTGTCACCCTGCTTATTTAAATTATATGCAGAGTACATCATGAGAAACGCTGGGCTGTATGAAGCCCAAGCTGGAATCAAGATTGCCGGGAGAAATATCAATAACCTTATATATGCAGATGACACCACCCTTATGGCAGAAAGTGAAGAGGAGCTAAAAAGCCTCTTGATGAAAGTGAAAGAGGAGAGTGAAAAAGTTGGCTTAAAGCTCAACATTCAGAAAACTAAGATCATGGCATCTGGTCCCATCACTTAATAGGAAATAGATGGGGAAACAATGGAAACAGTGATAGACTTTATTTTAGGGGGCTCCAAAATCATTGCAGATGGTGACTGCAGCCATGAAATTAAAAGACACTTGCTCCTTGGAAGAAAAGTTATGACCAACCTAGACAGCATATTAAAAAGCAGAAACATTACTTTCCCAACAAAGGTCTGTCTAGGCAAAGCTATGGTTTTTCCAGTAGTCATGTATGGATGTGAGAGTTGGACTATAAAGAAAGCTGAGTGCCAAAGAATTGATGCTTTTGAACTGTGGTGTTGGAGAAGACTCTTGAGAGTCCCTTGGACTGCAAGGAGATTCAACCAGTCCATCATAAAGGAAATCAGTCCTGAATATTCATTGGAAGGACTGGTGTTGAAGCTGAAACTCCAGTACTTTGGCCACCTGATGCGAAGAACTGGCTTATTTGAAAAGACCCTGATGCTGGGAAAGATTGAGGCAGGAAGAGAAGGGGACAATAGAGGATGAGATGGTTGGATGGCATCACCGACTCAATGGACATGAGTTTGAGTAAACTCCAGGAGTTGGCGAGGGACAGGGATGCCTGGCGTGCTGCAGTCCATGGGGTCACAAAGAGTTGGGCATTGTTGAGCAACTGAACTGAACTGAACTTACTCCTGAAACCACAATACCCCATCTCCACTGCCCACTGCAAATATAGAGTGAGCTGCTTTTTGCCAAGATAATAACCTCCTTGTTCTGACGTCCAATGGTCCCTTCCTATGAACTACCTGGCCCTCTCTTTGGCATTATGGATTGCTGATCTCTCCCTCCTTCTTGAATCTCTGTCCTTTCTTGGCTTCCTTAAAACTATGTTCCTTCCTGTAAATATAGTAGAACATAAAACTATGTTCTACCTCTTTGAGAGCTTCTTCCTTATTTACTTTGAACATGTATCCATGAACATCAGTATGGTATCCTCCTTCATGTTTCTTTTCCCTTCTGGTGGAACAGCCTTTTACTCATATGGTTTCATGGGAGTCACATCCTATGACCCCACCTCCCTTCCCTCTCCACAGGTCATTGGTGTTGTGGTCCAAGCGCAGGTTGGAAAACAATTTCCAGACATGAAGCAGAATGAATGGAGAATAGAGTTTATTAGAGCAGAAGATGCTGTTAGAACAGTGGGTTCATCTCCTGACAGACCAGGGAGAGCCAACACCTTTCATGGGCTAGTAGCCAATTTTTATAGCCTCAAGACAAAGAAAATTCCTGCTGGAAGGGTGGCATTAGGTGATTGGTTAGGGTGCTATGACAAATCTAGACAATGTATTAAAAAGCAGAGACATCACTTCGCTGACAAAGGTCCATATAGTTGAAGTTATGGTTTTTCCAGTAGTTATATATGGATGTGAGAGTTGGACCATAAAGAAGGCTGAGCGCTGAAGAATTGATGCTTTCAAATTGAGGTGCTGGAGAAGACTCTTGAGATGCCCTTGGACTGCAAGGAGATCAAACCAGTCAATCCTAAAGGAAATCAACCTTAAATATTCATTGAAAGGACTGATACTGAAGCTGAAGCTCCAATAACTTGGCCACCTGATGTGAAGAGCCGGCTCATTGGAAAAGATCCTGATGTGGAAAAAGACTGAAAGCAAAAGGAGAAGAGGGCAGCAGAGGCTGAGATGGTTAGATAGCATCACGGACTCAAAGACATGAATTTGAGCAAACTCCAGGAGATAGCAGAGGACAGAGGAGCCCGGAGTACGCAGTCTATGAGGCTGCAGATTTGGACATGACTTAGTGACTGAACAACAACAACAATAGGGTGTTCTAGGGTGGGTAATAGGGTGGCTATTTTTATCAAATACGGAGTCAGGGGGCTGGCTGGTTTAGATTGGGGGGCTCGTGGCAATGGTTGCTATGGGGTTCAGTCAGTTTCAGGGATGACCTTGGTGCAGGGCTCCACATCTGTGACCTTGGTGCAGGGCTCCATAATTGGGGCAAGGAATGGCACCTGACCAAAGCCAGGCTGATGAGAGCAAGTCCTTAGGAATTTTGGAGTTTGAACTGAGAAGCATAAACCTGAACTGGAACTGAAAGAGATGAATCAACATTTTGTTAGGTACCTGGATTTAAACTATCAATTTGAGCATTATCAGAAGCTGGGTTTGTTATTATTATTATTATTATTGTGGTGACTGAGGAAGTGTAAGATGCTTGTCTGGAAAGAAGAAAGGAGAGGGAGAAGGCAGGGTCGGGACAACAAGCAGGGCTTGTTCAGTTCCTCAGGCTCTTGCAATGTACTTCCATCTTGATTGCTGGGACCTGGGCCTCTCAGGTCCAGGGAATCAATATCAGAGAACAGCCGATAACTTAGCTTCTGCAGTTCAGCAAGGTGCATAAATGATCTAGCTCCTAGCAGTCTGAGGTCAAGACTGAAACATTCCCATATCTGAGTTAAATAAGTTAAAACTTGCTCTGTAGTCCTCTAATTGCTTTCAGACCACCATTTTGGATATCTCTACCCTGCCAGGTGTGGCTCCCCTGGTGACTTAGCAGTAAAAAAAAAAAAAAAAAATCCACCTATCAATGCAGGAGTCCCGGGTTCAATCCCTGGGTCGGGAAGATCCCCTGGAGAAAGAAATGGCAACCCACTCTAGTGTTCTTGCCTGGGAAACCCCATGGACAGACGAGCCTGGAAGGCTACAGTTTATGGGGTTGCAGTCAGACACGATTTAGCGACTAAACACCACCACCACCACCACCCCGCTGCCAGGCAAACGTGATGATGTCTCTCACCATAAAGTGACTTGAATAGGATGCAGGAAAGGCAAGGACATCATTCAAGGACAGGTTGAAGAAAGGTTTCCAGCCTTGTCACTCCAGCCTGTGATGCCCCAGGAAGCCAGAAACCATAGTCAGAGGGACTGAAAGTGCTCCCAGACAGAGTGCTAAAAAGGAGAAACTGCTCCAAGAGCTGGCACAAACCTTGCATCTTCTTGGCAAACCTGAAGATTCAGAAAGCGTGGTTCTACAAAATTCTAGCATTGATTATGGAAGTGGAAGTCTTGTGGTATTCATGGATGTTTTCAACTTTTAAATAGTGTTTCTATCTGGGCAAAGTTCTCATTTAAAAACCTAGCCTCCTCAATACAGAAGTCAGAACTAAAATTCCAGGCACCCCTTGCATTTTGTCTACAGGCATGCTACTTCCCCCACGTGAATCTTTGATTGGAAGTGAGCAATCTGAGCGAGGTAAATATCACTAAAGTTCAGCAGTATTTCTGGTTCTCCTCTCCTTCTAAGCACCAGGAGGACAGTGCTTGTGGTCATGAGATGTGTTCTGATCAGTGCAGTGTGAGCAGAAGCCAGTATACGCTTTCCAACCTCACTCTTCTGCCACAGCCAACTCTGAAGGTTCATATCAAGAAGGTAGCATCGGGACTTCCCTGGTGGTCCAGCAGAGAACTTGATTCCACATGCTGCAACGAAGAGGTCACATGCCACTACTGAAAGACCCTGTGTGCCTCAACTAAGATCCAGTGCAACCAAATAAATACTTAAAAAAAATTATTTTAAAAAGAAGAAGGTGTCATCGTAAGCTGGTGGAGCTTCCGATAGCTTAGATCCCTCAGTGACCACAGTGAGAAGACTCTTCCTCTCCCTTTCACCCATACTGGAACCGTAGCTGAACAACAAATACATCTTTGCTATTTTAAGCCAGTAAGATCTGGAGGTTGTTATCTAACGAATTCTGTGTTATCTAACAAATTCTGACCGATATAGAAAGGAGGCAGGTTGGACATAGGACTTGAATTTCCTATAGCACAAGTGTCTAGCTTTTGGGAGTGGTGGTGGCAACAGCAGTGGCTTCCTCGTGGTTACAATACTGAGTTCTTGATGCACATTGAGTACGGCAGAAACCATCACAATATTGTAATTATCCTCTAATTAAAAATAAAAAAAACAATACTGAGTTATTACCACCAAAGTGCCATAGGGCTTAGTGTTTGGAGCAGTGATGACTGCCACTTCCTCATCAGGTTGCACGGTGTGGTTTGGGTGTTGCTCCTAGAAACAGCCTCAGGCCCGTTCCCCTAACCCTCCTAACAACGCTGAGCTACACGATATCTTTGAACAAATCCCTTTTATGCTTCAACTATTCAGAAGTGGATTCCATTATTTGTGATCAAGAACTCTGACTGATAAAATTGCTATATTTAGTAAATCTCATGTTCTATCAATTATAAGAGGCAAGTTATTTGAATTACTAAATGAATAATATGAATCACTAAAAAAATAGAGGTTTGAAATAAAAAAATAGAGGCTGTTACATGCCATTAATGGTAAGATATATTCTGATTTTAGAGTTGTTTAAATTTGAAGAAAAATGGGCCTCAAGATCAATGAAATATGATATTAGCCAACGGAATTCTCCCTACCCCCACCCCAGATGTAATTGACAGATGGCTGATTTTCAAAGAATAGTTGTAAAAGAATAGTATCATCTGGGAGGAAAAATAAAACCATACCCAATCCTTATAAATGCAGAGATGTGTGATTGCTCAATTCCAGAAAAATCCCTAAGACACCACCAGAAAGTGGAGTGCTAATCAGTTCAGTGTCCCATAGAGAAACCCTCCCACAATGGTGCTCTCAGAGCACTGGGTAAGGAATCTCATTTTTGTGGGCAAAACCTGGGGCAACCAGATTGGCTGATGGAAGAACTCTGTATTCAAAGAAGTGAGTCAACCAATAGCTGCCAAGAGATTTTCTAGTCCCATCATTTTCATTGTTACTCATGGCCAAAATACATTCTATTATGGCCACTATATAATGGCCACTATATAATTAGTGGCTACCGTACAATGTTTTCTTTCTACTCCATTTTACTCTCTATATCTTCCATCTCTAAATATCAGGAGCTTTTTTGTGGGCAGGTGGGGAGGAGTGGTTTAAAGGATACGAAGAATATTGGTCCTGTGATTTACCCTCCAGAAGCAGCAGCTGGATGTGTCATTGAGCTGTCCTCCATTGAAAAGGAAGTTAATTTATTGGCATATATACAATGGGATAGTTGGATTATATAGGTGAGGGCATTTTTGGAATCATACATATAGGGAAACAATGAACTATAGTGAACAAATGCCATTCTGCTTTTTCAGAATCTCTCTTCTTCTGTTCTACTCATCCCAAAGTCCATGCAGTTATGATGGTAGGGCCATGTTAAGCAATCTGATTCTCATCCATTCCTTGGACCCAGTTAATTGGTCCAAGCCTCTAACTAAGCTGAGTCAATCAAAGTGCTTCCTGAGAAACATGCAAACTGCAGCCAAGAAAATGAAGCCAGTGTCTTTTTGGACGCCTAGACAGTACGATTTTAAGCTTTGGGGTTGTCTGAAGTTTTGTTTTTCAGCACATGGACCAGAAGCACCTTGGAAGCCAGTCTTGGGGTGGGGATGACAATGTTGAGGCAAGGCAGAGGATGGAAATGAAGGAGACAGGCAGAAAATAAGAGAGATGAAAAGTGGAGAGATGCTAATGGCTTTTGTACCTATTAGTTTCGGTTGTTCTTGAGGCATCCTTGTCTTTAGGTTTCAGGTATCTGATGATAAATGTATCTTTTTGTTTAAACCAGTTCCTATTTTTCCTGGATGAGTTCTTTCACTCTCCTGGTTTGACTACTGCCCCTCTGCTAAAACTCACAAAATGTTATCTTCAACCTGGACCTCTCTCCTGCACCTCAGACCTGTTTATCCAACCATCTAGTGAACATCTCAACTTGGATGTCCAATTAGTACCTGAAATTCAACATACCTGAAACAGAACTCATCACCTCCCCACCTCAAACCCCTGCTGAAACTTACTCCTTTTCCTGTGTTCTCTATCTTAGCAAATAGCATCACGGTACTACTATCACCGGGCTTCCTTGGTGGCTCAGTGGTAAAGAATATGTCTGTAATGCAGGAAACCCGGGTTCCATCCCAGGGTGGGGAAGATCCCCTGGAGGAGAGCATGGCAACCCACTCTAGTACTCTTGCCTGGAGAATCCCATGGACTGAGGAGCCTGGGGGACTTCAGTCCATAGGTCGCAAAGAGTCAGACACAACTGAAGCATCTGAACACGCACACATGCATCCCTATCACCAGCCAGGTGGTTATCCCAGACTTTTCCTCCCTCTTACTCCCCATATCCTATAGGTCTAGGGCTCCAAGTCCTGACAATTGTAACTTAGAGAGTTATATTCTCAATGCTTTCTTGATCTCCCCATTCCTATTTCCCTAAGTCATTTCAATCCCTCACCTACACTCTCAAATGCCTTCAATCCCTCCTTCTACCCAGCCGCCCAAATCATCCTTCTAATTTCTGAATATGATCACATTTACCCCTCTGTTCAAAATTTCTTCAGTGGCTCCCCACTGTCTTCTGGATAAAATCTAAACTCCTGCAGCTGGGTCACAAATTCACTCATATTACACTCAGATGTGCAATATTATTAGTCTTCTCTCTTTCCTAGAACTGATTTGATCTTGTTCACAGTGCCCCCACCCTGCTGGGTAACAGGAGCAGGGGAAACTAAAATTAATCCTCTCTGGTAAATTCAGTTGGGTCTGAAATTTTATTTTAGACATGTCTAAGTAACTCAATAGGTTTGGATGACTCAGACTTTCAGGTTGTTTTACCCTTCCTTGTCTCATTTTCAAGATAGCACTTGGATTTATAGAGATGTCATTGAAGGAAGGGGGTCCCTTACCCATGTGGTCCCTGGGGTTGTGTCATTTGGCATTTATTGAGATGCAGCATTTGCTGAGATGTGTCTGGTATAAATACCATCCTCAGAGGTAGCTATTACAGATGAGGAAGCTGAGGCTAAACTATTTTACACATGAGGAAGCCAAGGCTAAAAGAGGTTGAGTAACTTGCCCAAGATCACAAAGTTAGTTAAGTGGCAGAACCAGAAATCAACACCACCCTGATTCTGGCTGGGTTTGCATCTAGAAGTCCAGAGATAAGTTAACATTGGGATTTGGGAGCACTCAGAAGTCTTCACAGTATAGCTTCAGAGCTGTGCTTACCCATGGGAGAATATGTCTAGTGGAATGAGAAAAGGGTCCATTCAGAACACTGAGGAATCACTGGCATATGAAGTCGGGTGGGAAGCCCTACTTGATGGCTCCTGCCCAAGCAGACTTTTCTCTTAGGAGAGCTTCTAAATGGAGGAGTCAGGAGCTTCTAGGATGGACAGTCGTGCCTGATTATATTCCAGCCGGGGCTAAGCCATCCCTCAAAATACCCCATTCCCCTCTGTCCTAGGCTCCCCCATAGAAGGTCAGAATACGAAGCCCTGACCGATACTGGGTAGGAACTCAACATGTGTCAAAACAACTTATGTTGTCAGAGCTGCTCACACGTCCTGAGGCCAGGGAATGTGGAACCAACCACAGACCCTCTGAAGTGGGGATGCAGGGTTCACATTCAGGTGAGAGTGGACGTGCGGTGGTATAGGGGACTTCAACACCAGGAGGTTCGGTCTCCTCCCGGATGTGGTATCCCAGTGCCTTCCTGCAGATGAAGGGGACAGAGACCTCTCCCAGATATGAAGAGGTGGTCCCCTCAAGTGGATACAGAGGCTTTGGCCTTTTTCAGCTTTTGGGTGTGCAGATCTTCCTGGTGAGGTAGGTGTAAGAAATCCCCGCAGGTAGGCGGGTCCCGCTCCTGTACCCTTCCCCGGGGGAAGTATCCAGACTGAATAGCCCCTTCAGCCCTCTTCCCACCCCCGCCCCCGCCCGCACAAGGGGTGAGCCTGTCTTCTCCCCAGGGCACAACCAATGGCAAGGGAGCCTGGCACGGGCAGCCAATTAAATAGCGGCAGCGGCGAGGGATGGCTCTTCCTCCGGCAAGCCACCGGCCGCAGCCTCCCAGGAGGCGGGGCTCCTTCGCTGTTTTTGCGGCCGGCGGAGCCTGGCCGAGCCTAGCCGAGAGACCCGTCGAGCCCAGCCGAACGTAGCCGAACGCAGCCGAGCCTAGCCGAACCCCGCGCCCAGACTGCCGCCGCCGCCCGAGCGCCGCCGTGCGAGCAGGCGAGCGGCCGCGGCCGCGGAGGAGGCGCCGCCCCAGGGGGAGGAGGTGGCCGCTCGCCGCAGACCGCCCGCGGCAGAGGCCGCCCCGGTCGCGCCGCGGCGGGAGCGGCCGGCGGAGGCTGCGCTGCCGAGGGGGAGGGCCGGGGGAGGGGAAGTCACCCGTGCCCACCTCCCGCTGCCCCCCGCCCGCAGACTCCCGAGCATCATTCGGCGCCCAGCATCCCGCTACCCCGGATTCTCCCGCGGGCGCGCACCGGGCTTAACTCAGGTAAGAGGGGCCCACCCACCACGGGCATGGGGGTTGAGAACCAGAGACGGAGATAAAGAAGCTTAAGACAGAAACACAGCCGGGGAGAAAGAGAGTCAGACAAAAAGACAGACACGCGAGAGACGCACAGAACTACAGAGCCCTTACAGAGAGGGGAGTGAGACACGTCCACGGGGACAGATGGACACACAGCGGGGAAGAAAAAGAGACGAGAGACACAAGAGACCTAGGCATACAGAGACTGATCCAGAGATACTCAAAAAAATAGACTAGGAGAGAAAGGAGACACAAGAGAGACACTCAGGACTCAGAGATGGGGACACAAAAGAGAGACAGATATAAAGAGAGCTACAGATGGGTACACACCGGAGGTGGGTATACAGAGGCTGAGGTGCACATCCAGGCAAGAACCAAGGGACAGAGTAAGAGCCAGACACAGAGACACACGCACCTGACCTGGTGAAACAGTCTCTCTGAGAGGCGCACCTAGGTACACAGTTTTGGATACACAGACCCACACACGCCTGCCAGGCCTCCACAAAGTTCCCTCTGTGTGAGCTGGCACCTCTGGAGGTCTCTTGGGCTGGTTGGCTGAAGTCCTGAGAGCAGGGAAGTGTCCAGGCCACACCAAAGCTGGTCACAGTGCCCATCCTTCAAGGCCTTGGGCTTCCTCAATCCCACCCACTCTTACAGTTCTTCTGAGGGCTGGACGTTCAGTGGGTAGGGCCAGGCCATGCCCACTCCGGCTTCCCCACTGGTGCCACACCCCCATCCAGGTGCCCAGAGCCAGGTCCTGGCTCTGTGGGGTGTTTAGACCTGTTGGGAGGCCGGAGGTATGGGAGGGGGCTCTCTTCTCCACCCTCTCCTCCTCAGCCTCACCCTCCCCTTTCCTCCTCACCATGCTTTGCCTCTGCTCTGTACCCCCGACAGGCTCAGACATCTCCACTGCCCAGGGATCGCTGAGTGTGTGGAAGGCCGGCTATCCCAGCGCCCCGCTTCGGCATGGGTCCTGCCATTGAGGCAGCTTCTCAGCCTGTGCTCATCTGAGGGTGCACCCGTCATGGGGGCAGCCCTCTCCCAGGGGGCCCTCATCGCCATCATCTGCAACGGCCTCGTCGGCTTCTTGCTGCTGCTGCTGTGGGTCATTCTCTGCTGGGCCTGCCACTCGCGCTCTGCCAACATCGACTCCCTCTCTGAATCCAGTCCCAACTCCAGCCCTGGCCCCTGTCCTGAGAAGGCACCCCCGCCCCAGAAGCCCAGCCATGAAGGCAGCTACCTGCTGCAGCCCTGAAGGCCCCTGGCCTAGCCCGGAGTCTGGGACTTAAGTCCACCCCACCTGGCACCTGGAATCGGGATCCCAGGGTCCAGCAGGCCTGGGGTCCAGAACTCAGAGTCCAGCCTGTGTGGAACTGGACCTAGCCGCCCAGTGTCTGGTCGGCCTGGCTCCAAGAGGGGCCCTGCCCCTAGGTAGACAGTCTTGGGGCAGGGGTTCATGAGTTGGTGCTAGGGCAAGGGCCATCTGGACTCTGCTCCATCCCAGCGGACGGGGGTGGGGTCCACCCTCCCCCTAGGCCAAGCGCCTCTCGGCCCTCAAGGTTGGGGAAGCAAACTAGAATCCATGGCAATAATGGGAGGGTGTCCAGGCTGGGCCCCTCCTCTGGTCCTCCTACTGTTTGCTGGATAATAAATGGATCTAAGACTCTACCCTGAGATTCTCTCCTCTTCCTGGGTGCCCTGCTGTAGCAAAATTCAAGATGTGGGTGGACTTCCAGACACAGGTTTATTTGTGCAAAGTAGGAGAGGGTAACAGGGGTTGAGGACCAAGTCCTGGGGTGAGGTGATGGGACCAGGGCCAGAGCAGGGCGCTGGAACCTGATCAGGGGTAGTGTCAGACACATACTGGGTACAAGGCTGGACTGGGGTACCAGGGTCAGGGGCTACAAGTACTAGGTTCAAGACATGGGCCAGGTTCGGAGGCCAGGCCCTCAGGTCTTGGTTTTCACTTCCCTCACCAGGTTCAGCAGTTTGTCCAATTTTGCGATCTCCACAGCTGGCCCCTTCTGTACTTCCTGGCCCTTCTTCTCCTGGGGAGAAGAGAAGCACACACCAGGGAGGACTGGTGAGGGACGGGCAACCTCTCGTTGCCTCAGCCTAGCTTACCCCAGCGCTGCCGCGCCCTCTCCTGCCCAGTTAGCTTCTGGACCCTGATGGTGGGGGCGGGGAGGGGTGGGGCAATCCAGGAAGAGCTGTAGTCTCAGACCTCTACTACAGGAAGGTCTCTGGCTGAGTCCTAACAAGGAGCTAAGAGGTGTGTGTTTGTGGAGGGAAAGTGTGGACAAAGCCACAGGTGCCCTCACCTAGTACTCTTACCCAGTACTTCCAGCTCAGGCAGGGAGTGGGGTACCACCTGGGGCCAGGCCTGCTGTCTCAGTTATCCCCAGGTGGGGGAGGATGTCAGGAGGGCAGATGGCATGTCCCATGTGGTTCCAGATGTCCTCAGCTGGGACTGTCCCCGAGAACAGCGGGTCTTGAATTAATGACCCCACCCCCCACCCCTGGCCACGGGGTTTCGCATGTGGTGCAGTGGTAAAGAACCTGCCTGACGATGTAGGAGATGCAAGAGACATGGGTTCGACCCCTGGGTCAGGAAGATCCACTGGAGTAGAAAATGGCAACTTACTGCCTGGGAAATCCCATAGACAGAGGAGCCTGGCGCACTATTCCGTGGGGTCACAAAAGAGATGTGACTGAGCGCGCACACGCACACACTCACACACACACTTGCCTATAGGGCACTCTAATCCTTTCGCTGGGAAGCTGGACCCTGTGAAAAAGTGTTGGGCCACTGGGTGTGTGCAACTCCCAGGCCTGTGAGCTCCTTGGCAGACCAGCACCAGTGCCACCCTCCCTTCTGTCCAGGCAGTGGGGTGCAGGCTGGGCTGGGGGAGCTGCCATTTCTCGCCTTCCCTCTGTACCCAAGCCCCCTGCCCTCTCAGCCACCTGTGCCCAGGGCTCACTGGCACCTGCCCCAGCCTTGCCTGCTGGAGACCCAGCCTGGATCTGGCCATGGCTGTGAGGTGGGGGGAGAGGCGGGGCCTGTAGGCCCTTTTCTGGCCCTTCTTGGCTGCTGACACCCAGTGGAGCTCAGATTTCCTCCTGGCATGAGTCCTGCACCTGTTCCCAAATCTGTCTCCCCCTCCCCTCAAGGCTCAGCGCCTTTGCCCCTGCCCCACTGACTCCGACACTCGTGAGGCAGAAGACAAAGATGTCTCTCTCCCTTCCCTCTCTCTCTCCCAGATTAACCTCATGTTCTCTTCTCACCCTCACCTCATCTGGGAGTCAGGAAGCCTGGCTTTTCGTTGCTAACTCCCTACGTGACTCTGGGCAAGTTCCTTGCCTTTCCGAGCTACAGTTGCCATCTAGACAGTAGCTGGGGAAAGTAGGCCTTGACTTTTGGTGGGCTCTGACACCAGTCATGGGACGATCCTCGGGCTGGGCAGTCAGGCCTCTGTGGCCCAGCCCTCTTGGGGAGATCAGGGAGACTGCCGCCTGCAGAGCGGGGCAGCCCATAGGACTTCCTCTGGCCTGAGTCAGTTGGCTGCTGATAGAGTCAGGTGGCAGTTTCACAGGAACTGCCAGTCCATGCAAGAACCAGCCCCCAGCTGTCACCTGCTCAGGTTCTCTGACTCCCAGGTACCCATGTCCTCAGGTCCTCAGAGATATTGATGCTGACCCTTGCTCTGAGGAGTTGAGACTGTGGGAGATCCTTGCCTCCCTGGGTCAGAGTGGGCAAGGCAGGCCTCCCACCACATCTACTGCCTTCAACGTGTGATGGCTGGCCCCCAGCCCCGAGGGTCACCACCATCCCACCCACGGGGCTATCCAACTCTACCAGCCTAAGCCTGGGTCATGCTCCTCACTAAATCAAGAACAGATTATATCTGTTCCACAAATTGTACTGCCTTCCTCTGGCTGCTGAAGGCCAACTAGCAGGGCTTAGCAGAGTTTCAGACCACGCCCACCCCCAACCCCCACCCCACCCCACCCCCAGCCCACCACAGCCTCTGGGCCACAGCTGCAGGCACTCAGCAGCCTTCTGAGTATTTATAGCCAAGTCCACCCCTCCCCCAGCTGGCTACAATTACAGGCCCAGCCAAAATCCCAGCCCTTGCCTCCCTGGCCATGGTGGGGAATAGGCCAGGCTGGCATGAGAGGGTTAGTGCAGTGGCGCCTGCCTTGGTGGTGGCACATGGGGGCAGGTGTCAGCAGTTGAAAGAGGCCCCTGCTGTTTCCTCAAACTGCAAGTAAAGGCATCAAATGGCAACCCAGGGGGTACAGTCATCAGGGCAACGTGGCTCAGCCCCAGCTCAGCTCTGACCTTGGTCCAGAACCTAGCAGAGAGCAAATTTCCTCCTAGCACCCAAATGGACAGGACTGCGATCTAGGGTTTTGGATTTTTAAGTTGGACCCTTGGGCTCTGGATTCTAAAGTCTGGGTTCTTAAGTCTGAATCGGGACTCTGAGATCTAGACTTTGAGGTTATGGCTCTAGGCTCTGTGGCCTGTATTCAGAGCCCTTGGGCTCTGGTCAGGATCTCTGGATCATTCTAGATCCCAGAAAAGAACCAGAGCTCAAAAGGAGGACTGCCTAGCTACTGACCTAGTTACCCTTCTCATGGCTCATTTCCTGCTTTCTGTGAGGACCCACAGCTCCCAGTTCAGGGACCATTGGAGTTGAAGCTCTGTGCAAGCCCAGCGAATGACCGGAAACTAAGCCTTGAGCCCCTGCCTGGATAACACCAAGCAAGCCAATGATGCCCATGTACTACCCCCAGACTTGGGACTCCAGTCACCTGCTTACCGGTTGTCTCCACCTGGGGCTCAGATTCAGCATGTCAGAACCCATCTGTCCCCCTACAAACCTACTTCTATGCTTCTCACTTGGACAACAACATCACCCTGCTCTGGGCCTCCAAAGCCAGAAACCTGGGGCTATCCCCTGGCTCCTCCCCTTTCTCTCACCAACCACCCCCCTCCCCACCTGGAGACTTTCTTTCTTGGCAGCCCAAATTCCCCAAGACTGTACCTTCGGCATCTTGCGCAAGTTGGGTGAGAGCTTAAGGCAGGTGACGTGCCCTCGGTCATCGCCCACAATGATGATGGGGTGGATGGGGTTGAACTGCACGTGGGTGAGCTTGTTCTTCTTTTTGGCCACCACGGGCTGGTTGCAGATGGCCTCGTACTTATTGATGGACAAGTCAAACACGTGGGTCTGTGAAGAGGTAGGTGTCAGCACAATCAGGGAAATGGGGTCCCTGTCCCCGCTCCCCCCAACCAGAGGAACTGCCCCTGGACTTTCTTGGGTAACACGACAGAAGCCTAGCACACTGGAGCTGGAGGCAATAGGAGAGGCGATTTGCGTCTCTTTGTTTTTCCTATGGTTGAGGGAATGACAATAAAATGTTTAGGAGAAAATTTAAGTCTCTACAGAATTAACAGTAATAGCAGCTGCCATTTATGGAGCACTTACAGCTTTCCTGGTGGCTCAGATGGTAAAGAATCTGCCTGCAGTGCAGGAGACCCGGGTTCAATCCCTAGGTTGGAAAGATCCCCTGGAGAAGGGAATGGCAACCCACTCCAGTATTCTTGGCTGTAGAATTCCATGGACAGAGGAGCCTGGTGGTCTACAGTCCATGGGGTTGCAAAGTGTCGGACACAACTGAGCAACTTCTACAGTATGATGTACTAGACTCTGGGCAAGCATGTTACCTGGTTGCATCATCTAATTACAGTAGTCACAGCCACTCTATCAGGTAGGTTCTGTTATTTTCCACATTTTATAAATGAGGAGATGGAGGCTCTTAAGCCTAACTTGTCAGTAAGTAGCAGAGCCAGGGTTTCTACCAAATGAATATATGTCGGGTGCTTGGGCAGTGCTTGTTATATAGGTGCTGAACAAATGTTGGATCTTATTTTTACGGCATTGTAAGTCCAAACCATTAGCAAGTTTTGCCTAGACTGTGCAGACTCCTAACTGGTCTTCCCGCTTCATCTCCCCTCCTTCTCTTATCCATCCTCTGTGTAGCAGCTAGATTTACCTTTAAAAAATCTGGAATCCTCCAATAGTCTCCCTGGGCATGCTACATAAAAATTCTGATTTCTTTCTCTCGATTCTGCACCATTTGCTCTCATCTCAGGCTCTCAGCCCTTTGCCTACAAGATCCTGGCCACCCTAACTTCCTGTTCCTTAAACCTTTCCAGCTTGTTCTCCCCTCAGGGCATTTGCACTAGCAGTTCCTTTGGAAGGCCTCACTCATCTTCACCTGACCCTTTTGTGTGACCCAGCTCTCTACTTGAATGTCACCTCTTTAAATAAGATTTCCCTGACCACTTTATCTAAAGGACCACCCAGTCCTTTCTTTTTGCATCACTCTATTTTTAAAGATATAACAGCTTTGAAAATGAAAGTGTTAGTCACTTAGTCATGTCCGACTCTTTGCAACCCCATGGACTGTAGCCCGCCAGACTCTTCTGTCTATGGGATTTTCCTGGCACAAATGGGTAGCCATTCCCCTCTCCAGGGGATCTTTCTGACCCAGGGATGTAACCCAGGTCTCCTGCATTGCAGGTGGATTCTTTACCATCTGAGCTATCAGGGAAGCCCCATAACAGCTTTGTGGAGATATAATTCATATACTATAAAATTTACCCATTTAAAGTATACAATTCCCATTTTTTTGTATGTTCACAGTTATGTAACCATCACCACAACCAAGTATAGAACATTTTCATCACCCCAGAAAGAACCCTTATACGTATCTATTACCAGTCATACCCACTTTTTCCTAACCCCTGTCTCCCTAGGTAACCACAAATCTACTTTATTTCTATAAATTTGCCTATTCTAGACCAGCATAAATGGAATCAGAAAATGTTTGGTCTTTTGTGACTGGCTTCTTAATTTTTTTAAAGATTTTTTTTGATGTGGACTATGTTTTTATTGAAGATGTTAACAATATTCCTTCTGTTTTCTGTTTTGTATTTTTTGGCCAGGAGGCATGTGGGATCTCAGCTCCCCAACCAGGGATCAAATCTATACCTCCTGCATTGGAAGGCGAAGTCTTAAACACTGGACAGCCAGGGAAGTCTCTGAGACTGGCTTCTTAAACTAAGCATGCTTTCAGTGTTCATCCATGATGTAGCATGTATCAGTAGTACATTCCTTGTTAGTGCTGAGTAACACTTCTTATGGACAGAGTACTTATTGTTTACTCATTCATCAATTACAGACATTTGGGTTGCTTCCACTTTTTTGGCTGTTATGAATAATGCGGCTGTGAACACTGGTGTACACATGTCATCCCTCTTTTGATCTCTGCCTAGCACTTAACTCTATTGGAGTTTGGTTGTTGTTTT
The DNA here is from genome assembly GCF_002263795.3 of Bos taurus. Lineage (NCBI taxonomy): Eukaryota > Metazoa > Chordata > Mammalia > Artiodactyla > Bovidae > Bos > Bos taurus. The sequence goes on along the minus strand of NC_037335.1, from coordinate 75,889,556 downwards.
CTATTGCTTTCCCTTCACTGGAACATAAGCTCTGTGAATCAACTGAACCACCAGGCCCTGGCCTGGAGTTGGGAGCCATAGTTAGCCCTTGGTTAGACATTTGTTCAAGCAAATAAATGACTGACTTAAGGGTGATGCCTTAATACACTCTATTCTTTCCTGGTAGGTGCCTCTCAGCTTACATCAAAGTCCATAAGTAAATTATGTTGCACAAAAACTTTCCCACAAAAAAATTTCCCCACAAGCTGTTTTTGAGCTTTCACCAATTCTTATTGTTGCACAGACCCCTCCCATCTCCCCACTCAGACTCAGCTTGCACACTCCCAGGGATGGGGACCTCACTACCTTTTAGATGCTATTTCGACCGCAGGTTGACTCTGGTTTATAAGTTTCTCTTTACATCAAGCTGGCACCTGCCACCCTGTAGCTCCCTCCCCATGGCACTCAGAGAAGTTAGCTCCTCCTCATGGGATCTTATCTCCCATCTTGCTGTCTCCTTCAAGGTGAACAGCTCCACTCTCTCCTCCAGGCCTCATGGGATGACAGATCCCTCTTTTATTTATTTACTTTTGGCTGTGCTGGTCTTCTACCTGCACGCAGGTTTCCTCTAGTTGCAGCAAGATGGGGCTACTCTCTAGTGTGGTGTGTGGGCTTCTCATTGCAATGGCTTCTCTTGTTGAGGCTCACAGGCTCTAGGCATGTGGGCTTCGGTAGTTGCAGCAGGTGGGTTCAACAGTTGTGGCCCACGGACTTAGCTGCCTCATGGCATGTGGAATCTTCCAGGACCAGGGATCAAACCTGTATCCCCCTGTGTTGGATTTTTAACCACTGGACCACCAGGGAAGTCCCTGAATGACCCCTCTTTTGACAGGTCCCCGAGTGGCCTGGGCCCTTGAGGATACACAGAGTCCTATGTTCTGCCTTCCCCCAGCTGCCCTTGGCCTGGGGTGGGACTCCAGGAGGGACAGCTGAGATGGCTCATCTTGTCTTCAGTAGGGGATCAGCAGGGTCAGGAAAGGGGCACTTACCTTCCCGTTGGTGGTGACTGCTGCGAACACAGTGGATGAGTACGGTGCCCAGGCCACATCTCCCACAGCTGAATTGAGGTCATAGATGAACATCGGGGTCCTGCAGTGGGGATGGGCGGAAAGCTGAGAGAACAGAGGGCTCATGGTGCCAGACCCTACTGGTCCCCGCCCAGGGCGCAGCCTGAGGGAGGGCAGACCCCTCACTTGATGGTGTGGTCCCATATCTTCACTGTCCAGTCGGAGCTGCAGGACATGAAGACCTTGGTATGGTAGGGATTCCAGGACACGGCATCCACGGCCATGTTGTGGGCATCGTAGGTGTCGAGGAACTGGCTGGAGTAGGATTTGGAGCACTGGGGTGGGGGTAGGGAAGCATGAGTGAGTGCGGTCAGCCACCACTTCCCCAGGGGGCTCTGGAGGGTCAGACCCTGAGATTCCTCTTCTGTCCCCGCCCCGCCTCACTGTCCCAGCTGAGCTGGGGCCAAGCTCTTGGCTGTTCTTCTCACCCTCAAAGCAACCAGAGAGAAAGGAGGGGCTTAAGGAACTGGGGTTTGGTTGGGCAGGGGAGCCTTCCTAGAGGGTGAAGGAAGTCTGCCCAGAGGATCCCAGGCCAGGCAGAAACAGCCTTTCCTCCCTGAGGCTTCCCTGGTAGCTCAGCTGATAAAGAACCTGCCTGCAATGCAGGAAACCCTGGTTCAATTCCTGGATCCGGAAGATCCCCTGGAGAAGGGATAGGCCAACCACTCCAGTATTTTGGGGCTTCCCTGGTGTCTCACATGGTAAAGAAACCACTTGCAATGTGGGAGACCTGGGTTCAACCCTGTGTTGGGAAGATCCCCTGGAGAAAGGCATGGCAACCCACTCCAGTATTCTTGTCTGGAGAATCCCATGAACAGAGGAGCCTGGTGGGCTACAATCCATGGGGTTGGTCGCAAAGAGTCAGACATGACTGAGTGACTAACACTTTCACTTTCATTTGCTCCCAGAAAAGCAAGTGCAGAGCCAGGAACAAGTCCCAGTCTCCAGATTTCTCATTTGGTTTCCTGCCCTGGCCACTGTGCCCTTCACTTCCTCCCTCTAGGAGACTGAGTGACTGACTGGTCTCTTCCTGTCTCCAGCAGCCGCAAGCAGGGGTGGAGAAGGGGGGTGGGGACGTCTTTTGCATTCAGATCGCTCTGCCTGGGCCTCAGGGGCTCCCGGGAGGCTGCCTGTAATTAACATTCTGAGTTTCTGAGCCTAAGAAAAGCTTGCAGCGGAGTTATTTCTAGATGGATGAAGGTTCAGAAGGATGTTCACCTACTAACTCTGAGACCTGGCAGAAGCAGGCCACGAAGTTCCATCCCGCCACCAGCTGGGATGAACCCGGTGTTCAGAGATAGGTTTTCTTGTTACCCAGCCTTCAAAGCGCAGCTCAGCTTCAGATCTCCTCTAGGAAGTCTTTTCAGGATGTTCCAAGCCCCGCCTCTTCCCCTGCAACCCCCGTGCCCAGCTGTACCTCCTTCACCCCCAGGCAGGGAGCAGGACGCGAGGGAAAGATGCAAGGCTGGGCTAAAGTCACCCTCTAGGTTCTTCATCTCCTGTCCTGCAGTCAGCCCCTCTTCCTGACACCCAAGCAGGTCAACAAATGCATTCTGGGAGGGGACATATGTATGTATACCTATGGCTGATTCATGTTGATGTTTGGCAGAAACCAACACAATACTGTAAAGCAATTATCCTTCAATTAAAAATGAATACATTTTTTAAAAAAGAAAGCAATGCATTCTCTTTCCCCAGAAAGCCTTCTGGTACTGATGAGCCCCCAGATCCATCCGAATATGGTCTGTTGAGAATGACAGGTCTAGTGGCCCTGTAAGAAGCTGGCATCGGCACAGCGCTACCTCACCTTGTAGATTTTTCCCTCCTCTGTGCCCACCAGAAACAGGTAGTCGATCTCTCTGTGGAAGTCAAAGGCAGTGCCGCAGCCTTCGGGAGAAGAGGGAACCGCTTTAGGCCAGTTCTGGAAGGGAAGGAGGCCCCCAGCATCCACCTCTATCCAGTAGGCCCTCCCCTGGGACAGCCTGAGTCTGGGTACTATGAGGGCCGGAGCCAGCCAGGCGAACAGAAACTGGGTCCCTGGGCTGCTGCTAGAGCCCGGCAGTTGGGACTCTGCAAACGGGCCAGGGCTTCTGCAGACAGGAATGGGGCCTGGATAAACAAGGTGGGGATTGAGTTAAACAGGGTCGGGGTCAGGGTAAACAGGGAAAGGGTCTGCAAACAGGGATACAGTCTGCATAAACAGGGGAGGAATTGAGTAAACAGGGATGGGATCTGGGTAAACAGGGGCCTGATCTGCATAAACAGGGAGGGTCTGCAGACTGCTCAGGACCAGGCTTTCTCCTTACCTCCTCCTACCCGGCAGGAGGGGAAGTGGGGTGTGCAGAAAGAGGGAGGACCAGACCTCCTGGGTCCAGGGGGATGTGGCCGGGCTGGAGATGAGGTATAGGGACTCTTACCCACTGTGTGTATCTGCAGGCCCTCGAGACCTTCTGTGGTGCTGCCCTCCACCTTCAGCTTGATGACGTCAGTGTGAACCAGCTCGCTCTGCGGTCACACAGGGAGGGGGAGGCGCACCGGTGGGGCTGGACAGGCAGGGTTGGAGTCCCCCTGCCATTTGGCTCCCACCACTCCCCATCTTCACCCCTGCATGACCCTTCCTGGGAAATACGCACCTTCACGAGCGTCCAAGACACGATCCTGCCGTCAGATGACACAGAGAAGAAGTTGAGGTTATGGTCCATGTCATCCTTCTGCCACCTGACCTGCAACATCCCACACTGTGAGCTCTGGGGCCCTGCGAGGGTGTCGGGTTAGGGCTGCGAGCTGAGCAGGGCTCACTCAAGGACCCTTCTGAGGCCCAGAAGCCAGTTCTGGGAGCCCATTTCCTAGGGTCCCATGATGGGCCTGCCCTCCCTCCTCACTCACCGCTCCCCCACCCCGAGCATCCTGAGGCAACGTGCCAGTGGGGCACTGCCCCGGTCCCCGGGCTCAGCAGTGGAGGTACCTGGTTCCTCTCTGCGTTGGCTGCTAGGAGCCCTGTTTTTTGTTTGTTTGTTTAGAGAAACTTGTTATTAAATTTTATTTTCTTTAAATATGTACCTTTTTCCCACCCTCACCCACATAGGGGGAGGAACAGAAAACCCCCATTTGTGGGATTCCATGTATAAAACCTGAGATGGTGAGGATGAAGTATAAAAATACTGTTTACAAAGGGAAAGAGGGTGTCCATTGTGACCTTAACTTTCAGACACCCCCATCTGCAGGCCCCTTTTTGCTCCTTTAGAAAAACTCCTGGGAATCTGTTTGGATGTAGAACAGCCCTTCTGGTGGGGTATGGGGGGTGGGGCGTATGTGGTGTGAGTTGATCAGTTGTGTCTGACTCTTTCAACCCCATGGTCTGTAGCCCACCAGGCTCCTCTGTCCATGTGGATTCTCCATGCAAGAATACTGGGGTGGGTTGCCATTCCCTTCTCCAGGGGATCTTCCCGATGCAGGGATCGAACCCAGGTCTCCTGCATTGCAGGCAGAATCTTTACTGTCTGAGCCACTGGTGGAGGGGAGTAAGGGGATGGGATGGGAAAGGGGGTGGGGAGCTCCCAAACCCCAACACAGAATAGGAAGCTATTTTCGTAACAAGTTGTTAGAAAGCAGTGGCTCTGCATTCGACCTCCTTACGTCGAGAGCCCATCAACCAGCTTCCTCATTTCTAAAACAGAAACCATAATAGCATGAGTTTGTTGTAAGAAATAAATGAAATAATGAATTTGAAGCTCTTAGGTCAGAACACTGCAGATATTAAGTGTTCAATACGTAATAGCCATCATCCTAGGAATCAAGGTCCCAAGGTTCTTGGGGGGCTTTTTCCTGCTTGCTTCCCTCCCCATCCAGGCTTGGTTTTTCTCCAGGTAGCCTTTCTTCTGCTCCAACCTTCACTTCACCACTAGCTCCTGCTTCTAAAATCTTGCTCCTAGCATCTCAGATATGAGCTGCATTTCTCCAGCTGCAAATTGGGGTTAATAATCCTTCCCCACCCATCTTCTCCGGGCTGGAAGCAAACATATGGGAAAGTGTTTTGGAGACAGAGCTGTTGTCTTATGAAGATGACACGCTTGAGGCTCAAGTTTCTGTTGCCAGATGTGGAGGCCCAGCAGAGCTGTGTCTGGGAGGGCTGGGGCGGGGCTGGGTGCCCAGAGCTTTCCAGCCTCCAGGCCTCCTGCACTGGGACCACCATCTTTCCCCTGTCACAAGGAGAGGCCCAGTGAGGGTGGACGGGAACCCAGGGGTGCTGTCTGGAACCACAGTTGTAACCTGGCTCTTGAGCAGTGTACGTGGGGTGGGGGTGTGGAGGGGATTTCTTCTCCGGGGGACCCCCCACCCCCCCACCAGGCCTGGCTGTCAGAGCTGCAGGAGGGCGGACCTTGTCCTGCCTGGGCCTGTCTGGGCAGGCTGCTCTTTTGTGTTTTTGCCAAGAGGCCTAGAACACCACACAGCCTGTGAGGCACAAGTCAGAGCAGTCCTGATGCCGAGACAGCTCCCTCTTCTGCGTAAAGGTAGTCCCTTTAAAGGGGGGAGCGGATGGGGGTGTCAAAGGCCAGACAATAAGAGGCACAGGGGAGCTGCAAAGGGAAGTGTTTAATGAGTGGCCGCTGGCGCACATGGAGATTGTATTTCACACCCCACTTAGCAGCCTGATGCCCAGTTGGGGGTGGTGCATGTATTTGCAGGTGTGTGTGTATGTGTGTGTGTGTGCAAGTTGCACACATGCTCCTGGAGTGGAGGTGGGAGGGTAGGAATAAAGAGGGCATAGAGGGGGCAGGTGGAAGTGGGACTGAGAGAATGAACGAATGCCCAAGAAGCAGGAGGTAGGGAGGAAACAGAGGCCTGCATCACTGATTGCTTCTCTTCTGCGTTCTCTCATCAGGGCAGGCGTGTTTGACCCCAGGGTCTGCTCATATCCTTCCTGCCTCCTACCCCAGTGTAGCAGAGGATACACAGACACACACAGACACACACAGACACACACAGACACACACACACACACACACACACACATCCTGCAGAGTGCTGCTGGTTGGGGCTTCCCAGCCAGGCCTGAACAGGGCTACGCTACCCAGATGGGAGGCGGCCTGTGCCGTGGGACCAGAACCATGTCCCCTTTGGAGTCCCTGGCTCCAAAACTTTCCATGGCTCCCTGTTACCAACAGAACAAAGTCCTTTGGCCCCCAGCCTGGCTTTTGAGATTGAAAACAATCTCTCTGATTTCTCCCAGGACATAGTCCCTTGAAGAAGGACCTAAGACTTTGATGTCTCTGACACCTCCTTCACAAGCCCCAGCTCTTTTTCAAGCTCCCGGATATACAACCACTGCCTGTAAGACGCCTCTTCTGGCTTCTTGTAGTAACTTCTGGCCAGAATTCTGTGGCATCCTAAAGGTTGTCCCAAACCAGAGTTTCAGGTGCCATCACCAACTTTCCCTCCCCCCATAGCCAGCCAGTCACTTCCTTCTCTTGATTTTACTCCTCAACAGCCCTCAACCCTATTTTCTCACTTTCATCTCCACTGCCCTGTTGTGGCTCAGTCTTAAGCTCTCTCATGCTGCGGCTGGAAGATATCTCCAGGACATTGCATGACTGTGGGATTTCTTTGCTCCCAAATCCTCTGATGGTTGGACAGTGATTTTCAAATTATGCTGGGAGGAGCTCTTGGAGCCTTGGGAAAGTAGCTCAGGGGACATGGGGAGTGATGACAGGGGACCCTCAAGCAATCAGGACCCTGATCTTATCAGAGCAGCCCCACTCTCATCTTTCTAATACATTGAGCTTCTGTACTTCACTAACACTAGGCTTCCCAGATGGCACTAGTGGTAAAGAACTCTCCTGCCAATGCAGGAGATGTAGGGACGTGGGTTCGATCCCTGGGTCAAGGAGATCCCCTGGAGGGGGAAATGGCAACCCACTCTAGTATTCTTGCATGGAGAATCCCATGAACAGAGGGGCATGGCAGGCTTTACAGTCCATGGGGTTACGAAGAGTCGGACACGACTGAAGCAACTTAGCACACATGCACTAACACTTCATTTGAGACCACTGACATGTAGAATCCAAGCTTCCTCCTTGCTGGAGAAGCACACTCAGGACTGGGCAGTTAGGCTCTTCTCAGGTCCCGCTGCTCCTCCCTGTCCTGCATACTGTGCTCCCCGCGCTGCGTCATTTCCCAGCAGGCCCCTCTGCTTGGGCCCGTGTCTTTCTGGTGCATGTGACCCCTTTGCAGCCTTCTTCATCAGTGCATGCTTCCTCATGCTTCACAATTCTGCTCAGGTGCTTCTTCCTTTAGGAAGACCTCCTTGGCCTTCCGGTCCCTGCTTCTCATCCCCCAGCACTTTGGACAATCCTCAGCCCTCCTCGGCACTTAGTGCATGCCCTATCTGCTCAACCTTGGCTGCTGTGTGTCCCCACCAGGAACTCCAGAGACCAAATCCTTGAGCATCGTCAGCCTCCAGAGGAGTGAACAGGCAGGAGTTGCTGAATGAATGGATGAATGAAGAGACGAATGAGGAAGCGGGGAGGGAATGAGAGCAAGCAAAGGAAGAGAACAAAGGAAGTCGTTAAAAGAGACAGAGACAGGCAGGCCCCTCCCACGTCACAAGCCCTGATTGCAGCCAAGAACTCGGAGTCTTCGGTTTTGCAAAGGCAGCAGCCCTGTTCTCCTGAAAGGATGGTGGGAGAACAGAAGGCCACCCTATCCAGTCTCCCTGGCACCCGTCCAGGGAAGGGGGAACGGTCTCCTGTGAGCCCCACTTCTCTCTCCAACTTGCTATTTGATTCTGAGAACAGAGCAGAGAGGGAGTAGGCTGGTTGGCCTCGGCCTCTCGCCCTCTTCTGGGCTTGTGGAGAGTCATGCCACCCTGAGATGCTCTGCGCTTGGCCCTGGGCTGTGTGTTTGAGCTGGCAAAGCAAGGGCAGGTCTGATGCTGGTTTAGTTTGATCAAAGCAAGTCTTTTCTCTCCCTGGGCTTTAATGTCTCTGCAGACATCCTCCCCATGTCTGGAGCCCCGTGTGCCTGGACGCGATGACTCAGGAGGTAGGCTTTCCAGAGGAGAGAACCCCTGAAGCTGCAATTCTGACTCCGGCCTTAGTTGAGGGGAGGGTATTTGGTGGGAGGAGGTGCCTCCTTCCTGTGCCCCAGATCCGGGTAAAGGATGAAGCTGAGAGGCCCCCACTTCCCCTGTGCCTGGACAACCCTCCTTCTGCTCAGGCCTGTCTGGGGGCCAAAAGCCAGGGCCTGGGCATCCATGTGACTCAGGAATTTCAGGGCCAGACAGGCAGGGGTGCAGAGCCCGCCGGCAGACCCTGTCAGGGCAGGGGGCAGAGGACAATGAGAAGACAGACCCCAGCACTGTCTGAGCCCCCAGAGGCCTTGGGTAACTTGAGACAGAAATGTGTGCTTAGATTCTCCCAGGCCAGACCACGGGGCGAGGGTGCCCAGGCTCAGAAGGAGGGACACCTTTGGAACACAGTGATGAAGGGCTGTGAAGCCAGAGCTAAGAGGCTCTGAGAACGAAACTGTGAAACCTACTTCCAGCGCAGTAAGGTGGAGATGCAAAGTCAGGGTGAAATCCAGCCCCAGCAACCACAATGGTCCCATTCCATGCCTAGCTGGAGAAGCTGGGTACTCACAGGCCCCACCTGCCAGGTCTTACAGCCCCACCTGGAAGGCAGAGAACCAGCAGCACCTACCCTTCTCTAGGAGATCCCTCAAATCTAGCTGATGGCAGAACAGAGTCCCTGTGGGCAGTTGAGGAAGACCATAGACCCCTGGCTTCCTGGGTAGCTCAGAGGGTAAAGAATCTGCTTGCAATGCTGGAGAATTGGGTTTGATCCCTGGGTCAGGAAGATCCCCTGGAGAAGGGCATGGCCATTGCCTGGAGAATCCCATGAACAGAGTAGCCTGGCGGGCTATAGTCCATGGGGTCACAAAGAATCAGACATAACTGAGCGACTAACACTTTCACTTTTCGTAGACCCCTGGAGCCCTTAACATACTCAGCGGAGGGCCATCAGGCCCAGAGCCGTCCAGCCACCGAATCTGAGTCATTGAGCAGCACTCCTCAGAGATCCGAGGTCCTTAGCAGATGGATGGGCAGGAGACCACCACCTTTACAGCAGACCCTCTTGCCTCCTGATACTCGCCTCTGCTCTTCTCACACCCAGTTCCTTGGCCTCTAAGCCGGTAGCTGTCGTCCCCAACCCCTGGTCTGTGGCCCTCTCCTCCCCAAGGTCTCTTCCTCCCATGGCTCCCAGGCCCACCCGCTGCCGCTCAGCCACACCCACTCCTCCCACCCGGTCCCGAGGCTGACCTGCCACACGGGGTCCGTGTGCTTGCCAGACTTGGCTGAGCTGCGGAAGGAGGGCTGGGAGTGGGGCTTCTTGAGGTTGTAAATGGCCACGTTGCCATCGTAGTGGCCCACCACCACCAGGTAGGGGTGGTCCACGTGCATGTCCAGGCACATGATGCCGCTCTCGCTGCTGAAGATGTATTCGGGGAAGCTGGGGTTCTTCATGCTGTATAAGAGCAGCATGCCACGGCTCTGCTTCATGAAGTCATCTGTCCCGGGGAAGAGGTGGCGGTGGTTGGAGGGTCCAAGTCCCAGCCCCTCCCCGACAGGGCCAACAAGCCCTGCCCCCCTCTGTCTCCCACAGAGAGTGTGGGGAGGTGAGGGGGGGTCCTCTCTGGTCTTCATCTTCTCCGTCTGCGAAACGGAACCATGAGGCTTGGCCCACCCCCTCCTTGGGGTTCAGCACTGGGTGCAACAGACAAGGTGACCAGGTGTACTTGAGGGATGGACAGTCATTCTCCTTAGTCTCCCTGGGGGTATAGGAAAGGGGGTTGCCAGCTCAAAGAGTTGTTATGTGAAGGATGTGGGTGGGCTTGGGATGGAGCAGTATCCCTAGATGCCCAGCCCATCTGTTGTGCTTAGGTGCTGGGATAATGGCTGTGTACCCCTCATCCCCAGCCAAGGACAGGGGTTCCATCTGGACTAACATGGAATTGTCTGTGTGGTCCCACACTAGCCACCTATGGGCATCTTCCCATACCCTCCGGCCCCACAGTCCCCAGTTGCAGCCGAGCCCTAGCTCTAAAGTGAAAGTGTCAGTTGCTCAGTCGTGTCTGACTCTGTGCGACCTCATGGACTGTAGCCTTTAGCCCTGCCAGGGTCCTCTGTCCATAGGATTCTCCAGGCAAGAATACTGGAATGGGTTGCCATGCCCTTTTCCAGGGGATCTTCCTGACCGAGGTCTCCTGCATTGTGGGTGGTTTCTTTACTGTTTGAGCTACCCGGGAAGCCTAGCTCTACACTTACTCCCAGATTCGAGAAGTCCCAGGTCAGCCAGTGGGGCTTTGGTAGGCCACCATGTTATCTGTCCCTCTGGCCTGGGCACAGTGTTTGGTGGTCGACAGTGGGCCGCTCAGCAGACGTCCTTCTCCCTGCCCACCCCCGGCGAGGGGGTGATACCAGTCTTTCATTCTCTGCTGACCCAGTGCCCATCATGATCATGCAGTCATTGAACAGAACACAGCCCCTGCCCTCAGTTCTGGCTCTCCCGCCACCAGCCCAGGACCCTTCCCAAGCTCAGAGGAGCCAGAGCTGGCGAGGCGGATGTCTAGAACAACCCCCTGCCCCCGTCTTGGGGGCCCTACGCTAAGGCAGCCTTTTAGCTGACACAAAGGCTCTCCCTTGGGCCTCCAGGGCTAGCTCCTCTGACCCCTGCAACTACAGACCGGGCCCTCCCAACAAAACGGCCAGTCCTGAGGTGTGGAGCCCGTGGGTGAGAAAGAAAGGGAGGCAGCCCCAACTTGGTAAGTTTTGCTGAGTCATTCTTATTCCTAAGGCTGCCCCTTTTTGGGGGGAGCAAGTGACTGGGCTGGGCTCCCCAGGCTGTGGGCATGAGCTAACTACCACCGTCCCAGGTACCCTCACCCTGGGCCTGCTGCAGACAGAGCTGACGCTTCCTGGGAGCCAGGGTGGCCTGCAATGAGCAAGCTGGCACACCCACCAGCGCAGCTGCCTGCAGGGAAGCCCATCTTCCCTTGCTGAGGCTACTTGTCAACAGAAGCCCTCCCCGGTCACGGGCACGGGCGGCTTCCTATGTAAGGAGTGGCTGCCCTGGAGTGGAAGGTACCAGGGACCAGCCTGAACCACACCGTGGTTCAGGAAGGAAAAGGCTTCTGCTCCGGGGAAAGTGAGGAGGCCGGGCTGGTCACCCTGCACCTGGCATGTCGCCGAGCCAGTAGGGGATGGGAGCTGGCAGTACCTCACCTCGCAGGGTCCAGGGTAAGCCCCAAGAGCTGACTGTTCAATTTCAGGAGAGTTCTACAGCTGGCTGAGGGGAGTGTCTTTCCCAATCAGACCATGAAGGAAAGTGAGCTGAGCAGTGGAACAGTCCCTTGTAGCTCCTTTTGTTCATTTACCCAAATCCTGATCGGGGCCTGGCAGGGACAGACACAGCCCTCTGGAGACATGGGCCTGCCCTCGGCAGCTCCTGGTGTGGTGACAGGGAGCCAGACCCCTGAGGCTGAATGGGCAAGCCCTGACCAGGTAATCAAACTATTAACTGCCAGGCCGGAGGTGAGTTGTTGATGCCCTGGACGCCCTGTGGCCTGGATGCCAAGCAAGACTGATGGGAGGAGTGGGTGGGCAGGAGGGTGAATGAAAAGGTGGGCAGTTGGGTGACAGATGCTCAGGCTAAGGATTTGGATGCTCTCCTTGCTGCCCCAAGGGTCAAAGGTGGGCGTGATCCCCACACTTGCTCTCACTATGCCCCAGGGATCTGGTCTCTTGAGGGACAGCAGTGATGACTTGATTTTTCTAGACACACTTCCAGCAGCCCCTGCCCTGCCACAAATGTGCACAGAACCTTCATGACCAGTGGAACCAGGAAAGGAGGGTTGGAAACCCTAGGTTGGCTCAGTAACTCTGCAGTGTGAACATCTCTGACCTGCTCCCAGAACCACCAGATGCTGAACTATGGCCCCCAGATTATATAGGTGGATAAACTGAAGCCATGGTGGCTCAGAGAGTAAAGAAGAATCTGCCTACAATGCAGGAGACCTGGGTTCCATCCCTGGGTCAGGAAGATCCCCTGGAGAAGGGAATGGCTACCCACTCCAGTATTCTTGTCTGGGAAATCCCATGGACAGAGGAGCCTGGCGGGTTACAGTCCATGGGTTTGCAGAGTCAGACACGACTGAGCAACTAACACTTTCACTTCAAACTGAGGCCCAGGGGGTAGAAATGATGTGCCCAAGTACATGAGACCTATCACTTGATGCTTGTCACACCCAATATCCTGTTTAGTTACCCTGCTCAGGGTAACAGCACGAATCCAAACTTTACATGAAGGTAGAGAAAGAAGGGCAAGGGGGCACCGGACATTTGGGGGCAATGGGGTGTCTGGCAAAGCAAATAATCCCTCCAGAATCTGGACAAGGGGATGCGTAAAGGCCAGGGCAGCCACTTGTGATGAGAGGAAAGTTCTGGCAGAGATAAGCATGGATTTCATAAGACAGGGACACAGAGAGCAAGCAACCGGCCACACTAAAGCCTTAGATCCTGCCAGCGCTCCCAGGCCACACACATCCTGACAGTAAGCCTCCCGTTCTTAACCTGGCTCAAGTGATCTCTGTTACCTTCAACCAAACAAGCTGTCCTGACATAAAGATCACAGCTTCTAATCATGGTTAGACCATGTGTTTCCTGAATTCCAATTCAGGGCTTTGTCTGCCAAACCACACCAGGAAAATAGAGAAAAACTCTAATTCAGCTAGGGCTTCCTCTCCATCTTATTCTATGATGTTCTCGTCCCTGACTCTGGACCCCTATGAACCCTCACTATTCTATCCTATAAGTGTACCCAGGGTGACGTCAGGGCCCCAACCTGCAACCGTGCTACAGGAGAGCATCATCCTGTCTTCCAAAAGTCCTAAAATGACATCACCACTCAGACCACCAGTGGTCTCCATGTGACATCATCGCTGAGGCTACCAGCAGTCCTGGTGACATCACTGCCCAGCCTGCCATCATTCCCAGAATGATGCCACCGACCAGGTCATCAGAAGTCCCAGTAAGACATTGACATCAACATCACACCCAGTGCCTCAGTTCCCAGTGAGTGGTAGAATCCCATCACGTTAAAGGCTCACAGAGCCCTGGGCCCTGGGGTACTTGATCCTGAATCCCACAAACTACCTGGCTCCCCAGCACAGGACGGAAGGTCCAGCCACACAGAAGTGTGGACCCAGTTCCACACTCCATTATATAAAGAGGCAGGAGCCATGATGTCTGGGGCCAGTGAAGGAATTTCAGGTTCCTCTGGGCCATGGGATTTCAGTGAATCTATGTTGGCTGGGTGGCAGGGAAAGAGGAACAGAGGAAGGGGGAAAGGGAGAGAGCGAGGAAGGGAGAAGGGAGAGGTGATAAACCATCTGGCCTGTGACTCCAAGACAGGGGGAGAGGGAGGGCCACTGGTCTGGCCTTAGCTTCACTTTGTAATTTTGCCTTCTCCAAGAAGCCTTCTAGACCATTCGGCTTCTCCACTATGAGTGCCCACCTACCCCCTGGAATTCCTCTACCTGTACTCTATTATTACAGGTGTATCACTATTGAGAGTAGATTTTTCCTTAGCCTGCCACCAAAGGATGGAGCATGGCATGGCATGGCCCAGAAGGCTTCCTCTCTCAGAAGGAGAGCTGCCTCCTGCTAACCCTGCCTTGCTGGATAATCTCTACGGCCTCTCTGACTCTGGCCTTCAGTGATTCAGGAGATTTGGGGGAGGAGAGTCAACTTCCTAATAGAGTGTGATCTGGCCATTCTCAGAAAGCCACTGTCTCAGGGGAAGGGTGGCTTCATTCCACAATCGACTGAAGCTCTCACTGCCCTCAGCACCCTCTCCTGGGGCCCAGGCAGCGCCACTACCCCACCCCTGCCCAGAGCTCTAGATGGTAAGGGGCCGCTCTGGAGAGTCCTGACTGTCAGGAGAAGCCTGGGATTCTGCTTAGGATTTAGGGAGTGCAGAGCAGGCAGAGGGCATGTTGGGGCATCCGGCTTAAGCCAGGCCAGCAGTCAGAGAGAAGTAGGTGCCAAGCTGCAGAGACAAGGGTGCCAAGCCAGCGACAGCCAGCAGGCCTCCTCCTCTCTTCCTGCAAGCTCCCTGATGAATCCGGCCCAGGGCTTGAGCCCAAGGCAGCAGCTGTTTGATGATTCCCTTATTAAGTCATGTAAGAGGCACTCAGAGGGGCTGTGGTGGGCAGAATAATGCCCTCCCCCCATGTCCGTGTCCTAATCCCCAGAGCCCATAAATATGTTACTTTGCACAGCAAAAGGGATTTTGTAGATGTGATTAAGTTAAGGCCTTGAGATGGGGAGATTATCCTGGATTATCTGGGTAGAACCAGTGTAATCACAGGGGTCCTTATAAGGGAAGGAGGGAGGCAGGCAGGTCAGAGCACTGACACCAGAAGCCGACGTCAGAATGAGACACTTGCTAGCTGGAAAGAGGCCACAAGCCATGGAAATCGGGCAGCCTTGAAGCTAAGAAAGACAAGGAAATGGATGGCCCTCCAAACCTCCAAAAGGAACAAAGCCCTGCTGACATCTGATTTTTGCTCAGCAAAACCCATTTTAGACGCTGACCTCCAGAACTGTAAGACAATAGATTTGTGTTGTTTTGAGCCGTTATGTTCAAATCAGTCAATCCTGAAGGAATTAACCCTGAATAGTCATGAAGCTCCAATACTTTGGTCACCTGATGCAAAGAGCTGACTCATAGGAACAGACCCTGATGCTGGGAAAGATTGATGACAGGAGGAGAATGAGACAACAGACGATGAGGTGGTTGGATGGCATCACTGGCTCAATGGACATGAGTTTGAGCAAACTCTGGGAGACAGTGAAGGACAGGGAAGCCTGGTGTGCTGCAGTCCACGGGGTCACAAAGAGTTGGGCGTGACATAGCGACTGAACAACAACAAAGTCAAAGTAACTGGGTCACAGCTAAGTGTGACCCAAATTCTACTTTTAGGAATCAGAGGAAGAGGTCACTCAAGATGGTTGCTCTCTTGCTCCCTGCACATCCCCCAGTCAACCAGCCTCTGCTTCACCTCCACCTGCTCACATGACTTTCCAATCCTCTTAATCACAGGACTTACTCAACAGCTACCTAAGTGCTTGCCCCCCACCCAGCTGCTGGTTTCCCTGGAGACTGATGAGCCAACCCGATGTCAATTCCCCTATAAATGGTAGGCTCCTCCTCCCCCAGCAGTGAAGGTTTTTGCCATGTCCTATCTGCGACCTGACATATGTGGTAGGGACCTTTTGCTTCTGACTTACAAGACTCCCTATCCAGTTACGTTTAAGTTGTGGGTTTCTCTATCACTTTCTCCTTCTCTGGTCTCACAGTGGGGCGATGTGGGGCTAGCAGGTCTGTGGTGGGGGGCAGCCCAACAGGCCATAGGTGATACATTTTCTAGGGTGATTTGGAAGCAGTCCCTCTAGAAATCAGGGGGATGGAAGCTAATGACCCCCAGCTCTCCTGATGACCATAAGGAAACCCTTCTCAGTTTCCCACATCCCAGTCCTGCCCTCTTGGACTCTAGGCACAGACTGTCCCTTGGGTTAGGATTTTCAGTCTCCAAAGGCAGGGGATGAGCCCAGGGCTGCCCCCAAGAAGGGACATCAGTGTTACAGGGTTCCAAACTGCCAGTGTGACCCTGAGACTGTGCTGCCAGGCTGGATCCAGCCTTCCAGGCATCTGGGCTTTTCCTAGAGCTCTCACCCAATTAGAAGTTGGGATATTTAAACAGTGTGGGAAATAAGAGCAAGGCCTTGGAGACAGAATACATCAAGCGGGACATTTAATTTGATTTAGGGAAAATGAGGCAAACATTTGAGAACCTAAATAACTAACCAGTAATTAAACTAACAACAGGAATGCCCTTGCACTACAACCCGGCGAGCACAGTGGCCTTTATGGACTGTATTTACAAAGAGACCTGACAACATAATTAGTCCTGTAAATTTTACGCAGCCTGCAGCTGAGGAGTGATGGATTTTGTGTGTGGAGGATGAACGGGGAGAAATGAGGTGGATGAATTTCCATTTTCAGTAAATGAAATTAACACTGCTTAATTAGTGAAGCTGACAAATAAATGACCAGGGAAGATTTAAATCCCTTACAAGTGGATCCCTGACCTGGGCAGGCTGAGGGACCGACCAGGAGGCGGTGGGACAGAGTGGGAATGGGTGTAATATGGCCCTGGGGCTCAGGGCCTGACTTTGGCCACTTTTGAGGGTGCTGTCCCTCCGAGGCTGGGCAGAAGGTCAGCTGGCTCGTCCGCCCTTCTAAGACATGACCTGCTGGGAGGTTTCCTCCCTGTCTCCTGTGTGAGAGCCAGTCAGGACACACACAGGGTCTAGGATCTGATCCACCATCCCTGCCTGACAGATCACGAGGAGTCCCCACTTCCCTGCTGTGAATGGCCTAATGGGCTGGAAAGCACCCCCTCAGTTTAGCAGGCTGACACAACTGCACCCCAGCTTTGCCCCGTGGGTCATCTCTTCCTAGACCACCTTCCTCTGCCCTCCAGTGTTCCTCCATCTGCTCTTACCTGCTGACAGCCTTTCTCCACTCAGCTGAGACACGAAGCCTGGCCCCAGGGGGAACCCCAGTCTCAGCCCTGTATGCAGCCTGACATGCCCACCACCTGGTGCCCAGCAGCCACGAGGGAAGGCAGGTGTGACTGCTCTGTGTTGTTGCAGGCAATTGCCTAAGCTCTGTTCCCCACCTGCTTGCTCCCAGTCTGGCTCCAGCCAGCCGGCCTTGTGCCCAAACGTGGGCTTGGCCCCAGTCCTTCCTAGGTGCCTGCCTTCCCCTGCCCGAGTCTTATTTGACCAGGTTAGAGAGTCAACATTGGGGTATCCCAGGCAAAAAGAGTCCTGGGCTGAACTCATCGGGGTCAAGCCCAACAACAAACCCAAACTCTCACTTCAGAGTTTGTCCACATGAGGCAAAATCTGATGATGGGAGGCGGGCATCTGGGAATTTTCAAAGATAGGGTGATGGAGGCTGGTGAGCAGCTGCTCCTCACGGCAACCCATCCGGACATTAGGGTGCCTTTTTCCCGGCCTTGGCTTTGCTCACTTTCTTCCAAGGAGACACCTGGGTATCTGCAGCATGGGGCTCCCTGGGGGAACCTCAGGAGTGAATGCAGGAGCCCTTTGAGTCCCAGTCCAGCCTGGCTCTGCTCAGGCCTCTGCAGGGTGGTACTGAGATGTGCAAGGCTCTGAGGAATAGATGCCCAGTGGAAAGCTGGTCAACAGCTCCCGTGCCAGTGAGAGTAATACCACCGCCTCTGCTGGGCCCAGCTGTCTAAGAGAAGAGGTGGGGCCTCGTCTGACTCCTCCCTGTCCCCAACAGGCCCCTCTTTCTGCAGCCCTGCTGGAAAGCTAGGAAACAGAAAGACAGACAAATCAGCAACATTCGTCCTTTCTGTGCATATGGTTCCTACAGCTCAAGGGGCACATTTGCTGCTTTTCTTCCACGTGTGTCTAATGACAGAGGGTACCAGGCATCAGCGTCTCCAGGTCACCAGGGGAAAAACCAAGGCTCAGAGCAGCTTTCAGCTCCAGGTCACGTCACTGGGAAGTGACCCTCCAGCCAGAAGGTCTGCAGCTGATAGTGGTGCTACCCAGACATGTGGGTGTGGCCAACAAAGGACAAAGAGACCCTTCGAGGGCGCACGCCTGCTCAAAAGAGGCCACTGGGCCCGTTGGAATTGGGGCCATCAATTCCTGGTGGGGGCGTCACTCTGCACCACTGCCTCTGGCTAACACTGCCCCCAAGGACAACCTCTATATGACCCCAGCCAGCTGACATTCCACTCTGGCCCTTGGTGAAAGGAGGAGACAGGAGAGCTGAAGCAGTTTCTCCTCCCACCTGCTGGGGAGCCTCCCCACTCTCCCCACCTCTGTCCTGGGCAAAGAGCCTGGGCTGAGAGCAGCCCCAGAGAGGGGTCCACACCCACTCCTAGGAGGCCCGCTCAGCACCCGGCCCACGTCCAGGCCCAGTAGCTGCAGCAGAGGGAGGAATGTGCTAGCTCCCTGCCAGAGGGGGTGGGTGCCTCCTGCTTGGCAGCAGCCCACCCTCAGGAGTGGGGACACAAAGCGGGCATTTAGGGCATCCTCGGAGGCGGCCCAGACCATGAGACTGGGAGCAGCTCCAAGGGTTTCCTCGCTGAGAGGAATGACAAACACCCACTCCTCTTGGCCCTCGCCTCCCTCCCCCAACCCCGGGCAAAGAATGGGCTGGGCGGACAGGCGGTCTGAGGGGCAGAGACCGGGAGCTTGTACGCCTGCCAGCCAGCAGCAGCTTGGAGAATGGGAAGGTTTTTCTGTTTGCAGAAGCTCATTCTCTCAGCCAGAAAGCACGCTGTCAGCCTGGGGAGCTGCAGCTTGCACGAAGTCTGGGGCCCTCTCCTGTTAGGAAGGGGGAATGTCCAGTCCAGAGGGGAGGCAGGGGCTTCTGCAGGGCCCAGGAATCACGAAGGAAAGCCACACAGTTCCCACAGTGCTGCCTCCCGCTGAAGGGTCAGGGAAGCTGGCGGGGAGAGAACATCCCATAAGGCAGTGGTCTCCGAGGGGACAGGGGCCAGCGATGAACATCAAACCCTTGTCCTCCACCTGCTCCAGGGGCTGCTCTGGAAACTCTCTTCATGCAGACCCCACCATCCAGGCCCTCCCAGGTCTGGTCCAGTCCACCTTCTCATGCTTCTCAAGCCCACTTCTCCAGCTTCACTCCACGCTGGTGGTTCCGAGCCTGCCCTCTCTTTGGAATGCCTTCCCTAGTCTCCCAACTGTCTCTAGCCTCCAGTCTCCTGCCTGCAATTCCTCCCTGTAGTGGTTGTGTCCCTGCCTTTCTCAAATTCCTTCAGTGGTTTCCCTTTGAGAGAAGGTCCAAGCTTCCTGGGATGGCTTACCAAGCCCTTTGGGGCTACCCTGCCCCCTTCTACAGCCTCATTTCCTCCCGTATCTCTCCTGCCTCCCGACCTTTGCTGCTGCCTCAGACGGAAGTCCTCTGCCCCTCTTTCTTCACCGTAATAACTCCTTCGAGGCTCATTTTGGCATATTCCTTCACGCAGCACTAATTGCCAGTGTGACAGTGGGGCTTCTCCCCTAGACTGGGCAGTGTGACTAGATCTTAGTCATCTCTGTATCTTTCACACCTGGCAAAGAGTTCTGCACTGAGTAGGTACTTAGTGTTTGTTGGTTGAGTAAGCAGATGAACAAATAGCCAGATGACTTACAGGAGCCATGTCCCACTGCAAACAGATCGTTGTACTTTGGATTCCTGCAAAAGAAATAAGAACCCATCAGCCTAGGAAATGGACATGGTTTGCCCATGGACACAAGCCCTCCCATGTACCCTGGTGCCTTAACTGCACTGCAGACAGACACTGTTCACCTTAGAGACCTAGGGAGGTTCCATAAGAATCCCAGTCTCACTTTTTCCCATAATGCTACGGGTCACCTTCAAGGTGGTTGAGCTTGGGTAGGAGCTGCTTGCTTGTGGCTTGGTACCCAGCAGGTGCTCAGGCACTCCAGGTTTTCTGCAATGCCTCTACTCACCAGCAGAGGGCGGTGACGGCCAGGCGCTTCGCTTTGTCATTTTGGAACTTCCAAAGAGGCAGCAGGGTACCCTCCTGGTCCCGATACTCGTCAGCAGCATCCTCATAGTACTTAAAATCTTAAACACACACAGACTGAGTCAGCCCTGGACTACCGTTTTCTGTCTGTACCTCTTTGGCCAAAACAATTAACCTCTTTGTGTGTCCGAGTGGGAATAGTAAGAATACCTACCTCAAAGGACTACTATGAGGATTCATTGCTAATACATGTAAAGTACTTAGAAAAATACCTGGCACAGAGTAAGCTCTCTGTAATGTTGTTGTTACTGTTATCGTTGTTTTTGGAGGTAAATGACACTAAAGTGGCTATGTCCCTGAGGATAAAATTCCAGGTTTCCCCATCTTCATATTCACTGCCAAGCTCACCACAGTGAAGCTGCCTGGCTCCCTCATGGGTGCTCTGAACTCAAGTTCATCTCCTGCCCTAAACTCTCTCTACCTCTTGTTTCCTTTAACTTAGGCAGAAGCCGCATCCATCTTTCTACTTGTCTATACCAGAAATTTTGGTAATCCTTCACTGATCTCTTTTCATCACCCCTCATATTTTCCTTCTGATAATCTTTTTAATCCATTCACTTCTCTCCAGCTCCATAGCCACAGTCTAGGCTCAGTCCCCAACAGCCATCACCCAGACTACTACACCAGCCTCCCAGCTGGTCTCCCTACCTCCAGACATTCCTCCTCCAGTCCACGTTCCACAGAGCCATGAGGGGGAGAACAAATAAACCAGCTCCCCACTGCCCTGAAAACCCCCTGGTGACTCCCCTGGCACAGGAGCTTCCTGATTGAACCAGGGCTCCAACCCACTACCACGTCACCTCCAGCCAGCTGTTCACATACTCTCTACACCAAAGTGTCGAAAATGCTCTGCTCCTCCTGGAAACTCCCACTCACTCTAGATCCAGATCAAGCTCCTCTGTGAGGCCTTCACTTTGTTGCTGAGCAGAGTTCACCTCCTCCTCCGCCCCACCCCTGCCTCTGGTCTGCTGAAAATGGGCCACACACTGTTGCCTCTCTGTGTCCTTTTGCCTGTCTCCCCCAGCCCACAGCTCTAGGGGAACAGGAAGCACAGTGTTATCATCTCTGGACCCATAGTGCCTAGCACAGGGCCAGCCACAGAGCGGGCACCCAGTGATTGTTCAAAGAAGGCAACAAAATACATCAACAAAAGGGAACTAGTTCTCAGTCTTCTTTCCAACCAAGGGTGCCCCAGTAGAAAATGACCCTCTCAACCACCACGGTCAAGGACAAGCCCGGGCACAGCCCCAGCCTCTCTCCCAATGTCCCACACTTTGATGTTTGGGGACTTACACCAAATCCTCAAAAATGGCTCAGAACAAAAAAGGATTAGAGTGGTCAGAGGCGTGAGCCTTGATCACATCAGAAATCCCTGAGCTCAGACTGTCTTTGAAAAGACTTCATTTCAGAGAGATTAATTGGTAACACTTCTGTTTTCACTTCTCCTTCACAAATACACTTTCCCAAAGGGAAAAGTGTATGCAATTAAAAAAAAATCAAAGTTCAATGCATTTTTATGTGCCTGTGTTCTTATAAATGAAAAAGGTTCACCAAGGCCAATTTCTCCATGGATATTAATCATGTTTGCAGCCCTTCAGTGGGCTGCTTGCAGAGGCTGGGTTTCAGGAAGCCAAGCTGTGTGAGTGACAAATTCATTCACAGCTGCCGTGTACTTTTGACAGCTCTGAAAAGCACTCAAGGTCGTTTTCCAGCCTGAATGATAACAAGGGGGCTTGTTTAGGCGGCTGGTCTTGGCAGCCCTGGTTTCTCTGTCCCATGGGTGAGCAATGAGCATCAAGTCACGGAGAAGAGCCCTGGGCTGTCAGCAGAGGAGATCAGCCAGCAGTGGGGAACTGCCAACTCCGGGGAGGCAGCCGCTCCAAATAAATGCACAACCTCTCAGGGAAATACAAGCCACTTGGGAATGTGCTGTTCATGCCATGGGAAGGATTCCGTTTCCCTGGCTCTGTCAAAGACGCCAGAATTTCCCAGGCCCCCAGGATTTAAGCATTTCTGAATCAATCTCTTGCTTCACCACATCACTAATTAATGACTCGCATAGACCTATTGAGTGTTTATTTGAAATGTCTCTTCCAGATCAGTTACTCTGTGGTCTCGCGCTGAAGTGCTTAGGCTCTGGGTCCGGGGGACCTGTCTTCGAGTCCCGACTGTGTCCCTCACACCTCAGGCTAGCTGTGGTTTGGAACAAGTGGCAACCTTTCAGCCTGAATGTCTCATCCTTAAAATGGAGGTCGTAGTGGTATTCACCTGACAGGGTGGCTGTCAGGATGAAATAAAATAATGCGTGTAAATGGCACAGCCCAACACCTGGTAGAGAGGCTATTCTCAGGGAGGGCTGCTGCTTGTTTTTCACTATTATAACTGCTCCTTTTTCTCCACTGCTGAAGATGCATTCTCAGTAAGGTGTAGAAAGGCCCACTCGACCCACACCTGAACCTCATCCTCGCCTCTGCCCCATCTTCCGCCTCATCATACCCTCCCACCTCCTCAGCCCTGCTGTCCTCAGGCTCTGTTCCTGACTAGCGGAAGCTTTGAACTCTGCAGAGAAAGCTCTGGTTCCCTGTGCAATATTCAAGGCCCTTTCTTAACTGGCTCCAACCATCTCTCCAGCCTGAATTCTCCCCGCTTTCCAAGAGAGCCCCCGTCAGGGACAATGAGCCTGCTGTCCCTCGTCTCCAGAGTCCTTTCCATTCATTTTCACTACTGAGTGAGTCACTGCTTGTGCTGTCCCCTGCCCAAACATCTGCCCTCCGCTAATCTCCCACTCAGATGCCGCTTATCCCTTGGCATCCAGCTCAGCCCTCCCTAAAGCCTTCCATGACCGTGGCCACTGCTCACTTCCTCCTCCTCTGTTCTCGAGGAGACCAGAGCAGTCTCTGTCTGCAGTCTAGCACTTAGATTGTCCCTAAGCTGGGCAGAGCAGAGAACAGAACACGGAATTAGGAGGCTTAAGACCCAGGTTTGGGTGCCCTTGGCCTTGGCTTCCTCGTGTGTGGAGAAGGGATAAAATCTCTGCTCCACTGCCTCCCACGATTGCGGGGAAGATGACATTAAATAACTAGCGTGCTGGTGTCTTTATGCACCATTGTCAGATCACATCACCACACCCATTTTTTCTTATGCCATGGTTCCTGTTTGAACTGTGTAAGTCTTATTTCCCTTGTGACATACAGAGGAGGTCCTCTTGCCCCTGTAGGACCCAGCATGGGACACTCAAATACTCACTTTGTATGAGCGATTTTTAATAAAGTAATAATAGCAGTTGCTGGCACTTTAAATCTTACCCTGAGCAACATCATCATATGTGTTTTGGTTGACCATCCGCTCCACGATTTTAGCTGCTTGGGTCACTTTGGTGATGTCATCACTCTGTGGAGATACAGGGGCCACCGGTCCTCATAAGCCACCATTCTGGAAGGTCTCGCCCTGAGCTATAGCCCTGACTTGCAATCGGTTCAGCAAAGCCTCTCTGACCCCGCCCACCCCAGATAGCTCTGTAAAGGTTTTCCTCACCACCCTCTTCCAGGAATGCCCAGCTCACAAGTGGCATGAGGAGTCTGCACTGCCATAGTTGGCCCCTAGGTAAAGCTTGCCTCCTGCTCTTTCATCCTGAGTTTATTCTGGAGATGGCTCATCTCTAAACACAAGACAGGGCCCTGAGGAGAGCCCAGAAGGGGTACTGGAGGGGAGAGCAGACAGGGCCGGGAGGAGGCGTCTCTGGTGGGGACAGAGGTTTCAGCAGCCTCAGCAACAACAAGGACTCCCGTTAAAGGTCCCAGAAATCTTGTGGTCCAACTTATTCAGTCAAAAGTTGAGGGGTATATAAAATAGATAGCCAATGGAAATTCGCTGTATGACTCAGGGAATTGGAACTGGGGCTCTGTAACAATCTAGAGGGGTAGGAAAGGGTGGAAAGTGGGAGGGAGGTTCAAGAGGGAGGGGCGTGTATACACCTATGGCTAATTCATGTTGATTTATGGCAGAAATCAAACCAATATTGTAAAGTAATTATCCTTCAATTAAAAACAAATTTTAAAAAAAAGTTGAGGGGAAGGTCCAGGGAGGGGAAAGAGACATGCCTCTACTATAAGGAGTATGAGACAGAACTGACTTCTAACTCAAGGCCCTGCCCATGGCCAAAGACAAAGCAGGAAGTTTCATATCAGGGAAAAATGACTCAATTTGAACAAAAAACACGTTCATTATCATGTGAAATTCCATAAATCCTCAATGGAACACCACTACAGCAGGTTGAGAGAGGAGCGAAGAGTTTGGGGCTGGCAAGACAGGTCTAACATGTCTAGGGCAGGTGGCAGGAATGAACCATGGAGTGGACAGCCCTCCAAGGGGGCCCAGAGGGCCACGGCTCTCTGGGACACGCTTTTCCAGGACTGCCAGCATTGCACAGAGGTTAAGAGAATGGGTTCTTGGGCCACCCAGGTCTGCATTCCCCACCCCCACCCCCGCACAGATTAGGAGCCCAATGGCAACCTTAGGTACCTGAAGGTCTCTGTGACTTAGAGTACTCCTGCCATAGAGGGATGGATGATGCCTTCTGAGTCATAGGGTCATTGTAGGACCCTAATACTTGTAGGACGTGTAATAATCGCCATGGTGTTATTCACCCAGGACCCAGTGGTAACAGTGATGGTGGTGTCAGAGGGAACATGCAGCCTGGTGTGGTGGGGACTGACAAAGTCACACATGGGGGCTGCCCTTTGAGACTCTTTCATCAGTTTTCAAAACTGACTCCAGAACACTCACCAAGGACATTCACTGGAGTCTTATAATCATAAGCCTCAGAGCTCACCTGGAACCAGCTACTCCCCCTACCCTCTGACCCAAAGCAAGAATCTGTCCCCCTCAGCAGCTTCCTGGCAAGTGTTTCTCCCCATGCCAGGTGGTATTTTGTGTGGTCAGATAGCCTGTTAACTGAAACCTACTTCCCTGAGTTCTATGGTCCCCATGGTTATCCCCATGGTCCTAACTCTGTCCTCCAGCCACAGAAAGGTGTGTGTGCCGGGGGACAGCTCCTCTGATGTGGGAGGACAGTACCTCTTTCCTCAAGTCAGTACTCCTTCAGGTGGCCCCGCCCAGCTCCATCAGCTTTGGTGGCCTCTTAACAATCAACACCTATCAACCAGGATCAAGCAAGGACTATCTTGGGGGCTGTGCATACATCATCTTGGGTTCTCAAGACAAGCTTGCAAATCAGGTATCATTAGGCTGTTTCCTTGGGTTGGTAAAGAATCCACCTGCCAATGCAGGAGATACAGTTTTGACCCCTGGGTCAAGAAGATGCCCTGGAGAAGGAAATCGCGACCGTCTCCAGTACTCTTGCCTGAAAAATCCCATGGACAGAGGAGCCTGGTGGGCTACAATCCATGAAGTTGCAAAGAGTCAGACACGACTTAGCAACTAAACCACCACCACAGATGAGAGAACAAGTTTTTAAAATTTTCAGCTCGGTGACAAAGTCAGGATGTAAACTCAAATCTATGGACTCCAGGGCCCATGCTCTGAGCCCCACACAAAGAGCCATCCCTCCCTAGATGACCAGTCTGGTCCTGGGAGACTCAGGGCTCCAGATGTGCTCTGAGGAGAGAGTGTGGTTTGGGAAACTATGCTACTGGAGCAGATGTGCCTTTTTATTGGTTCTGACTGAACTTGTGGCCTCCGAGCCCTTTCCCCCATTCCTGTCCTAATTGTTCAGATCAGAAAAGCTTGCATTCATTTCTGTACATTCACCCAAATCATTAATGAGACAGAAACCTGAGATCTAAAACTGCAGACCCTATCATGAAGTTACTCTGCTTTCTCCTCTCCCATACTTTTGAGTTTTATACCAACCTAATCAGATCCAGGTCTCAGAGAAAGGGGTATGACTTTGTTCACATGCTGAGCCTCAGCAAAGGGGAAGGCAACTCTTACCTCCACTCTGGTCTACAGAGAGCCTGTCCTAGTACTTAGGATCCACAGTTAGAAATCAGTTCCCTTGGGGGAAGGCTGAATAGAATACTAAAGTATTATTTTTAATTTATTTATTTTTATTTGCAGGATAATTGCTTTATAATAATGTGTCGGTTTCTGCCATACATCAACATGAATCAGCCATAGGTGTATATATGTCCCCTCCTTGAACCTCCCTCCCACTCATGGAAGCATATACACTACATATATTAAATAGATAGCCAGTGGGAATTTGCTGTATGACTCAGGAAACTCAAACTTGTGCTCTGCGACAACCTGGAATACTAAAGTGTTAACTGGCTATGTTATACCCCCAGTATCCTGCTTTACTGCATTTCTTGGTCCAGAGGGCTGGAATCTGCCTACATCACAGCTTTTCGTGTTAACCAAGCTAGAAGAACCTGGTGTGGTCCTGCATCCCTGAGGGTGTTAGACACCAATTTTGGTAGGGTTGAGACCTAAGGACAATTTTCAGCCTTAGTCAAAGGGATCTTTCTTTTACTTCATGGGTCCTGGTGACTGCAGTTAAGGTTTCTTTAACCAAACTCCCGGTAGAGAGCCAAACCCTGATGAATCTTCAAGTGAATCTTGATCCAGGCCAGTAGCCCCCCTGAAGCCCCTAAACTCTAGAGAACAGTGCAGGGCAAGTTAAGGGTCTGGACAAGACAAATGCAGGGCCAGGACTTAGCTTTCACCTCAGGGTTCCAATACCAGCACAGTCATGATCACCAAGTGCTTGCTCTGATTACATGAAACTCAACTGTACAGCTCCTATTTAGTCAGGGCCTGGAACCCTCAAACCTCCCCTAAAATGTGACTTTATCCTGGGCGTGGAATTGAGCGGAAGTGGGCATACTTCAGAGAAAGGGAGAGTGTGATCTGGTTTAGATTCCAGGGTGGAGCAGAACTACTTCCCTGAGAGCTGTTGGGAGCTCTCCAAGGTGCTGAACATGACCTTAGCTTTCTGTGGAACTTGTCCTTCCTGCCCAATTGCAGATCAGACTCATCCTGATCTCCATACTGGGACCCTGGCTCCTGACCCAGCTCTCTCTCTATTGAAGGGATACACATGGCCCCTCAGCATCTCCCTGTGGTGACCATCCCTGCAGTGACTTTTCACTGTAACTTCCATGATGAACCCCAACCTATGCTGGCTACACACACAGTGAGCTCCCAACCATGACCTCTACTATGACTCCTGCATAGCTCTTCATTGCAAATTCAACCCAGGGTGGTCACTCATTGGCCTGGGCTCTCTGGTACCTGTGATTAGCTCTGACTTGCCTCCTGGACCTGAAGAATTGAGTGCAAGTAAACCCAAGGACTGAAGCCCAAAAAGCAAATCTCCCTCTCAAACCTCATGAGCTTTTGCCCAAGGAGGTGGAGCCTTATCCTCACATGCCACTCTGTCCTGGGAAGCCTCCCCAGCTCTCCCAAGGTGCATATCAGGCAGTGGCACCCCACTCCAGTACTTTTGCCTGGAGAATCCCATGGATGGAGGAGCCTGGTAGGCTGCAGTCCATGGGGTCGCTAAGAGTTGGACATGACTGAGCAACTTCGCTTTCACTTTTCACTTTCATGCATTGGAGAAGGAAATGGCAACCCACTCCAGTGTTCTTGCCTGGGGAATCCCAGGGACGGGGGAGCCTGGTGGCTGCTGTCTATGGGGTCACACAGAGTCGGACATGACTGAAGTGACTTAGCATAGCATAGCATAGCATGTCTCCCGCTGTCCCCTAGCCCGACAATTCTGAATTCCTGCTAGCCTCCAGACCTATAAGAAATTGTTGGGGGGGGGGGGAGGGGGAGGAATGTGTGGAATGCCAGAAGCAGTTATAGCTCTCCTCACACTTTCCTACAAGGAAAGGGCTGTTCATAAGTATCACTAGCATGCCCCCTGCCCTTAAGTGTCTGTGAAGTCCTACCAGACAGCCAGGCTTCTTTCTACCCAGGAGCCAAGAGCCCACTTAGTCATTCTCTGTGACAGACCCATGGGAGCCCTCACCAAACCTGGGACTCCATAGATGTCATCTTCCTCATGGCCATTTTCCCCATCTTTTTAGCCACTGGCGTCTTTGTCTTCTCCTTCTCTTTAGTCTTTTCCTGCTTCTCGAGCTCTTCCATGTAGGCATCATAGATCTCCCACTAGGCAAAGGCAAGATGAGAAGGATCATCTCAGGGCACAATCTTCACCTGGCCAGCTCTTCAGCCTTTAGGGCTTGAGGAGGTGATCCTAAACCCAGTCACGCTTTCCCCCCCCCGGAGCTGTGCTGGTTCTGCAGCTCTGTGGCAAGCTGCAGAGTCTGGGTTCTGATCCACAGGATGGGGTTTGTTAAAGTTGTCAAGAACAAGGCCTACTTCAAGAGATACCAAGTGAAATTCAGAAGAAGGCAAGAGGGGAAAACTGACTACTATGCTCGGAAACGATTGGTAATCCAAGATAAAAATAAGTACAACACACCTAAATACAGAATGATTATTTGTGTAACGAACAGAGATATCATTTGTCAGATTGCTTATGCCCGTATAGAAGGAGATATGATAGTTTGTGCAGCTTATGCTCACGAACTCCCAAAATATGGTGTGAAGGTTGGCCTGACAAATTATGCTGTGGCATATTGTACTGGCCTGCTGCTGGCCTGCAGGCTTCTTAATAGGTTTGGTATGGACAAAATTTATGAAGGGCAAGTCGAGGTGACTGGAGATGAATACAATGTGGAAAGCATCGATGGTCAACCTGGTGCCCTCACCTGTTACCTGGATGCAGGACTTGCCAGAACTACTACTGGGAATAAATTTTTTGGGGCCCTAAAGGGAGCTGTCGATGGAGGCTTGTCTATCCCTCACAGTACCAAACAGTTCCCTGGTTATGATTCAGAAAGCAAAGAATTCAGTGCTGAGGTACACCGAAAGCACATCATGGGGCAAAACGTTGCAGATTACATGCGCTACCTGACTGAAGATGAAGATGCTTACAAGAAACAATTCTCTCAGTACATAAAGAACAACGTAACTCCAGACATGGAGGAGATGTATAAGAAAGCTCATGCTGCAATAAGAGAGAATCCAGTGTATGAGAAGAAGCCTAAGAAAGAAGTTAAAAAGAAGAGGTGGAACCGTCCCAAAATGTCACTTGGCCAGGAGAATGATCGGGTAGCTCAGAAGAAGGCAAGCTTCCTTAGAGCTCAGGAACGAGCTGCTGAGAGTTAAACCAAACCACAATTTTCTATCAAGATTTTTCAGATAAGACAATAATAAACTTATTGAACAAGAAAAAAAAATAAAAAATAAACCCAGTCACATGCCTTCATAGCAACCTCTACTTGGCCCACTGCAATTATGCATTTAGTGACACTCACTGCTAATGGTCAGCTCTAGGACAGGAATGAAGGGACTCTCAGGGCACCCCTGAAAGCTGGTCTTTCCACCCTGCAATCCAGGGGCTTGGTTATCAGCTGGAGATCAGTATCGTTCCAGCCTACCACCTCCGCCTGGCAGAACAAATGGGCAGTGATCAGCTAGATTACCTTTTTCTTAGTGATTTATGAGACTCTGAACTAGGTAATTTAAAAAATGACCCCCTACTATAGAGATGGGATAAACAGGCTGTCTACAGCCCTGATCATACCTTCTCAGCATAAAGAGATAAACAAAAGTAAGGGAATTCCTGCTAACTGGATCTGACAGCAAGAGAAGCCCAAGGATAGTAGCAGAGGAAGCCGCATGGATCAGGGGCTGGGCAAATGCCCCAGGTAGCTCTGTGTGCTCCCCAGAGCTGAGTAGTCACTGCCACCTGCAGGCCAGAGAGGCAATCCGCCCTTTAATAATTCCCCCAGGGGCCGGTCCTGCACACTGCACTGTACTTCTGTTATCTCACTCAGAGCCCTCCAGCAACCCTGTGAAGCTGCTTGTCATCCTCATTTGATAAATAAAGAAACTGAGGCATGAAGAGTGACATGGTTTGCCTAGGATCTTACAGTGTGAGCAGCAGAGTTGGGGACTGAGCTCAGGTTATCTAGCACCATATCCTGCCCAAATCAGTGTGGTTATCCCATGGGACTTGAGGGGGAAGGAGGGTCTGCAGGAACACTGAAGGCTGCTGGAAGGGCAGGGTCAGACTGCTAACACTGCGGAGTCAGCTGTGAGGTGCCACGGGCTGCAGAGAGTCCTGGGGAATGTACATTCTCCCCAGTCTTGGAGGAACTTCTAGAAACCACACCTGTGCCCACCTTGGACAGTCTTATCCTGGGCTGTTTCTAAGCCCTCTGAGTAGAGACCTACTGTCTCATGCGCCTGGAGTTCAGAGACTGGACAAGGAGCCAGGAAGTGGGTGGATGAGGAGGGCAGACTTGCAGAGGAATCTATGACCACACCAGTCTCCCTTGTTGTTGAGGGAGCAAAACAAGGATATGGATGGGGGTGGGGTGGGGAGTGATGGCTTTTAGACTGGCCCAGGGTCTCACCTGGTTGGCTGTGGCTGAAAAGTTTGTCCTAGGAGGAGGCTCCATCTGACATTCTCGGTCCTAGAGAACAATGACAACAGGTGACCCACAGAAAGCCCTTAACTCCTCTTTCCCCAGTGGTATAGCCACATGAGAAGCATTTGCTTGGAGCTGAGGGAGGGGTGGGACACAGCACTGGGGAAGTAAAGGGTGGCCTGGGCAAAGGACAAACTGATGCAGTGAAAGCCTAGACTTTTTATGCAAGCCTCCTTCAGAAGAAGCCTAAACTAGAAAGTAGGGCCACTGAAGCCCGACTGTGACAGTTTTAATCAAGAAGAACTCCAAGTGGGGGATGGACAGATCTACAAGAAGTCAGGCCTTGGCCAGCCTCCAGATGCTCCGGTCAACCTCTGGCAAGCCATTGGGCCAACCTTCCTCACCTCAAGATGATTTCTTCCATATGCTGGGGTCTCTAGCTTCACCAGGTGAGTGCACCTCCCCCCGCCCCCCGGCCCCATCACCCAGATTACTCAGTGTCAGCACAGGGACTACAGAGGGTGGTTAGGAGCTGCCAAAAACCCACCCTGCAAATATTTTCTCCCATCCAGTAGGTTGTCTTTTCGTTTCATCAATGGCTTTCTTTGCTGTGCAAAAACTTTTAAGTTTACCTAGGTCCCATTTGTTTCTTTTTGCTTTTATTTCTTTTGTAAATATCTGCCCTCCTCCCAGATTGACTTGTGTAGAACGCTGCCTTACATATGTGAGTCTCTCACCTGAAACCCTGACAGGTGCTTTCAGCCCATACTCAGGTTCCTCCATATTTATGAGCCAGGGAAATACCAGCCAGTCTATCAAAGAGACCATCAGCTTCAGTCAAACTGGCTCCTAGTCTTATCTCCCCGGCACACTCTCATCTCCTCTACCTTCCCCAAACTCTGACCTCAGCTTTGAGGCCCAATTCATGTTTCAGTCTCTTGATAGAGGAATCCAGCTTCCTTGTTACTCCCTCTGAACTCCTGCCTGGATGACTCACAAGGACATGAACACATGCTCCCAGCTCTCCTTGGAGAGCGAAACGGTTCCATCTGCCCCATCACCTGCCAGGCTGAGGGCTGCAGGGGTTGGGGTCAGGCCTGCTTCTTCCCCACTATGGACAGTGTGGAGCTTAGAGGCAAAGGGGCTGGGTGGGGGGTTGCTTTACCCGGAGAGGGTTATTGAAGGTTTGTGAGGCCCTCTCACTGAAGTTGAACTTGTTGGTGAGCTTTCGCTCCTTGGGCTGCTTAGGAGTCATCAGTTCTTCTTCAGCCATTTTCTCAGATGCCTGGGAGGAAAAGAACAGGCCCACAGGACCAGGACTGAGCTGTGAGAAGAAGGTGGTGTGGGGTGGGGAGTGGGGAGAAGTCATGTCCTGGGGTAGGATGGGAATGTGAGGGAAGGATGATGCCAGAGGTCTTGGCACTGTGGCCTCTCCACTTCTCACCTTCAGTCCCCACCCCCCGAGTGTCCTTAAAGCCTCCTGCCAAAGCTGGAGCCGTAAGGGGTGGGCGAGTGCATGCTCAGTCGTGTCTGACTCTTTGTGACCCCATGGACCGAAGCCTGCCAGGCTCCTCTGTCCATGGGATTTTCCAGGCAAAATACTGGAGTAGGTTGCCATTTCCTCCTCCAGGGAAGGGGTAGGATGGACAGCAATATTATACTGAACCTCAACTATAGGCACATCTGTTTGACTCCCAGCTTCAACTTCCTTGGGCTCTTCTTCTTCTTCCAGGATTTCTGTTTCTGAAATCACCACCTTGGCGGACTCCTGAGAACCTTGGTGGGATACTGCTGTTGAGCCCAAAGTCCCACACACTCCCCTATCCCCTGGCAGGGCAAGGCCTTCTTGGTTTCTGTCTTTCAGACCTCGCCTGCCCCAGGGTTCTCCCAGACCTCTCCAGGAGAGCCAGCTGTTCGACTTTATGAAAGGAGAGGCTCTGCAGTGTTCTGGCTTAGCCACCTCCTCCCTACAGTGACCAGAGAAAGGGGACTGGGCTTTGCAGCCTCAGGTTGACCCGGGGGCTTACTGGCTGCTAACTCATCACGGTAGTGCTGCCGCCGCCCTTCATCCGAGTCTTTGGGGATCAGGTTCCCGACCTGGGTGAAGTGAACTGCCAGCTGGTCCACAAAGCCAATGAGCTTGTATGTGCCTTCCTGGGAAGAAAGGGGCTGCATCAGACCAGGGATCCCCAAAGGGCTGGCATCTAAATACAGTCTGCCTTCACTCGAAAGGCCTGAGACGGTCCATCTGTTAACAGAATTATCACTTACTAAATCCTCAATTAACCTGAAGTTTTCACTGCATTCCAGTTTCAAGAAGAGAAAACAAATGAAGTTGTGGTTGTTTTTAAGTTCTCGTTAAGACTTTTTTTACTTTTCTTTTTAAATTTTATTGAAGTATAGCTGTTGTATTGGGTTGGCCAATAAGTTTGCTTGGATTTTTCATAACACCTCACAGAAAAATCCTAACAAACTTTTGGCCAACCCATACAATATTATATAAGTTGCTCCTGCTGCTGCTAAGTTGCTTCAGTCGTTTCTGACTCTGTGCGACCCCATAGATGGCAGCCCACCAGGCTCCCCTGTCTCTGGGATTCTCCAGGCAAGAACACTGGAGTGGATTGCCATTGCCTTCTCCAATGCGTGAAAGTGAAAAGTGAAAGTGAAGTCACTCAGTTGTGTCCGACTCTTCTCGACCCCATAGACTGCAGCCCACCAGTCTCCTCAGTCCATGGGATTTTCCAGGCAAGAGTACTACAGGTGTGCAATATAATGATTCACAATTTTAAAGGTTATATTCTAATTTTTGTTGTTGTCTGATAATAGTTATTATAAAATACTTGCTATATTCCTGTGTTGTACAGCATATCCTTGTAGCTTATTTTATATTTAGTACCTAATAGTTTGTACCTCTTGGAGAAGGCAATGGCAACCCACTCCAGTACTCTTGCCTGGAAAATCCCATGGACGGAGGAGCCTGGTGGGCTGCAGTCCATGGGGTCGCTAAGAGTTGGACACAACTGAGCGACTTCACTTTCACTTTTCACTTTCATGCATTGGAGAAGGATATGGCAACCCACTCCAGTGTTCTTGCCTGGAGAATCCTAGGGATGGGGGAGCCTGGTGGGCTGCTGTCTATGGGGTTGCACAGAGTCAGACACGACTGAAACGACTTAGCAGCAGCAGCAGCAGTTTGTACCTCTTATACCCCTGCTCCTATACTACCCTCCCGCCTTCCCTCTCCCCACTAGACACTACTAGATTTGTTCTCTATATCTGTGAGTTCGCTTCTTTTTGTTAATTTGTTAGTTCATCGTGTTTTTTAGATTCCACATATAAGTGATATCATACAGTATTTGTCTTTCTCTGAGTTATTTCACTTAGCATAATACCCTCCAAATCCATCCATGTTGCTGCTAATGGCAAAATTTTACTTTTATGAGTAGTTCTCCATTGTGTATATATATACACCACATCTTTATCCATTCATCTGTTGTTGGATGCATAGATTACTTTCATATCTTGGTAATTATAAATAGTGCTGCTATGAACATTGGGGTGTATGTATCTTTTTGAAGTAGTGTTTTTGTTTTTCCCAGAGTGGAACTGCAGGGTCGCATAGTAGTTCTATTTTTAATTTTTTTCAGAAACCTCTGTGTTGTTTTCCACAGTGTCTGCATCAATTTACATTCCCATCAACCATGTACGCATCCTCACCGGCATTTGTTATCTGTGGTCTTTTGATGATAGCCTTTCTGACAGGTGTGAGGTGATACCTCACTGTGGTATAGATCTGCATTGCCCTGAAGATGAGTGATGGTGAGTACCCTTTCATGTGCATGCTGGCCATCTGTATGTCCTCTTTGGAAAGATGTCTAATCAGGTCTTCTGCCCATCAGTTTGGGTTTTTTTTTTTTTTTTATGTTGAGTTATATGAACTGTTTGTATATTTTGAATGTTAACTCCTTATCATTTGCAAATATTTTCTCCCATTTAGTAGGTTGTCTTTTTGTTTTATCAACAGTTATCTTTGCTGTGCAAAGGTAATCATTTAATTAGGTAACCGTTTAATTAGGTCCCATTTGTTTCTTTTTGCTTTTATTTCCTTTGCTTTAAGAAATAGATCCAAAACATGTTGCTACAGTTTATGTCAGAGTGTTCTGCCTATGCTTTCCTCTAGGAGTTTTATAGTTTCCAATCTTACATTTAGGTCTTTAATCCGTTTTAAGTTTATTTTTGTATATGGTGTTTGAGAATGGTCTAATTTCATTATTTTACATGTGCTGTCAAAGACATATTTTAAAATACATTCTTCCAACTCTGAGTGGCTCTGAATTGACCTGTCACTGACTCCTTCATCCATGTCAAGAGATTCTATCTTGCCTGCCTTACCAGAACTCAGAGAGGTCACACATAGTCATCAAACACACCTGACCTGGCCTTTTCTCCACTCTATTTAGTGGATGCCAGGGCTGGATAGATCCTCAGAGATACCAAGTCCCCCATCCCTTAAGAGGATCACAAAAATCTAGAAAAGATTGGGGCTTGCTTGGCACTCGTCAAGTCACATGGCAAATGAGAAACATGGCTACTATTAAAGCACAAGAAACCTTGTTCATTCCTTCACCAACAAATAATTTTTGAATAGACACAATGTGCCAAGTATTTTCTAGGTTCTAGAGATACAAAGCTTAGCAAAAGCAGATATGATCCCTGCTTTTATAAAGCTTATAGTCTGGTTCCTCTAGGCTACCTCCTTAGTGATCAGCATCCTAGCCCTAAAGTTTGAGAGCAGGGGTTCATTCCTTTTTTTATTTTATTTTATTCATTTTTGGCTGTGCTGGGTCTTCGTTCCTGCGTGGGGGCTTTCTCTAGTTGTGGCAAGCAGGGGCTATTCTCTAGTTCATGGGTTTCTCGTGTGGTGCATGGATGTCTTCTCTTACTGTGGAGCAGGGGTTGTAGGATCATGGGCTTCGGTAGTTGTGGCTCGTGGGCTCTAGAGCATGGGCTCAGTACTTATGTCACATGGGCTTAGTTACTCTGAGGTACATGCGATCGTCCCGGAATTGAATTTGTGTCTCCTGCATTGGCAGGCAGATTCTTAACCACTGGACCATGAGGGAAGTCCCCAGCCCTTTTCAAGTCATACAGAAAAGTATTACCTTTGTATGGCACACTGAGATAAACTCACCACAGAGGAAACCAGCCCATGGGCTAGTACCAGGCCCACCTGTCCCTGGAGAACAGAAAGAATCACTATTTCTGCACACAGAATGGGACACTCTGCCTTTAAAAGTCACCATAAAGCTCTTCCTCTCTCAGTAACACAGATGGATGGGGAGATGGGACAGTGTAGTACTTAAGAGCATGGTCTGTGGATGTGGGCAGAATTGGATCCAAATCTTGATTCTGCTCCCTATTACCTGCATGATCTTAGGCTTAGCCACTCTAAGCCTTAATTTCTTCATCTGTAAAATGAGAATGAGTAGTTTGCAGGCTAGTTAAGTACTGAAAATAATGAAAGCAATCTATCAGGCACTCAAAACAGAGAGCCTGACGCATAATAAGTGCTCAGTAAAAATACTAGCTATTATTTTGACAATGGAAATGTCCATGAGAATAAATTATCCATATAGTTGTCATTTGAGATGTCACCTTCATCCTGTCCCCAGTAGTGACTAGGACCTTCCTCTTCAATTAGGGATGGAATTCAGATTCCATTGCTTCTGTGCAAGGAGGAGAGGCATGCTTAGATCTGAACACTCTGCCTCTCCAGGCCAGCACTTCAAGGGAAAGTAATAGCTTTGGAGACCTAAAGCTCTTAGATCTCAGGGAAGGACTTGGAGGCCAGCTCTGTGGGAGGAATGCCAGGCAGGCCTGGGAGGCTGTTGAAGGTTGGAGGAGGTGAGCCTGCTTGGGAGCCCACGGCTACCCAGCTGGCAGCTGACTCACGGGAATCTTTTCTAATAACTGGGCTTCCAAGAGGGCAAGAGAGGTACATTGACACCAATCCTCTGCCTGTAGCATGCCTCCCACTGAGTCCCAAAGAGATCCTCTTTCAGAGGTCAAAAGAACAGGAGCTCATAGAGTGCGCTGCACTCCAGCATAAGCTCAGGGACGTGAGGCAGCTTCTCTCTGCCACCTACCCCCTGCCCCTTAACGGGCTGCCTGAGGGACACCATGAGCACAACTCATGAGTGGGACCTCTCAAGAAATACACCTGAATTTGTCCCAACCTCTTTGTGGAGGCAGTGCCTACTCAATTTTGAATAAAAAGCAGTGTGCTCACAAAAAGATTCACAAAAACTGGTACATGAATGTTCATAGCAGCATTGTTCATAATAGCTAAGAAGCAGAAACAATCCAAATGTCCATCAGTTGATGAATATTATTTGGCAATAAAAAGAAATAAAGCACCGGGACATATTACAGCATGGATGAACCTTGAAAACAGTAAGCTAAGTAAAAGAAGTCAGTCGCAAAAGATGACATATTTATTTGATTTCTCTTGTATGAAATGCCCAGAAGAGGCAAATCTCTAAAGCTGAAAAAGGGATTAGTGGTTGCCTAAGGCTGGAAGAAATGGAAAACTAGGGAGTGGCAACTAAGAGGTATGGGGTTTCTTTGGGGGAAAATGAAAACGTTCTAGAATTGCTTGTGGTGATGGTTGCGTAATCTGTAAATATACAAAAAGCCATTGTATTGTACACTTTTAAATAGGTTATTCTATAGTATGTAAAAATTATATCTCAATAAAACTGTTTTTAAAAAAGAGAAAGAAACTGCTCATAGTGTGCTGTCTCCAAGGAAAAGGACAGGAGAAGGAGGTTTAGTTTCCATTGTATATTCATTGCTCTTTCCAATCTTTTGAAGCAAACAACAACAACAACAAATCTTTGGAAGCTAGTACCATGGGTTTCTAGAATTCTTTTATATATTCAAAACTCTGTATCTGTGCGTGTGTATGTATACACACCATTTTTTTAAAGAAGCGGTGTGATGTTGCTTTAGAGCCAATCAAACGAGTTCAAATTTTGCCTTGAATCCTGGCTATGTAACCTTTGTAATTTGTTTTCTCTATTTACCCTTTGTTTCCATAAAATGAAGACAAAAATTGTTCCTATAGCCAAAAAACCCTGAGGATTAATGAGCTATCCTCTGTAAAAGTTCTAATATAGGACCTGACACTGCCGCACTGGCTTCTGGAGACCCGGTGATTGATGTTAGTGACTAACACATCACATACATTGGAAGAGCACTTTTCCTACCAAATTATTCACTTCAGGATTCTTGAAAAGAGTGGCTCTGCAGGGCACTTAAGACGATGTAATTAGTGAGACTGAAGGAAGATTTGTAAAGAAATTTCAAAAATCTCTAGAAAACTCCATGTAAAATCTCAGGGTTTCAGCCAGCGAACTCACTTTAAAGGTGATTTCTGCAAGAACTGAGAGCCAGGACTTCCCTGGTGGTCTAATGGTTAAGAATGTGCCTGCCAATGCAGGGGACATAGGTTTGACCCCTTGTCCAGGAAGATCCCACATGCCCCACATGCTGTGGAGCAACTAAGGCAGTGAGCCACAACTACTGAGCCCGTGCGCCATAATTACTGAAGCCTTTGCCCTAGATCCTGTGCTCTGCAACAAAAGAAGCCACTGCAATGAGAAGCCCGCACACCACAACTAAAGAGTAGTTCTCCTTTGCTGCAACTAGAGAAAGCTTGCACGCAGCAACAAAGACCCGGCACAGCCAAAAATAAATTAAATTTTTTTAAAAAGAGCTGAGGGGCTTTTGCAACACAGCAAGTTACCAAGCCCAGGAGCACCCAGAGGCCTCTACCCCAGAGAGGATGACTTACTTTGAAGCTATACCTGACGATGTTCTGGGGTGCATGTGGATTGTTGGCCGTCAGAATCCGGGTGAACTCCTCCTTCAGCTCCTGAGGGAGAGAAACACCAAGAGGGTCAAATGTAGAGGCCCCCACCCCCTCTGAAGATACCCTGCGATGTAAGCAGACATCTGGCAACCTAGGTTCTGCACAGAGTCCATCTCCAAGGCTGGAGGCGGTGGAAGGGGTGGGAGGAAGATGCTGCTCACTTACCGCATCAGTCAAGTCCAGTTGGTCAGGGGGTTTAACTGTGGCTTTGGACTGCACCCATTCATCTGTCCCTTCCCCTACTTCAGTCCCTGAGTCTTCATCCTGGACAAAAACCTCACATGAGAAACAAGAGCCTTACCTGCTTAGAGAAGCAAGCAGCCCTGTAAGAAGCCCTTTCATTCACCATCCTCCCAGAAGCCAAGCGCTGCCCCAAGACATAGAACACAAAGCACACAACAGAGCACTCACGCGAGGGTCCAAAGGAACTGCTCAGACCGGAGTTCTCATTGCCTGGAAGATCATGGCCCCCTCAGACCTGGGGGGCTGGGTTTAGCTGGAATACTGTGCTGGGTCTTTGGCCCCAGGAGCGAGACCAGAACCGGCTCCTTCTTACTGCTTCCCATGCAGCCTGGAAGCTAATAGCCAGGACCAGCTGTGCAAAGGCCTCCAGCCATTCTTTAAGCTACTTCAACTCTCATTCACATTTTACCTTCTAGTTTGCCACCTTAAGGTTATTGTTACAGTAAAACTCCCTGTACTTTGTAACTTGAAGCCTCATAGTCCTATCACAGCCTTGAAGCAAAAAAAATAATAATAATAATAATAATAATAACTAGAAGTTTTCCCCTTCCCTGATAGACAGTTAAATACCTTGCCACAGTGGCCCATGACATATTAAAAAATATTCACCCTCACTAGCAATCAAAGACATGGAAAATAAAACAATGCAATTTTTTCATTATTAAACTGGTGAAGGGCGGTGACCGCTTTCCCATGAGAAAACACAGAGGCTCTCCTTCATCCCTGTCCAGAAGAGGAGACACGAGAAGAAGCACCTGGTGCAGAGCACCAGTTCCTACTTCATGGATGTGAAATGCCCAGGAATCTATAAAATCACCTCTGTCTTTAGCCAACACTCACAAACAATAGTTTCGTGTGTTGCTCTACTGTCCTCAGCCAGCCTACAGGAGGAACTGCAAAGCTTACAGAAGGATGCTCCTTCAGACAGAGACAGCCCTAGAAGCACCCTGAATCCAGAGGGATGGGAAACCATCCTAACCAGTACATTTTGAACACAAAAAACAAGCAAGCAAGCAAAACAAAATGAAACCAAAAAAACCGTTTAAAACTGAAACCAAAGAAAACCAAACAGACAAAACCAATATCCAGTGTTGGTGAGGCTGTGGGAAAATGGGCACTTGTAAATTAGTACAACCTTTCTAAAGAGCAATTTGGAAGTATTGATCAAAAGCCTAATAAGTATTGAGTTGGCCAAAATATTTGTTTGGGCTTTTCCATAAGATGTTAAGGAAAAACTTGAACTATCTTTTTGGCCAACATATTATTTGTACTCCTTGATCCAAATTTCTATGTATAGGAATTTATATTAAGAAAAAAAAATAAGGATAGGCCCAAAGATTTAAATGCATGAATGTTTGTTGGAGGGTTGATCATAATAGTGAAAAAGAGGAAATATTTAAATGTCAAACAAAGGGGCATGGTTGAACAAAATGATGGAGTGGCCTTAATGAACGTAAGGTAAAAGAGTGTGCATTAATTGAAAATGATTCTGTGAAAGTATATTTACTGACAGTGGAAAGTACTCTAAATAGTACGTAAAAAGCAGATTGTAAAAGAACATACAGTTGGACTCCATTTAAAAATAAATACATGTAATTTTTATATGTGCATAGAAATATCTGGGAAGATATAGCATCACATGTTAACTAAGCGGTTTCCCAGAGTGATAGGTTTAAGGGTGATTTTAACGTTCTTTTTGCTTTTCTTTAAAAAGTTACAACTAATATTTCAACAGCTTTTTGCTGAAAAACTGCATGGTCTCAGCACTTACTCTCTTCCTGGCTCCTCTGCCCATGCTGATGCTCTGAAAAAAGAACAGAAACAGAAGATTAGTCGTAAGTGACTCTCCATAGGAATATCAGAAAGAGAATTAGAGGGGGGCTTCTGCCCAAGGACCTCAAAGACAAGCGACAGTGAGCTTCCTCAAATCTCACAGTCAGTCTTCTCACTGGCAACAGGTGCCCAGCCAAGGAGGCCCTATATCTGAGGCAACCTGATTCCAGCATCAGTGAGACTGATCCCTGAAGAGCAACTGGGTAACTTACTCCCTGGCATTTCTTATCTGCAATTAGCTCAACAAACATTTTAAAAAATCATATACTAAGTGCTCATCTGTGCCAAGCGTTAAGGGGATTCTGAGGGCATATTATATTTATAAACAGTTGTTTATGATGAAGGTTTGGGTACTCTGCTTTGTACACTGCTGTCTCAGAATATAGCAGGTGTTCAAAACACTTACTGAATATATGAATGAATGCCATCAAACCCCTTAGTAATCATGACCCCGGGAAAATGTTTCTCCTCTTGAAGCCTGTTTTCTCATCTACTGTGAGATGCATAAGATTGGATATGATGACTTTCCAGTTCTAGCATGCTAAAATTTTATGTTCCCAAAAGTAGCATGCTTTTTTAAAAAATTATCTATTTATTTATTTTTGGCTGTGCTGGGTCTTCGTTGCTGCATGTGGGCTTTTTCTAGTTGGAGAGCATGTGATTTGGTGCACACAGGCTTCAGTAGTTGTGGCACACAGGCTCAGTAATCAGGGCACACAGGTTTAGTTGCCATGTGGCATGTGGGATCTTCCCAGACCAGGAATCAAATTCGTGTCCTCTGCACTGGCAGGCAGATTCTTAACCACTGAACCACCAGGGAAGTCCCAAGAGTAGCATGCTAGATTCAACTAGATAAACATTTGTTGAGCATCTACTCATGTGTCAAGGACTAACCTAAGCAGTGAGACAAAGATGAAGAGAGATGAGGTCCCTATCCCTGTTTGCTCAGGGTCCATGGAAGACAGAAGCATGTGATTAGTGCTCATTATTTACTCACTGATTCACTCAGCATGTTCTCTTGAAAGTCTGCTCTATGCCAGCAGTAGAGACACGTGCCCAGGGTGCTCATGCATGGAAACACCTACCCAGCTTGGGTGCAAAAGAAAGCTTCACTGAGGTGGCTATTTCTCAGCTCAATATCAAAAGACAAGTATGGGTTATCCAAGTGGAGAAAATGTTTTTCAGAAAGGCTGTCCAGAAGAGGAAAACAGCATGTGAAATGGCAAGAGCAGAACAATAACAGAAACTATAAAATGCTCCACCAAAGAAATAAAACAAACCCTGCAGTATAGACACTGAACGAATAGTTGTTTCAGGTGATGGAGCAAGAAGGAGATCAGTGGGGACTGGAGATGTGTGTGGGGTGGGGGAGTGTTAAGCTTGGAAGAAGCAGGTCTAGGCCTTGAAGGAGGGGGCAAGGCAGTCAAGAAACCAAAGGGCACATGTTGGTGAAGGCCTGGCACACCAGGCAGAGACCTCGGCTCCCAGCTCTCACTGACCACCTGAGTGATCTTAGAGGAGGTCTCTGGGTCCTGGTTTCCCAAATGCAAAGTGAGGGGGTTAGACCAGAAGGACTCTCACAACTCTTCCATGGCAGGGGCTGTGGAGAGGCTTTGATGGTGGATGGGGAGGGGATTCCAGAGGGTGAGAAGGGCATGTCCTGGCTTAGGCAGGGATTGTTGCTAGGAGGGCAGCAGCCGGATTCAGATTTCTGCCAGGCCGCCTAGGTTTCCAGGGATGGGAACCCTCCTCTGAGGCTAAGCCGCATGAGCCAGAAAGCGGCTTTCCTTTGAAGAGCCTCTGATCCCTAAGGTAATGAGATGGAAGCGTCACAGTGTCCAGCAGTTTTCTGGCCCACAACAGAGCACTGGAGGGCCAGCCCCACCCCAGGCTGCCAGCCCTAAATAGGAAACGAGATCCAGTTACCATTGCCCCCCGTAAATATGTCTGTAAAACATTTATCTGGCAATAAAAGAACTGACAAGGCAATTTGAGTGTAATTGTTTTTGGCAGTTGGAAATATTTCAATTAACACACTGTAAAAGCCACACTATAATAAATGCAAAACAGGCCAATGAAATCAGCTACAGCCCTGACTTCCCAACCATGACAAAAGAGATTGAATGTCAGGCTGCCACCTTGGGCTGTTGGTCTTCCAGAAGGAGAAGTCTGAGGCAGACAAGCCTGAATTCCTGAAAGGTTTCTGAGGGTTCCTCCCAGAAGTTGTCAAACCGCAGAAGAAGACAGCCCAAAGTCCCTCGTTTGGCCCTCGGAACTCTATCATGCAACCCCGCATCTCTGGTCCAGCCTGCTCTCCCACTACTCTGAGATGCAAACAGCAAGGTACTCACATTTCCTGAGCTTGGCCTCTGCTTTCCCACTTCTACACCTTTGCTTTTACCATTCCTCCTGCCAAGAATGCCATCTTCTCCTTCTCCCTCCCTCCCACTCTGTGCATGCATGCTAAGTTGTGACAGACTCTGCAACGCCATGGACTGTAGCCTGCCAGGCTCCTTTGTCCACAGGATTTCCCAGGCAAGAATACTGGAATGGGTTGCCATTTCCTTCTTCAGGGGATCTTCCCAACCCAGGGATCAAACCTGCGTCCGTTACATCTCTGGCATTGACAGGCAGGTTCTTTACCACTAGCACCACCCAGGAAGCCCTATCTCAGCTCCCACTATCTTGGCCTAACAAAACCCTACCCAGCTAGCCTCTGCTAGTTCCATCATCTAATCCTGACCTTTCTCCTACCTCCCTCTATTCTTTCTGTCTGCACTCTGAGCAAGGATATGCCCTGCCTCACATTACCATCATTAGCATTGGC
This sequence comes from Bos taurus, assembly GCF_002263795.3. NCBI lineage: Eukaryota > Metazoa > Chordata > Mammalia > Artiodactyla > Bovidae > Bos > Bos taurus. The sequence continues at coordinate 75,846,428 of NC_037335.1, read as the reverse complement.
TGTGGAGAGATGAAGGACGAACTGTAACTTCAAATAGATACTCTGTTGTCTCCAGGTTTTGTTCTGCAAAAGGGGACAGAATTACAGAAAGAAACATATAGTGCAGTGCACATCAGAGGCAGCTAAGAGATTCCAGCAAGGGAGATCCCCCATTCTAAAACACTGACCAAAGAAGACCCTCTACTCTTGGATGCAGCATTTCAGTCATTCTGTGAAGTCAAGGGAGGAGCCCAGGAAGGAGTGGTGCCCCCCCAGGCCACCAGGGCAATCACAGTAACCCTGAAGATCAATGGGATAACAGCTGTCCCAGCGAATTCCTTCATAGTAAAGCACTTTTCTATTTTCACTGTAAAGAGATTTTAGTGTGAGCATCCTGAGGGCAGGAACTGGTAATGACTCCACTGCCTGGTTCTCACTTCTCTTACAGGACCTGACATTGCTGAGGGCTCCCTTGTTCCGTCTAGAAACTTCTCCACCTCCAATAGTTCTTTCTCAATATCCTTGACCCCTCCGGGAATGGGTGCTTGACCCCCTAGTCTTCTGTTTCTACACATTCTCCTGGGTGCTCTTATGCCCACCCACAGATTCATCTTCTTCTTTGTCCTGAAGCACAAATGACAAAGCTTAGATTTTCAAATTTGTGACAGAGTACTCATACTCATTTTCTTAAAAAATCAACCTCATTGTGTTCTTTTTACACCCTAACCATCATCTTTTTTTTCCCACTCCAAACTTCCATCTCCTCTAGTATTTCCTATCTCACTCAAGTGTACGACCATTCAAGCACCTAGGTTGGAAACTGGGAGTCTTCAGTTACCTGTCTTTCCCTCATCCTTTTACTAGCGTCATATTTCTAAGTCTAACAATTCTATCACTTTAATATCTTTTATAACTATCCTCTCCATTCATATCCCCCTTTAATTCAAGTCCTAACTCCCTCTAGCCAAACTGCATTTGATTACCCTAACTCCATTTTCTCTCCACTCTCATAATTATATCTATCACCATTTTCAGCTATTGAGCACTGACCCTGAGCCAATCATTTACTAAGCAATTTATGCACATGATCTCGTTTAATCTTCATAACCATCCTATGGGGAAGGATTATAACATCATTAAAATCTGTAAAACAGGAGTTTTACAGATGAGGACCCTGAGGCATAGCAAGATGAAGCAGCTGACCCAGAGCTGAACATGAACATGTTCCCAAATTCTTATTCACTATAAGTAATCTTCTTAAAATGTAAGCTTGATCACTCTCCTACTTTAAAGCCTCTAAGGGCTCCCCGTCACCCACGAGTGGAATCCCCAAATCCCTAACATGGCATCCACCACATTCCCAACTCTTTTCCTGCCACAGCCATGGAAGCGTGCTTTGAAAAAGAAAATTCAATGTAACAGATGATTATTATTGCCACCTACTGGGCATTTGGGGCTTCCCAGGTGGCACTAGTGGTAACTTGCCTGCCAATGCAGGAGATGTAAGAGACGGGTTCTTCTCCTGGGTAGGGAAGATCTCCTGGAGGACGGCATGGCAACCACTCCAGTATTCTTGCCTGGAGAATCCCATGGACAGAGGAGCATGGCAGGCTACAGTCCATGGTATTGCAAAGAGTCAGACATGACTGAAGCCACTTAGCACACACTGGGCATTTATCTGCACTTAGACTTGTTTTGGGGCTTCTCAGGTGGCATCAGTGGTAAAAAAAAAAAAAACCCTGCCAATGCAGGAGGCATAAGAGGTGTTCTAGCTCTGGGTCAGGAAGATCCCCTGGAGAAGGGCATGGCAACCCACTCCAGTACTCTTGCCTGGAGAATCCTATGGACAGAGGTCACAAAGAATTGGACATTACTGAAGCAAGTTAGCATGCATGCAGACTTGTTTTGATACATGACATACTACACAATGTAAGCAATCCAGCTGTCCCTGAATATATTTTAGGGGTAAGTCAGGAGATCAAAACTTCTTAAATTGCTCCCTATTATGAAGATATTATTTTAAAAACAAGTATGTGATCAGATGTATCCATGGGGCTCAAATATGGGCTTTGAAGTCAACCATACCTGGTTCGAATCCCTTCTCTACCATCTGCTAGGCAAGTTACTTGTCTTCGCAGTGTCCTTATCTCTTAAATGGGCATCATACCAATGCCCTCTGAAGGCAACTATAGCCCATAGTTATGAGGATTCAATGAGTCAATACACATAAAATGCAAACTGCAGTGCCTGGCCAGAGTCTGTGCCCAATAAAGGACTGTTGGTAGTATTATTATTCCCACTTATACACCCTGCTCTGCCTAGCCATGCAGGATCTGTCTGTCCCTTTGCTTACTAGGAAGCACTTGCCCTAGGGATGACTACAAGTCTTCAGCAGCTCACATGTCCACCCAAGAGTTTCTTGGTGAAATGTGTTCTTTTCTGGAAAGAGTGGCTCTTTGAAGCGTGCAAACCCACAGACATTGCATCCTCCTTCCTGGGGCCCCAGGAGATTTTGTTCACCATTTCAGTTGTCTTGGTCCTTATTTTAAAACTCCCTAACAGGTTTCCATTAAGCTAAATTGAAACTAAATACCTCACCAGCTTGCAGTTTCCGTTTCTAAAAGGGTAAAAGCTCTTAGTCCCAAAGGAAGAGTAATTTACCAACAAATCTTCCTCCAGCTTCACTGACTGCATTTCAAATCCCTGAGCCTAGCGCAGTCTCTAAAGCACCCAGAAGGTGCTCAATAAGTATGGTTGAAGGAGATCTCAAAATTTTGAAACACTAGGTGAGAGTTCCTTGCATAGCAAGGAGATCAAATCAGTCAATCCTAAAAGAAATCGACCCTGAATATTCATCAGAAGTCCTGATGCTGAAGCTCCAATACTTTGACCACCTGATGCGGAAAGCTGACCCACTGGAAAAAGAGCCTGATGCTGGGAAAGATCGAGGGCAGGAGGAGAAGGAGGCAACAGAGGATGAGATGGTTGGATGGCATCACCGACTCAATGGGCGAGTTTGAGCAAACTCCAGGAGATGGTGAAGGACAGGGAAGCCTGGTGTGCTTCCACTGGGGTCACAAAGAAAACGACACGACTTAGCAACTAAACAACGACAAAGATAAAGGCTAACAGGTGCTATCATACACTATTGTGGGCACGCCACCTCATGCAGGGTTAACTGGCAATACCTGCCAAAATTTCAAATGCGTGTACCTCGCAACTCAGCAACTATGCTTTTTTGAATTTTTCCTATATAAATACTATAGTATTTATATATATACTGTATATATATGCATACTATATGCATAAGTATACTTATGCATACTATAATACATATGCAAAAGATGTATGTACAAAATTGCTCACTGCAGCCTTTTGGTAATATTTCAAAAATGGGGAAAAAAATCTAAATATTCATCCATAGGGGCCTAGTGAAATACGTTATGGTATAGCCATTCAATGGGATATTATGTATATTTTTAAAAGAATGAGGTAACTTTTATGTATTGTTATGTAAAGCCTCCAAGCTTTTTTTATTGTTAAATAAACAAGCAAGTTACATAAACAGATGACCCATCATTTTACTTTAAGAATGTGTGCACACACGAAATTTCTGGAAGAATAATGTAGATTCTGTTGAGAGTGGTTTGGTCCAGGGAATGTGACTGGGGAGTTGCAGGGAAGGGAAAAAACTGCGGTTTACCTTATACTCATCCTCATGGTTTTAATATTTTAAATGTAAATGTGCATTACTTTTATAATTTAAAATGCTAATTAAGAATTTTAAAAGTTAATACAGTTAAAGAGGGTAGTTTTTTTTCCCCCCTATTAATGCAGTGTTAGCATAATGCTCAGAATGCAGAAAAAGGAACATGAGACCAAACTCATGCTTCCCTGGAAGACCAAGAGGGAAGAAGCCAAAGCTATGGGCCTCTTCCCAAATAAGGGTAGAGACAGCAAGGCAGGGTAGGGTTTAAAACCTGAAGCTCTAGTGTAAGCCTGGCTTGATTCCTGATTCTGTCACCACCTACATGTGCGGCCTTGAGTAAGGTATTTATGTCCTAATCCTCATTCTCTCATTTATAAAGCAGAGAAAAATATTAGTACTTTCCTTAGATTTGCTGTGAGGATAAAATACAATACATGATGAGAACCTTACTCATAGCCCAGCACTCAGTAAGCCATCAAGTACCAGAGGCAGTGTTATTACTTTATTATTCTATCATGGTCTGCTGTGCATGCCGACTGACTCTCATTCTGAGGGCATTTATTGAATAGTTGAAAAGTGTGTTGTCCAGGTCCCATGAAATCCTTGTCAGAAAGGAAGCTATAAGTCTCAGGGTGTACAGCAGAGGGATGAAACTAAAAAAACTTTCCCTTTATACAGCATCTTTCAGTTTACTGAACACTTTGGAGTGCATCATCTTATTTGGCCCTTATTCTCATCTTTTGTGGGTGGATGTTGAATCTTGTCAAGAAAATTAGAGATACCAAGGGAACATTTCATGCAAAGATGGGCACAATTAAGAGCAGAAATGGTATGCACCTAACAGAAGCATAAGATATTAAGAGGTGGCAAGAATACACAGAAGAACTGTACAAAAAAGGTCTTCATGACTCAGATAATCACGATGGTGTGATCACTTACCTAGAGCCAGACATCCTGGAATGTGAAGTCAAGTGGGCCTTAGGAAGCATCACTACGAACAAAGCTAGTGGAGGTGATGGAATTCCAGTGGAGCTATTTCAAATCCTAAAAGATGATGCTGTTTAAGTGCTGCACTCAATATGTCAGCAAATTTGGAAAACTCAGCAGTAGTCACAGGACTGGAAAAGGTCAGTCTTCATTCCAATCCCAAAGAAAGGCAATGCCAAAGAATGCTCAAACTACCGCACAATTGCACTCATCTCACATGCTAGCAAAGTAATGTTCAAAATTCTCCAAGCTGAGCTTCAACAATACATGGACCGTGAACTTCCAGATGTTCAACCTGGTTTTAGAAAAGGCAGAGGAAACAGAGATCAAATTGCCAACATCCGCTGGATCATCAGAAAAGCAAGAGAGTTCCAGAAAAACATCTATTTCTGCTTTATTGACTATGCCAAGGCCTTTGACTGTGTGGATCACAATAAACTGTGGAAAATTCTGAAAGAGATGGGAATACCAGAGCACCTGACCTGCCTCTTGAGAAACATGTATGCATGTCAGGAAGCAACAGTTAGAACTGGACATGGAACAACAGACTTGTTCCAAATAGGAAAAGGAATACTTCAAGGCTATATATTGTCACCCTGCTTATTTAACTTATATGCAGAGTACATCATGAGAAACGCGGGGCTGGAAGAAGCCCAAGCTGGACTCAAGATTGCCGGGAGAAATATCAATAACCTCAGATATGCAGATGACACCACCCTTATGGCAGAAAGTGAATAAGAACTAAAGAGCCTCTTGATGAAAGTTAAAGTGGAGAGTGAAAAAGTTGGCTTAAAGCTCAACATTCAGAAAACGAAGATCATGGCATCTGGTCCCATCACTTCATGGCATATAGATGGAGAAACAGTGGTAACAGTGACAGACTTTATTTTGGGGGCTCCGAAATCACTGTAGATGGTGACTGCAGCCATGAAATTAAAAGACACTTACTCCTTAGAAGGAAAGTTATGACCAACCTAGACAGCATTTTAAAAAGCAGAGACATTACTTTGCCAACAAAGGTCCATCTAGTCAAGGCTATGTTTTTTCCAGTAGTCAGGTATGGACGTGAGAGTTAGACTATAAAGAAAGCTGAACACCGAGTAATTGATGCTTTTGAACTGTGGTGCTGGAGAAGACTCTTGAGAGTCCCTTGGACTGCAAGGAGATCTAACCAGTCCATCCTAAAGGAAATCAGTCCTGGGTGTTCATTGGAAGGACTGATGTTGAAGCTGAAACTCTAATACTTTGGCCACCTGATGCGAAGAGAAGACCCAAAGAAAAATATGGACTCATTTGAAAAGACCCTGATGCTGGGAAAGATTGAGGGCAGGAGGAGAAGGGGACGACAGAGGATGAGATGGTTGGATGGCATCACCGACTCAATGGACATGAGTTTGAGTAAACTCTGGGGCTTGGTAATGGACAGGGAGGCCTCGTGCGCTGCAGTCCATGGGGTCGCAAAGAGCTGGACACGACTGAGCGACAAAGAGAAGAGTTGAATCTTGTCAACTTCTTTTCTGAATCTATTATGATGTTGTCATATGGTTTTCCCCCTTTTTTCTGTTAATGTGAAAAAATATATTGATTGGGTTTTTAATGTTGAGCTAACTTTGTCTTATTGAAATAAACCTCACTTGGTCTGATATATTATTTTTTTAATGTATTGCTGGAACAGATTTGCTAATATTTTGTCAGATTTTTTTTTGCATTTATATTCATGAAGGATGTTGGCCTATCCTCTTTTCTTATAATAGTTTTGATTTTAATATCAGAATTATACTGATATCAAGTAAATTGGAACTTGTACCCTCCTGTTTGCTCTAAGACTTTGTATAAGATTGGTGTTATATTTATTCCTGACATATCTATTCATCAGTGAACCCATTTGGCCTAGAGTTTCTTTGTGGGAAGGTTTTAAATTATGAATTCAATTTCTTTAAGTAGATGTGGTCTTCATATTTTCCATTTCTTTTTGTGTTAAGGCAAACTGTTTTTTTCAATAAATTTGTCCATTCCATTTACATTGTTGAATTTATTGCCATAAAGTTGTTGATAATATCCATTTATTACCCTTTTTAATGTCTGTACAATCTGTAGTGATATCACATTTTTCATTTCTGTTATTGGCTATTGTGTTTTCTTTTTTTCTTGATGAGCCAAGCTTGCTAAGTTTTATCAATTTTATCAATCTTTTCAATGAACCAACTTCTGACTTCGTTAATTTTCTCTATCGTTTTTCTCATTATTTCTATGAAACAATAAGATAAATGAATAAATTAATAAAAGAAAGGGAATTGATGAAATAGATTTTGCTTCTGTTATTCTGGATTTAATTTCCTCATCTTTTTCTATTTTCTTAAGGTAGAAACTTAGAACATTGATTTTAAATCTTTTTTCTTTTCTGAAATAGGCATTTAAAACTACATGTTTTTAGTAAGTCCAACTTCAGCATGACCCCACAGTTTGTGATGTTTTATTTTCAGTGTTGTTGTTTAGTCGCTATGTCATGCGCAACGCTTTTGCAACCCCATGGTTGCAGCCTGCCAGGCTCCTCTGTCCATGGGATTTCCCAGGCAAGAATACTGGAGTGGGGTGCCATTTCCTTCTCCAGGGGATCTTCCCAACCCAGGGATCAAACCCACGTCTACTGCATTGGCAGGAGGATTCTTTACCAATGAGCCATCTGGGAAGCCCATCCAATTAAAAGGTTTTTTTAAATTTCCTTTGTATATTTTTTTTAATTTAGAAGTGCATTCGTCAATACCTAAATATTTGGGGATTTGCTATTTATGATTAATTTAATTTCATTTTGGTCAAACTATTCCTAGTATCCTGAGATTTTTTTCTGTCATGGATTGATGTTGAGTTTGAATTGAATGAAAACCTGTAAGGTATTAACATTTTGAAATGTATTGAGACTCACTGCATGTCCCAGTGTATGGTCTATTTTTTTTTTTTTTAACATTCTGCCATTCTTAGGTTCTATAAATGTTAATTAAGTCAAGTTGGTTAACAGATCTACATATTTCAGCTGAGCAAAAAGTGTTAAAATCTCCAGCTATCATTGTATCCTTTTATATTTCTCCATTTAACTCTGGTCAGTTTTTGGTTGATGTATTTTGAAGTGCTATTAGTAGGTACATACACATTTGAGATTTCATTTCACTTCTTGAATTGATCTTTTATCATTATGAAATGTCCATATTTTTCTTTGGGAATACTCTTTGTCTTGGAGCCTACTTAGCTCTGATAATACTATATAGTTATGCAGCTTTTTTATGCTTGCTACTTGCATGGTATGTTTCACCACACTTTTATTTTTCAAACTTTCTATGTCTTTACACTTAAACTATACTTCTTACAAGGAGCATAAAGTTGGGTCTTGCTTATTCTCCCCCCTGCCCCCCCCAGCTTGATAATCTCTGCCTTTTAATTGAAAGTATTGGTGCGGTTGTCTTTACCATACTCTGCTTTGTTTTCTATTTTTCATCTACTTTTTCCTCTGTTCATCTTCTCCCGTCTTTTATGTTAGTTGAGGTTTTTAGTATTTCATTTTATTTTCTCTGTTGGATTTTTGGCTGTGCCTTTTTGTATTACTTTCTAGTGGTTGATCTAACGTTTATAGTATATACCTCAAATCGATCATAGTCTATTAAGAATAAATAACACACCACTTCATATTTAACAAAGTAATAACCTTCAGTTAGTTCAGTTCAGTCGCTCAGTCGTGTCCGACTCTTTGCGACCCCATGAATCGCAGCACGCCAGGCCTCCCTGTCTATCACCAACTCCCGGAGTTCACTCAGACTCACGTCCATCGAGTCAGTGATGCCATCCAGCCATCTCATCCTCTGTCGTCCCCTTCTCCTCCTGCCCCCAATCCCTCCCAGCATCAGAGTCTTTTCCAATGAGTCAACTCTTCACATGAGGTGGCCAAAGTACTGGAGTTTCAGCTTTAGCATCATTCCTTCCAAAGAAATCCCAGGGCTGATCTCCTTCAGAATGGACTGGTTGGATCTCCTGGCAGTCCAAGGGACTCTCAAGAGTCTTCTCCAACACCACAGTTCAAAAGCATCAATTCTTCGGCGCTCAGCCTTCTTCACAGTCCAACTCTCACATCCATACGTGACCACAGTAAAAATCATAGCCTTGACTAGATGGACCTTTTTTGGCAAACTAACATCTCTGCTTTTGAATATGCTATCTAGGTTGGACATAACTTTCCTTCCAAGGAGTAAGCATCTTTTAATTTCATGGCTGCAGTCACCACCTGCAGTGATTTTGGAGCCCAAAAAAATAAAGTCGGACACCGTTTCCACTGTTTCCCCATCTATTTCCCATGAAGTGATGGGACCGGATGCCATGATCTTCGTTTTCTGAATGTTGAGCTTTAAGCCAACTTTTTCACTCTCCACTTTCACTCTCATCAAGAGGCTTTTTAGTTCCTCTTCACTTTCTGCCATAAGGGTGGTGTCATCTGCATATCTGAGGTTATTGATATTATCACACCTTAATTCCATTTACCACCACAACCTCATCTTTGAGGTTGTTGCCACGTATTTTATTTCTATATACATTATAAGCTTTAGCTTACAGCGGTGTTATTTTTGTTTTAAACAGTCATATGCCTCTTAAGAAAATTAATAGAAGCCAAAAATATCTAGTATTTTATCTTTAGGCCCGTATTTACTATTACTAGTACTTTGGGGCCTTCCCACAGGCAGAGCTTCCATCAGGAGTCATTTTCCCTATGCTGAAAGAGCTTCTTTTTTTTTTCTTGAAGATTTATTTGGTTGTGTCAGGTCTTAGTAGTTTCCATGCAGAGGTGGGAGAAGAGGGGATTCTTCCCCAACCAGAGATCAGACCCATGTCCCTTCCACTGCAAGGCAAAGTCTTAACCTCTGGACCACCAGGGAAGTCCTGCTTTCTGCACTTCTTGTAGTGAAGGTCTGCTGAAGACAAATTTTGTCAGTTTTAGTTTCTCTGAAAATGTATTTATAGAAAACTCTTCCTTTTGAGGGATATTTCTGTTGGACATAGAATTCTGGCTTGATGGTAATTTTCTTTCAGTGCATTAGCTATGATATTCCATTGTCTTCTGATTGCTTTTGTTTACAGTGGGAAGTCAGTCATGATCCTATTATTCCATTCTGTGCATTGTGTCATTTGTCTCTGGTTGCTTTCAAGATTTTATTTTTATCCTTGGCATTCAGTTTTTTGATTGTGAGCGACCTACCTTTGGTTTTCCTTGATTTATCCTGCTTTGGGCTCATTGAACCTCTGCTAATAATATGTTTTCCACCAAATTTAAGAGATTTTTGACAATTATTTTTTTTTAACTACTTTCCTTCTCCTTGTCTTCCTTCTGGGATTCCAGCTACTTGCAAGTTACAGATACAAATATGACATATTCCCACAGGTCACTAAGGCTCTTTATAGTTTCTAATCTTGTTTTTCTCTGTGTTTTGGATTGGATAATTTCAATTTTCCATCTTCACATTTACTATTAGGACTAGCCAATAAATTTTTCATTTCTGATATTTATTTTTCTATTGTTTCCATTTTGGAGGCTTAGATTCCCCATCCTTTAAGTCAATACTTTTTTTAGTTCATAAATGTATTTTAGCAACAGCTTTCAAGCCATTGCCTACTAATTCCAACATTGGATATCACTGGTATCACGGTACTCTCCTTTGGATCTCTCTCCCTGAGCCATGATCAAGAAATTGACCCAAGAACTTCCCTGGTAGTCCAGTGGCTAAGACTCCATGCTCCCAGTGCAGGAGGCCCAGGTTCCATCCCTGGTCAGGCACAAGGCAACTAAGAGTTCATGTGCCACAACTAAAGATCCTGCATGCCACAACCAAAAGAGGGCATATGCTGCAACTAAGGCCGAGTTCAGCCAAAAAACTGAATAAGTATTACTTAATTAATTATACATGTGAAAAAAGAGTTTAAAAAGAGAAGAAACTGACCCAAGGCAGAAAGCAAAGATAAACATGTAACTCATGTTTTGGTGTTCTCCTTCCCTTAGGATTGGGCGAGTACCGAAACCAGCTGCTTCACATATTGTGTCCAGGATTACGGGCTGTTCATAGTGGGATGGTGAGTCCAGTATGAAATGCTCCATCATGGCCACAATTTATTTCCTATGTCAAGGTCTTTAAAAGTTATGCATAGAGTGTGATGCATTTAAAAATTCATTGTAGAAATGTGCTATTAAAAAAAAAAAAACCTCTTAAAGTAAAAGGCTTTTGTAAAGGACAGAACCTTTTGTAATGTAAATATCGGCCCTGAATGGAAGCAACCAGTTGGAAAATATCTGAGGCCCTCTCCGATCAACGTTTGAGAAAGACTTACCAGAGCAATGTAGAAGTTACTTTCAATAAAGCAGATTATATCCTGCACAGGAGGAGCTAAGGAAAGACCATACCACCTTCTAAGGGAAATTGCCCTGCTTCACAGCTTTGGCTCCTTAGAAAGCCATAGGACCTTATCCTCCTTGATATAGCCTAGCATGAACAGGTAAGCTGGAGACAATCAGGTTTCTTCTCCAAGGGTTTGAATTGGGACCACAGAGAGAACTGGTGGAGGGATGTAGATACTGATGGAGACATTTTATGAGACAGAAGAGGCCAGAGTAGTCATGATGAGCTGAAAATACAGTAAGTAATGAGGGAGCTGAAACCGTAGAAAAGTTGACTGCTTGGGAAATGAAAATAGGGAATGAAATATAGTTGCTAAGAAAAGTAGAGAGGGGACTTCCCTGGTGGTCCAGTGGTTAAGAACCTGCTTTGCAATGCAGGGGATGCGGGTTCAATCCCTGGGCAGGGAACTAAGATCCCACATGTTTCACAGCAACTAAAGCCCATGTGCCCCAACTACGGAGACCTTGAGTGACAACGAAAGCTTCTGTGTGATACAACGAGGATTCCACATGCCTCAACTAAGACCCAGTGCAGGCAAATAAATAAATATTAAAAAGAAGAAGAAAAGTAGAGAAGCTATGAGAGACGTGGAGAAAGAAATTAGTACCAATATCTGTTTCAGAACAAAGAGGTTTCTGAGTCTAATTCTAGGCTATCTATGTATTTATAATATCTACCCACAAACCCCTAAATATACACCTTCCTCTTCACCCATCCCACCTTGTATTTGAGGTAACATAAGTGAGCCTCTATTCTTCGCCACTTACAGAGCTTAGCTAAAGGCACATGTATTGTGCCTTACAGTTTTCCAGGCTCATAAAGGGCAGAAGTTGGATAGGCTCAGGCTTTCCAGGCAGAGGGAACAGAATCGTTAACAAAGATGCAGGGACCTGGATCCAAGTGTCTGTCCAGGGATTAGCAGATTTGTCTTATCCATTTGTATTCCAATTTGTTCCAAAGCAATATTTGAGGCTGAATGTATGACACAAGGAAAAAATAAGTAACTGAGAAAATGGATGTCTGATAGGAATTGGAATAGGAAAAGAAGGTTAATATCAGGAGTAGAGTCCCTAAAAAAATTAACAGAATTGGGTGCTTTGACTAAAACAAAGGAGTCATGAGTTGCTTCTTCTGCAGGCCTACAAGGAAAAGTTAGCGTTCAGAGTATTGCAGTACACACCTTTCCATCAGACTTCCAGGGTGGCGCTAGTGATGAAGAACCTCCCTGCCAATGCAGGAGAGGTAAGAGATGTGGGTTCAATCCCTGGGTTACGAAGATCCCCTGGAAGAGGGCTTGGCAACTCACTCCAGTATTCTTGCCTGGAGAATCCCACAAGAAACCTGGCAGGCTACAGTCCATAGGGTCACAAAGAGTTGGACATAACTGAAGCGACTTAGCATGTATGCACATACCTTTCCCTCAGTCATTATTTACTCACCCACTAATTCATTCAGTCATTATTTATTCATCCAGTATTTATTAAGCATCTACTATGTACCAGATGCTAGGATGGCAGCTAAAGAAGAATGAAAGTTGAGTTGGTCCCACTCCAGGGGTTCTCAAATCTAGGAACTGAGCTAAATGGAAGACATAAACACACTACATAAACCAGAATCCAGAGACGCTTTAAACAGGACAAAGTATTGTGAGACACAAAGCAGTGAAACCAGTTTGATCAACAGCCGTGTTCTTTGCTCACTTCTTCCATACCACTCAGTCTCAGCAATTGGGAAAATTGAATACTCCACACCGATTTCTAGCTGGCAGAAAACAATTTCATATGGCTTGTTCACAGCTGGAGCCAGAGAACCAAAATTATTCTTCAGCATCTGCTTGCTGGCTGCAAAGCCTAGGGATAAGCACAAGACACCTCTGCTATTATTATTCGACTACCTGGCAAGTACTGAGTTCGGTAAATGAGGTGAGGGGTGGGGGATGGGGGTGGAGACCAAGCTCTGGCCTCAAATGCTCCCAGCTGTTCTGTAATCTGATAATTGTGCATGAAAAACCTCAGACCATAACTCCGAAAATGGCATGACTATAATCATAACAAAATGGAATAACCACTGGCAAAATTTATTTTCTAGTTATCACTTCCAGAAGGAATTCTGTAACACTACTAGGGAAAGCGAAGAGAAAATTCTTTCAACTTCCTGTCACTAAGCCTCTGAATTATCCTCATCTACATCCATCCCTTCCTCCTTTCTCCTTTTCTGTTACAAAGTGGTCCACCTCTTGGCCACAACTGACCCACTTCCATCTCCTCAGACACTTGGTTCTAGTCTTCATTTTATCTCTTTCATCTTCAACTTCTCTCTGTTTCTGCCAGGCAAATGCCTTACCTTAGCATTTAACATATTCAAGCCTTAACTTCATCTGAAAAAAAAGAAATCCTGTCTACATGGTCTTTATGCCTTCTTCGCTCAATTCAGTCTGCTTTTTATCTCTAAAATTGTTTCCAAGATCTTCACTGACTTCCTAATTATCAAATCCAATGCTGTGTCTAGTTCTTCTCTTCATTAGCAGATGCATCATGACTGACCACATAACCAATAAACACTCTCCTCCCCAGAAGAACATTATTCTTCCTTATTCTCTGGTCAGTTCTTATCCTACATGTTGGACCTTTGTCCAAACCTTGAATCATGGTGTTCCTTCTAGAAATCTTCCCTGATTCTCCCAGAATCAGTGTTAGGATCGCCAACCACAGGCTTCCACTGTACCCAACGCTACTTCCTCAACTGCACCCCATAGTTCATTTAACAATCATTCGTCAAGAGCTTCTAATGCAATGGCCACTGTGTTAGGAGCTGAGAATACATCTGTGAGGAAAAACATCCACAGGCCTTGCTCTCAAGGCCTCACAGTCTAATGGGAGAGACATACACTAATAAAATAATTACACAAACAAGTGAATAATTACACCCTGGGATGCATGCTTTAGAAGAGAAGATCACGGACAATGAAACTATAAACATAGAGAAAACTTCATTCTCTTCATTAACAAGGTACAGGCCGTTAAAGTGGTTGTGGGGGCTGCTGTTTGGACCGGAGTCTTGTGAGTGAGTGCAGCGGTGAGGGAGAGAGGGCACGGAGAATGTTCCACAAAGAAGGGACAACAAAGAACCGAAATACAGCAATGACTGGGGCACAGTGGTACAAGTGAAGGCTTCGACACCCAAGCAGGCCTCAGCCCATATAGGCACCTGAGGGTTTTTGTTTGTTTGTTTGTTTGTTTTACCTGATGGGTTTTTAAAAAATTGGTCCCTCTTTGGGACTTCCCTCATGGTCCAGTGGCTAAGACTCCAAGCTCCCAATGCAGGGGGCCAGGGTTCAATCCCTGGTCAAGGAACTAGATCCCACATGCTGCAACTAAGACCCAGAGCAGCAAAATAAATAATAATAATAATAAATAAGATAAACAATTGGTTCCTCTCCTAAAAGAAGTAGGAAGTCACTGAAGGGTTTTGAGTGTGGGATGACATAATCAGGTTGACAGTTCAAAAAGATCCCTTGGTATGGCACAGAGAATGGATTGGAAGGGACCTGGGTGGATGAGGGGAGTACCCGTGACAAAGCCTGACAAAGCTTTTACAGCTGTCGAGGTGAGAGATGACGGTAGACAGGGCTAACGGGGTGGCTGTGAAGAGGAACAAAGTGATCTGATTCAAGAGATTTAGGAAGTAAAGGGGCAAAATCTCAGATCGAGAGCTTGAAGAAGAGATGAGGATGAGAGTGTAAGGATGTGAGGAAGCAAGGATGACACTGAGAAGGGTCACAAGAGGGAGGAGCTTACTTAGGACAAAGAGAAATGTATCAACTTGCCTTCGATTCTGCTCACCTCCTCCTGTCCTTTCTTCTGTGGATCCCAGGCCTAGTCATCAGACTCAAAATCTCTGAATCATCTAAGACTGTCTTCTGGCCTTGCAACTCTTGCCCACTTACCCCTACCCTCATTACACCTCATCAAGATCAGTATTTCTAAAAGTATTGTCCCAGAGGGGCTTTTGAAGAGATCACACGAAGTGATCCAAAACGGCAAGACTTTTCTTTGGTTGCTACAGGGAAATGATGCAAAATTCCAGACTTTTGATTTTTTTTTTTTTATGGTAACTGAGTTATAAAAGAGTACTAAAACTTGTTAGTCATAAACTAAAATTAGCCTTTAACTGGAGTTCACAGAAGACTCTAATTCAGTTCTCTGCTGAGGAGTCTGGCTGCCAGGCAATGTTTGGCAACGATGCAAAATTCCTCTTGCATATACACATGCAGCCAGTTGGAATTCTCGAAATTTTCAGGAAGGACACTCTGTTATTGGGGTATTACCAGTGATGTTTTGAGCTGGTCCTGGTTTATGGTGCCTGACGTTCATGAATTTTAATTACAAATTATGATTCATGGAGCTTCATCATGATCAATTTAATATGCCATGGTTATTTGATTAACCCTCTGGAATAGAGGGGAACATGTCTCTGACCGTATTTCCTGCCACTTTCCTCCTCCCTTCCTTGCTGATCCAGAACATGTGTGAGCAAGCTCCCATCTCAGGAACTTTAAACTTACTATGCCCTCTGTCAGGAATGCCTTCCCCCCAGAATATCACACAGTTAATTCCTTCACTGCCTTCAGGTCTTTCTCAAATGTCACCTCTATAAGCCACTGCTTCCCCCTGTCTCCCTCGCCAAACCACTATGTTGAAACCATAATATCCTGGTTCCCTGAACTTCCTATTCCTTTCCCTGCCTTATTTTTCTTTAGGACACCCATCATCATCTGACAAACAATATACTTTACTTATTTGTTTATAGACAATTTGTCTCCAACTAAAAGATAAGCTCCCTGAGAGCAGGGATTTGTGTTTGTTTTTTTTGTTGCTATATCACCAATGGGCTTCCCTGGTGGCTCAGTGGTAAAGAACCCGCCTGCCAATGCAGGAGACACAGGTTCAATCCCTGGGTTGGGAAGATCCCCTGAAAAAGGAACCCCCTGAAATGGCAACCCATTCCAGTATTCTTGCCTGGGAAATCCATGCACAGAGAAGCCTGATAGACTATAGTCCATGGGGTTCCAAAAGAACCCGACACAATTTAGTGACTAAACAACAACAAATATCATCAATACCTAGAACATTACCTGGCATAGAGTGGGTGCTCAATAAATAATTGTTGAATGAGAATATTTATATCATCAGCATTTTTGTCCTCAATTTCCAACACCCAGCTCTTAAAGCATGGGTATATATATTTCAAATCTGAACCATTCACAGCCTTACTACCAAAGCAGATATAAATATAAACCCAGAAAATTGTGCTTCTACAGTCACAGTTCCTTGTTATCACTCCCCACCAGTCTCCTCATCCAAGGCTCACCCTTTTCTATCCTTCAAACTCACCCAGATCAAAATTTCCAAACAACAATTGGAAGCATTCAGAATTCATATTCCACCCATTTTCAGGATTTAATATATGCCAGGGATTGTGCTAGGTTCAGGGGAATCAACAATGAATGAGACAGACATGATCCTTGACATCAGAGTTTACAGTATAGTGGGGATATCACATCCTGCCTCCAGAAAGGGACCTTAACCCTTGATAGGAGAATATGCTGGGCAAACTGAGATGTGATGTATGAACAGGAGATTAAGGAGAGATTTGGGGCAGGTTGGCTTGGGGCAGGTGGCAGAAGACAGAAAAGACTGTACCAAGCAATCAGAGGAAATAGCAGTGTCAAAGGCTTAGAGGAGAACAACAGCGTGGATGTCATTTTCCAGGAAGTAAGGGCAGTTCAGGTGTGGTGGAACTGAGGAATCTTCACAGAGCAACGATGAGATCTGAAGTCAGGTGGGTAGCAAAGGTTAGACCTGCCAAGGCCTTCTAGGCCATACAAAGACATTGGACTTTGGGGACTTTATTCTGAGAGCAAGAGGGAGTCAATAGAAGACTTGATCACTGACACAAACAAAGGAGTTTAAATTCTTCTCCGTCCCCTGACAAATCCAATCCTGACCTTCCCTCTCCACTGCAGGCCTCCAAGTCATAGCTACCTCCTTCCTGAAGCATCTCTGCTGCTCCAACCTGCATACCTCTCTTCCTTTCAACCCCAGGGATTGCATCCTCCCTTATCTTTATATGCCTTTGTTCTGTCTCCCCCACAGGCCTGAGTTTCCAGAGGACAGGGACTTCTCAAGTTTCTCTAGGTTGTCCCACACCCAATTCACAACTGACCTAGGCTATAAGCCTCATGGGGACAAAAGAGTGATGAATATAACCTAGCACAACCCAGCTCTGCTCACATCCCACACAAGTATATTTATCCTGTTCTAAAACAACCCTTCCTTCCAAAGCAGCAGCACTGATGTGTGCAAGGCCGGTTGACCCACGTTTCTGTCTCCTGTTTGCTGTCACCTCTCTCCACTCTCAGTTTACCTAAAACCTCTAATATCTCCCCTAATGGACTGGAGAAACTGATTCCCAAGCTTGTTCAAACCCCTAGAAAAATCCAATCTGTAGTTGACAGAAGCAGATTAGTAATTACTTGGGGCTAGGAAGTTGGGGAGAATGGACTGGGATGAGGTACAAGGAAACTTTAGAGAGTAGAGGAAGTGTGTTATATCTTTATTGTGGTAGTGGTTCACAACTGTATAG